>NC_057941.1:19688988-20288988 GCF_018555375.3 Anguilla rostrata | reverse complement strand
AGTTTGTTTATCAGTTTCTGGAATACCTCCTTGCTGACCATAGGAATCATATCTTTTATAATAAGTGACAGCCTCAGTTATATGTCCCCCTTGAAGATTTCTCACACAATGTGATACTTGCAAAAGCACTGAAAATTGTTTGTTTGGCTGACTCAGGCTCACCCGTGGCTATGTATTTTCTAATTGCTTCATGGGACTTTTATTTCCATAAATTCATTGTGTAACTCTTTATTCTACTGTTAAAATGCTGGTATAAATTAGCTGTGTTTGCCCCATGATGTTGCAACTCTTGCAAGCTTTGCACAGTACCTGCATCTATTCGATAATGGTTCAGCTAAAACCAAAAAATACTGACAAAAAACTGAAGTGAAGTTTTTTTTTTGCAGTGACAGCCTCCTCCTCCTCAGCTGTACTAATTTTCAGTATTGAATGAAATTTCAAATGGCAAGCCAGCTCTTCTCTTCGTCTCTGTCAGACCATACACTCCCACGGCCAGTTCTAAACGATACTGCCACTGACTTTTAAAATGAGGCTTCTGATTGGTCAAATACTAAACATCAGCCTCACACACAGGGTATGCACGCAGAGAGCATACTGCAGAGTGCAACATTTCCACTGACATTTTCAACTTTAAACTGTTTCTTTGAATCACAGCGCGAGGATGTGTATATTTTTATTTAAATTGCAGCCTATTGCGGTTCAAAAATTAAATGTGGTCAAAACACGATTTTGATTTAAATTGGTTAATCAATCAGGTCTATATCTAATACAGCAGATCACATTTCAAGACAGAACTGGAACAGTCACAACATATTTAAGGTAGGACAGATGGTTATTTTGAGGAGAGCTTTGAAACAAATGAAGCAGAGCAGGAATACCAATTTCCACGATGATTTAATAAACTGGAAGAATTGCTGTTGTTTCATGCCACATTTTAGACTAACTGATGGTTTCACTATAAGCTGTGGTGAAATTAACTTCCAAAGGGTGTTTGGTTACAGCAACAGGATCAGAATACACCCAGATAACCCAACCCTAGACAATCCAGAATTCCATTTTCTCTCTCAATATAAGATATAAATTAGTGAGGTTTGTTTCAGCAGGGCCCGGGAGATATTCATTGATTGGACTGTAGGTGTGTGGAATTCAGTTATTGGCCTTTTGTTCCACCAAAAGCCCCAGAAAGAAATGAAGCTGTGCCCTGTCCTGATGATAATGGATTCATCCACGTATGTGTGTGTGTGTGTGTGCGTGCACAGGTGCGTTTGTGTGTGCGTGTGTGTCTGTGAATGTAAAACGTGGGGCGTTTCATTGTTTGTTGCATCTTTGTGTGATTGCTTGAGTGTCCAGCTGTACATTGAACATATACATGCGTTCATAAATTTATTTTTAACTATATGTGAACATGTATATATGTATGCCATCATGCTCTCTCACAGGCCCAGGGACATGGCATACATCAATATGAACAACAGCCAGTCATCCACGTTACTGACATCATGAGCATAGTGTCCATTAGCTGGCAAGCAAGTGATCACCCATACCCATATTGTTAGCAAAATGGTTCAAAAAAGAATATTGGACTTCTTTCCAAATTCAAATTCTAACAAAAAGACGAAGTGTACCGCTACGCATGATGACAAATGCAGTATAACTATGACAATAATAATGGCATCAGAAACACTCGAGCAGCAGAACATTCAGCAACCCCCAGCAGAGTGTAGCGGAGCTAGCAGTAGTTTGGTAGACCATGAAGCTGACAATTGTGAAGAAACAGCAGGCTGCCTCCACGTCTGTTACCGTCACTGCCGGTTTGGAGCAGCCATCGCAACCGAATATGAAGTTCCCTGGGAGAAGATTTCGGACTGAGAACTTTTATCGATCCTCCGAGCGAGACTGGTTTACGAAATGGCAGTGGCTACATTGCATTACTGAAACTGAGCGTGTTCTCCGCTTCGCCTTCAGTAAAGCAGTGCTCTGCCATCTATCTGACAGTTCAAAGAAGTAGACAAGTTCGTGAACTCGACTCGACTGCCTTACGTCACTTTGACAGAGTTCTTTTTTCTACACTTTGTCGATTAAAAACCTGACTTTGGAACTTTATGACTCAAAGGGGATTAACATACCTGGCTGTCGTAAATGTGCATAGTGACATTCTGGACAGATTGAACATGAAACCCTTCGTTAGAATTATAAGCAACATGACAATGTGTGCAAGGCCACGATTGGGGCCATCTAAGTGTAGGTTAAACACATTTGGTCATTGCACAGCTGCTATGCAGAGTCAGTTTCATTGACAATGTTTTATAATGCTGACTTAGCTACTTTGTGATATAAAAACATAGATTTATTGAGTGGCTGATGTCAACAATGATAGTGACCCAGACAGTGTGTGAATATTTGTCTGGTAATCACTTGACAGGCATCGGAAATTAATGTACTGTGTAGCATAACTGGCTGTCGAATTCACGTGTAGCGGTGTGTATACAAAAAAGAAAATTATTGTGACAGCATGATTTAGAGTAAGATACAGCCAACTGTGAGCATGCAATAAAGCTATCTTTAGTGTTCCTGTATATCAAACCAGATGTTCAGTTACACCAGTACTGTTAGATGACAGATTTGTGAGTCACTGGGCCTGTGGAAAGCCATGGGTTTTAGTGTTGTGAATTTGTATGTAAAGATGCCGTGTTTTTGTTGAGGTCAGTGTTGTGAAGCACTCTCTGGACCCATCCTGTTTTTGTTATGCAGAGGTATGTGCACGGATGTTTGTTTATTTTTCATTAAGAAGGAGCGTTATGCATTGCATTTGTACAGACTTCCATCCATCTATTATCTATACCCGCTTATCCTGGTCAGGGTCACAGGGGTGCTGGAGCCTTTCCCAGCATGCATTGGGCGAGACGCCGGAATACACCCTGGATGGGTCGCCAATCTATCACAGGGCATCTATGCAGACATTATACAGAATACGTATGTGTTTTGCATAGTGATACGATCGTATGTATGAAGTTAAAACATAATGGATTTGGATTTAGCATTTCTGTCCATAGCACCCCCTGCTCAGAACATCTTCCCACGCCTCCGCACGGGCCTCAGGAACATGGCACAAATAAATATCCCTTGCTCGTCATCTTGCTCATCCCACAAAGCGTCCACCAGCATTACAGCATTAGGTGGTAAGGAGGAGGAAAGGTGGAAAAGCCGAAATGCTCAAAGGACATAGCGGGGAATAATGTGTGTCAATATGCCCATGGAAAGATCAACAGTACCTGCTGCTTCCACAGACCATGTGCTAGAACAAATCTTATTTTATTTTTTTAATATATTAGTTTCTGTCAGGTGCGTGGGGGGTTAGGACCCAAACAAAGAGTGAGGGGGAAAACACAAAACTCCAAACGGTAATAGGAACAAAGACTTTACTTTACAAAACAGGAACTAAAGCAGGGAACAAAAAGCCTCGCAGGGCAACTCTCAAAAAACACAAAGAAAAACTTCAAAAACACAGGAAAAGAAAATCCAAAAATCCAAAAGCACGTGGAAAACAGAACATGGGCAGGACCACACGGGGCAGAAACATGATCAGAGGCACACACAAACAAACAAGGATCCAGCACCTGAGTCAAGGAAGAAGGGAACTTAAATAGACCAGACACTGACGAGACACAGGAGGGCACCATGAACAATCAGGCCACAGAGAGGGAAGGGAAAATGAGACAACCCAAAAACAATAATAGAATAATTGAAAGCAATAATACAATTAAACAGGGGGAGCAGGACACAAAACAGAAGTGCCGCCATCTGGCGGCCCAACAAGGAAAGACAGAGACGGAAACACAGAACCATGACAAGTTTCTATATTTAAACCATTTGAATGGGGTACAAAACTGTTTTTTAAACTGATGTTTAAATATGTGTGCAATGAGAAAATGTATCACAATAAATGCTTGCATGTCATGTTTCATTTAAGAGAAAAGGACTGTAGACTTATGGACTAACTGGTGAACTGAATGTCTATGAAAATGAGCAATCAGTAGACAGGCCTGATGATTTCCATTCAAATAAAATGTCAACTATTTAAAATTTTATCAATATTAAACAAAGGAGTGTGTCTTAGTATTATTGCTAAAGAAAACAGTGGGAAACTGATTTAACTAAAAAGCAGACATTGATATCAACATCAATGAGAGATATATAGAGAAATAGACAATACAGACCTGTACACCAGACCTTGCCAGATATATAGACCTTACCTGAGTTACAGCTACAGCACAACAGAATGGAATAATACAAACAAGGAACTACCACAAAATGACAAAAAAATGTCTTCATGCTTTTTCAACTTGCCAACTCAAATAATTCAATTATAATTCAAAACCTTTAGCAATGCAACATATTTGAATAAGAAAATATCTTGTAGCAGCACAGATGTAGTCAAAGATATGTAAAGCAGAACCAGATCTGACCTACGGGAGGTAGGATCCGTTGGGATGACCCTTAGCTTAAAGGTAGAACATTGCATTGCATAAAGATGAGCATTCATTTCCATAAGAACTGTACTTACTGTGTACTGTACTGCCTGAAAAATGTGAACTTAGTTTGTTGTGTGAACTATGAAACAGAAAACCATTCAGCCTTGAATAATCACATTCTCTTCAGTTTTGGAAAGGCTCTTATTGTGTCAAATTAGTTTTAAAAAACTCACCATCTCATAATTTTATTTCTTCTGGAAATGCAGATGACACGAGTCAAGCTTTCTCTGGTTCTGCTGAAAGTGGCTTCATTACATTTTTTCAGTGTTTCTGATCATTTTCACATTTTCACATTTTTTATTGACTTTTGCAGTTTTGTAAATAACCTTGTAAGTTTCTGCATAGGCACACAGTACATTCATATCACAGATTCATTCTGTGATACTAGATAGACCGCATGGGTTTGATGTCTCTTTCTTTCACTCTAACTCCTGTGAGACTGATGTCTGCTGAATTAACTTGTCTTTCTCCCTCTGACACTCTTTCTTGAAATAATTTGTTACAGAATAATGTTCGCAATGAAATAAATATTCCCATTAGAAGTACCCTTTTGTTGAAATGAAATAAAATTGCGAATTCTGCACATGCAAAGGTGGGATATGGGGAGGCCTGTGGGTTAAAGATATAGATTGACCCCCTCACCCTTGGATTTGAAATTCTGATAACCTGCCAATCATTTTAGTGGCTTATGGCACATGGAGGATGACATATGCCTCCAAATGGCTTATTGTCTATGTGCATTTTCCATCATGTAGGCATATATTCAGCATGAAACTTCACTCAAGGAGCAGGATGGGAATATGTATGTGACGATGTCAAATTATAAGAATGTGCATTATAAAACTACATTGTGCGTAGTCTATAGGATCATGGAACTAGAAAATGCAAAACAGAAAAACAGCCACATAGATGTATTTTTTACAGCGACAGCGGCATGCAATGGACATGTGTGTGGATGGGTGTGAATTTTGTTAATGTTAGAAAGCTGGCTTAGTTAGCCAACTTGAGAGCCTTACAAAATATGTCCAAACAGTGCCCTAGGCAATCTCATTTTCATGGAATTTACTGTCCCATGTAACCTGTAACTGCCAATAAAGAAGCATTGTAATAAATATGGAAATTGCTTCCTGTTTTTCGATAATAGTAATTTATAGAACATGCTCACTTCAATTTATGGGTCAAATTATTGTATAATTATTGGTGAACAGATTCACTAAATTTTACAGGTGTGGTGTAGTGTAAACACATATGAATTATCACAAAATAAATGAGAATCTACTCACTTCATTTTGCAGGTCTGGCGTGGTGTAAATACATATGAACAATTATCAAGTATTAATGAATGGTATTACTATTGTAATTATGCATGAACAGTACAAAAAAAGTCCATGCCTAATTAATTTTGTCACGTTACACCATAACAACATGTAAGATCAAATAACATAGTGGTATTACTGCATAATAATTATTATTATTATTATTTCGTTACTATCTAAATAGTAGTTCATATGTTATTAGGGACCTATAATTTAAAGTGTTACCACAAAACCATAGATCAAGGATGGGTAAGACAATCCCTTTTGAGAAGTTGACTGCAATGCTGTAAAGGTTAAACAAGAGGATGGCAAGGCCCATCATCATTCTCCTCACACTTCTCACAGGCATCACTGATTACACTGCGTGGTGCCTTATCCGCACTTTAAACAGGCTGTTTTTCTGTAAGCTTCCTGTATAAATTCCAAGGACAAAATTGTTACGTGACTGCAAACAGCATGGGACGTGAGCAACATTGGATCAGTTGTCTTAGGAGCCAGAAGTTAGTGCTGAAACTTCACAATTACCAGCTCCTGAGTGCCCAAAACAGGAACATAATTTGCCCAGAAGAGGCCGTTTGTCTTCCTGCCAACACTGCTCAGCTATGCATTGTTTTTCAGCCCTCTCGCCACGTCCTCACCAGGAAAAACTCATTATTTTACACACGTCTCCCTCACTGACTGAAATCCAGTGTGTGTTCCTTTCTGTTGGGTGCTGTGCATGTGCCAGTACCGCGGATGGAAAAACCTTAAATAAAATTATAAAACGGCCAATTTTTCCATTTTCAGAGTGTAGAGGAAGCTCAGCTGTACAATTTCGATCCTTATTATTATTTAACTGCTGTCCTATCCTTTTTTCATGGTTGCAAACAGTGAAAAGGAGACATCTGCTTTGCCATTGCTAATTAGCATATCATTTTCATGTTCGGGCACCTGGTGGCTGCAGATGCACTGAATGTCTGCAGGATCTTTGCTACGGTTGAAGTCCCCACTGTGACTCTGTGACATGCTGCATACACGCTACAGTAATAAAAAAGGGACTTTTTCCACAAAATCAATCCCTTTGGTTCAAGCTGCCAGCCCCGATGCATATTGATGTATTGATCTTAAAGCTCCAGCATTAGGCCAAACAGGTTCCTCATACGTGCACTGTGTGGTGCTCCTTTGCAGTAAATTATCTGGCTATCTGCATCTTATGATTCTGTGTGTGTGTATTATTTCTGGGACTTTAGCCCAAATAAGAGTGCTGAATTGAATAACTGCTACAATTCTATTCCTTTTTCATTACATTATGCCCTCCACTCACTCCTGGAATTAACGTATATTTGCAAACCATTGTTGTGTCTTCTTGTTTGTAGCTTTTCCTTCATTTAAATGTTTCAAAATATGTATCAAGATGCATTAAAAGCAGCTGCTTCTAGTGCTAACACCAACCAAAAAAACAGGTGTTTCCATTCAAAGTACTTGTGAAATCACATGATTTGAATGAACCACTCAGCAGCCCCAGAGAGGGATTTCTGAATGATTGCCTATATGCATATGATGTTATATGGAATTGGAAAGGGTTCTGATATCTCTAACATATTTAGGCCAGTTACTTTGTGTTCTCCAAAACTGCCAATTTAATAAGAAATTATGAAATATTTCCAAAGTAATATTAACCCACAATACACAGTTAATGCAGGAAACACAGTTAGTGGTATCTTTAATGGCAGCTGTGCCTTCCCACGGTTCAGCCTTTTTGCTAATAACGGATAAGGTTAGCATATGAACAGGGGCAACAGCATTTATTTCTTTGTTTGTTTGTTTGTTTATTTACAGTGCTGTGAAAAAGTATTTCGCACTTCCTGATTTCCTCAGTTATTGCATATTTCTCGCAATGAATGGTTTCAGATCTTCAGACAAAAATGTTATATTAAAAAAAGAGAAACTGGTTAAACACAAAATACATGTTTTTATTTTATTTTATTTACTTAAACAAAAAGTTATCAAACACCCATATAATACTTTATTCATGGCATTGTATTTATTTATTTAGCATTTAGATTTATGGACCGATATGCATATGTATGTGTACATGTGTAATGTGTATACAAAACGTGTCAAAGGATCATTATTACTACATGTATTGTTCCTATTATTCATGGATTCAATGTGTTCATAACAAGAATAAAAGAAATGAATACAAGTAAAAGTGATCCTGCATTTGTGGAACAGTATTGAGATATACAGTACTGTATGGTGCTGCAAGATCGACATTGTCATCCAAGTAGCCTATCATTGTCTTTAAAAACTAGGTTTAGAAATACATCACAGGCATTTAGCAGACACTCTTATATAGAGTGACTTACACAACGTTTTACATAGCATTTACATTGTATCCATTTATACCGCTGGATATACTGAAGCAATGCAGGTTAAGTACCTTGCTCAGGGGTCCAATGGCAGCGTCCCACCTGGGAATCAAACCTGGGACCTTTAGGTTACGAGACCAGTTTCTTACCCATTATACTACACTGCTACCAAGCAGTAGTATTATATGTTCAGATCTGAGAAATTATCAAGTCTCTCGTGATCAGTAAAGCTTTAAAAATTCAAAAAGCACAACAAACCATTCTAATCTACAATTGTAAATAGTAAGAGCGTGCAGCTCCCTGTGGTGACTTGTATTCACTGTGAATACAGATTATTTTTTAAAAGGAGGCACTGAACACCAGATTAGTACAACAAAAGAAAACATGATTAATGGTGCCGTCAGTCTGTGATACAGAAACAGTTCCCTGTCACAGAATAATTTGGTACAACTTGTGTGTGTGTGTGTGTGTGTGTGTGTGTGTGTGCATGCACAATTGTGTGCATCCGTGCATTTGCACATCTCTGCCTGAGCGTGCGCATGTGGGAATGCATGTGCATAAATATATGCACACGTGTATTTTTGTGTGTATGTGCCCTATTCACATTTCACCATTTTCAGAATGTACAGCCACCAGAATGTATGTTTCCTTGCCGTGAAAGCAGACACACTGTCTGGCTCCTAATCAGACTCAGCAGCAGAGACGAAATTACAGCTGAGCTCTTAGGGCCAGATGTATATAAAACTTACTGGGTAAAATGTGGCCTAGCAAGGGTACGCTGATGCGTACGCAGTCTGTGTGAAATTAACGTCTTATTTACTAAATTACGCAATCAATGAATGGGACAGCTTAATAATAGCAATTTGGGATTGAAGTAGAGCTTAAAAGAAGTTTTTTTTTTTTTTTTAACCCCGTTAAGTGTGTTGATTATTTTGATTGGATGTGGAGGGTATCTAGCACTATGAATAGCACAGGACAAAATAAGGACTGTGATATTCCAGCTGTGGCAGCAGTTGTCGTTTGAAATGATCAACGATAGTGTAATGTTGCAAGGAGCTTGACTTTTGTTGAGATGGAAAACTCTTTTTTCACTTTTCCATCATTTTTAACAACTTTGCTGTGACTGCTCTGTGACTTTAGCCTATAGCCTATTTTCTGAGACAAGCACCTAGCCTGAATTACTGCATGCTGCAAAGGTTCTCTCAGTGCATCTTCATGGCCTATACCTGTGTCTCTGTCTTGCTTGTGCCTTGATTTGTGTCTGCTCTATAGAGGCAGAGAAATTTCACCAAAAAGTCGACCCTTGTTAATTAACTTTGGGAAATTCACTGGAATACATAATCAGCCACACTTATCATATCTCCGCCTGTTATTTGCATAATTCTCCCTTAAATGCATATGCATTAGGGAGAGAAGCACATCTTGGGATGACTCAGGCAGATGACACGCACATTGCACTTCCAGCTCTGTGCTCATGTTTGCTAAATAAGACGCATATTTCTGAGGCAGAACGCCTCATATTTGCACCTGAAATTCTCAGTAAATCTGGCCCTTAGTGTGTCCCATTCTAATCCATTTCAGTCGCTCCTGCTGCACACTCATACAAACATACTCATTAAAGACTTGAAGACAATTACTTTGCAAGCCGTTGCATTGATATACATTCTTTGGCAAGAGTAATAGATCATGGCCGAAGTTCATAATGCACATGGAAAGAAATTTAAAAATCATAAAATGTATGTATATTGTATGCTGAAATTTCTTTGGTAATACCTAATTCCGGTAGAGGTAATAATTCCGGTAATTCCTCCAGTGTAAGTTTCAGATTTACGATATTATCTATTTTGTGAAATGGCAGTCATTGCCTAATGCACCCACCCCAGCAAATCAGAATTTAACATCCATGGCACACGCCTAAAGGTTGTGCAACACTTCTGCTGCCTGCACTTGGAAGCACCTTGAAGTCCTCCTTGTCTCATTAATGAGGTCGTCCAGACTCGCAACCTTGCCTCCTTTGTTTTGGTCGATTTTGCTCATGGGAAACGAATAAATCTGCTCCTCTACTAAGATAGCAGTCTACCAGTCTGTGTTTTGAATCTATTATGTGGTGCCAAAGCCTGGGACCCCTATTGAAGACTCATTAAGAGACTCAAAGCCTTCAGCACCAGATGCCTACAGCGTATTCTTGATGTCACAGGGAGAGACAGAATCTTTAATAATTACGTCCTCCAATGCACTATTATACTATTATATATAATACTATCAGCGTAGAGGCAATGCTTGCGAGATGTCCGCTATGGTGGGTTTGACATGTTATCCACAGACCCCCAAGCCGTTTCCTCATCCGGGCCTCTACGGACAGATCTGCGAGGCCAGCAGGAGACCCAGCGGTCAGAAACGCCACTATGAGGACCACCTCACGATGATCCTAAATGCATATAACATATAACCCGGAGACTTGGGGGTTGAATAACTTGAACTCCAGCGCACCCACCACAGAGCTGTGCTGCATCAGCACAGACTCCAGCTTGCACTACCACCACCACATCCATCCCCTGACTCAAAACTCATATGTCCCAATAGTGGCAAGACACGTGAATCATGACCTGGTCTTAATAATCAGGCGCCACCGAAAATGCCTCGTTAGCCTGCACAACTACTTATAACCACAGAAGTATTCAGTAGGCATAAGCAGTCATAAACATGTAAGAAAGCAAATGTGAGTGTATGTGCATGCTTGAGTGTTCGTTTGTATGTGTGTGTGTGCATGAGAACTCGGGTATACTAGTATGTGTGTGTGTACTGTATGTCTGTCTGTCTGTCTGTGCACTCAGGTCTGTTCCATTTTGCCCATTATATCGTGTTACTTTGATCATGGCCTCTGTTTTTGTAAGCAGTCCCTGGCAGAGAGCCCATTTTGCTTATCCATGGAAGGCATCTTCTGTGAACCAACTCTGAAGGTGAAGTGGAAAAACAGGAGTGGAAAGTATTCATGGAGGCTGTGCTTTAAGTAGTCATGTGCAACACTTTTTAAACCTGGATTTCAGAGGATTGAAGGGTGCACCTCATTGACAGGCTTCCAGTAAGGATCAGGACCTTTAGCCAAGCTATTCACCACAAAACTGGAGGAACCCAGCAGAGAAGCAGCATAACATCACAGAGGTAGAGCAGAAATAGCAGCCTGTTGCTTCGTGTTTATGGCCTCTCTAGTGTTGCCTTAAAACCCATTTAGAGCAGTTTAATGAAGTATCTTTATGTGGCTCTAACTCATTTGGTTTTAACACTGTAGTTATCCTTTCTGGTCTTCTGCAGGATTGAATAAACATAATCAATAGTTGGAACATATGCATGAATTTCTTCCAAGGGGAGCAGACTATATTGTATTCCTCCAGTAATATTACCTAAGAATGTTATTTAGCAGTTTTACAATATATAACTATACACAGGAAATTGTTGGCCTCTGGCTTCCTGGACACGGGACTGATCCTCCACTGAGTCACGTTCACCATTAACTTTTTCTGGTCAACCAAGACATAATTAAGTGCCTGTCCCCTTCCTCTTGTGACTCTGCAATAAACCCACTGCTTGATCAATTATCCACCAGCTTGGGGAAGGAACACCTCTTTTAGGAGGAAATGGGGAGCCAAATTTAAAACACTTAAACATTAAAGCTGTAATGTATGGTTCATCCATCAGTGTTTGAGTGAAAGCTCCGATACCATGAGCCAATCAAATGTTTGTTTAAAATAATCCACCATCCAATTCCAGGAGACCAACATGGGATTCCATCACATCTGGGATTTTGTGAGCATAAATGGCTCTGAAGGTAAAGACACTTGTCTACATGACCAGATGCACTAAGGGAATTGACTATCTTCGCTGCGCACCCCAATAAGCATCTCGTTTGATCATCGAGACAGAGTTGGCCTGCCACCGTCCCCAAAGTAAATCAAGCTGGTTTATTTCCCACCAACAGCTGTTTTGAGGAACACACATCTTCATACTTTTTCTCCAATATTTCCCTTTCAGCCGGACCCAAGTTAGAGAACCACAATGGAAATAAGCCTGCTGGCTTTCTTGAGTTTCTATCCTCGGAAAGGATTGCTGTCTGCTATGCAGTATTATGAAATGTCGTTTATAAATTGTCAAATAAAGTCATTCATTTTTTTGCTGTTAAGTATTGAAACACATTTTATTTAACACTGACATCAAACCATAGGATAGCGTGAAACTTGTAATACCTAATTGGGTCATTTTCCTGCTGTTTGTGTTGTGTTTGTTTTGCTATGCATGTGTTGGTATGGAATTGCA
Source organism: Anguilla rostrata (assembly GCF_018555375.3). Taxonomy (NCBI): domain Eukaryota; kingdom Metazoa; phylum Chordata; class Actinopteri; order Anguilliformes; family Anguillidae; genus Anguilla; species Anguilla rostrata. Next base: position 20,276,478 of record NC_057941.1, on the reverse strand, counting down.
ACTTCCCTGACCTTGTTGTTTTACATTGTTAAATTTTTTTGTATGAGACTGATTAAATGAACTGACAGCGTAATATAGAATAGCGAACCGATAGCTATAGGGTCACTAACCCATAACACAATTTAACCTTCGTTAAATGGTCGTGCTGTTAACCTGTTTGTTTAACAGATTTTTGTTTCTTAACAGAACCAAATGGGAGGCAGAGACAGTCTCAGAGGTGATAATGACCATTTGGATAATGTAATCTGCCTCAGTATGCAGGAATTATGATTTGGGATAGACCTGCCAGATAAATGTAAATACAAAGGGGGATTTTTTGATGGCCAACATGCATACAGAGGCAACAATGACCATTTAGTTGCCTGCCACCTTACTGGTACATTTTGTTCTCGGAAAAGGGTATAAATCCAGTGCTAGAACAACCCTTTGTTGTCATTTACTTGCTATGTTTTATGCTTTTTTCTTTCTTAAAATATTGTTATTGATCTAATCTTCGGAACTGCATGTTTTACTTAGCAAAGAACCAAATTCCTACACTTTCCCTGCCCATTATAATGAACCCCAGTCATCACGCGCACTTTGACTGAATAGAGGTGGGCTTGCTGGAGTGCATTTCCAGGGCTTGCGCTGATTGCAAATTATGCACTACATAATGAGCCCCTTCTGCAGACAGACCCAGCTGACTTCTAATATGGTCTGGTTTGAAATTTTATTCTTTTTTTCTACCCTGAGTTAAAGCACTGCGAATGGCCTCATCTGAATCAATTCCACCATGTTTTGTGTAATTTGTCAAATCAGTTATTTTATGCACATGCACACACATGCACACGCACACACACAGGCACACATACACACACACACACACACACACACACACACATATATATATATATATATACGTATGTATATACAGTAAAATGTTTAGTGTTAAATCAACTCATTCAGAGTTTTATGTGACCACTATGGCCAGAAACAGAATCAATGACCTTACACAAATTGTATATACAAATAGACACACATATTTTAATTTTGTTCTGTAGGGTCCTTACAGTATTACACACACACACACACACACACACACACACATTTCTGTAACCTTGAGACAGATTAAAGATCAGCGCTCCTGGCCTGGTGATCTTTTGCTTTGCTGCTAGGGTTGTGCGGAACTGCTTTTGGGATAAACTTCCCAGGGATATTGTGGACAGGAGGATTTCCTAATATATCAGTGAGGAAGGAGTGCTCCTCAATTTACTGCTCCTTTCAGTGTCTTATCACATGTGGATGCAGAAACAGGCCTCCCACCTACAATAGCTTATCTTTATCTTCAGACCATCTCCTCCACAGCTCATTTAATGGTTCTGGCAGAGGGATACTGAGCCTATATTGTCATCTTTTGCTATGGCACATTGCAAAAACCATTCTCTGTGGCAGCAGACCAGGCATCAAAGGTTTTAAAATAGCAGCAATAATCTTCGTGCTTGTAGAGACATTCTCTTCACAAGGCAAAGATACAGAAATATTGAGAAAGTTAACACTACAGATGCACTTTATAGATTCAGTTTTCATGTTAATTGGGTTTGCTTATATAATTTTGTCATTGCTGGGTGGGCTGAAATATGATTGGTGGCTGTTGAAGGATAACTTTTTATTGACCGTTAATCACTGGTGTCGCTGTGCTCGAACGGCCACAGCTGATCTCGAATTGTTATGGTGGATTTAAACTGTGATTTTAAAGCCCAGAGCATGTGACCAATTACCAGGGTGCGAGAACAGCCAGTTTCCCCTTATCTCCTCTCACAGAGAGATGACAAGGCCTGGCGTGTGGCAGAGCTCTGTGCGCAGGTGACACCATGAAAAGAGCTTAATGAGTTTCCCGAGGTGAGGGTCTCGGGCTGTTACATGGTTAGTTCAATGTGTCAGCTGTGGACAAGCTGTGCCGCATTGCTATCATGGTCAGTGGTTTGATCCCACTCCGAGCAACCCATTCACAGTGATTTCATAACATGGAGAGGGAACAAAAACTTGAACTCCATCAACCTTCGCACTGAACTCTGACTCACAAATAAATTGAAAAAAGAATTTGTGTTTGGCGAGTTCATTCTGATTATCGCTGACCTGTGCTTGGTAAGAAGTAAAACAGTCAATTGTTGAGGAAAAGTGCTGATTGAATCCAGTGTAGTGTAATCCAGCTTGTAGAGTGTAGAGAGGCTCTGCTATAGATGGCATAAGATAAGACCTTGTTTGCAAACATCAGTAAGGACCAACTGTTGTGCTGATTGTACAGATAATGATGAATCCATATAAAGATTAGTGGATCAGTGCAGCACCTGCACTTTTATGAGGTACCTGTTTCACACTGTGTGCTGGCTGTACCATTTGTTGTCAGCATTCATTCCTGTCATAAACAAGTACGTACGTCTGGCTGGGGTACATTATGGAAAATGTATATTTACAATCATACTTCCTCTTAGACAGCGCTGGAAGGGTCTGTCAGGTTGGTCTTATTTGGATTCTGTGTATTTAGTTCGAGTCACAGTATATGAGGCTGTGGGACGGGCCCATCCCTGAAAAAAAAAAACACCAGGTGCTCATTTCATTAACAATGAAGCCTGAACATCACAATACGGCCCATTGTAGTACGTCCCGTCTCATCACCGGTAATTAGGATTCCAGTGATTCACAGATCCTCAGGGACAGACTCATTAATGCTCTTTTTGTTTAAGCTTTCACTTTGTATGCACAATCAAAGATGGCCGGTGTTTGAAGTGCGGGTGAATGGAAAGGGGGTTAGGGGAGTGAGTCAGTGGGGAGAGGCAGTGGGTGGGTTTGGGATTGTGTAGATCAGAGACAGAATGATATCCGAGAGTGGATATGAGTTCAGAGCCATGTAGAGTTCAGGGGACATTTTAGTCTGCCAGAGCATCCAGTCTGGTATTCTCCGTGTCAAGTACAATAAAGATTTCTGTCTCTCTACAGAAAAAATGATGAGTTCACTTCATCTCTCTGTATTTTAAATAAAAAAGATAAAAAATTGAATTGACTTTACTGGCTGTGGAACCAAAAAGTGTGCACTTTTCAAGAGTGCCCTCCCTAACTGACAGAGAACTCTACAGCAATGGGGAAACCATGTAGTATAACAGTTAGAAAACTGGCCTTGCAACTCTATGGTTGTACCCTGTTGAACCTTGAACAAGGTACTAGCCTGAATTTCTTTAGTAAATATCCAGCTGTATAAAATGAATTGCAGGTAAACAAGAGTAAGAGCTGTATAATTTATTCTGGATAAATGTGTTTTGCTGACTGAATGCTGAAGGGGCCTACCATTAACATTTGGCATGTCAAGCTGTGGAGTAAAGAAACAGCTTGTGCCATATGCTTTCTCCCACTCGTAAATTCCCTTTCTCCCTCTTTCTGCCTATTTTCCCAACAAAACAAAAGAAACGGGGGTCTTTGCAGCCATTTGCAATCCTTTAGACTCCAAGCCCAAGGTGAAATGTATCTCATGCAATTTGTAATAAATGGCAATAAAGGCCCTTTCAATACATTTAATTTGTCAGGAAATTGTTTCTACTGAGTCAATATTTGACTCCATATCTGCTGACGGATTGAGATCTCTCCCATTGACATTCACAGGTCTTTTCTTTGCTAACGGCAAGGTTTATAGATGAGCAGCACCAGTTTTCACGTAGCAAGACCAGGGCAACTTACAGCACACAAAGTATCTGACTGCGAGCACCCACTCTCAATTGAGTCATAAAAACTTTTGAAGTTGAGACTATGCAATTCGTGTTTAGGTTTTTTGGTGTTGCCAGTTTACTAGCTTTGGAAACACTTTGATGTCGTAAACATAAAATGTTGGACTGAAGCTAAATGCGAGGAACGTTTCAGATCTCACATAAAGGTATGCCCCCTGGCCTCATATGTTAGTCTGAGCAAGAACATAAATATAGACAAACATAAGAGGGCTTATCAAAGTTGCTGAGACCAAAGCAACAAATTTTCACATAAATTGAAAGGCTCCCTCTTCACATTTATTTCACTCTCTCTCCCCCTCTTTCTTGCAAGGGTTATGGTGGCTGAAAAAAGCCTGAGTGGTTTTTGAAATCCATTTTTGTATGTTCCTGTGTTTTATTTTCCAACAATGAAATTAAATAAAGATACAGTCACAACGCAACAGATGCAGTGTGTCTTGGAGGAAACAGTGAGTTTTTTTCAGGATAGTACAGACAAAATGACTGGTCTCAAGAGACCTTCACTTAACATGTCTGTGCTGTGCCCCTGAAATATGCCACCTTTCATTTTCATTATACTGTACCTGGTATCTGATTTCTATGCGGAAATTCTCTGTTACCGTAAGAGAACCTTGTTGTAACAATGGGTATCATGTCTGATAAATTGATTGTGTGTATCAGAACCTTCTTGAAGCTGTTTCTATGGAGCTGCAACTGTCTTGGGATATATTAATATACCAACTTCTGGCTAATGTTGGCTGCTGACTTGAGACAACTGAGAGAACAGCCTGTAGTTTGGCCAGAGACCAATTAGCAATTTGCACACTGTGTTATTTGATTTGAAACCATGGGGGTATAAGAGGAAATGTTTTTCCTTGTCTTTTATATTCTTTAGTGCTTATTAGTCCCAGAGAAGCCAACACTGTCTTAAATAATATATGGTGAAAGTAATGAACTAATTAATTGCCGTTGAGACAAAATTTTAATTGCCAAGGCACTTTTCTCGAAGGCAAAGAACACAGCGCAGCAAGGCAGGTGATATCAATGCATAACTCGATCGATGCTAGGCCCAAAGGCCCCAAAAATATCTTTATTTTTAATTAATATATCACCACCAGGAGACCACTTCAGCAAAGGTGCTATAATCATCTATGTGGTGCACTGTGAAGCACATGTTAGTGTCCACACTGTCACATGTACTACTACAGTGTGAAATCTAAAGCTTTGCTATATTTCTGTGCACAGAAGTCTATTATGTCATGTAATTCTTGACATCTTCCTTCTCAATTAGGTTAGTTTCAATTAGGAATGCTGAAAGAAAATCTTTTTGAAAAGGACTGTGCTCTGATTGGTTAAACATTAGGAGGTGAGACAAAATGCAAACAGATAAAGATGAATTCCATCTCCTGTGGCCCTCTTCATTAAAACGGCAGGAACATAAAAAGACATTTCTGGCACCATTTTAAGTGATAAAAGACCGCACAGAGTGCAGGGCAACGTGGTGTAAATCTGTTGTAGTAGCACTAGCACCACTCAGCAGGTGCCTGTGCAATATATGGATGTTCATGTGCATGTTGATACTGTATCCTTACACAGCTTTGAAATGCCCCCTATGTACCTACTTACTTTGAAATGCCCCCGTACCTACCAACCTTCTTAGTTCCAGTCCATGTACTAGTGCTTTTATGTAAAATGCAAAGCAGGACCTGTGCATTCCTATTCCAACAGCAATTTAGAGACTCTAGAAAACTCTGTGCCCACTGGGACCTCATTCAGAGGCAGAGCACTGGACACTGAACCATGCTCTGGGACTGAACTTAGAATAGATGGGGGTGCATTCACCCCTGAAAGCCTCCTAGCCCTGTTCAATCTCCACACCCCACCCTACATGGCACTGTAGACTCTGTATTTTAGACCAATATGAAATCAATGTGAGGGATTACAGTTAAAGAGTCCAAACAGACATTGTCATATGATTTATTATTCCTATACTGTTTATAAAATGGGAAAAAATAATGAACAACAACAATACAAATGTGAATTAATCATGTTAAGCCCATTTTCACCTTCAATAAGGGCATGCTTTCTGTCCTTATTTACTCTTTCTTCCATTAAACCCAATATTGTAGTGAACTTTTTTAAATTGGCTAGTATGAGAAATAAGATTCCAAGCCTGAGGAGTTGTTAGCAGAATTTTTGCTAAAAAAAAAAGAAAATCTTTTTTTTTTTGGACAACTGCATGAGAGGGGAATAAAGGGAAAATGCCAGGAAGAAGAACATATACCACAAGCAGAAGCTGAAGTTTCACAGTGTATTCAATAGTGTTTAATGAAATGTATGGGTGTTCCTATATGAACTTCCTCCCCCGAGGGCGTAGTGATTGTATTCATTAGCATGGAACATCTGTCTCTTACGAGAGACTGCAATAAAAGACATTAGCGTCATGTATGCCCTTTTAAAGTGCTCAAGGATGCACCAGCGTGCAGATGGCAGAGGAGACAGTGGGTGAAATTCATGCGTAATCAAACTGTTAAACAATTTTGAGGCCTTCGAGTGCTGGCGGTCTAGTAATACTACTGTAAGGTCAAAACTACTACACTTGGGAGAATATTTCACTCTGCAGGTTTGAGCTACAGCCCCAATTTAATAAGATCCAGCACAAGTTGAAATTCGAAAATGTATGAGAATGAAAAATCTCTTGCAGACAAAAACCCATAGAAGTGCTCTGCCACATGCACAATAAATTATTTGTGAGATGCTGTTTTTTCTGCATGTCATTAGCTGGATTGCTATACTGAAACTACCTACAGGTACTTGCTATCAATAATATATGATGTAAGAAAGAGCTACTAATTCTTATCGCTCTGGGAAACTGATGTAAGATAACCATTGAAAATTTTAAGAGCTATATAAAATGCTACATCAACAGCATATTCAAATACAAATGCACAATACAGCCACAATTTATTGATTTTTGCAGTATATTAAGTTTAATTGTTAATTGTTTAATGATTACAAAGCTGCTCTGGATTAAGAATGTGTGCATTTGACTACCCACTATGCATTTAATAGTCATGTGCATTTTTATTAGCAGCTTTAGATCCACATACCAAACTGGTGGTCTGTAGTGTCACAGGTGATTACATTTGATTCAGCTACAGTGCAGGTGCTTAAGAAAAAAGGATGCTGACTTGTTTTTCTCTTCAATCAAGGTTATTATATGCGAGGACTGATCCTTTTTTGTGATGGCTTGCTTCTGCTATTTTAGAACAGACAGGAGGTATGCCAAGTGTTTATTCCTGTAACGGAATGAATAGAAAACTTTTGATTTCATCAGTCCGAACCTCAGAGTGGCTACTTCCACAACAGTATCACATGTGCCTTTTCAAATGAGCATGTTCCATTTGCTGTTTCATTGAAAGGGATAGATGCTGAAAGCAAATTACTTTTCAGAGAATCTGAACTGGCTGTTTGATTTATCGCACCAGAGGAATAAATATAATGAACACGCTAAGCACAGAGTAATAAAAAATTTTTTATTCATCCTTCCTTAAGAATTGCATCATTCTTTATAACGTGCATTTAGTCACTCATGTTATAAAAGGTAATGATGAATTTAGCAGGAGTCTCAGTACATTGTTTGGTGTTGAGATATATGGATGAGATCCAATTTCACTTCATTTCTCAATGACCAGGGTCTACATCCCATTATTAAAACGGAATCCACCTATTTGGTTATTACATCCTTCTACAAAGTTTCACCTAATCAGTGGACCCTATATATGCAGTGATGGAATTTTTAAACCAGCTTTTAAACCCTGATTTCTTTCTGCCAATTGGCTGATTGTTTGTACAGGCCCATCCCATCAGGGCAACATTCTCAGTCTACTGGGGAGAATGGAAACAGGAGTACATTTCCCCCTGACGTGCTCAGCTAGCTTCTTTTCACTCTGTCTCAGCAAGGTGAGGCACTCTGTATTCCTGTCACTGGGAGTTTTGTAGAGAGTGCTGAAATTGCAGTGGTTTAGTGCGGAACATGGGCATGCATCGGGTGTGAGTCAGCAGTTTTCATGGGGGGAGGAGCCTGAGGCCTATGAGGGGGGAAAGTGTGGCGCCTTCATTTGTGTCAAGTCTCTTTTTGCTGTGACATACATGAGTGGAGTGTGTGATGCGGAGCACAGGTGCACACTGCATTGTCCAGAGGGGCAAGTGAAACTAGAATGGGGGAAGAAAAGTGACTGTTACCTGGATAAAGTATTGTACAATTGTTACAGTTGTTGGATAGCTCATGGATCTCCGCAGTGGGTGAAGGGAGATGGGTTAGTGTGGGATAGCTCAGACATCGACACCAGCATGAAGCACGCAGCTTTCCATCTCAACTAGAGCTTAATCGGACAGCTGTGGGCCAGTTAAAGTGACACAGCTTCTACAAAGCTATGTAATTTCCCACCCGGTTTATTTTTGGAGAAATTCACAACGTGACAAATGAACTGGAGCTATTTATCTATGGCTGACAGAGATGAATCCACAGCAGCTGTCACATCAGCGCTGCTTCCAGACACATAAAGACATTAAGTGGGACACAGTCCTCTGCCTGTCATACTTATGCATGTGTACAAATTACAACAGACTTTGCCTCAAACAATAGCACAGAACCTATATATCATGTTTTAATTAATTGAACTTTTGTTTGCCTGAAATTCTATCACCTTAATACATTTTTTTTTTAACTGTTTACATTAAAACAGCAAGAGGAACTTAGACCTGAACTGAAATATATTTCTGGTTCCTTTGTGACAAGTTTATTATAACAACTAGTTGGCAAGGCATCTTTGTTGTGCTTCTTCCAGAAAATTGTGATGCATAAATATAGAGATGTATAGATATGCTTTATGTGAAGGCTGTCAACTCTTATCTGGAAAGAGCCAGTGTGTGTGCAGGTTTTTGTTCTAGTCCACCACTATGACACCTGATTCTATTAATCAAGACCCTGATAAGTAGAATCAGCTGTCTTACTGCAGGGCTAAAACAAAAACCTGTCCCTTTTTAGATAAAATTGGACGCCCCTGCTTTGTATAAATAAGGCATATATGAACATAAATTAGGAGCAGATTGACAGATGTATGAGAAAATAAAATGGTCATGTTATTGATATTAAAAAGGCTAGAAAGAGTCCCCTGAGCTCTGTGTAAGTGCACTAAGCTTGCACCGTATTGGCAATGTGTCAAATCTGTGATCTGCATTAGTAAACACATTCCCAGGGGTGCTTATGTAAATGCCCACCATAGTAATACTGCACTACTGTTATATAATGCCTGCTGCTCAGTTCACTTCCCAGAGCTCATCCTGATGCCTTTCCTGGACTTTCCTTGACCAATGGGCAATGGCCATGGCATTCACTTATAGGGAATTTCCTCATATTTCATTCCAAAGGTGCTAAATGTGCAGTACACACAACGTTATAAACATACATGTTTTTGTTTTTTTAAATTTTATTTAACCAGGAATGTCCCATTCAGATCAAAACCTGGCTTGAAAACGTCACGTTACCTGACAAGACGGTTGACAGTCAAGTTGCAAACATCAAATAGGAAATGAGACAGTAGTATAGCTGTAAGTAAGAGCAGAGCAGAAGTGAAAATCAGGAGCATGCTTCAGTCGCATAAATTACATGTTTAAAATCAGCAATTAAAATGAATTTATCTAGTTCAAGGTTTTTTTGCAGTGTGTAACTGAAACCCATCTTTCCAAGTTCAGTAGAGGGAAGAGCCAGATCCCAAGGTATTTACAGAAAGATACTCTTTCAATGCACTTGTCATCAAAAGTGATAATTAATGTTCTCCCAATTAAATTTGAATAGCTCAAATGAGCGCTATCTAAGCATTTTCACATCCACTGAATCTGTGCTTTAACAGAATGAGCCCCCTGACTGTCCCATTATTTTTCTCTCGATAAAAACCAGGGCGTGATGTTACTGTAACAGAAGATTTGAGAGTGGTGTAGAGCTTCTCGGCGATGCGTGAGTTTTCTGTAGACGTAAACATTGTTTAACGCCTCGCTGTGATTTCCCTGTGGAGCTGATCATTCATGCCTTAATTAGTTCCCATGAGCTCTTCCCCTTCTCTTTGAACCGTCCATTTCTGGCAATAGTGCACAGATTTGGGAGTGATCAGGTCACGAGTGTTATTTTTAGAGGCCATATGGCCTAGGCAATGAAATGTTACTACACTCCTTTTTACTTTTTATTAACTTCAGGTTTTTTGACTGGACAAAAGTGCGGACGCCTCAGAAGACGCCACTGTTTATTTTTAACCACTTTTTTATTAGCAATTAATTTTTCTTTTCTCCACGGATTTTGAATAGCCAATCATATTGTAGGCCCATACCGTCGCTGCAGCGAGTTGCCTTCACCTCTGTCAGTTCGAGAAGGCGCACAACGACGGACGTGTCGTCGCGAGCATATGCAGCCCGTCACCGCTTCCTGTCTCCGCGCAGTCCGCACGCTGAGCTGTGCAGCTGCGGCGCCAGAGGAGGCAGATCATGTGCACTGGAATGAGCCGAGCAGCTGCTGGTGAGTGATGAAGCAGGGTTCCCTACCGACTGAATCAATCCCTGCACACGACCGGCGATGTCCCACCTCACAAGGCTCCCAGCCACCGCTGGGATGGGGACCATCTGTGGTGCAATCAGAATGTAAATGGTTTTCTACACACCGTCCTTCGGCGTTGCATTTTTCTAAATTGGGATCCCCAAATGTGGTCCTGAGGCCTTCAAGTGTATTCACTGTATGCACAGTAAAATTTAATTGAGAGGGATAAAATAAAACCTGTTAGAGTAAAACATATTCTGACACAGTTGATCGAATACTGAATGCCTTTTTGTGTGTGCTGTTTTTCATACATTTTCAATTAATTCATCTTGATAAATTAATGTTATTGAACATGTATTTAACCATTATTTTGTGCTTGACACAATCCAAATTACCATTTGCTTTGTCATTGAAATTAAAGATTAAGCAAATAAGAATCAGCTGTACATCTATCAACTAATCCATTAAAAATAAAAAAATAAACCATTTTCAAAGGGATTCCTTTGCCACAGCACATTAAATAATTGAAAACGTGTTGGCTGAGAACTTATCTTACTGAATAAAAGTTCATAAATTCATATGAGGTGTTTATTCTTTGTGACCAAAATATCATTTCCTGGTATCATTTTACATAAAGAGGATGTATCATTCATTATAAATGTTTACTGAAAAACTATTAACCACTCGTTACACTTGAGGAATTGCAATTATGGTTGGAATGAAAAACAGGATACACAGCAAGGTCCCAGAAACGAGTTTATGTACTGCAGAAATTTATTCTCCCCTTTGGTGGGCACACCAGCAGTACAAGCAGAAGCGGCAAGCAATGTAATTAGGGCATCACAGCATGCTCAATCACTCTCTAAACTGTAATGCTACAGTAATGTTGCTCTGCTACATTTAATACGGCATTGCTTCTGTTTATCAAAACAGTTTGTGTAATTTCCTCATCCTTAATACAGCAATGGATCCAATCATTGGAACATAAATGTGCTAGGAACTGGTTCTTCAACTGGATTAACCACTAGAGATTTTTTTAAATTGTCTAATATTGTCATGTTTTCCAGTCAGACGTAACAATATGTAAAATATGAAATTGAAAATATGAAATATCTGTTCAGACTCTTTGTTTGTTGGTGCCTAACCTCTGCCCTTAATCTAATGTCTTTGATCTCCTGATGAACAATCAATGTTGACATATTTTCGTTGACTGAAGAGAATATGAATAGCTTCAACTTCGATTCAGGTGGTGGTCATCTCTGTGGGTGAAGTGGTTCGTGGGGCTCTTTTTATATTGAGTAATGTCATACCGTTGCATTCTTTTCAGTTTTTATTCAAAGTATTCAGCTTTCAGAAAGCATCATCAATAAATTATTCTGGCTTAGTAATGCAATGTGTTTCCAGTGTAAATCCAAGCAGACCTTCTTAAGGATCACAGGAGATCTTCACTTTTATGTTCGCCAGGTTATAACTTGGATTAACCCTAGAAAATGAATGTCCTCACAACTGCCACCAAGCAGCAGCGTACTGGTATGCAGTTTCAGTTTAGCCTTGCTCTCATCATGACCCTTCAATACAAAATACAATAGTTCCACTATTTTATTCATTTATATATCTATCTATTTATTTCTTCCCTTTTGGTGTGTAGGGTCTATAAAATAATAACAGTTAGAAACCTGGTGAGTGTACCATTTTAGCACACAATATAAAACAAATGTTCAGTTTGGCAGTTGATCCTATTTTCGGTTAACTTTGAGAGTAATTCTCAATCACACACAATAAGAGACTGTATAAAGGAGTATATTTTTCCATTAGAGTATCTAACTAGCTATCTAACCCATATTTAATGTGTAGGGTAATGCTTACTTACATTTGTATTTTCATTTATTAGACAGTCTTTTAAATCTTTGTTTGCTGTTATGTCTCATGAAACAACACATCAACAGTAATATTCTTACTGTTCTGTTTTGACAATATCGACATAGATTATCATGAGCAGCAAATTTTGATGTAAATATATTTATGTTGTAAGAATATTTATGTACGCTCACTTTGCATGATCTTATTTCTGTGTCAATGATTAGATACCATATTACAATTAGACAGCAAACAATACCAGTAATTGTCAGTCTGAATAAACCTTTGTGTCCATACTCAACAGTGACAAAAGAAGAATAGACTGGTGTTCCCGTATGTGGCTACGAAACTTTAAGCAAAACAACTATACATTTTTATGTGAACGCACCCTGGACCAATGTTCAGACTTTTTTTTTTAAACTACACAGTGCCTACACAAACCCTTTTCCTACACAGGCTCGACATGCTCAGTTTTGTTCTTTAGCTTAGCTCAGCACTGCATCCTCTTCTGGTAATTTGAGAGAGTGCAAGCATGTGCTCCCCTCCTCTAATAACAATAATATATCAAATTTATTACACACTTTTCATTATGTGGACAAAGCGCTACATAAATGGATTAAATAGTAAAAAAAACTATCAAACATTGAAAGTAGCAAATAAACTAGAGCAATAAAATACTTATTAAAATAAAATATAGGTTCTAATAAAACACATCCCTGTAAACATGTGTTTTAAGTCCAGACTTAAACTTGCTCAGAGTCTGGGGAACCCTCAGAAGGGCCTGGAGTGCGGTCCACGGGGGGGAAGCTGAACAGAAAACGCAATCCCCCATTGAGCAGAGCTAAGTCCTGGGGGTACAAAGCCGTAGGCTGTTGTTGGACTGGTGATGGCGAGAGGAATTTTGTGATGTAAGCAGTTTTTTGATGAGCAGATGACCAATGAGCAGAGCCTCAGTTTTGCTACTGTTAAGTTGCAGGACGTTTTGCTTCATCCATGTCTTTGTCGCCTCAAGGCAGATGTTCAGGTGGGTGCAGGCAGCAATGGAGCTTGGGGCACTTCTTACATACAGCTGTGTGTCGTCAGCATAGCAATGGAACAAAATTCCATACCGGCTGATGATCTGTCTGAGGAGAAGCATGTACAGGGTGAACAGAATGGGGCCGAGAACAGAACCTTGTGGGACACTGCAGGCGACAGGATGTAAATGGGACTTGGACTCCCTCAGGAATTTTATTCAATTGAAATTTTTGTTCACTTCCTGAATTCACTGAATTGGAATTGATTCCTACCCTGATGACTTACTTTTTAAAAAGTCTATCCAATCATTTTGAAAAGTGGAAGGTGTGGGAGGGAACTGCAGTCTTCTCTAACTAAGGTTTTTTTAAAAACCCACAGGTGGCCTAATACTTTTGACCTATACTGTAGTTTACTAACAACTTTAATAAAATTAAAGAAACTGGCATATATACTTTGAAGTTTTCTTGAACAACCTCAACAGAACTCACATGAATGACTGTCCTGTATACTCAGGAAAAACTATTAAAAAGCCCACTGGGGCAGTAATCCATATCAGCAGCTTGGCAAAATACCAGATTTCTTTTTTTCACTTTATGTTTTGTTGTCGTTTTCATTTAATTAGTTTCTGATATATGGTGACACAAGCCAAAAAACTGAAAAAAAGACATCAGACCAGGGTCATGGGGTAATAAATTTTGGGAAAATGAGCTTTAATTCAATCCTTAGCTGACAAAAAAAAAACAGTCGTTGCAGTCAAATGATTTGTGGTGAAAAGCCACATGGCTAAATCATGGATATAAAAAAATGGCAATTCATATGAGGTGGTATGCCATGCTTGTTGCCAAGCTAGTTTTCCTTAGAAACACTGTTCATTTTCACTGCATGGTTTTTCTTTTGTATTAGCACTTAAAGGTAAACACCATGTTACAAAGAAAGAGAGTTATATTACTTCCAGGATGACTTTTGTACTTCAGATCATTTGTATCAGGGCTGCTCAACCTTGTTCTTGGAGCATACCTCATTCAACAGCTAGAGATCTCATTGAATTGCTAATAAGAAAAATCAGGTGTGCCAAATTATGGTTGAAATGAAAACCTATTGGACAGTAGACCTTCAGGAACAGGACTGGACAGTCTTGATTTGTATAATGAATTTTTTGTAATTGTAGCACAATGTATCAATGAATGAGGTTTCTCTGAATTCAATCATCATTTTCCCTTAACTTTCAGCCACAAATTAAATGCAAGAATTTTGTTTCTTCTCCAGATTCATAGTTTGGCAAGTTTCAAACAAATGACTCACTTACTGCAATTTTGCAATAGAGATTTGGAAAATATGTATGATTACTGGTTTATGAATACCTTTGGTACAGATTTCACACACTATCTTAGAAGGCCAAATAATACAATGTTACATTATATTATATATGCTGGAGTTGTTCTTTTTCTTGCTTATTCTGCCTTTTGGAGTGTTTCTGGAATGTATATTGGGGAAAACTTCTTTTACAAAACCCCGTCTTTTACAATGCTTATGAAATGTGTGGTGAGTCAATGTTCAGCCTTTGAGAACATGTGGCTGGTGATTGGCCAACCTTTTAGAATGTGTGAATGGTGAATGTCCGACCTTTTAGAATGCCAAACACCTGCTCGGCATATGTCTTATTCCAGAGGAGTCAGCTATCCAGGCACCAAAAAGGAGCCTTTTGAGTTGGCTTTCCCAACTAACCTTTCTCATTGTCAATTATGGACATTTACTGAGACATGGTTTTCAATTCCATATTCTTCAGAGGCCAGCCTGTGTTCCTGTTCTGTGATCTCTAAAAATACATTCACACATCCCCTGGGTAAAATTGAGCCATCCCTAAGGAAACACTGACAAACTACACCCAAACAGGATTCTGCTGCCATTGTCACCATGGTAACCATGTTACAGACCTGTCACAGAGGGAAGGCAGACCCACAGCTGGTCCTTTGGCAAGGCCACCAATAGTACTCTACAACAAATTGGAAAAACAAAGCCCTTCCATCTTTTTTTCTTTTCACTTAGTGATGATGCTAACACATTCTGGCCTTTTACACTCATCCTATCACTCCTGGCTGCTGTAGAGAAAGGCGATAATAAATAATTTAATAAAACCATTACAATTACAATAAACATTTCCTTTCACGGTCACTATTTTTATTCTGTCATCTAGACAATTTAAACCCACACTGAAATAACTTGAGTAATTCTGACTGACTTCATCTTCATTTTGACAGTGAATCTTTCATTTGTTGTGTGTTTAAAAGTCCAAATATTTAAAATATTGAGCCCTGTGTGAAAAAAACATTATGAAATTATGAAACATTTTATAGCTTCATTAAAGATGTCCAGGTTTGTTAGGCATGCAACACCCCCCCCCCCCCCACACCCCCAGCAAAACTATGATGGTATCCTTTAAGAAACTTTACAGGGAACTTGCCCCAAATAATAGATTCCAGTAGTTTACTGAGCAGATCCACATATTCAGTTTAAAGACAAATGAGTTAGATTCCAAGAATCTCACAAAAAAAGAGAAACAAGAATTTTTCAAACCTGCTGAAGGACTACAGTTGAAAATTGCTGTTTTATTTAACTATGATGCAATATAGTGGATGAACTAATACCCATGTGGAAAATACTTGACTGTCCAATTTATAAGCAACACTTGTGAATGAAAACTACAGTAAGGTCATGGGCTTCAGTTGCAGTGTCTGCATGTACACCTTTTCAATTTGTTCCCTTCTTGAATTTGACATTTACCTCTTTATTAGAGACTGAATTTGAAGCCATGAATGACAGGGTTTCACTCTCATATGGTTACACTCATTCTTATGACCAGTTTGTGTCCCCTTGTTTTTTTGCAATGTGCTTCAGTCATCTGCCACCTAGAGGTCACGATAGCCTTGTTGTCAAGCCCCTTCTCAAACAATTATCCCATTTACACTACCTAAATTACCCAAGTCGATAAACGAATTTCTATGACCAGGATTGAGGACCACTGGCTCGAAAACATGCCTTTTGTAGCATTTAAACCACCCATGTTTAGTTTCCTTCCTGACTCTCTCCATATTAGATCAACTAATCGTTTTTCTAAATGTCTCAATTAAAAACTCAATTGTACAATTAGTCACTTGACTGCGCCAATGGAGTGCCTATGAGGATCCCTGGAGGACAACCATTGAGATACACAGTAGGCGACATGCTGGAGACAAACTGGTGGCTCCACTCATAACAAAAACAATGATTAATCAAGAATGATTAAACCATTCGCGCAAGCCCCCTCATGGGCAGGACATGAACTTCCTGAGATTGCTCAACTCAGACATTCAGTGCTCCTGCAGCCAAACTGCGAGTGGTAAGAAAAAAACTCTGTATTCTAGTTTTATTAGAAGATGATACACAACAACTATGCCAAATACAAAGTTTGCTCCCTGTATGAGAGGCCAGTAGGACCGGGAGTTGGCGGCCACATTCCTTGGTCTGTGTGCCGTTATAACCTGACGGAACTGGTTCGACTGCTTCCGGGAGACCGACTTCTGGCTTGGGTCAAGCATCAGGCTAACCCTTTGGGCCCGCCCCCTCAGGCACTACAGCAAAGTGATCAGGAAGTTTATTGCCCTCCAACTGGCCCTTCTAGGCTCCCACCAATCAGAACAAGGCTCCATGCACAACTAGTTTATGGTCAGTTTCAACTCCTCTCAAGTTAGTGGCTGGATACTGGACTGAGAGGACAGAGAAGAGATGGCCTTGTGATAGAAGTGCATGCATGCACCAAGGCCACATCTCATCACACTTCAGCATACTTCATCTCCCCACATCTGTCCACCTCCACCTGTCTGCATTTCCTGGACTACACTTATACATAAAGTTGGGAAAAGTTAGACTCCTTGTTTGTCAGTGTTCTTTCCAATACTGTGTGGCAATCACACCTTTAGTCGCACCCCAAACCTAGGGATTTGGGAGAGCAGGTACAGTCTAGATAGCGAATAAATTACCCAGGAACCCTGCCCTTCCTTATGCTCTTCCTTACACCCCTCCCTCCACACACACCTACCTCAAGCCACCCCCCCTTCCCAGTATCAGCCCTACCCGGGTTTGTTGTGTTTTTCACACGACAAAACCAACAACACACAAGGGGTAATCCGCGCACAGTCAAAGTGCTCATTTATTTCCTTATTGGTGGTCAAAAAGACTTTATGTACAAACTATCGTGATCCTCTGATAGACTTTTGTACACTGCATTTTTTGCAACCATTTATTTCTGCAAAATCTACCTTATTGAGTTTTTAACACAACTATTTTTAGGTAACTCTTACTTTAATTCCAGCTTTCCAGTGCTTATTAAACAGACAGACAGAGTAGTAAATGAATAAATAAATATAACTTTTCCAACTTCCATAGCCTTTTCTTTCTATTTTGGAATCTCTGTCCCTCTTTATTCCATCTCACCTGCACGATGAACTGTGCTGCTGAATCACCCGAATTCCTGCAGCATGGTGCACTCACCCATGAGCTGGCGACTTTCTCCCATAGTACAAGCCATGCAGTTCAACAGGAGAGCTACTGTCAATCACATAAGCTATCTTTGTCACTGCTACAGATTGGTAGCCTGTGGCTGCATCATTAAAAAGAACTAATGTAGCAGAAGCCTGAAGAAATCTGGCCAAATTTAACCCTCCTTGTCCCGGGTAGACAGAAGCCAATTATTTCTCGCCATCATGAGCACCCAGTCATAAGTAACTATTTAAACAGCCCAGTCTCAAGCCTGTAATGTCTTTAGATCTTTAAACTGTTTATATCACACTTGACTCTCGGCTTTCATTTGTTACTAGCTATAACGTGTTCTCTTGTTCGACACTTCTGGCTGTGAACACCCCGGCGAGGAACAAAGAGTTCTAATGGCACGCAAGTGTTGTTCTCTTGATAAGCTGTGCGTACTGTTTCCCCTATCTAGTATCACACCTTTGCATATCATAGAAATGTTTTTTTTCCATTTGAGCAAGTGTGTTTATTTCACACATCCCTCAGTCATTTTATGTAATTGAAATATAAGGCAGCTACCTTTTTTTTTTTTTGCTATAATGACTAATCATAATTCTCCAGTGCCAGTTCTGTTTCAGGTCTGACCTTTCCTGTCTACTTTGCCTTAAAGTGGACAGTGTTATAGTAAGGAGTTCTGGGGAGCATTATGTCCATATTTTAAGCTAGAATGTTCAACATCTGTGGGCTACATCTGAACATCGATGGGCTGCATCTAAACAAAAAAGATGGAAAAGATGAATTCATGAAATAGACACCTTGTACCAACGTGACAGTGTGTCTGTAATACAAAGAGGTGCAAAACCGTTGTTTCGGTGCCGTGTGTTTTCACGAGGCCTGAAATTGAGCAGGATAAATCACCTCAGGGCCTGTTCCCAATCACCTCCCTGTCTAATGAGGTAATGCAGTGATAATTCAAAGGTCAAAGATGCTCACGCTGCTACGATCAGCCACCAGTGCGAAGCTGTGCAGTTGGTAAGAGCAGGCCTGCGGTGTGGCTCAGGCAATAAGACATGACTGTGCTATAGTGCTCTGCCCCAGGTTGTGTACAAGGCCTGGCTGCCTCCATCTCAAACACCAGCCAGTGACCTGACTGACCCAGCTCAACATGACTCCACCTGACGCACACTGAATGACAAAGCACATATTTAAAACTGCCATCCATTGTCCTTTTACAAACATGTATTAACTTCCAAAACACATTGCTCCCTTTATTTGCCAAGCGCTATCGTACAGAATCTGCATAATGTTCTCTTATAGGTCTTATATCTTTTTACAAGTCAAAAATATTGGCTTTGGAAAATATAATAGGACATCCAAAAGGCAAATGTCTCAAGTGGCCTTGAAAAAATATCTCTATTAAAATTGTTATTACGCTGCTACATCTTTTGTTCAATAACAACAAAAGTTAATATGTTTGGTAACATAAAAGAACAAATAATAAATACCATGCTAGAGAAAGGTTCCAGTTATTAATTATGCCCTTGTTCCCAAAGTCAGTACACTCTAATCATTTCATTTCCTGTCACAGACTGCTGATTTTTTTAATTTTTTATTATTGGTTTAGAAGTTTCGACATGCGCTCAGATGTTTCCCTGGTGCATGTCAAAGCTGGACTTTGTAAATGATGTTGAAAGCCTTTTTGTGCTGTGAGCAATCACGCTTTTCTTGCCGCCTTTTCCTCGACTGTTTTGAATGGCAATGTGCTGCATGTGCCAACTTCTGTCTCTGGAATTTGAGTAAATTCCACGGAGCTGACTGGCTTTTGCATCATCTGGTGCAATACTTTGACAAGGAAGGTCCACAAAGTAGACATTAAGGGCACAAAGAAGGGCGACTGTGTCAAGCATGCGATTAAGTGAGTGGAGAAGGAGGGTTGGTTTTTAAATGTGTAGGCTACTTTGCCCAAACTTGTGTCATCAGTGGATTCAGAGAGTTTTATCAGTGAATATAAAATTCATGAACTCCAGATGTAATCCAATTCCATCCAATGCGCAGTGTCCCTATGTAATTTATTATATTCTCTGAAGTATTTGTTATATGTGGATGTATGAAGGAATCTGCTTTTTTGATTCATGCCTGTTGCATAGAGGGGCTTCAGTTCATGTCATCAAAAAACTTGCAAATCTCTTGCTGACCAACAATGTTGCCAGTTATTTGTTAAGATCTTGGACTATTCTATATCACGTGTCAGACTTTTGTGACTTCCAGTAAAAACTAAGAAAACTAAATTATTGTTTTGACTGTGGTTCGTCCTCTCCCCTTTTCCTTGTTCAGATATCAAGGCATAATGGAATACTGGAATGTGGATTTTTTTTTGTTATTAATACGCAAAATATGTTGTTTCTCATGAAAATATGCTCTGACCGTAAGTTTGTTTCTGGAAATAAATAATAATGCTTACAAAATTCAGACATATGACAAAAATTAAGTTGTTAGTTTTAGCACTGGTCAATGGTTAAGATATAGACATTTCACAAATGTGTGATATACCTTTACAGTTAATCTAGTGAACTGTTCGTTTAGATTGGACACATGCTTGGCTTTTATGTTTTTATTTCCTGTGGTTGTTTAAACCACGCTGCCATTGTGGTCATATATTTTTGAGACACTTCCTCCAACTGTGAAAATGTAGCATTTGGGGAAACTCCAAAATGTGCAGCAGACCAGGCGTTTCCCTCACTGCTGTGGACAAGTTGTGTCGATATAAGCTCATATAGCGTAGCCTGAAAGTGTAAAAGTGGTTTATAAAATTAGCATGTAGGCATGAAAGTAGACACTTAATTTCTGGGTTGAGGGCTGTCTCTGTACCCCTGAGCAATGTACCAACCCAAATGATCTGTATAAATAGATACTGTAATATTAAGTTATATAAATTTCCACTGAATTAAGCCATCTGCCAAGTAAATATATTGCAAAATTTATGAATTCTCATGAGGCCTTCAATAAAGGAGAAAGTAGATATGAAACGCACAAAATAAAATTGCTTATCAAAGACTGTACAAAATGCAATGATGATTGCATAATTAATGTTAAATCATAATTAGTCAGAGCAGTGGGTTTTTTGTAGATATATCATATATGGAGACATTTGATGTTTTCAGTCTGCCTACCTGCTGTCAATAGGCAGACAAGAACGCATGGTTTTATGAAAGTACATTGCCCCCTAGTGGTTGCCTCGTGGGGAACAGCTAAGGAAATAGTCAGACTGATTTTATCCTATTGCAAAGCTAACTTCATATTTTTTGTCTGTTTAGTTTGTTTCTTTGCCCTTAGCAGTCACACAGTGTACCTCTGTTCATCGCAAAATCATGAGGTATAATGACAAAGCGGCCTGAAGTGAATTATACCACTAGAGACATAATCGAGATGCATTCCATTGGTGCTGTAAAGTTAATGAGATGGTCAGCTTTGCATGGCTGCCAAAGAAGACAATGAAAATCAATTGTTATTATTATTATCCATCCATTCATTATCTATCCCCACTTATCCTGAGCAGGGTTGCAGGGGATGCTGGACCATATCTTAGCATACGTTGGGCAAGAGGCAGGAACACACCATGGACAGGCTGCCAATTTATCACAGGGCACACACGCCATTCACTTCGTACCTACGGGCAATTTAGAGTGTTCAATTAGCCTACCTGCATGTCTTTGGACTGGTCTGTGTCTGTGTCTATGTCTGGTCCCCTAACCACAACAGGAATACAATTTACTGATAAAAACAATAAGAAAATAAAAACCAATAATTTTAAACAAACAGGGTTAAAAGGAAGTAAAACAAAAACTTAATTAAAAGCCTTTTTTAAAAATGTATGTGTGGCATTCGGTCCGCCGAAGAGGCGAATTGGTCTCGGCTGCGCCAGCTGGTGGAGAGAGCACATGCACCTGGGCTGCGTTAACTAATCAGCCCAGGTGCTTAAAGCTGTGCTGCTCAACACAGTTCGGGGCCGAGACCGGGAGTGCACACCGAGAGTGATGTTATGATTTTAGTTTCGGTTTATGTGTGGAATTGTGTTCGGGAAAAAAGGAAAGGCCAAAAGAAGTAATCCTCAGCTGTGATGCTGGAGCTGGAGACGGCTGGGAAGGCAGGCCAGCACGGGTCAGTGCATGGGAAAGTGGTCGTGCCATTTTACTTTCTTTTGTCTTTGTTATTTTAGCTTGTTGTTTTAGTTTATTGTTTTTGCCTGGAACCTGTGAGGGGGAAGGGTGAAGGTGTTTGTATTTTATTTCGTGTTTGTTTGGGCACGCTCTCTCTCTCCATGCGGCAACCAACGTTGTTCCCTGGCACCTGCCGCATCTCCCTCCCAGGGGTGTCACGCTGGTGTGTGACCGTATGTTTTCAGTTGTGATTTAAAAAACCGTAACTGAGGGAGAGTCTCTGATATCCTGTGTTCCAAAGGTTTGGGGCATAAAAACTAAAAGCAGCCTGGCCCCTAGCCCCTAGTTTTAAAACAAACTTTAGGGACATGGAATAGCTCCGCATTAGATGGCCTTAATGCTTTCTCTGGGAGATGAGAAGAGCATATCTCATGAGTGCCATCAAAATGAGTTGATATAATTCATTTCTGGTTGCTGTGCCAACATAAAAGGCTTTTGTCTGGAGCTTAGAATTTTTAATCCAAAGAACCTATGCTGACCCATGTTAAAAACTGCATTGTAATCCGCCACTTACAATTTTGTAGTTGGAGAAGCATTACATTTCAACACTCTCTTTATCACCCTTCAACCTAAAATGTTACCACTTTGCATTTTGTTTCTGTTAAAAATCTGTGTAGCATTGGGTTTTGCATAAATTAAAAATGCACACATGAAAACATGCAAAATCCACTTTTTTTATTTCCATAATTTGTATTTTATCTATTTTACCTAATTTTTATTTATTTAATTTAACCATAGCTGTAAATGAGACGGCAGTTTCATTCACAGTGGTGACGTGGGGAAACAATGGGTATGGAATGCAAGCGATTTGTTGCAAATCGACTTGAAGGAAACTTGGATGGGCATCGTTCAGGAATGGTTTGACAATGCGGTTGATGCCACTCCTCTTTTGCCATCTAATTTTCGGGCTTCATTCCATTTCTAATGCTGTTTCCATATATCCTGCTGCAAATTTCATTTGTATATAAGTGTGGAATCTTAAGAAAAATGTTATGTTTTCTCTCAAAGCCTCTATGTTCAATGGCAATGACATTTTAAAAAGGCATGGACTGTAGCTAGGTGAGAGAAAATCCTTCCTCTAAAGTTCCCATGGCTTTACCGGCAGCGATTCACACACCATGTTCCAACTAACTTTCCGCCTTCCTGTTCCTGTTCCCAGCAGTCAGGCACCCAACACTCTCTGCACTTACATTTCTTTGCTTGGACATGAAAAGAAATGGCATATTATGGTGTTTGCAAATTATCTTAGAGAGAGAAGGGAGACATTGAGTGGGTCGGGGTTATTTCTCCTCTCAGGAGTCACCTAAGGTCTGAGATTGTGTTGGATGTGCTGGTCAGGTTCTTTCTGCGCCCCATCAAATGAGTCACAGGCTGGGGAGGATTTGCTCTAACCCACTGCGGTAAACATCCAGATCACAGGCTGCTAAGTCACACAGGCTACGTGGGCTATTAATCCAGGCCCCAGATGTCCCAGCTGCCTGGCAGATTTGTTTTATGATGTAGCCTGCAAAACAGGACTATAAGGAAAGTCTCATACTTGTTGCTGGTGGCTTTGCACAGTTCTTCCAGTCAGAACTCAACAAAGAATTGTGCTTGCCATTCAGGCTAGGTGCTAAAAAAAAGAGCAAAGAAAATTTTTACCTCACCAATCATAAAAAGTATTGTCCTTGTTCCCAAAATCGACTTGAGATGACATGACACCTTTTTAATCCACGTGGATCTTATCTGCTTGGAAAAAGTTTTCATTGGGAGCACATTTAGTGTGGAATCACTACACTGTGTGACTATCATGTGATAGTCCCTGATGTCACGATCTACAATATAAACCAAAGTTGCTGAAATAAGCACCTAGGTTATTGTAAACATTAGACTGACATGACTTGTAGATGCCTGAAAAAAATTTGTGGCAGTCTGTCAGCAGGCCTTGTTGCTTCGAAACACAAATGAAGCTGATCCCCTGATGCAAACCATCAAGTGGATTTCCCTATACACCTGGCAACCAGCCAACTGACAAAAAAATTCACAAGGGCAAACTCACATCCCAGCAGAATGTTCCACTGCTCACCCGAAGCCATCAACACTTCCACTTTCACCACCCTGCTGCTGCTTCGACCGCTGCCCTGTTCAGAGAATTATGCTTCATTAACCCCAAAATGAACAGAGTCGATGTGTTATCAGTTACTGATTTTATATAGGGAGCTCTCTTTTGAGAAGTCTGAGAAGTCTTTTGATTGGTTCATATGAGCAGAGTGATTGACAGTGCATGAAAGCCCTACTGGATGGTGAAGAATTATATTTCCATTCATGAAACTGCAGCCTGCCCCTGTTTGGCCTCCCTACCAGCTCAGCCTGAACCATGCAATTTAAACGAAACTGAACTGACTGGTCCCGATCTTGACTGACGTAGGTCTCCATCCTTACCAACTCCCATGCTTCCCCTCTCCTTTCTCCCCTATCTAGGCCGCTGCTTGAATTCATTTTATATCATTTGGTCTTTTCCCATTTCAGAA
Source organism: Anguilla rostrata (assembly GCF_018555375.3). NCBI lineage: Eukaryota > Metazoa > Chordata > Actinopteri > Anguilliformes > Anguillidae > Anguilla > Anguilla rostrata. The sequence continues at coordinate 20,252,054 of NC_057941.1, read as the reverse complement.
TAATACGTAGGATATGTGAACGCTTTGTCTCTCTCTTTTTAAGTGTTTCATAAAGAAATGTAAATTCCATTCCACAAGCACATCTCACAAAGTGCGGAGCTTGAGAAGGAATCCAACCCACTCAGCAATCATTGTCATTTCCCTGCCGCACTAAATTTCAATGACAGTGAGTGGGCTGTTCACTGTCGAACATGTGAAAACTGCATGAATTCTGCTCTCAAAAACTAGGTCCCAGTAGGCCAATACAGCCAATTTTACATTATAATCAGAACAATGTAATTGCTAACTCCAAAAAACAATAAATAAATAAATAAATAAATTATAATTGCCAGCATTGGCAGGTCAATAAACAGGCAAGACAGAAACGAATAACAGAGCTATTATTTTAAGTATGGTGAATACTGTTTCCATGCTGACCCTCCCAAGTGATTTCTAAGCTTAATTTCCAGACTATTCAGAGTAAATACTGTGTCTTTTTGTTTTAAGAACTCTCGACACAATTGTCTTCATATCATAGGTGCCATTTGTCTTGTATGAGAGGGAATTTTTGGGCTCCTGCTGCCATCAGTACTGTAGAAAAAATGACAGCATAGATTTTTTTTTTCAAAGAACAAACATCAATGCTTAAATTTAGGTGTTTCCTTGTCACAATTTTTAAAATATAGGTTATTCCATGTTCAATAAAATATTAAATAGATGTATAAGATTTTACTGAAAACACTATACACAAATGCTTTTGGAATATCCGATTAAATGAAATATTTCTTTTATTTTGAACGAAAATCCTTAGACTCACCACGAGAGGGAGACAGAATCATACGTTGCACATTTCTGACTGTTTTCAGTGAGATATGCCTTATGTGTCTCTCAAATGTGTTCTCCAGTTTTTCCAAACCCTGTTCAAGTAGAAAAACAAGGACCATGGAGGCCAGTATCTCAAGTAAAATAAACAAATAATGCTTCAAAACCAAAGAAAGCACTCAACAGTGGACGTGCTCAGCAGTCTATGTGTTATACAGTATCTTGATTTCAGATTGCATTAATATCATGATGTAAAACATTCTTTCAAGGGCATTTCTCCTACCTGAACATACTCTGATTTATTTTTGACATACCTATATATGTATTTAATCTAAACAATCATTTTCTGATGAATTTCCAGAATATTCCAAAGCTTGTTTTGCTTTTGTACCGTTTGGGACTTACTTTTATTTTATTCTTTTTTTTTTTTGTTCTTACCATTTCTTTTCATTAATTCATTCATCCAGCCCATCACATCAGCAACAACATGGACACATAACACATATAAGTTCACATAAGCAAAGACAAAACATAAAAGAACACAATTCCAAAATGAAATTACAAAAATAAAAAGAAATACAACCAAACTAGGACCACAATAAACAGGTAAGAGACTGCAAGGCTAAGCATAAAAAAATAAATATATACTGTAGATACAAATGATACAAGTGATTTTGGTTAAGACCATGAGTCTATGCCAATCTATGAGACATTAGGATCTTCACATAGCCATTCAGCATTTGTACACGCGAGCGATGCCCAATTGTAATAGATACGATTCGGCAGAGCCAGGCCACCTTTATTCAGCGGCAATTGTGATTTTTTAACTTTAAGCCTTTTTTATTGTGAAAAATAAATGTATACATGTATAAGAATCCCAGAGATCATAGCACCCACATAGGAAAAGCCTTTGGATGACCATTTAAAAGGGGAAACCTGACAGACTATTTTATACCCAAAATTACTTATAGACAAGGCCTCAGACTGAAAGGTATGTCTGCAGATCAACAGATCAAAAAACTGTGATATAAAAGATAAGTGTTCACACCTTCATCACTGCACGTACTTTTTCAAGTGCAAACTTTTTAACAGCACACTTCTATGCACCGTCACGTGCATATGCAAAATACTACACCAATATTCAAATAGGGTCACAGACAAAAACCAAGATTCAATCGAAATTTTCCCTTAACTCAGATTGTTTCTACCCAATGTTGCAATTGTTTCTATGGTGTATATTGCTTAAATAAAAAACACTAACACGCGCTTTACATTTAAATGTAAAGCCTACTTTCAACAAATGATACTGTAGATGAATGCAGGCCATGAGCAGTCATTGGATAAGTTATGGTACCATACTATCATAAGTGACATAATGATTATATCAAATCACAACATAATGGTAGTCATGATATGAGCTGACATAATGTTGTAGTGAACAGTAATGTTTCACATGAATATAGTATTTATGTAGCACTTCATTTGACTCTTATGTAGAACCCTTTGTAGAAATATAAAAGCATTGAATCAACATTTCACATTTACAGCAGATGACATTGAATGACATCATATGATAATGTTGACACAGTAAAACACACTGACCCATAACATGAGTGAAATATGTTTTATTTTCCCATTAATTTGTACATATAACATTACACCTGCAAGGCCCATTAAACCATAGAGGGTCAAATGTATGCTGAAAAAAGGATTTGCATTCAACAGTGCATCAACACAATACAGTTAGCACCTGCACAATTACACAAAATGTACAGTAACCTAATATCATTCCAGAGTCTTCCTTTTCTGGAAACACCTCAGCATAGAGCATGGTGTGAAGCACTCAAAAAGGCATTTTCCTCGCAGAGCTTTACTGCCATTTAGGCATATAATGTGGAAATAACAATCCCCAGCACCTCTATACAGCGAGAGGAGTGCGAGACAAATCACATCATTTAACTCATAACAGTACAATTTAGCCAAACAATTGCATATAGGATAGCATAACAGCGCATGCAAGCAATATACCTGCTGCCCGGCCCGGGAAAGTGACCAATACCTGTTTGCGCCACTCTACAGCTAATCAGATTTTAAAACATGTTCCGATAGGATAGTAAAAATAACTGACTTGCCTGTAACCATTAAAACCCACCAGGGTTCCTATCTGTTGATGCTTTTTGCTTTCTAATGCGCTCACAGATCAATAAATGTTAGTGTGCACTTCCTGAAGATATCGACAAGCGTATGATTGCATATAATAGCTTTACATTTTATATCTCGTTCAATGCGGTCTAAATGATACTTGAGGATAAGAGTAATGTATCACGTGGATTATGTTAATAGCCACATGATTGCAATCAATAAATAAATACAGAATCGCATATAAATAGGAAAATTACTGAACATGGTAAATTCATCACTGTGAAATATCTTGCATCTTGACAGACAAGAGAAGGTATATGGAAGGACAAATTAAATAATTATTACAGCAATAATCAGAGGTTTATCTATAACTAAATAAGTTATTACTATAACTGAAGCATCTATGGCAGTGCTCAGCTGTGGTGCTCTCAGGCTATGACTGCCTCTGCTGGTATTGAAATTTGACTCCTTTACTTGTCTCATGCCCTCATAAAGGGGAATACTCTTGGTGGTAAATTTGTTTTGATGGTAAATTTTTTGTCAAAAAAACAAAACAAAAAAAACATTTAAAGCATGCCAATTTTCTAAATATATGTCTCCTAATCTGGAAAAATCTGCCCAAGTTTAGTTGGTGTAGTGGTGGGTCAAAGAGGCATGCTTCATATGCAAGACATGGCAAGTAAGAAATCTAGGAAACAGTAACTTATAAAAACATGTTCCAAGGGCCCTATATTCACAGTCAAGGCCCAACTGTCAAACACACAACTGAATTTTAGTAATGGTATGACTGTATTGCCCCTGCAGCACAGTTGGGTGGGCTACAGGTGTGGTGGAGGTTTGATTTCATTATGACCAATCAGATTGACTGCTTTCTTCCCCATTAATAAAACTATATCATGGCATAATGAATTGGCAGTTTTGCCATGTCCAAAATACTTGTCCTGGAGATGTATGTGTATTCATGGCTCCTTAAAAAAGCTGCCTCAGGCTAATGATATTATCACGATAGCCAGCAAACTAAAAGAGAAGACACAACACGCATTCATTCATTTGTGTAATTTCATCTAAGCTCGACATCTAAAGTAGCTTAGTTGAAACCAGGCACGTTTTTGTGCTACTGTCACCATAATAAGATCTCAATAAAATACAAAAGGATAAGTATATGTTCTTTTACAAGGAATTGGCTTGATCCTATAAACAGCTATGAATGATCATTTGGCTCAGCACCCAAATTAAAAAGGAAAATCTTGATGTCTTGCTGAAAAATAAAAACCTCAAATATTACTTTTATTCACAATAAGAAAGCTGTTTATTAATTCTGAATGGCATTCATACTGAAGCACACTTCAAAACCACCAACAATGAACTCTTTCTGTATTCCCGAATATGAAGCATCACAGAATTACTTTGTAAAAAAAATTGGTCCATATTTTATTTTTTTTAAGAAATTTTTCATGTTCTATTCATCCTACAGGTACCATACATTCTTCAAATTCACTAATTAATCAAAAACTATTCTTCAGTGAAGCTTCACAATAAATGATAAAAAAAACAATGAACAGCTAGATAATTCACTTAATTTCATAATAATGGACCTTGAAATGTAATACTGAAATTGAGTGAGAGGCATAACTGGCAATCACAAAGTGGGGAGAGAAGAAATTTCCCTTACTCTATAATGACAACTTTTGTCCAACCAAATAGGAAAGGTTGGTAAATTGATTTATCCTTGAAAATTCATAAGTGGATTAAACCAGATTTGACTCTCATTTGTCAAATTTACCGCATCATTGCAAATGGTAGGTTCAGTTTTCAGCATATTCCATACACAGCTCTTTGTGCCCGGCTCATAATTTCATGTGTGGGTGGGTCAATGCTTTCATTCGATAAGGATCCTGTTCAGTATAACTGGCATGCACATTGTCATTATCTGTGAGGGAAGACAAAGCACAAGGCTACACAATTGAATAAGCCTTTCAATGTCTATGACACATTGACCCAACAGGGTGTTTGAAGCTGCAACCGACATGTCACACAAGTTCCCTCGGAGCCATTGCGGGGCCACAGTGACACATAACACAAGTTCTGTGAGTTCATGCAGACAACAAGTGCATCTTTGCAATTGTGAGATCGCAATAATGCACAGCAACATGAGTTCATCTTAGCCATTATGAGGACACAAATCTCCAGAGTGAAAGAGCGCTTCACAAATCTTTCTCGTGAAAAGAAATGGAAAGCTTATTTCAATCCTGACCCCCCTGTTGTAACTCCCATCACACGGTTCTGTTAAAGTCTTCCTTTAGCTCTACCTTTTGAAATGGCTGACTCCGGAGTCGCATCTGAAACAGAAAGATATTTTCCATTATGTTTAAACATTATTACATCTTCCAGCAATCTATAACTCTGATCACAACCCAGAGTTTCCCCTGCCAACAAATATATTGGTGTCATTTTGTCAGAAAGTTCAGTTTGGCAGTGCTATTCCCTCCAGTCCGCTTCATTTAAGTGGAGTTGGATTTAGGTTTGAACTATGGAAAATATAAATCAATGGTCAGAAGTATCAAATGAGAAACAAATCTTTATAACAAAATGCAGCAGACAGGAGCAAGAAACCATGAAGGTAGCAAGCAGTGACAGGTAACAAGAACAGGAGATCAGATGTAATCACTGACATTTCATTTATTCTAACAGTACTGACATTTCCAATTATGGCAAGTCTCGATCTGATATACTGCTCTCGGGCAGGGCTTTGATTGTGTTACTGACAGGTGAATAGAATTCAAAATAAGGAGAGTTAGACTAAGGTAGATGAACACAGATGTGAGAATGACAGCATTTGGGGAGAAATGGCAGAGTAGATTAAAAATGTCAAGATCGGTTATGAATTGTACACTTTGCCATGACGACACACACAGTGAGAGTAGAGAGGGGTAAGGTATTGATTGAAAGTACACCAGTAGCGCTGTGTGAGCTTGAAATGGAGGAGACAGCAATCTTACCTTCAAACTCATCATTGGTCTCAATCTGTTCAGATTAACAAACCAGATTGTCTGTATAATCCATTGGGAAGTAATTCCAAAGCTTTCTCTGAACTGTGTCATGTGGTAGTGTCCTCTTTCTCCATGTCATGTCAGAGAATTTAAATGGGGGTAAATAAAATGGGGTTCAGTATAGTAAAATAAACAAATCAATTTGAAAGACTATACTTTCCATTGACATCTGCCCATTAACTGGATACTGCACTTTGAGCAGAATTTGCAATAAAAGATAGTAAGGAAACATTAGTTTGGTGAAAATGTTGGTGCTTTTCCATGAGCATTTCAAGGGCAAAATCTTAGATCAGTTTTTGTAGCTAGAAATGTATGTAGCCAATTGTCCTTGAATTTGGGAGAACAAATTTGGAGAACAAAGATAATATTTATCTTGATATTAAAAGAATACTGCATAATTTTGTCATATAAAAACAAGGCTATCAAAAAAAAAAAAAAAAAAAACAGGGCATAAAGTACGCACAAACAGGTCATGAGTATATTCATCCATTTTCATCTCACCAGCCACCACTGGAGTGCATCAATAGGAAAAGTTAACTTACTGTTCTTTGTATGAGACACCCATTCTTAATCTTCTATGGTGGTGACCATATCATCTTTATTGTCACTAGGAATTGACAGACAGTCATTCCTGTGGGTGAATATGGGTAAAATGTTTTCTTTAGGGTTCCAGAAATCAGATTACATCAATTACACATTCTGATCCAGAGGATATTATAGAATTCATATTTCAATGTGCCATCCATTTCTAAATCTGGGTATTTACTAAAACAATTGAGATTTAAGCATGTTTGGTACAACGGCTTCACCCCACCTCAGTTCCAATTCCAATTTCCTAACCATTATGCTATGCTGCCATCCTTGATTTTTATTTACAAATGTAATTTTGAATGCAAAACCTTTTTTCACATTTAGACATCATTTCAGTTGGGTACATATTTTCATTACGATAACTACCCAGCTCTGAGCTGAAAAGCAGTTTAACTCATCTAAACATATGACATCAGTGCCTACATGCAATGCAACAAGACACCACATGAATCTGACAGAGATGCAAATAGCTGTATTGATAACAAATAGTACTAGACAACACTGCAGTAGAATAGAACAGAAGCAGATAATCAACCATAACAAGAAAACAAAAGCTGTCATTCAGTAAGGCTAGATATTTGTACATTTGTACACAAAAAAATCAACATAAACAGCAACAAACTGCCCAATCTACCTCTTGTACTTGACTAAAATGTGTTTGATAGATTGCTGTTTTTATATTTCCATTGAATTTCTTTCATTAAATGATTGATAAGATTTAACTGCACTAATGCATCCCTCACAGTGCTACAAAATGGATGCATTACTCCTAATTTGTTTAGTATCCATTTGTGCTGTGGTACTTCAAATAACCCTTTTAATGTGTAATAGGTTGTTATGACTCAATGCAATGCATTTTGTGTGTATCGCATGTGCAGCCCATTAAGGGCATCAGCACAAGCAGTGAAGGCCATACTTTGTAAATATAAACAAATGGAGATGTAGAAGGCTTTCACAGACACCAAGGAGCCAAAGATCACTAAACGCCACTAGATCACTAAATGCCCAGCGTGCAGGATAATGCCTGCTAATGTAACGATTATTGTCTTTCATACACCACAAACACAAGGATGTTTTTGTGACAGCAACTCTAAAATACAAAAGTGCCCTTGCCAGGAAGCAACGTCAGTTCCTTTGCACCCCCCACTTACCAATAACTGGGCAGTTCTCATTGTCCCAGTTAACACACAGTCATGTCATACCAGAGCTATATGATGGCAGCAAAAAATGCATTGTGACTGGTACCACAACTATTACATTTTTATTTTCAATTAATTTATTGATTATTACTTGATTGCTTGGCTAGTTCATTGGTTGATTACGTGACTGATTAGTGTAATTTGTTGACTGATTGTTTCCTGGAGGCAAACAGGATAGGCTGAAAACAGTACGGGAAATACCTAAACCTTTGGCACAGATACCTGCTGTCTGCGAACAGGACATGGGAAACTTACGAACTGTCTTGAGCACGGGCCTCAGCTCTGGCGATCTTCCTGAAGCAGAACACCACCGCCAAAAGCAGCCAGACGCTCATTAGAGTCAGCACGACATACATCATGATTTCGGAATAGAAGGCTGTGATGTTGGGAAGGGCTGCCAAATAGAAGCTGAAGTTAAACATGACTTAAGCTTGCGAAAAAAAGTGTGCAATGATTTCATCTCCAGATGCAATATTTTTAAAAGTCGGTGTTTTATTTTTGAATTAACGTTTCAATCAATATATACGGTCTCAATATAACGAAACTTTTCAAGGCTACTTTATCCCAGATTTTTATTTTTTTACTGATTTAAGTGCCATTACATTGTTGCAACATCTTTCAGTAATTCTGCATTCTGAAATTTATGCTGCCAGCTGTTGTTACTCTATGATGCAGCTCTGCAGTCCACCAGCTGAGCTGAGCTGTGATGGTGCAGAAGGACTTCATGTCATGCACAGTTAAAAGCAGGCGGACACTCCGTTATGGATCGACCTGTTTACTTAAACCCTTCCTCCCAGGGCAAGGCTACAGTCCGGCTGTTGAGCACAGCTAGCCCTGGCTCAGTCAAGATTCAAACCCAAAGCACATCACAACACTGTTCTGAGAATGAATGCTTTAATAAGACACCCCACTGGAGGCCTTTTCATTGGGTCTAGTCTGACCTTTCTCTCTCACCACCAGGTTGATAAACTTAGTGACACGAAAGGCCGGCATGTTAGGCATCCTCCGGATGACCTCACACTTGTAGGTGCCGGTGTCGTTCAGTGTGACATTGATGATTAAGACGGACAGGTCTTGCATATTGCTGCTTCCATTCCACAGCAGTCGGTCCATCCAGCGTCCTTCCAGATACAGTGGTCCGTCAACATACTGCAAGATCTGGTGGTGGGTGACACACACATGCACACTCATACAAACAACCATGTTTGCACGCCATGGCAACCATAAGGAGGACCCCTTATGTCATATTATGAACTACATCAGTGTTTGGATGTTCACATGCTATAGTTAACATTAAAATCAGATCTGCACATCCTGATTAAGATTACTCACCTCCTTTAATTCACTTGTAACAACGAGTTTCAGAAAAAAGGCAGCACAATAACTTGACTGAATTTAGATTGTATCATTTGGCAAAACTATGACTTTTAACACTGTCTGCGATGCATAAATAAGGCGCTATCGAAACCCACATGTATGGCACTTTTGTCCTTGTTGATGTAGTACCAGTTGACCTGTGACTCCATGGTGATCTCTGCCCTCTTCTGACAAGAGATGCACGTAAGCCTTATCGATTGGTCCTTGACCGCATCTGTCTCTGAATCCACCTCTACACACACCTGCTGCATGACTGGGACTGTAAACAGAGCAATGCACAGGGTAAGGCCATTTCCTGTCCAGGCACTGGGTTGTCACCCCACTGTGTCTAACGAATTAGGCTGGGCTGAGATTATCTTGGTTTTACTTATCGAGGCTGCTGCTGTAAAGCTTTTTAAACAGCAAATGTGTTGTTAGTGCTGTGGTAAAATAGGCAATACAGATAAGACAATTAATTGTGTTAAATCAATCTATTTATTAATAGCTGGTCACTGAATGGATATGTAAATGTTTGTTTTATTGTCTTAATTAGCTGCTGTACCAATTGTACTTGGCCATAAGATGGTTAAATAAATAATTAGTCAAAAGATGTTTCAACTGAACGATGTAACTGTATTTGATAAATTTAACTAAAATTGTTGAGTGCAGATCTTTCCTGAATGTAACTTCACAAAGGACCAACAGAAACCTACTGAACCGGGAATACAACGCACAATCTTGACCAGCATTCACTTAATAGCTGAAACAAATCTGTCCATGATTAAGGCAAAAATAATTTTTAAAAATCTACGCATAAATTGTGACTCTAGGACGAGGATTGGGAAATATTTATTTGTAGGCTACATGTGATTTACTTGTTATGTTCCGTATTTATATAGCTACAACACATCACATAGTAGAGGACAGGGATGGATGACGCTGGAATATGCCAGATCAGGTTTATCAAATTGATTTTGAACTTGTTGGAAATATTTAGCATTACATTACATTACATTACATTGATTTGGCGGACGCTTTTATCGAAAGCGACGTAAGCCTACAATTAAGTGCATATCGAAGGTCATTGGAACAACTAGACTACAAAATAACCTTTCGCATAAAACTGTCACTTCTGCCTGACTAGGCTCTTTAACATGGCTGGTGATTATCTGTTTATAGTTTCTTTCATATATTGTTTTGGTTGTGTTCCAAACGATTCATTTGGGACCGTGACCATGTGGTCAAGAGACTTTGCTAAACAAATGACACACAAGTCAAACTGAAGAAAGCATTTTAAATGTATAGCTCGATGTGAGCGCGAGTGTGAAATACAATGTACCTGGCTATATATTTACAGTAATGCATTGCGCAAGCATGATGCAGATACAACCCCAAAGTAATGAGAATCATCTGCGAGCTCGTTACACATTTTAAGCAACAATCATATTTTTATGTACTTACCTATGAGAATCAGCAAGGGTAGAGACTGAAAGACAAGCGTCACTGCTGGCGTCATATTTGATGTTTTTTTTTTTTAAGGGGGGGAAGGCTGAAAAAGTTTCCTTGGTGGCTTCAATTTTAAATCACACAACACAGCGGTCCTTTTGCCAATACTAAAATTTTGTATTCTGAAGATACAGAGACGTAGACTATTTTTCAGACCTAGCAGTGCATCGCAGTTTTAAAGCTTTAAATCAAAAGATTAAAGACAAATCGATATTTCCATTAACTGTGCACAACAGAAATAAATATTTTGTTAAATTATTTACATATTATAATGAACATCCATGATACATCATTCTAAAAGGCACACCCTTCATTAATCTTATTACGTAAAATTATCCAACCCTTTTTAATAGAACCCTTTATAGGTAGCTGCCATCTGCGTCCAGGGGTACATATGCCATTTCCATGGAAAATATAAGTTCCATTGTTGGAAATTTACACACGGAAAAAAAAATGAAAATGCTCCCAATCACCCGTAACGCCCAAAAATATCAGGTATTGATTTATTGATCCAGAAACGTAAAAATATTCAACACAAAATTGAATTCACGTTGTCGAAGCGCTTAGGTCAAACAAAATTGCAAACTTTTCCTGTAATTATAGCTTCAGCTTCAACAAGTGAGGAATCCCCAGACGTCTGCCACTTCTTGTACCTGCACTGCTTTCATGAGTAATGGACATTTAACAGTCCACAGAACAAATCCCTCGAATGCGCGCACGCGTTCTAGCCACTCCCTTATCGACTATTTTTGTTTCCTTCGGTCATGCTACGGCAGGCCTGTAGTAAACTTATGAAGAAAACAACAGACTCTCAGTCCTTAAGAACACTTAACTTCTGTACCTTCTGACCTCATGCGCAAATACGATTCAGATACAACTTCATGTGTCCACACAATAAAGTCCCGAATTTAGGTTATTTTTTGTTTTCCTTCTTCTTTTTCCTGCCATTTGTATCATCACAAATGCTCCAGTCCCACAATCAATAATTATCCCCATGGACATTTGACTATATCAGCCAATAACATCTGATAAAAGTCAATGGCAGGATAGTGGGATACACAGGCAAATACTGGCTTGACAACTGATAGGGCAATGGGGTTAAGTTTAATGCAATTTAAGTCTCAGCGATGAAGCATGAACTAAAAGCGGCTGTGACCAAATATCAAATGTGATAATCGACGGTGGCAATGAACAAACATCCCCTAACTTTAAACTGGCCTTTAGAGATAGGCCTATAACTATTTCAATCATTTCCCCCCCTCTTCCGTGCAATGGGAGCGCATGAGCTGTCTTCACTTTTGGGATAATACATGTGGATATAAATTTTAAATGTGCATACTGCAGTCAGTGATGACGTAATGAAACAAAGTGTACTGTAAAGAGGAAAGTAAGTCATTTAGGGTTTTCTACAGCATAGAGGTTTGTTCACATTATTACATTCAGATGAGGGTGTGTTAATGTAGTGGCAACCTGTTGAACCCTACACAAAGTACTGTGCTTGGGGGGGGGGGGGGTGTGTGTTGAGGCAACTACAATATTCTGAACTGACATACATGCTGTGCTTCAGAATCAGGCTTCTTGTAGACATAATCTTATTAAGACTTAGATCCGAAGTCTCTCCCCACAGCACAATTAGAGCACTGTCCCTGATTTAATTTGATGTGATTATTGCTCACAGGGGTCAGACAGTGAGATTCGCACATATAGAAAGAGTAATGCTACCATCTGTTAAATTCCAAAACAATTTAGCTGACAATTTCCTTATTTCCCCCTTAGTCTGGCAGCTTACAGACCTTGAAATGTATCTCAGTCACTGTCAACGGACAATTATATTGGCTTGCTGACTAAATACATTATGTAGTACGCTATAATTGAAAATAAACGTTTATTTGTTGCATCATGAAATAAGTAATCTGTTTTTAACCCCTATGAGGATGCACAAAGACTAAATGGTTTATTTAATTAAAAAATAAACATGGGGCTTGACTGGTCTGAACATGCTGGGCCCTAATGCCATCTTGCTAAATGTGGCTGGCCAGGTACGGTGAGAACGCGGATAGTCATGACTGTCTCACAGAAACTGAATGAAACTCTGCAGATGGTTGTATTGAATTACTGGTCAGACAGAGGAATCTGTTGCAGAGACACTGCGTGGATGCAGATGGGAGACTGAGGAAATGAAATCAATTAAGTCCATTTGCAGCTGGGTACAGACAGCCACAGCCTGTCTACCAGCAATCGATGGTTCTCTTCATCACATAAAATCCCTTTGATCAGCTGCCATGTATACTGTAAGATTTTGTGAGATCTGAGTAAAATGTTGAATGAATGCCTGCAAATTCAGCCATCCCCAGAAGATCTTATTCTGTTCTTAGTACATATATAGTGAGTTCCATAATATTCCATAATGTACATTTTTTTTGTATTTGGCTCTGTCCTGCACAATTTTAGATTTGTAATCAAACTATTCACTCAAAAAAGTGGATAAAGTTCACTTTCTCAGCTTTTATAACAGGGTATTTTTATACACCATAATGTTTCGAACATATCAATGTTATGTAAATTAAAGTAGTCATGTTTAGTGTTTTGTCACATATCTTTTGCATGCAATGACTGCTAGAAGTCTGTTCTCTTGCTGTAGCATTATGTTTGGGATCATTGTCTTGCTGTAGGATGAAGCACATTCCAATGAGTGTGGAGGTACTTGCTCGAACTTGAGCAGATAAGACATTTCTATACACTTTGGAATTGCTTTTGCTATCAGCAGTTGTAGGAAAATGTTCCTAGACACGACACAGTTACATCATCAGTGAGCCAGTACCTGTGGCAGCCATACATGCCCAAACCATGGCACCCGTGGGGCAGGGCAGGTATGTATACAAAGTGTTGTAATTTCTGAAAGGTGAAACCAAAATCTACAAAAACTCACTTCAATAAAAGCTGGGAATATGCACTATAACCATATGTGAATTGTTTAATGACTAATAAACTAATTGTTTAATGAATTTAAAATTGTTGAGCACAAAACCAAATTTAAAAAAAAGTATTTTTACCAAATATTAGGTAAGCTATATGTGCTGAATGTGGAGAAGCAAACTACATGATGGCCCTTTATAAAAAAATACCCCCCTTTAGAGTCAGCAGGCCACTTTCCTATGCACATTCAGATTAATGTTAAAATGTTGAACTTTTATACTTGTAATGGTTTTTATACCTTACATATTAATTTCAGTTGAGATGCGAAGAATGGAGATGGTGAAATATGTACCAAGTCAGTTTACACATTGGCTCTTTAATCTGATTGGTCATGCTTGGCTCTCAAATGGATTCAGAAGTGGTCATTTGCTATTAATAAATGCAGCTGCACCACACCCACTGATAATATATTCAGTATAACCCAGCTCTGTTTCCAGGTGTGCCACATGCTTTGTGCTGTGCTCTCTACACATCTGTTCCCGCAAATATTGCACTTGCCGCACCCAGTGTGCCCACACACCACGCCAACTGACTTTGCCTTTGGAACAGAGTGTTCCAAAGGCTGCCCATTACCATGGGTTCTGTCGTAGCAACCAGAGGGTTGCAGTTTTGATTACCCCAGTGGGTTGTTACTGTTGCTGTCATGGGTTACCATTGTTCAAAACTGTTGAATATCTTCAGTGAATATGCAGTTGTACGTAAGTGTTATGCGTAACTGCACACTCTGTAAGTGGCTTTGTCTTTATTAACAGTGAAGCGTTGAAGCTAGGTGATGTCAATCTGCAAGAGAAAGCCAGAAGATCATATGACATAAAGCAAGGTTTGCTAAAAAGCAGATTTTTCAGTGTCACTAATTCAGTTTGGCGGAAGTTGGTATAGGGGCAGTATATTATCACGGACAGAACTGAGTTTATAGCAGTAGCGTATTACCACAGCATTCCAAGCAGTGCTATTTATCTGATGCACAGAATCCACTCGCACTTTACCCAAAGGGTATAATTTAACATGCAGAGGAGCCTCATTTAAAGTCAAATGGTAATGCTTCAGGAAATTAACTGGGTATATGTTTGGACTCACCCAAGGCACAGACACAGACTGTGTCTATTGAAATAACGATACTGATTTATAAATGCTCAAGAATGTTTGGAGCATTTTTAGCTGCGACCGGCAGCTAGCTCTGTCTGTCGGTCGGTCGGTTGGTCGGTTGGTCGGTTGGTCGGTTGGTACACAAAAAGTGTCCCACCCCGTATCGGCCACAGTGTTTGCTCCAGGAGGCTGAAATTTGGCATGGACATTGGTCATGACCGGAAGGCACAGCTAAGTAACTTTCAGGCCGATTGACCAAGAGGGGGTGTGACGATGGGCGTGGCCTATCACAAAAAGGCGCATAACTCCCGAATGGATTCATAGATTTGCACAAGATTTTGTGGAAAGGTTGGTCATGAGCCAAATAAGAGGTCACGTGTTTGTGTGAGGGTGTGTGAGGGGGCATGGCGATGGGCATGGCCTATGACAAAAAGGCGCATAACCCCCAAATGGATTCACAGATTTTCACAAGATTTTGTGGAAAAGTTGGTCATGAACCAAAGAAGAGGTCACGTGTTTGTGTGAGGGTGTGCGCATGAATGCATGCACACATGGATGCATGCGCATGTGAGGTCGCAGCTATTGCGGATTCGCGCTTGTTAATCTCTTAAGGAGTACTTTGTGCCCTGTAATGGCTCAATTACCTCCCACAAGGTACACATAAAATTGCTGAGTGACATAAAACTAACCGCAGACATCACATGCTTATGTATGGCTCAACAGTAGGATGAACAGAAAGCATTTCACAATAACGATAAAGAGTGATTGGGATGTGAATCAAATTCAAATATAATGTAATTCTCCCATCTAGTGGACACATATGGTAGTGATGGTATTTTTTCAGCAAGGCACAGGTTTTCAACCTTTTCTGATCCAGGGTCCCCTATCCAGACTGTAAGGCATCCTGGAGACACTGTCAGTTGTTGTATCAACTTGATTCTTTCTTTTAAACCCTAAGCAGATTTCATTTGTATTCACTGAACATTCTTACATTCAGCATAACAGACAGGATTAAATCTTACATCTTCACATACAAGACATGTTTTTAAAAAGTCAAAATACAGTCGACAAAGACTTAATTCAACTTAAGAAACCTCTTCTAGAATCACACGTATTCAAATGAATATTTCTAAAAATAATACCAATATGACACCGTATGAATAACTCACACTGAAGTGTTAATTAGAACTTTTCACTACTGCTAATTGAGAGTGAATTACCTAGCAACATAGCTAGTTAATATGCTAAATTAATGTTTGCTCAGAAGAGTCATTAATTCTAAGCAAATTATATAACAACAATTTACTGGCATGCTTCCGTGAATGGACTAACAGCAGTGCCAGCATATGGAACTGCAAGAACAATAGTGTTAGTGAATGGGGATGTGTTTATTTAACCTTTATTTAATTAGGTAAGGCTGGTGTGAATTCAATTCTCTTCTGTGATGAAGACCCAGGGAATAACAATGGGTAGGGGTATAAGGCAGTATGTAGTCAGTCAGGCTGATTAAGTAGCTAAATGCAGAGAGAGAGTTTTTGTAGGAGTTTGACCCATACTACTCTTAGTAGGGGAGTCTTTCAAAAACTTCCATGGGATCTTTAATGAACTCAGTGAGTGAAGACCACTGTTTAACGTCTCATCCAATGGACGGTTCCTTTTACGGCACTGTGCCTCAGTGCATTGTGCTTTAATTTGGTCCAGAGGGCACGTCAATTAGCAAAAGTAAATCTTTCCTACGATAAATAAATGAATAATAAAAATAAAAATATGGTTTATAGAAAACACTCAGAAATATACAAATCCTTTCAAAATCTACTCAGATCTGTATGTAGCGGAGTACTTGTAACACATGACTACCAACGGTTTTAAACGTTTAAAGAATGTTTTGAATATGCTTTGAGATATTCATTGGACATGAAGCGTTGTTAGATAGCTGTGAGTTGATGCTCAGGGACATAGGCCAAGTGTATTTGCATTCTCCCTTCTCCCAATGTGAGATTAGAAAGAGTAGCACAAGGACTGTTTCTGTTTCTTATGGCTAAGCACAGGAAAGTAGGTACCTTCCTGAGGGAGTCACCATAGCACTGATGCACAACAATACACGATGAGTCTGGACAAGTTCTTCAACACATGAGCGATGAAGGGTGGATCTTTATGCAGCCGCTGAATGTTTGCTGAAGTGCTTCACTTCTCCACAACAATACCAAACGGCTTCTAGCTTTCACCGTAGCTCATGTATTGAAGCTATGTGAACTTAAGCGTACCTCATCTATCATACCAGCTTAGCTATGTAATGTTTTTTTCATGAAAGGGGAATGCAGTTGAATATGAAAAGATTTTTTTTTTTGATGCTTCTGTTGTGTTCTTTTTTCATGTGTGGTAAGTCTCTTTACCTGAATGAACGAATGATGTGACATA
The DNA here is from genome assembly GCF_018555375.3 of Anguilla rostrata. Classification (NCBI taxonomy): domain Eukaryota; kingdom Metazoa; phylum Chordata; class Actinopteri; order Anguilliformes; family Anguillidae; genus Anguilla; species Anguilla rostrata. Next base: position 20,234,929 of record NC_057941.1, on the reverse strand, counting down.
ATTTAATCAGGTCAGCCAGAATGTATTTAACTGTGTTTTCTAGAAAGCTTGTCTGTAAATCATTTGAAACCTTAATAAATGTATAGTTACACTGACCTAACTGACTAACCTTTAGATTATGTGACTGCTTCTCTTAGCACTGTACTACTGTGCAGACCCAGATTAATCTTTGAGCACTGTCTCACTGTGTGTCTGGCTGAATTGCGCTCTCTTTGTGTTAATGTCCCAGATGGTGGCAACGCAGTGAAGGTGCTGATAACCCCAGGCTCGAGAGCTGAAATCCCCTGCAGGTACACATATGAGGACCAAGGTGCAATCGCCGAAATGTCGGTGCAGTGGAGGGGTCCGGAAAACCAGGTGCTGTGCCACTACATCAAGCACAAGTCTTTCCGAAACTGCACACCAGGGTACTCGCTGGACTATGCTCCGGGGCAGATAACACTGATCATCGAGGAGGTCGCGGTGGCTGACCTGGGGACCCATGTTTGCTCGGTCAGCAAGCGGCATGAGTTCTCTGACTTCGACGCTGAGCTCAGTCTCAGACCGAGTAAGTGACACCATGCTTCCCTCAGATCTTGTCAGACATTTGCCCTCGCGTGTCTCATTGCTGAAATGCAGTATCAAGCTTGCCGTTTGCCCTTCACTTATCTTTTATTCAAAGTTACGGACAGGGCATCATAGAGATTAGACTGAATGCCTCTCACAGGAAGTATAACTGAACACAATGCCTCTCTTTCTGTAGAGTCATTCACTGAGTCTCCAAAAGCCAATGGGAATCATTCAGGTAAATTTCCAGCCAACAAACACAGCCAGAAAGGAACAGGGTTATAGACTGCCTGACAAATGTTTTTGTTTTTTTTTCCCTCAAAACATTTGCATCATGCAGATGGCAAAGCATTACAGCAATTAGACAGTGGCCTCCAAACGTGTTACACAGTAAATATATATATATAATTTAACCTTGAATCTGTGTGTGTGTGTGTGTGTGGGCAGTTTTCCACATAGGCTGTGCCTCCTGCTAAAGAATGTGGTAATAAAGAAGCTAACTGTTTTACACCTGTTCTCTCCCCAAAGGTAATAAAGGAGGAGCTCTTTTTCTGTTTGGCTGGGCTCTGTCTGCATGCTTCTTGGGATAATGTGAAGGCAAGATCACCAGGGTGGAATTTGTTTGGAATTAGAAATTGCTTTTGGTTCCCCCTCGAAAACGCACGATGATGCTGCACCTGCGCCTAGCTAATATAAGCACTGCATTAAAAATGGATAGCCCTGCTGGGTACTGGAGAAAGTAATGGGTTTAGACAAAATTTATGTATATTCATGCATTGTATTGGTTCCCCTGATGGTCCATGTTGTTGCAAACTGTGTATGAAATAAGAATCCCAGTTACAGAATCAGACTGTTGAGTGGTCCGTGAATACTTCTTAAAAATTTGTGAATAAACAATGAGGATTGTGCTTCAGATAAAAGAAAGCTAAATACGTTATGTGTGCTATATTTTCAAGGTTGTTCAGCAAAACATCTCGTTTTTCTTTTCTTTGGCAGTAAACGATTCAAAATTGCAGAAAAATTGTTAAATGTGTTTTTCATCACACAGTGTTACTGTGTTCACCTATCACAAAATAAATGGTCAGGCTATTTGTGTTTGTGTGTATATATATGCATTACATAGCCAAAAGTATGTGGACATCTCACATCCAAAATTAATATTAAGCAGGGATTTGCTTCCATTCAGCCAGAAGAGCATTAGTGAGGTCTGGCACTAATTGGGTGATTAGGTCTGGCTTGCAGTTGGCTTTCCACTTGATCCCAAAGGTGTTGGATGGGGTTGAGGTCAGGGCCCTGTGCAGGCCAGTCATGATCTTCCATACCATTCTCTGCAAAACCATTTCTGTATAGACCTCGCTTTGTGCCCAGTGGCATTGTCATGCAGAAACAGGAAAGGGTCTTCCTCATATTGTTAGGGAAGCACAGAATCATACAGAATGTCATTGTATGCTGCAGCATTAATATTTTCCCCAAGCCCAAACCATGAAAAACAGCTGCAGACCAAGAAGTGTCCAGACGCTTTTGGTCACACATATATATTACTACTGAGAGTTGCTCCTCCAAAAGGTTTTTGTTGTTTACATAAACCACAAAACCTCACAGTCAAACATTGGCCGACTCTCATAAGTTGCCTCAACATATTGCCTCACTGCAGAACCTAAGCAAAGTGCAATAAGACTGAGTGGCTTCAAGGTGAGTGTGTGTCCACGGGTCACTTATGACTCATTAGTCAGCCAGGGAAGGAACAGCAGATGGAGCCATTTCCTTTTTGTTTAGGTCCTCTCATATGCTCCCTTCTATTTACACCCTTCATGATATCTCAACATTGTTTGTATAATTTATATGTATGTTAAAAATATAAATTAAATATATATATATATATATATATATATTCTATTATTATTTATAGTACAAACAAATGTTTATAATGTATTCTGAGCGGGATAAAATGTATTCTATAATTAAATAGTTACTTTTCACTGTAAATTTAACATCACGTTACACTGGAATACCTGTGTGATATTCACATGCTTTGGCATATAATTCAAGAGGCTAATTATTTTCTGTATTTTTGTTTTGATGATACTAGCACAGGATTATCTAAACAGTAGAGAAAAGGGACCGTTTTTTTTCGTTAATGCTTTATTAATGACTTATAAGGAGATGCCAGCTGTGCCTTTGCCATTCTCCCAGTATGCAATCCTCCTGGGGAGGGCTTTTTTGCATTTCCTTAGGCCCGGCATTCTATGATGTCAACAAGCTTTCGACATTTAATGTGGCTCAAATAAATAGATTCTTCTGTTAGTATACGATGGAATCTGTCTTATCGGACTGAAGAAATTCATGTGTGGGATTTCTAAACTCCTAAAAATATCCAATTAGGTTCTGGTCATTCTATATGCTGTATATAAACAAACAGCCTAATATTATGTTCATAACACCTGCTGCCAAACCCTGTCCTCTTTTTTACATCCAATATATAGTCATCTTATATTAATAGAACTACATTTCCTAACAATGTTGATCTTTGGCTGAGAACAAGGAGAATATGCTTGCTTCCGTAGGTAATGCATAATCCAGATTGCTGTTTAATCAAAAGGCACTCTTAAAAATGTATTTAAAAAAAGTACACAGCCAACCCTCTGGACCAGCTGTAACGAACAACATGTATTATGTACAAGTATTAAAGCCTTTTAGAATATAAGGTGCATAACATTTCATTGGACTCTTGTGTTTGAAGACAAAGGAAAGTGACCTACGTGGCCAATCATTGAAATGGGAGGCAGAAATGCACCTAATTTTCAGTACATCACATGCAATAATGTTTCATGTTGTTGGTGCTTCTTTTTCATAATTGCCTTGAAAAAAACTTTCACAGGAGAGAAATCATGCAATCTGTGTGGGAGTCTCCAGAGGTGATATAGCTTGAGAGTGAAGACATAAAAAAGCAACTGAGTCAGGAAGGCAAGAAGAGAAAGAAGCAAGGAGAGAAGACTAAACTGAGGGAAAGAGTGAGGCAGTTGAGAGAAAGAAGACAGGAGAGTGTGGAAAATAATTAGAGGCAGGCAGCAGGGGGCAATTATGTTCTGCACTAATTTTTCCTGGAATTGATTCTTGTGTAAAGCCATCCACCACTTCTCAAATTCACACATTCAATATTACACTGCTAGTATTTATAATTATGAATTTGAACTCAAAATCAAAAAGCAATGCTTTCCATCTCACTTTCCAAACTTTTCAAAAGGTTGCTGAATTGCATCACAGTGGGCTACATTTCAAGTCAGTGGTGTGGGTTATGATACAAATTCCTATAATGGTATGAGATTAAATATTATCTGAGGGGACAGCTCCTCTTCTCATTTTCACCAGATCTGTTGATTTAAGAGATATACAGACAATGAGAGAGAATGAGTGGTACGGCAGTGGGAGAGAGGGAGGAATGATGGCAGAGATGTGGAGGCGGTCACCATGGTGACGGAAAGGCTGAGTGATGGGAAGTGGAAAAAAGGGTCAGGTGTCAGTCAGTCATGGCTGGGTTGGTTAATATGACTGGTGTACGATTGGTCTGCCAGATTGGCTGGAGGTGCACAACACAGCGAAGAGAGGGATGCACAGAGCCTCTGCAGAGAGGCGCAGACAGACAGATGAACAGAAAGAGATTCCAGCTAGATTTTACTCAGCACACTGAGGCCAGACCAGCAGCCAGGGGCAGACGGTCATACGCCCACTCCATATCTGAGAGATGGAAATGATCATCTTTACAATAGCATATGAATTAATTCAATCAGGCGTGCAATTTTTCTCCCCAGCACATGCCAGTATGCATACACTAGGTGGCAGAGCAGCACACATTCTTTCACTGCATTGAACGGACAAGTAATTTAAGATTCAGTTAAAATTGAGTAGACATGTTATGATCTCGTATAGGTGTTAATTACACTTATCACTCACTGTCTGCAGTGCATACTGATTTTGTGAATGTTTAAATCACATATTATCCGTCCATCCATCCATCCACTACCTATAATATCTGTCCCAGCATGCACTGGGCACAAGACAGGAACAACTCCTGGACAGGGCATGAACATGCACACACGCTCATGGCCAATGTAACATCTCCAGTTTGCCTGACCTACAAGTTTTTGAACCGTGGGAGGAAACTGGAGTACCCAGACGAACCCACACAAACCGACATGAGGAGAGAGAGGACCTGGGCCAGCCAGGCCTTGAACCCGGAACTTCTTTCTTGTGAGGCAACAGCACTAACTGCAGTGTCCTGGTAATACTGTATATAAAACTGATCATTTCCAGTTTTCTCACATTACTAGGCAATACATTTTTCAATGATGTCCATTTTTCAGTATGTGATATTATTTAAACTGTTGTCATGAAGATATTTTCAAGAGAAAAAGATTCTGTTGTTCAACACCAAAAACCTGTAATGGGAATGACAACAGCAAAGAGATCCTCCACCCTCATTCCCAAACTCTTTACTTATTTAAGAGTACTTCACTGCTATAAGAGTTGCCCTGCTTCTGTTCTATCTGGGGCAAGGTGTATTTGGATGCTGTATTTCATAATTAGATTTTAATTCATTTTATCTGATGTTGTCAGAGCCATCATATCAGATTAAAAAACAGTTAATGCGAAGTAGTCTAGCCTATGGCGGGGAATACACACCCCATCTTCCACAATCAGAATCTCAAGAGGCTAAAAGTCACTTCTACCTCAACTTGACCAAGTTCACTCCCAGGTGCAATGACTCCAACAGAATGAGAGGAATCATTGTAACTGAAAATCACTAGGCTATTATATACCACCAACGAATGCATCACTTGCCTGGAGCTTATTTTCAGATTGCAGAACAGTGGACATTGCTTTAGGAATTCTAAATGCTTAAGCAGCTGTGAATAATGCACGATATTTTCAAAGTAGAATAAGTGTGCAAACTTTTTGTTAAATTTTTACATGTAATCACATGCTGTGGTAACTTCAAGTTTCACAAAAACATCCTAAACAAAATTATAGCAAAATTATTCAAAATTAACGGGTTGAATTCGCGCTTAAGGGCGGGATTTTAGTAGAAATGCAGTCAACGTTATATATATATATATATGTATATATATCCAGTTGTTGAATGCAGATCTGAGAAAGTAACAGCCAAATTAGATTAACACAATTGTATTATGGCGCGCTAAATGCCATTCCAACACAGTTTCAGCTCGTTACTGACAAGCAATTTGATAGATCTTCGTTAATTAAAGCAGTTGCCACGTTATATATAATTACTCCATCTACGCAGCATTTCGAGTTTGTAAGAAAGCGACAGCGCGCGCGCGCGAGAGAGAGAGAGAGAGAGAGAGAGAGAGAGAGAGAGAGAGAGAGAGAGAAGAAGGGAAGCTACACCTGGTTATAGAAAACGCAATCACCAAGAAAGCCTATTTCATAAAGGAGATTTGAATTGTGTCGTTGGAATGGATTGTCGCAACGTGAGTACAGATATACAAGAAACAAATATTACTTAATGATTACTTATTTTTAATTGCAATATTGATTTTTTGTTCACTTTTTATTTTATGTGTTTTTATTAGTTTATTTCAGCCTGGTGTTTAACTTTCGTCTGTGTTTGCGGCAAGATAGAAATTCGCGAGAATATCTTAACTTTACGATTTGGTCGTTCATTTTTTTATGTTGCTGTTTTGCTTATGCATTTTATGTAACATTCACAAACTCAGATTAGGCGTAAATGGCGCGAAAGACACCAATTGGCTTACTTTGAATACTTCGCGAAAGCTTTCCAAAATATTTTGGAAGGCGATGAAACTAGAGGAACATGCTATAGTACGATGAAATAGGGGAAAAGCCAGGGTATTCGTTGCTTCGTTGTACTGTGAGAAATGGTGTGCCGCTCATCTTTTTTTAAAAAGTATATGGACTGATGTTTTCCGCGATTTAATGCCGCTCATGTAAGGAGCGGCTGAACCAGCTGCTTCTCGAGCGCGTCTTGTGCCATCTGCGCGCTGTTCCAGGGGAAGGCGCCTTGACCACCCCCGCACCAATATCAACGCAATTTTAATAACTTTTACAACAGAGCGGGCTGCGCCACAACGGCTTAATACACCTACACCTGTCTTGGGAGTTGGGATCACCCAACGCAAAAATACAAGTAGCACTGGAATCACAGAATATAGGCACTATTCTGTACTGAAGTGGTTTACGTCCGTACTGAAGTGGTTTACGTCAGCATTAAGTGGTTGACATGAAAGGTAAAAAAAAAAAAAAAATCTACAAGAAAAGCCTGGCAGATCAAGATGAATATGACATGATTTGCATATAAGTTGATTGTTTCACTATAGCTATTGTATTAACGTACTATAACAGCTGAAATATCCAGCTATTTATTTAGCTGTATAGAGTTCGATTAAATCTATCTCAGTCATATAAGCATTGTTTTCAGAAATGAAAAGATCGTTTTTAAACCAGGGTGAAATACACTCTTCGCATATAGGAAGATGGACAGTAAATTGGATAGGAGCAAAGGGAAATAATGAATGCCTGCTTAAAATGTGGGCGGCACCACTCCCACGTAAGAGTCTTCTACAAAGAACACACACGCAGATAAAACTGAACAAGCGATTTGTGCCCGTATTGCATTTTACAAGATTGCGCAGATTTGTTTTAGTTGTTTATTCAAAATATAATAACTGTGGTGCATGCTATTGCAGACATGTTTGTGTCTGTGTTTACATAAACCTCTGTTCGGCATTCTTTCCATTAATTTCAAATGGGAATGAACGGGGCAAAGAATTCTGTGTTCTTAACACCCAAAAAAGGAATAGCCTATGCCTCATTTTAAATACATTGTATGGACCATTAAACATTTAGCCAAAAAAGGAGAATTGAAAATAATCTAAAAATGTAAAAGTTGCATTACATATGGTCTTGGTAATATAACTATGGATTATTTTGTTATAGTTATTGTCACATTTCACAAGTCACATTTCCTTACTGTCAAAATGTAAATTGACAGTAAGGTGATTGCTTTTTGCTGTCATGGAGTTTACCGCAGAATACAGGCACTTGACAAAAGCACACTCACCTGTTCAGTTTGATGAGTAAAGTAGCCTTTGTTTTGAGATTTGTGCCATGCACATCAACAGAAATATTGAATGGAATATTTCCATGCACATAAACAAAAATATTAATGGAATGTAATAGATTCCGAATCTGCATCTATCTGAATCTAAAATATAGAGTTTTTATGGTGAATTGTATGTTGCTGAATCTGGTGGATTCTCACATAGCTGGAGCTTTGATAACAAAGAGCCTGGTTTTAAGAAGCTGGTTTCTGCAGACTAATTTTATATTTGGCTGGAATTAACATAGCTGTTGGATACTTCTCATTGCCTTGATGTGTGGGCCTGAAGCTCATCACTTGGGAGGGGATTTCTGAAAACTTTCAAAAAAAAAAAAAACTGATAATTATGAGTGTGAAATATACAGAAGAATTTTGATCCTAGTGTGTGGCAGATGGTCATTAGCACCTTCCCAAGTGATGGCACTTGGCTTACTTGAACTTTTGCCATAGCTTGATGATTGGACAAGAGCAGTGCAGCAAATCACAGGTTTAAGAACATTACAGCAAGTATGGTGTCTATCCCAGCACCAGGAGGTGGTTGTCAGTTCCCCCATGACTGCAAATAGCGTGTTATTCATGTTGTGCATAACAATGGACCAGTGGCATGGCCCTGTACGTCAGGCTGATAACCAAACTAACCAATGATTTAGTTGTTCTAATTTTCCGATGCTCCCGACTTGGAGCTCTTTAGATGAGAGCTTTATATAAAGGATGGCTATTGTTTCATATGTATTTTCTTATTAGAGGCAGATGTTTGTAAATAATTTGAAGAGAGGGAAATGGGTCTGCAAATGTCAAAAACTGTGTGGCTAGTTCAGTGGTGATGAACTTGAACCCATTTTTCATCATTTCATGCACGTTTACCAGCCCTACAAATTCAAATAAAGATCACTCTTGAAGTGCCCTCATGACAAAAAAAATACAACCCACAATACAACAAAACGCTGTTTTAAATCACATTAAACCATTAAATCACATCTAGACACAGTGAAGTGGAAAATGAACTGGCAGCCGATTGGGCGCCACTTATGTAAGCTGGGAAGGGCCAGAACTGATGGCATCAGATCAGAACTGGTTTAGGGCTGTCATCACTTTAAAAGCAAGCGCCGCGCCTCCTCTTGTGCATTTCCCAGGGGCCCGCCAGTAGGGCCCTCCTGTTTCACAACAGCGCAGTTTTGGGGCCCTCGGGGGAGACGTTCACTTCCTCCACCGCCAGCCGGCTGCCCTCCCTGGCCCCGCCGTGCTTTCAGCTCTGGTCCCACTGTAATTAAGCCTCCCCAGCAGTGGGAGGAACAGGAGCAGAATGGAAACTCGGCAGGGGGGCGGATGAGGGTGGGGATGGGGCGTGGCTGCTGTCCATCGCCAGACAGAGAGAACACTGACATTACTAGAGAAGCTGCACAGTATAAAAATTACTTCTGTGTGTATGGTGGTGGTGGGGGGTGGGGGGGAGCTGGGGCTGGGGGGGTCATTTGAGGACAGTTGGGGTGACTTACCCACCCAGGGCAGGGGATGGACAGTAGATGTCAGTGTGGGAATGTGAGATTTTTATTTTTATTTTTAAACTTGTTATTGTTGGAGGTGTCAGGATATAATAAAAGCACCAGAAAGTGCATACACGCACCCCCTGATTGGTTAATATTAGGACAAGGCTCTGGAAGGCTGTTGTCGAGCAGTCTTTCAGCTGTCTGACCTGCCTCAGTTTTCATATGGGCAAAAGGTTTGCTGTATCAGTTGAACAGCATGCAAGGACCAAGCGTTTAGTGATATGCTTTATCCCTTTTCAATGCCAGTGCCAAAAAATATTATATCATCATTCTTTTTTCCCTACTGTGCTGACAGCACTACATTAGATAATGTTAGATGGTATTCAAACATACAGATAAACATGTAACCAGCATTATTTTTTGCCATATGTAATTTTGACTGAAAGTTAATCTGTGATTTTGTAATAGTATAAACACCTGCAGATGATGTAAACTCTACAGTCTCATCCGCTGTGATTTTTGTCAGTCAGAGGATAATGCCTTTGGAACACTGTTGCTAAGTTATTGCCATGACAACAGCAGGGAGTCTTTGGAGTGGCAAAAATTTCCTGAAGGCACATTCACCATGAAGCACATATATCCAACAGGGGACAAGCGGGAATGTTGCACATGGTATTGCTGTACTGATGAGAATGACACACTTTTAATGGAGCTGCATATAATCTGTATGAGCCGTTCTTACATTTCCATGTTTTTTGTTTTTGTATTTCTTTTTTTTGGGGGGGGGGGGTGAAATTCCAGGAACAACGCACCCAACAGCAGGATGAGGATATCATGGATATTCCCCTGGACGACCCTGAGGCCAACAAGGCAGCAGCCAAAATCCAGGCCAGCTTCCGTGGTCACATGACCAGGAAGAAGATGAAGGATGAAAAACCTCGAGAGGAGGTACATAGTAAAAGTGGTACAGCTAGGAGGGTGTACAGTAAATTGTCCAGTGTTAATTCAACTCTAGCAGTGTTGATTCAACTCTTAACAGATAACACTTAACAGATGTCCCACTCTGGGTTCCAGTACTCCAGTGTTCAAATGTTCACTATTTTACAAAAACCTGGCCTTTTGTAAACATTCAGATGTCATGTTTAATCCAAATTCCTCTTAAATTAAGCAGTCTCAGAAGACTGATAACCTTCCCAAGTAAGCAGTACACCATGAAATGTCCAGTGTTAATTCATCTCTTAACACGTAATAATTGGTCCCACATTCCAGAGTGGAACCAAATGTTGTCTGTTAAGAGTTGAATTAACACTGTCACAGTTCAATTGACCCTGTGTGTACAAGAGCTTTGAAATTATTTGTGAAGTAAATGGCTTTATGTAGCAAATACTGTTTTCTGTATATTATAGTAAATTATATGCAACCTCTATTACTCTTTACCTAATACTGTACATTATTGAATATATAAAAATTATTCAAAATACATAATTGCACATGGTGATTGACAAAAAAAAAGGGGGGGGGTGTTTTATATTCAAATACTCTTTAGTCTTAGGAGCCAAAGGAATTAATGTGTAGATGCATGTGAAACCACAATGGAAGCACTCGCATAAGGCATACAGTGGTGTACAGGGTGATCTGCGTGTGATTGTTCTTGGAACAGCAAGTGCAGTAATGGGCGATGCCAGTCCTGAGAGCCCAACCTTTTCTCCTACCTGACCTTCAGTTAGGAGACCGTGACTCCTGTGTGTTTAAATTATAGCTTTGCCCTGAGGGATTACTATTCATTTTAATCAGGAAGAGGAGCTCATTAGCAATTCCCCCAATGACGATGTGCGATTTCTGGGACGGGGACATCATGTCAGTTTCTCCGGCTAGTATTGTCAGAACAGAGAAGAAGGGGGGGGGGGGCTATGTTTACGTACAGCTGACTGAAAACTCACGCCTGCCTTCTCTGACTGTTGTCTTCCTTCCATGATGTCCTTCAGTCTTCTTCTGTTCTGCTGTCATATTCCTCCCTGCTCTCCATCCTTATTGCTGTACAGAGGGATCGTTCCAGCCTGAAAGAATTACAGGGTTCTTAACCACTGAATTTAAATTTTTCTATAAGAATATTTTTCTTATTCTGTTTATTTTCTCCATTACTGTGCATTGTGAGAAATACTCACTTAACCCTTTTCATCCCCCATTGCTATGGGAAAGTAAGCTGCTTTGGCTCATTTCAGTTTCTGTAACAGTCACGTTTCTTTTTTGGGGTGGCAGTTGTAGCCTGGGCTAATGCGCTGGCTTTTGTCTGGCCCTTCACTTTAAAGCTGTCTAGTCTGGTTAAACCTACCAGGAGCCAGCAAATAAGTATTGCATTATGTACCCTGGTATATTTTTGATTATTTAAATATTATCTTCTTTACATAGAGACAGAAATAAGTAAAGAGGTAGCAGAAGCATGTGCACTCCTGCAGTGCATTCAGCTGCCTGTAATTTGTTTATTTACTAAAAGGGACCTAGCACTGATTGGAAAAGATTAGGGTCTGTCCTGATGGCAGCAGGTAACCTTTCAGCACCTGGAAAAAGGACCCCTTTGCCAACTTAAACCCACCCTTTAACTGGTGGGCTGAGGCCAACTAAATCTTTCCCTTGCTTATATCTGATCATAGTGTACTACTGATCTCAACAAAAACAAGTTGTCAACGTACACAAATGCCAAGTTACTCAAGCGTACAAAGTACTGTCTATAAGTCAGTAAAACTTGCCAAATCTAGGCCTGCCATTAAAAGTACTGATATTAAAACGAGGCCAAGTTACAGCTAAAAATATTGGCTTTCTTAGCTCACACAAATTAAACAGGCTCGAACTAGCTAAATACTTCCAGGTAGTCGAATCAAGTAAGTTGTTGTGTAATTATATCTTTCTCTTTGTGCTCCCACCTCCTTAGAGGTGTGGAGATTACTTTTCTTCCAATGTCACATAGGCAAGCCTAATGTTAATGGTGCTCCGTAGTCAAGGTTCCCAGGTGCCTCTTTCATTCATTGAGTCAAAATCCGGTATTTGAACCTGTTTTCACAGATATGAATCTGGCAACAATCTGTAGTTGACATTAAAATTTATATGCAACCGGGCTAATTATTTTTTTTTTTACATTAACGTAAGCTAGCTAACAATGGCTGTTGCCAGCATCCCCCTCGTCAAGTTACCGCTGGCTCTTAATGACCACCTTTGGAGCCAGGGATCTCTTATCTCATCCAGATGTCGACAGCAGGGATTCCAGCATGCAAGTCCAGGGTTATATTAATGAAATAACGAATACTTAAGAAAATATTAGTGCATACTGTTGTCGCTCTCAGAGTAAATGAGATAAGCCTCATCTACTGTAAGTGGAAGTGAGCAGCACTGCCATAATGAAACAGAACTGTCCCTGCATTGCTGGGTAACTAGCTTGCAATTTCATTGAACATAATATTTATTCTGTACCTATTCTATGTAACATGGAAAATTGATTTGCTAATCTTTGCTCCCCTTTTGCATGCCATTTAACCATTTTTTTCATTTTACTTTTTATATTGGTGGCAACTCCTCATTTTAGTTACAATCCTCACTGGAGGTAATGATTTCGAATGAAGGCTTGATATTCCAGTGTGCGTGGTAGAATCAGAGAATCAGCGTTACACCATAAGACACCCCACAGACAGACCATATGACACCCCTCTCAAGAGAAACAGGAACAGCTTCTCATCACATTGCTCTTTGACTGGTAATTAGTTGAAGTTGACTACAAAGTGCTCTCTTGTTCTGCAGCCTGACAGCTTAACACGTACGCTAACACTAAACACTGGCCCTCCACGTTATTAAACATGCTGGCATTTTGTAATTAGTGTCCAGGAGCAAAATGGCCTGCTTTAATTGCCAGTTGTCTGGAGACATTACCTGTGACTGTAATGGCTGCTGCTGGGTTGTTTACCATATTGTTTTCTACTTGCGTACTATTAGATCAGGTGCTGTCTTCACACTGGAGATTCTGTGTTTGTCACGACATCAGAGACACTAGCCAGTAAACATTTCTGCACACGTGCAGTTTTCCTTGGTTGGGTTTCTTTATAAACACTGCCAATGACCATCAAGCAAATATCAGCTCTAATGTTGCTATGTTGTAAGTAAGAGGACAAGAAAGCCCTTGAACTGAAATGGTTAATGTTTCATATATTTATATGTTTAATACATTTCTTTTATCCTGTATTACTCCCACAAGCAATTGGGCATTTTTTTTTCAATGTACAGAAATGTTCATTCAACATGACTTTGTCAATGCCTGTATTGATCACAAACAATGGAGTAATCCATAATGTTCATCAGTATTTTTGGTACTTCGGGGGGGTTTTTTCCTAGGGAAAAAAGGAGAGGCCTTGGCCAAAAATGGCCTCACATTGTTGCAGTGAGTGGTTCCAGAAACCAGCACTTTGCAGAAATGAAACCTTGGTTCACGCACACACTGAGAGAACGCCCACACGAGAAGAGTCAGAGCTGGTCAGCTTGCTGCTTTTCTCCGTGCTCGGGCATTGCGCTGGTGGCTACTTCAGCCCTTCCCAGCCGAGCTCTCGGCTAACGCAGTTTCATCTGAGCTTGCTCTGGATCTGAGATCGCCTACAAACAGTTATGGATGTAATAGGGATGGTTTGTTTGTGTTTGTTCTAATAGAAAGGCACTATAAACTGTTTTTCTACCTCGGCTGCAGGGCTGGGAAACAATGTCAGAATTGTGGAACGTCGGAGAGAGGTTACATGAGCTCAGATGTGTCTGGCTTTCTTCTGTTCTAACTTAAATGGAACCAGTCAGATTTAACTAACTCTCAGGCAAGTGCCATTCAGAATAGCACATTTAAATAGTAATTAAAATATTTGTTCTTTTGTATTTAGAGTGCTGCTTGCACAGAGTCACAGATTCAGCAGAGCTAAGCACATCTGTCAAAAAACTGTAATGAGATTTCAGGCTTTTTGCTTGGACTCTTTACAACAAATGTTTTACGCAAAGCTTATGTAGTCCCACTTTAAAGTGCATTAACATCTAACAGTTTTAGTCAGTGAAATGTAAATTAATTCATTAAGAAATTCCCAAGGATATTAAACCAAAACTTTATCTTGAACTGGGTAGGGTGGTAAGATGTGGTGGGTGGCAGAACTGGCTTTCAGTTTCAAATCATGCTTCATGTTCAAATACTTTCATAAATGTGCTTAACCCCTTTGTGCACATGCCAAATCTGGCCAAACCTAGCCCATTTAGGGGGTACCCTATTTAAAACTCCAGATGTGACTACCACAAAGACCTTTTAAAAAATGGCTTAAATGAGGCAAGACATATGTACCTTTTACAGTACTAACTTAGATTAGTTATATTCATAATAATTTTGGAAGAAATAAAGTGCCACAAATGCAACTGTCTAGGCAAAAACTAAAATGAATATGCTCTTTTTTAGTTTGCAATTAAATACTGAGAGATTGCATATATACAGCAGGTTAAACTATATATGTCCTGGATCAAAAACTCCTTGACCACAAGTTCATAAAATCTAAGGGTGGATATGTAGAACTAATGATGATCTATGAAGCAAAAACTAAGCAGTGTCTCCAAATCTATCCAAAATGTCTAAATAAGGTATTGCTGTAAATCACAACATATTCACATATTTCACTTCAACTGTCTTGACTCTAGCAGCTCACTGTTGCATCATTTTCAAGTGGGAATTATATTCTTTTCATCAGTTCAGTGGTCTAAAATATCTAGGGGGCCAGAAACATATCCAAAATCTCTCCAAAAATGAATGAAATGCTTTTGTCCATTATAAAGCATATAAATGGCATGGCATAATTTTTGAAAACTTTGTCTTGTTTATTTCATGATTCAGTGAGCAGTGTTTTCACTGCTGTATAGGCATATCTTAGGGCTATTGCCGGGCTTATCTTGTTGCTATGACAGAATACGATTTTTGAGTGGTGAAAGAATATTTTTATGAATGCCCAGATAGACAATATTGTCCATTATGTCATGGGTGGGGGGTGTAGTTGCAGGTGAGACTGCAAAGAGGGGGTGCTTGTTACATGAATGACCTGAACGACAATGGTGGCGCTGCGAAACTCCGTATTTGGCATAGTTGTCGTGTATCGCCTACTAATATAACTACCAACGTAATGGCATACCGACCACTAGGGGGTATGTGCTGAGAGGTTAAAAGACGTTAAAATGGCTCACCAGAATTATAGGCCGGGTCCAATAGTAGGGAGGTCAAACCTGTTTTGGCGATCTTTCAAAAAATATATTTTGACAGTTTATTCTTCATGAATATAGACGTTATGTATTCATAATTATAGACGTATCTGGTGCTCGAGAATCATGATGACCTACCCCTGGACTATGGTACTTTGAGTTGTCACTGTCCAATGTGGGTAGCGTAGCTGGACATTTTGATTCAAATAAGGTGAGAATGGCAATATTTGTATTTAAAAAATAAAGAAAAAATCTGTTTGCGTGTAGCTGCATATGCATGTGTAAATATAAACATAGTAAGAACAGACTATTGGTCTGTAAATGTTTTTTCTTGGCACCTTAGAGAGAGGTGTGCTTGCCACTGTCATAACGTCATGTATCTTAAATGAAGGATTAAAAAGTACAGAGAATTTTCTGAGACAGCACATGTGAATTCTTGTCATTGCTGCTCAAAATTGTAGCGCTAAAAAACCAAATAATGAACTAAAAACACAATACTGAAATATTTGGGCTACTACTGCCTTTCATTTTATGCTCATATGTGTCCATTTTCATTAGTTGCATAGCACAGAAATTTAAATGGATTTTGTGAAGTGGCGCGGAACTGTAGCTTGTATCAGAAGTATATTTCTTGATGAAGAGCAAACACTGAGCACAGCAGTTGGCTGCTGTAGAAAAAAAAGAGTAGCTATTAGCTGAGGTACAAAACGACAACATCTATAACATAGGCTGCTGTGTAAATCAAGCACATCTACTGCCTGCTAGTAGCAGAGTGGTTGTTGCTTTCCCCTGTGTTTGTGACTCATAGGAACAGTGTCACAAATGGAATGCATCTGTCACTTCAATTAAATCTCCGTTGTGGGCAATGGAAACCTCCAGAATCCCAGGACTAATATGATTGTGATGGGTATCTCAAGATTAAGTTTGTCATAGTTTTCTGCTTTGCCAAATCGCATGCTTCTTCATACTTCAAGAGCTGCAAGTCCCAGATGAGGCTGTTATTGGGTTCTTGCTGGTTTCTGGCCGCATGCATTAGTCGTCCCTCCGATTTCATAAATTTGTCCGTATAAGCTCTTTTGTGGACAGTACGGATTACCAACCTGAATCTGGATGGACACAATCAAGAAAATAAGCATTTACTCACTGTGCCTGCACTTTTCATGCTTCATTTGCTCTTCATTTTAAGTAAAAAAAAAAACATTTAATGTTTAACGAATAACTAAAAGAAAGAAAAGTGGAATGTGCTTTGTAGTAGCCAGTATTATGTGCTTATGATCCTGGGACACCACTGATTTTTAGTTTACCATTGATACTGTATGTACAGTATGTGATTACTTTAATTTACCAGATGCTTCTGCAGAGCAACTTATAGTGCAAACACAAACAAAATGCAGAGATTCACTATCAGTGTTGTCCCATTAGAGACAGCAAACGCAAGAACGGCAAACTCCGGACAACCTGTCAGTTACCCTGTTGTGCATTAAACTAAGAACGAAGCTACACCAGTAAGCATTAAGCTGCATGAAATGGAAAGCAGAAACAGATGCGCTTTTGGCGACTGATCTGATTCACTGGCGGTGCTTTGCAGCGCTCTTTTCACGGCGTGTTTCCTGTGGCGTTCGCGCGGGGGCTTTCGATGACGAACATAACTCCCATTGACCTGTAGCTGCACAGCCCCGCTGATGCACGGGGCCAGGTAGCACTGTGGCCCCTCTCGGCGAGGCACTGGAAAGAGTCTTTTCCTCATGGAATCATTAACCCAGCTGTAGCCCTTCAGCAATTTCCCAGCAGTGTCTGCTTGTTGCTAGGCAATAATGCAGACGGTATCCAGTAAATGTCATGAGAATACTGTATGAGCAGTCTTAAATACTAAATGCTATACTAAATAGGCCCTGCTTGTGTCATTCAAAGGCTGTTAGGTTCTCTGCAAAAAAAGAAAGTGAGCTTTTATGGTAAAGCAGTCAGGCATGGATACTCATATTTGGTAGTTTGTACTTTGGACTAAGCGGAATGTTCCTCTCCCTGTTAACAAGAGCAATACAATACCTAATTTTTTTCGACTGTAATTTACATACTTTTCATGAAGTGTTTTCTCATTTATTAACACTTTTGTTGGTTCATATACACAAAAGGGGTCATTTGAAAATGGCTCTGAGCTCTGGTATTTTTTGGAACAGTAAGCCTTTTGGCAGAGAACACAAAAATGATTTTAGTGGCTACTGGGGGACAGGGCTGCAATTCTATTTCAATTCAGGAAATTAACTGAAATTCAGTTCTTCAATTCAAATATAGCCAACATATTCCATTCCAGATTTTTCAATTACTTAAATTCATTTTCTGTTTCCTGAATTGACAGAATTAATAAGAACTTAGTGCCTGAACTTGTGTATGTTTAACTAAAATTGCATAGCACATTGGTATGTTTCCTGACCAGCACCAGAAAACAGGACATTTGGGGAGGCATACACATCACCTGGTTTAGATTGTAGTGTGGACTCTTCTGATTGGTTGAGCATACCGCCCCACCCAGGGGAGTCTGCGTCTCCCTTCCAGATTTAGGCCTGTCCTGCACAGTCTGCTGAGGTCTAGGTTGCTAAGCTTCTCTGACACAGGAGGGTTATTTTTAACTGCTGGTGCCACCACTGGAGATCCCCTCACAGGGAGCTTCAGAATTCATTTGGGCTGTCATGTTTCCTCTTCTTTCAGTACCCTGATGTCTTGTGTGTGTGTGTGCGTGTGCGTGCGTGCATATGAGTGCGTGTGTGAGTGCATGTGTGTGCATGTTAGGTAGGTGCAGTTCCAATGCTAAATCTCATTGCTATAATTAAGAGTTTCTGTGCACATTTAATGTGTTTTACAAGAAGCAGAGTGAAGGACAGTTGAGAGTGGGGATATTGTCTCTCTCTCTTTTTCTCTTTCTCTGCGAAAAATACTTACATTCCAAGTGGGATGCTCTTCCTCAGTCACTCTGTGTTTCTGCTCTCGGTTTTTTCTTGTTTCTTTTTAAACAATGACCCCGTTTCTGCTAAACACTTCAGTGCTGAGCTCTCCTTCCCTTTTAATTAAAGAGGGCTGTCAACAGGAAGGGAATATCACACTCATAATGCATAAGCACTGTAATGTGGAGACATTTGCTCCTATTCACACAGATGCTTCTGATCTCTCTGGCAGGCTAAAAGCAGAGATGCAGGGTTTACAAATGTTTGTTGTTTTTATTATTAAAGCTGCCTCGCCCCCTGCATCCTTTGCATTAAACTCCCGTTATATATCACCCCCCCCCCCCCCCCCCACACCCTGCATTCTCTTTCCATTCCTGGTGCCTGGATGTCATTAACTATCCTCACAGCAAGCCTCACAGCCTGCCAACTGGAGATTGTAACCATCTGGCATGGAGTGAAGAGAAGTTCACAGTTCTCTGGTTTGCCACTGCATTGAGAATGTGTTGTGCTTTGATGCAGGAAGCCTCTTTAACCCATGTCATATCCTCCCAAGACCCACCAATTCATTTTTGGTCCCTGTATGGGACATGAGTCTCTGGTCTTAATCTTAAGAATTATATAGTTTGCTATACTGAAGCATACACTATGAGGGATATTTGATTAAAAAATAAAATAATGTTTTAAAAATTATTTTTAGCACTTAATGTTTTTGCCGACCAAGACATTTGTATTTTGTCAAAAAATGAAACTTCTTAAGATTTTTTCGCGGTCAGGTCTCTGGAGTATATTAATAAAACTGTTCACTGCTGTATTAACAAAGTGGAAAGGATGCCACCCACTTCACAACACAAGAAGGGACCTGCTTCTCTTGGCTTGAAGACAACTGGGCTGTGATACAACTTTTTGTTGTGTCATGTAGGGTTTGCATGGGCAGTGGGTTTAATTAAGTAACTGTGCATAGGAGAGCAAGCAGGTCACAAATATACTGTATACGAAGCACTCTGTGCAGCTCTTGCAGAAATACAAATGCACACAATTCTGCATAATTGTGATGTTGGTAAATTGAGGCAAACATAAGAATGAGAGAATTTGTGAACAAATGTTTTATTTCTTCTCAATTTCAAGGTACAGGTGTTTTACTACAAGTCTGGGGTGAGGCATTGTTATTCCCGAAGGGGTGGAGTCACCATATATTACCTTTGTTTGCAGATTAAACATTATAATGCAATTGCCATAGAAGATGTGTATTATCTGTACTATTCACCCTAATGTGTACATTATTGACAACTCATAAGTTATCTCCAGCCTCTGTGGTTTTTTTACAAAGGTGTTAGACCTCATTTATCACAAGGCTATCAGTCACCAGTTGCCTAAATGAGGAAGATTCCTCACTTTGACCCAACACAAATAAGGCATATACCTGTTCCAGATTAAAAGCATTAAAAGATGTCTGTGACAGATTTAGCCTGTTCGCTAGTCTTCATTCTGTCAAGTTTTGTGTTTTTTGTGCATTCAGAAGCAGCGGGAACGGAAGTAGCGGAGGAAGATAAGGATGCCACAGCGACTGAGCAGCTGGGTCCCAGGGTTGGCATAAGCATAGAACAGCATGCCCACTGCAATAACAACCACCGCTATCACCTGAGAGAAAATATCAATGTAAAAATGAGTATATACATATATAAAGTAGGTTTGGGGTGTGTCTTGTTAGTGAGCTCCATCTCACTTTTTTCTGTTTCCTGCATTATCCAATCAGGGTTGATGTCTGTGACCCAAGCTAGTGTTTCACAGCATGCGTTTTTGTCTGTTTAAAAAAAAAAAAAAATACTGCTGTTGGTGCATTCCTTATATAAGCACACATTTAAACATGAGCTAGTCGGTTTAATATGGGGTTAAATGGAATCAGTTTGGGGGGGGGGGGGGATACATTGTTCATGTTATGTACTATTTATGTTCACTTTGCTACTTTTGGTCTTATGATATAAAGAATATAAATATACAGGAAGAGGGAATTATGCATTCAGATGACATGACAGATGAAGGACTTTTCTAAGTTACAGGGTGATGTCGCTTTGCCGGTTTAATAAAGCTGAATCAATTGCAATAAACTGACCCTTCTGTTTTTGTGTTCATTAGTTTCTTTTGAATCTCTGACAACATGGCAGTATTATTACAGTGTGTCCAACCTCGCTTAAACTTAATTATCACATTTTGAAAAATAGGCACGTATCTGAGGTTACTGCATGACTATGAACATGTAAAGCATGCCCACCTTACATGTCTGAAAGTTAGCCGACCAGAAAAGAGCTCAGTCAGAGCGCAATGTACTGTGCCACAGATTACTGATGTGCCGTGCTAGGACTCACTTTTTCAGCCACTCAGAAAGAGATGTCTCCGAGCTCCTCAGTGACGCAGCAGGTGTTCATTGGAACAGGTGCAAGAAGTCTTTTCCAAGAATGGTGTTTAGCTGATTGCCTTTGTCGCAAACACCAGGTAAGTGCAAACATAGCAACAAACATACCAAGATGAAAACCATCCACAGGGTAGCTCTGGGCAGAAGATATAATTCTGAGATATTAAGCTTAGGGGTTTCATAATACTGGATCTTATCACTGTTTTATAGTCGGTTTCTCTATAAACACGCGACGTCTTCACTTTACTACCTGAAGTTACAAAAAAATTAAAACAGGACAAAGGACTAATTTAGAGTTTTTTTAGGGTGGGGACCTTACACATAAAATCTTGTAAGCTAAAAATGTAGAAAAAAAATTGTTGAGTATTTGAGAAATCATGCATAATATATAAAAATTAAACAAGCAAGTGAAGATGTTAATTTTGCAATGCTTTAATTTGTTCATTATAATAACAATAAGTCAATGTCCTTTTTATTTATTTTTTAAAATATTAATGATATAATTGTTTTATAGTGGGTTTGTCTATAGACATGCGATGTCGTCACTTTGCTACCTTCACTTGGAGTTTCTTATGGTGGGGACCTTACACATAAAATCTTGTAACCTAGAAATGACAGATGTAGTGGAACAAAATAGTTCAATCTAATATCAAAAACATGGTATACCTCTTCAAATTTGATTTTTCTGTGGCTGCTGGACACACAGTTCGTAGGTACTTTAGTGAGACGATCTGGGAGGCAGCACCTCGCCTGGACGCGTATGCGGCTCGCCTGAACGCGTACACGCTGCTGCAGCTGCTGGTCACTGACTGGGCCGGGCACAGGAGAAGAGAACATAAAGGTGCTGCTCGGTGCAGAGTCTGGGACAGAAACAGGAGCACAGGCCATGGGGAAGTGAGAATCTCTTTGGACCCAAAAACCTGGTTTAGAGTCTCATTCTTCTCCATAACAAATAAAGCCAAAGCATTAAAAATGAAAAGCAGTCATGCCAAGGAGCTAGCTAGTGCTTCTTAAAAGAAGACAATCGGTACTATTTGCTGTGATTTCTAAACAGCACCAAAATATTATGTTAAATACAATGTTTCTCTCTTGTGTTTGAACTATATCAATAATAGTTGGTGACTTGACAGAGAATTACCCTTCATTCGGTTGAATACATGTTAAAACACAGTATTACTACAGAACATATCTTGGTAAAAGTAAACATGAAATAAGAACAACACCTACCTGTAAAGTTCAATGTAGCAGTCATTGTACTGTCAAATTTAAAGGAAGGGACAGTATTGTTGGTCCTGGTAACAAAGCCCTGTGATTGGAGTAGGCCCTTAACTATGTTTGAGGGATGCTTGCTGCTCTGTGGCATTCTGAAGTCAAAGCTCTTGGCGACATCAGACTTGGTGCTGATGCCCTGTCCAAATATTATGATGCTTCTAGATGGAGAAGCTGGGGCTGGGGTCAGGGAAGCGAGCGAAGTCAATCCTTTGATCCCAAAAGTTAGCTTGGATGCTCCTGCAATTGCTAAACAAAAACCTCTTTACAAGTGTAGACAATATAGTAAATGCACAGTATGTAGAGAGAATGTTTTGTAAGTTAAATTGCAATGATCGCTATGTTTCTGATGTGGATACAGTGCAGACTAACAGGTATAAGGAAGCTGATAAATATCTATTACCCCTTTCCATGGCTCTGAAATTGTTTCGTCTGTCTTTACTTTGTGAATTCTCCATATTGCTTTCATCACCCTCTGCCCTGGAGGAGGGCCTTGATTTAAATCTCTCTCCTTGGGGAGTGACACTGAGTTTGATTCCACTCTGATCCCCAATTCTGTAGTTCCCTGAGCCCCAACATCATTGTCTACAGGTTCGCCCTTAGTTGGGTCAACCTTGGTAAAGGACTCAATTGCATCATCAAGATACTCTGCCTCCTTCTCCCCATTGAGGAAGCAAGAGGACGTGATGCTGGTTGTACTTTCCTGTTTCTCCTCTGGTTTCTTAAATGTACACCTTGGGGAAGAACCTTGAGTGACAGAAGGGAAGATGGTGGTGGATACGTCCAGGTCATCATCCACAGATTTCTCAATCATGTCCCCTAGTTGTAGCTGCACCTCAGGTTAATTAATCTCTGGCAGCTTCCCAAAATTCAAGGGTGTCGGTGCTGCAGTCATAGAAGAGACAGAGTCTGGATTTGTTTCAAGCTCATCATGAGGGCTAGAGATAGTAAACTCTGTTCCCCCAAGCATTGATTCAGTGGCAGTCTTATCCTCAAGTATGGAGAGCACTGAGAAGGATGCTTCAGTAAGTCTGTTTGGTGACTTTTCTGAGTCATCATTGCTGTCTTTGCTCTGGGACTCCCCCTCCTTCCTGTCCTTGCCCTCTTACGTGGGCGAGGAGCTTGTAGAAGCTTGATCACCAATTTCAACATTTTCTGTGGTTGTGGAGGTGGATTCTGAGGAAGACTCAATAGCTACAGTGGTAGTGGTAGATGAACCAATAATCTGTAGCTCACCCTCCTTCTTGTCTTCAACCTCTGCTGTAGAGGAGTCTGGTTCCAGTTTGAAGTCATCTGAGGTGTTGGTGCCAAGTTTGATCCCATCTTGATCAACAATTTCAACATTTTCTATGGTTGTGGAGGTGGAGTCTGAGGAAGACCCGATGGCTACAGTGGTAGTGGTAGATGAAGCAATGGTCTGTAGCCCACCCTCCTTCTTGTCTTCAACCTCTGCTGTAGAGGAGTGTGGTTCCAGTATGAAGTCATCTAAGGTGTTGGTGCCAAGTTTGTTCTCATCTTGATCACCAATTTGAACATATTCTATGGTTGTGGAGGTGGAGTCTGAGGAAGACTTAATGGCTACAGAGATAGTGGTAAATGAACCAATGGTCTGTAGCCCACCGTCCTTCTTGTCTTCAACCTCTCCTGTAGAGGATGGTGGTTCCGGTTTGAAATCATCTGAGCTGTTGGTGCCAAGTTTGATCCCACCTTGACTAGCAATTTCAACATTTCCTGAACTGGTGGATGCAGTGTAACTGGAGGAAGTGGGGGTGTAACTGAGGCCTAGAAGGAACAAGTTGGAATGGTCAGTGAACATCTCTACATGAGTCATCTTATATATAAGCATTAATGCGAAGAAAACAGATTTTTTTCGAATGACTTAAGAAGAAGTAGTGCAAAATATAGAGCAGTTCAATTCATGATTTTCATTTCAAATCCTTGAGCTCAAAGGAAGACTTGGGCAACATGACTCAGAAGTAAAAGTAATTATAAAAGGCACAAACAGAAACACAGTTTCACCTGATCTTTGTTGGTTGCTGTGGGTTGTCACAAACAGTGTTCTTTTTCACTGGATTGAGACCAACAGGAGAGAAGTTCACTGAGAAGAACACAAAAAAAGACTAACATGTAATTACAGTATTCGTCCAGCTATACCATGAGAGGTCATTTGAGCAGCAATGAGTAAATTAGCTTAAACCACCCTCAATGGGATGCCTTTTTACCTGATCATTTAAATAATAAAGGCATAACATTGCTGTACCTGCTGTCATGCATATATATTATACTACACTGCCACTTTTTATCCTAGATGTTGTTTGCCATTTTATTGCACTCAAACCAATGAACTGGATTAGCAGGGTGGTCGATGGACAAAAATTGTGACCATAGCACACACAGATTCACCTAAACACACACTCACACACACACACAAACAAAAGCAGCACAAAATGACCAAAATTTCACCTCATCCTTTTGGGCACATTTTAAGGCAGCATATGTGTGTCCCTCTTTCTTCATTCCTCCTTTGGAGGGCCTCACTTTCTTCATCTTCCCAACAGAGCACATAGTTCATATGCAGCTCAGTGAGGCTGTGGCATTGACTGAAGAGGTGCTGGGCAGATGATCCTGACTTCTGGTGCTGAGGAACATGTGGTAAAGTTTCAGAATTTGCTATGGGTCCTACAGTAAATACTGAAGGGGTCTATGGGAGTCTAAATGAAAAAACTTTTGACTTACACAGTTTGCAACATCATGTCAATTACATTATCAGAGTCTGCATAGGGACTCACTTTACAAACCACTAAGGCCTCAGTTGGTGGAACTGATACTGATGCAAACTGGAAGGTGAGATTCGGATTTACTGCACTATGCATACTGTGTAATGTATTCATGCTTCAAACACCTACACTCAATACCTGAACATGAACCTTAAGTTTGACAGCTTAAACCAGTTGCGTTGCATTTGACAATGGCTGAGGAAATCCTTACTTCCTCTTTGCCGTTCTGCCTTTCCAGTACCTTTTGAATCTGACATACACTACCGGTCAAAAGCTTTATAACACCTCCATTTTTCCAGTTTTTATTGAAATTCATGCAGTTGTCTCAATGTACTCTGAAATTAAAGCATGGAACAAATAAACAATTAGAGTTAAAAAAAAAAAAAGAAATCATGGAATCATTCTGTTTAACACAATTAATTCTTATTTTTGACTCATCAAAGTAGCCACCTTTTGCAGACATAACAGGTGAACACACTCGTGGCATTTGTTCTACAGTGGGAATCAAATATTGTTTGGAAAGATCTTCCCAACACTGTTGCAGAAGTTACCATGTTGCACTTGTAGGTTGCTTTGCTTTCACCCTTCTGTCCACTTAAACCCAAGACAGTCCAGAGACTGTGCTGGCCATTCCATGATTTGAAGCCTACCGTCTTGTTCTTTTCTTCTAAGATAGTTCTGACATAGCCTGGATGTATGTTCTGGGTCATTATCTTGTTGTAGGATGAACCCCTGACCAACTAGGTCTGAGGAGCACAGCTTGAATCTCCTTCTGCGTAGGGGGGGCTGTGGAGTCCCGTGGGACAGAGGAGTTCAGGACCTGCTACAAGACATTTTTGATGGTTCAATGTCAAAACTAGCAATTTATATATAATTCTTCCTTCAATAAACTGCCACAGAAGTTTTGTTGCAGAGGATCACACGCTGAGAATGAAGCCGTGTCCCTTTTATGTTCACTTGGGAGTTGAATGTTATGTGGCACCTGACCTGCTGACCTGTCCATCAGAGGGCAGGGATAGGTCCTTTCTGTCAGGTGGCTGACTCATCTTACTGGACTCTGACTGGCCCACCACTTGCCCTCTGGTCGCCACTCGGTCTCCATGCAGGGATAGGCCTATTTGTCATCATTATCATTAGTATTATTAGTTATGTCACACTTACCCCTGTTCTATGCCAAAATAATATTTAGCCATAGCCAGATGACACTGTTGTTTGTGTCACATTTGGCATAACATGCTGTATGTTGCACCCTTTATGAAGTATGACATTTACTTATGTATGATTTATGAAGCCATAATGTTGTGAAGGCATTATGCTACATTAAGCCTTTATGAAAAGCACTTCATTTGAAGTTTGACCGGGTTTTCCGCATTTTCGATTGCAGTACCAATAATTACAAATATTATAATGGTATGGTGTTAATCACGTAAATTCTTTTTGTAGCTAAGAATGATCGACTTAAAATTCCCTTACTAATTTAATGCTGTTTCAGTAAATCTGGAACTGAAGCTGTGACCGTTTTGAAAAGAAGAATAAACGTAAAACGACTGGTTAATAAAATTCCCTAAAGAACCAAACCCTGTTGTTGTAGTTTGATAACTAACTGGCTAAATTATAATCAGACGTGATTTAAAAATCGCACGTACAAGATATAGGCCTACATTGGGCTAACCCGTAGATAATTTTCCATGTGCGCTGTTATGCCCTACAATGTTGAATGATTCTTTGATAAGATAAAATAACATGATGTAAAGTAAATGTCTCTTACTTTTGAATACAAAACAGCAGTTTCAACAGCAAACTGGAATTTATTTTTTTTGCTCACCATGTTTTACACCAGTTGGTGCCTCCTGGCACAACTGATCTCCCACACAGCCTGTGAAGCTGAATAATTGGTTTGTTTATTAAGTGATTACGATGAAATACAAGAGAAAAATGTAATATTTGATTGCGAAAATAAATTATGACCTTGCGTTTTATATATCAGTGTAAGAATTTTATACTACTGAAGGTCACAGTGCAAAAGTTTGCCATGATTCTGGAACGTTAACTGTGTCATGCAACACGCAAGCTTCCCTGAGCAACAAACTGACTTTGTTTACACTCATTCCCGATCCATTGATAAATCATTTAGTCGTCATCTGATCAGTGGTCTATTGGTGGTTATGTTTCATGTGTTGTATCCTGTATATCCAGTCCCGTGCTTTTTGACAGAGAATTTCTCACAGTTGATGTACTCCTTGTCCAAACCGATTTGACAACCACCACCGAACAACAGGATATCTCGCTACTCCCCCGCACACTTATTACTGGATGTAATGTGTCAGTAGAATGTTGGTAACAGGAGAAGACGGCACGCTGGAGTGTTTACATTCACATCCAATACCGGTGGTATCCTGTGATTCAAATTCAATCTACATGCGATTTCTCTGTTTGGACCTCATCAAATGTAACACGTATCGGATTAGTCAAGAAATCGGATATATGTTGAATAAAATACACTCTATACAAGTGTACACAGGGGCCTAAGTGTGAGCATAGCTGTGTCAGCACATAATGTGAAAATATCAGTTAGAACCCTGTAATTATAAGGTCTAGAGGAGTCAGTTCCACAGGGCTGCCTATTCTGCACAGTGCCAAGCAGAAGTACAACGGAATCTGATGATTACAAAACCATTTTTGCAAGACTACGGTGCGAAGAAATTTTTTCTATAAAAATTCACATACCTGCACTCCTTTGAGTGGCAGCACACCTGACCTGGCAAAGTGACTCATCAGCCTATATACCTTATAGACATTGCTTATGAAAGGCATTTCTGGCATCCTATTTAATGCTTCCTCCTTAGAGAACGCGAAATATCACTGTGATGTGCGTATGTGTGCGTTAAATAAGTAATTTAATGCAGGATTGAGTCGTTTGGACTGGTCTGAAGCGCTCCTCCCACTCACTATACAAGGGAGTAAAGCCAGACACCAAACTGACTGGCAAATTGAATAGCTCTGCCGAGATAAGTGAAGTCCTCTCCATTGCTATGCATCCAAAAGCCACTGAAGAGCAGCAACAATAGTTGAGTGGCACAGGCTAGTCATGAACAAGCTTTCAATATCCAACACAAAGAGAGCCAAGCTCCCTTAAGAGCGGATTTATAATTTTATTTAAAGGTGAATCTTGATGACGTCTTTAATAAATCAATACATGTCATGAAAAAAAGTGGTTATGTAAACATGTTTGGCTGGGAAGCAAACAGATAAATAACAAACCAAATGCTTTTTGAAAGAGTTGTGTTTCAATATTTAACAGGCTGCAAAAACAATGATCAGGGTGGAATTTTTTCTTTGTTCGCTTGTAGGGAAAAAAACGCCGCCCCGCCACAGCTCATGTTTTAATTACAGTGTACTAATCACAAAGGAGAGGAGAAACTGGAGCATGCAGTAATTACTGCGGTGTTAACTTGCCTTTTCTCCTGACAGAAGGTCACATTATGCTCTCAAAGAACGTGCTTCTTCAGGTCCCTTCATGTCAAGTTTTATCATGACCTGAAAGGCCAGAACCCAAAGAGTGTTACATGCTCCTGATGCATTTCACATCTCCTGTGATCAACCTAAATGGAAACGGCATGTTTCCGGTGCTCGACAGTCCTGACTGTTGCTGTTGATTCATTCTTCTCACCTATTCATTCTTCTGACCTGAGGTTGAGGCCACTTCACCTGGGAGGGGCGAGGAGTATGGCCAATCCTAACAAATGATGTCGGCCACAGACTACAACTTCGCCGTTCATTTATTTATTGAGTGTGGGGTATTCCCCAAGACAAGGTAAGCCTAGAAATGGATTGGGTGTTAAATTTGTCATTAAAAACAGATCCTTTATAGATTCATAGATGCTTGGTCTATGAGTATCGTGTATCATGTCTGATACATTGAAAAGCCTTAGGAACTTCCCTAAGTTTAAGGCTGCTTTAAAATAACAGCATTGCTGTACTATAACTATTAGCTAAAACGTTTTTAATAAAGACACAGAAATGTCTCTGCTGCAGTGCTCCTCAATGGCTTGATACCGGGTCTAGTTTCTTGTAGTCTGATGCAGCAGTGAAAAGAACAAAGGATTTACATTTGAGTGGCTTTGAAATATCTATATAATATAAAGCAGTCTGTTTTAAATAGTCTGAAAATAGTCTGTTTTTCTAAATAAAAATGGATGAGAAATAATTTATTTACAGCAGACATTCTCCAATCTTACAGAACAGTTCTCTGTGTTGAATATATATTTGGCAACAATACATGCTCTCCTCTATTTAATAATGAATCAACATCCTTTTCTGCAAGGCAGCAGTCTATGCCAAGGGAGGTCTTTCTAGTTCAGAGTGGAGAGGGGTGGGGTGAGAAATCTTTATTCCCTTTTAAAGTGAATCTTTTTCTCTGATCGATGGCCATTACTGTGCAAAATCTGTATTTGACCATTTAAAGGCCTTAAATACGGTGTTTGTGGACACAGAAAATATTTCTTATTTCTGCTGTCTTTGATTTTAGTGCACTTCCATGGGAAAACCCCATATAGCAGTACTTTAGTTATTCTGGGCTGATAGTTTCAAGGCAAGGTGGAAGTTGTGTGGATGGATGTTATTAATTCTTGTGATTTCTTCTAACAAAAGAAAAGAAAAGAAAAATCACCTGTGAAACCTGTATGGCTACATATTTAAATGAATTCAAACTGCTTAATGGAGTAAATGTATGGTTAACAATCTGGAACATTTAAGAGAACCTGGAAATACGGTGTGTGCCATTCTAGTTTTAATAATCTGAATAATGTTTTTTATTTTTAGTGCCTTTTATCCCAGCATATCAAAGGGGGGAAATTCAACCCAACCACTACAAATGTGTAGCAGTTGCCCGAGAGATGCACAGCAGCTGGATGCTCACCACGTATCAGGTGAGGTGGAGACGGACAGATTATTAAGCCAATTAAACTGGGGTTGATTAGTCGTCCAGATTGAAAATTTTGCCAGGGCACCCCCTGCTCATGATTAGCAGCTCTCTTGCTGTTGAATGAAGTGTGTTTTTTTTTAGGGTTGGAGCGAAAGCCTACAGGATGGTAGATCTCCAGGAACTGGGCTGGGCAGCCCTGACCTATAACAAACCAGCTCTTCTGGAAGGGTCTATCATCCAGGTACTGAACAAACACAGTCCAACTTTACTTGAAGAATGTAGCAGGAGACTTCACAAGGTGATAGAACTGTCAGCACTGACCAACTTAATTTGTAGCTCACATAAAAAACTTTACATTTGCAGCAGTGATTTTATAATGATTTTATACTCGGCACATGTGCTGAAATGACACCATGTGAGACTCTTTCTGCAGCAAAGCAGAGACATCCTTACGCCTCCTATTGTACAGCACCCACGGGCTCGCGGGCATCTTGTTCTTTTTGCTTCGTAAATCTAGACTCCGCCTCTGTGTAAGAAGTGAGCAGGATTTCAGCCGTTTCGGAGTGCTGCCACCCCCCAGCCCGCCCACTCGGTCTCCCACGCACCCTTACACCCTGCATGGAAATGCTGATGGAGGCTGCGTTTGGAGGGGGTGGACTCCGGCTGGGAGTCAGGAGACGTGAATATTCTGCAGTTTCCAATAGCAACACACACTGCCATTGCCGCTCACAAATTGTCCTTGTTGTTTTGAATGCTTGAGTCAGTGTAATTACTGTTTGCACACCATGAATATGGCTTATATTTATTAGCATTGTAAAGCATTCTGAAGCTTCTACTGAACAATGTTTACATGTGAAAGAAAGAGAATGATTGTGTGTGTATTTTAGAGACAGTGTGAAATGTCCCAGAAAGACAAGGTGCAGTACGCATGTGTCAAGTTCATGTATGTGAGAGAGAATGTGTGTGTGAGTGTGTGTGTGTGGGGGGAGGGGGGAGGGTGGAGAAAAAGAAATAGGGCATAGATTCATGAATTTATTAAAGAAAAATCATATAACTGATCTACAGTGACTAGTTGTGATGTGATTGTTACAGACATGTTCTTTTATATTGTATAATACATGCAGAAGTGTGGCAAAGGATTAATGGGACAAGGCTTATGACCAGTAGCTTGCAAGCATGACTCCTAGGAATTAATTCCATGAATGTCCCCAGCAATGCAAATGGATCATGTAAAGTCCAGGTTGTGTCAGGAGATGTGGATAATGCATATCAGCGCACACACACACACACACACACACAATGTTATGGGATGTGTTATTTGTCACTAAATATGCAATATTTCAGAAATTTAAGAGTAGGCCAAAATTAGAACAAGTGGTAGCAAGGCTTTGTTTGCCAGAGGTTAGAGAACAAGTCATATTTTGACAGCTGAAACTGCTGGGCTTGGATCCTACTTTATTTGCTGAATATTGCCTGTACTTGTAATGAACAGCTCACCCGTGGTGTTACCCCTACGGATGGACCACTGTTTTCAAATGAAATCCTTCCTTGAAATAAACAGAGTTTTCTCCAGGGCAGCAATTAGAGATTGTTATTAACTAATATCAACAGCAGTGGGCACGGTTACCTCCGCAAAAACAGTTAAAAGACAGCAATATAAATTCTTGCCAATTTAACACTGGTATTTTTTCAAAGATATGGTAGCATATCTGATATGTTGGAAAATGGGAATTATGTAAAATATGTCGAGTTCCTGATTCCACCAATTTCAACAGTCAATGCCCTGGTATCTTTTTCAGCACTTGCTGAATGCTGAACACAGGTGATATTGCATGCTAAAACTCCTAACTCCTGTAAAATATGTATTATTTGTCACAGTTCATATATACCAAAGACTGGCAAATCTAAAAGCTGACAGAATTACTATTATTGCCTCTAAGTGGCTCTAAGTATTTGAAAGCAGAGCTAAGCACCATAATATTATTAACAAAAGACTCAGTCGTGAGGTAGTATTGCTTATCTATTCAATACCTCTAATGGAAATGAAATTCATTCCTGTTTTTTGACAGATATGATGATTGTAGGAAATAATTGGTAAGTCCATCCAGTAGCAAAATATACACCTTTTGGCAAACTACCAGGTGAAAAATCCAGTGATGCCTCTGCTGCCTAAGAAATAATGTAAATTCCAAACTGGCAGGCCTCATTGAACATGTCAACATGAAACATATGACTTTCAGTTGCCTTCTTCGCCTGGATGTTACAGACTGGGAATTTAGAATAAATCCTTAAGGCAATAATGACCCTGTCGTATGGTGTGGCCAAACTGTGCCCCAGCTTTGTGTTCTGGTGTTTCTTCAGAGAGGCTTTAAAACCTACTGGAATAGGAGACGCAATGTCACCCTAGATTTGTGTGCATAGATAAGATCCTCAGCATGTCTTTTAACTGCCTTAATTAATAATTTATTTGAGTTTTAATTAAGGAATTCGCCATGTACCCATGGGATAACATGTAAGAAAGTGGTAATGTCTGCTTTATTTCTTAGATGCTATACAGGGTCTTAGATTTTTGTTTTTTGCTTGTTTGGCAGGTTAAATAAAGTTGTATTTATATGGTGCGTTTTACAGTAGCGTCTACACAATGACACTTTACAGAAAAAAAACAAACAATAGAGAGAAGAAAAAAACACTAAAATATTAACCGTATGCTCATTGCTCACAGGTGAGATGGAGGATGCAAAGTATAAGTATTTTTGTAACAGTTGTTTTGAAATCTGCTTTGTAACACAGTAAAAATACAAGCCGGCATTGGTTTATATCGTATAGTCTTTTTTTCTTCTGTGGCATCATATTTTGGCAGATTTTTAAAGTAACCCCTGTTGAGCATATTGTTCTCTTCTGCATGTTATTTTATTTTACTTTTTCAAAAAATATGAATATACATTACATCACAGGCTTTAAAAGTTTATATACAATTTGGCTTGTGTCTGTGTGAAATATCGCCCTCTGCTGGCAAAACGAACAAAGAGAGGCTTGTGTAGTATCAGCTCAACGGCAGACCTTAAATGGGTGCTACTGTTCTGAACACGTGCAGTCAGTTCACCATTCTTATTTGCCCTTTATTGTCTGTTCTTATGTTGTCTTTTCAGACAAGTCAGAGGCAGTCTGTGCTAAAAAAAAAAATAATAATAATAATAATAATAATAAATAAATTTATAAATGCTAAAATATACAGTCTAACTTTAAAGGAAACTATATACAGTGCTCTCGAAAATTATTGGTACCCTTGAAAAAATAATGTAATTTAACTTTTTTTTCCAGGAGTAGACAATATAGCTAATTTCCCCCATTTATTCTATGTTTTTTTTCTATGTTCTATTACGTTTTTGCTCGTCATTATCAGCAGTGTCAGTTTTGAAGGGTATTGTGTGATATAGAATATCACAAGATGCATTAGTACATTGTATGTAGTGTAATGTAAATCTGTAAAGATCAAACAGGAAAGATCAAATGTGAATGTTGTGAATTACCTTTTAAGTCATTCTCAAGGGCAGTTAATCTTATTGCTCCACTTAAATGCATAGAAGGGCTGCTCTGTTCAGACATTGCTGAAGGAATGGTGGGGTCTTGTTCACAGTCCCTCTGACCGTGACAGATACAGATAATGGACTTTGCCAGGATATAAAAATGTAAATGAGAACTGCTGAACTACAAAGGGAAATTCCTTTCCTTTTAGCTACCCCCAGACCCCCCCCCCACAACTCTCTCACACACACACACACACACACACACACACACACACACGGTGAACTTTGTCTCCAGCCATTAATCCTGAGTCAAAATGTCAGAGCAAATGGGAATGTCTTACTTTTGTCTGAGCCGGGGCATATATTTTCTCAGTAACGGTTCCCATGGCTTTTCTCATCTTTTCTCTGCACTCAAGGTTCTTCTCTTTTTTTACTTGGGGAGCTGGGGAAGGGGAGCCCTCATGGCCCCCCAGCCCCCCTCCCCCCACAGAGTGCAGGAAGGCTGTGCAGAGTACAAGTAGGTGCAGTGTCATGATGTCTGAGGGTCCAGAGTGGAACCCTCCTTTGTAGAATCTCGAGGGCCTTTATGAGCACCGGCCATTCTGTTCATCTTAATTTGATGGGTTTCTATGCAAAAGTTCAACCAGAAAAGGAAAGTCTGAGCGCTAGAGATTAGCTTGGAATTCCACTTGTTTCACCAACCTATCCCCGCCACTGCCCCTTCCCTTCCATAACCCCCCAAACCCCCCCCCCCCCCCCATGAACTCAGAGCCCTGTTCTAATTTATTGCACTTGTGTTGTAAATGCGATTGCATTTGCACTGTTCTAATTTATTGGCAAGCAGTGTTTCTTTCTATTGGGAAAGTGCAAATTAGTATGAGAGCATGTACTCAACATGCCCCCCCCCCCAATGGGTATAGGACTCCTTAAATAGCTGAAGGAGCTCAGGTGTGGGTGGAGTTATTTTCCTAGGGTGGAGACAAATTGACAAGTGATTTTAATACTTAAAAATTAATTCAAACTTTCACTTTCACTTCCACTTCTCTGTGGACCATCACTTCTTAAAAACCACTGAACTGTAAATGATAGAAAGATTTTATAGTATGGTTTTAAGACATGACTAAAAATCTTACCCCATAACATCTTTATTAGAAATGTGTGACAGAAATTTGACACACATACGCATGGAGGTACGCACAAGCACACTCACCCACAGAAATGCACACAGTGGCACACGTCTACGCACACAAACACAGGCACACGCAGACACACAAAAGAGACACACACAGTCACACATACATGCACACACACACACACACACAGACACACAGACACACACACACACAGGCACACACTGCTCTCTTACTGCGGGGTTCTGAGTGAAAGAGCCAGTGTTGGCCGGCCCCAGGACTCAGGAGCTGCACTGTGCTGTGCTGTGCGTTTCCAGGGACGTGCCCTGAGTGGACAAATCATGCTAATTGTCTGGGAGAGAAACCCAGCGCTAGACCCAAGATGAAGGCAGAGAGAGAGGCTTCCTCAAAAGCGTTGCCTGTCGCTGCACTTTTGCTCAAATTGTGCCTTCTCCTGTTCTCTCTATCAGGTAAGAGAACTTCTACGGACTTGTTTTTGAAGGAAAAAACTTTTTTTTGCAACTTTTCAAACAACTGCAAACTGCCTATGCGGTGCAGGGTGGGAGGGAGTGAGAGTGTTTGCGTGGGCATGTGTGTGTTCGCATGTGTTTGGCTCTGTGTGTATGTGCGTGTGCCCGACTTCTTCGCTGCTGAGCTTACAGTTCATGCTGAGAACTTTTGAAAGCACTATAGCACGGATTTGTCTTTGCACAACATTTGTCTTGAGTGTTTATACCTGAACAGAGCATCACTATGTACTTCTTAATTATGTTGTGTAGTTTAAAGTCTTATTTAAAGGTTATTTATTGTATGAGGGAATGAGTTGAGAAAACTCATAGAAAATAGTTCTGAAGTCCTGCGTTTATGTGGATAAGAGGATGGAACAAAAGCCATTGAGATGCTATATCATTCAATAACATGCAGGTCTAACAGGGCTGTAAACTTGCATTAAAAAACAGTTTCGTCACTATCATCATTCAAATTTACTGAAAACCTATTTTCATCACAGATGTGCTATTTATTTTCAGATGTGCATACACTACTTTAAAGAAATTCTTTATATACTCTCATTTATTCATCATATTTCCAGGGCAGAAAAAAATAAGTTATAAATAAATATTTTTAAAATACAAAAATGTTTTCATCAATTAAGATGTTGAATTTTTTTTGTTTTGTTTTGTTTTTTTGCAGTGTACCACTGGCTTTATAGTCACCTGTCTTTAATAGCATATGAAGTTTTTGCAAAAAATTAAAATTAAAAATGATTCTGAATAACCAATATATAGATCTGAAAACTGATCTGTCTACACCGAATGCTGGGAAATAGTTAATATAATACATAAATTTCAAGAATCATAAGCTTACAAGTTGTATGTATGGAATTTTATTTTTGACAAAGTATTTGCAAGAATGAATCCCAGTACTTCGGCTCTAGTGTAAAAGATTTTAACCTGTAGATACACTGTTCAAATCAAGCTATAATAATGGTTAATGTGAGATATGAGCAATGTGAAGGGAAATCTGCCAAGCGAATGCGCATATAAGTGATGAAACTGCTTGGATGCAAAGTATTTCGAACTTTGAAGGCAGAGAACAAAGGTCTGACATTGTCACATGATCATTTCGAATATGTGGAATTTTCCCATAGATGAGCCAAAAATAACCAGCCAACTTATTAATGTGAAAGAATAAATCTATTGTTTAGCAGTGTCATTTGGCAGCCAATCAAAATGGAGCAGAGGTCAAGTACATTATTAATGACTGTATGGGTTCAGAAAAAATAAGGCAGACTATTTTATTAATCGAGCAGACTTGGATATGTTTGTTTCACAAATATCATTCAATTTGAGCATGTAATCTGAACACAGAACTACTGAGGAACTTCAGTATTTCAACATGATAACCATAATGGATGTTTTTAACTGAATATTCCAAGATACCTTACAAGGACAAAACTGTGCCTGGTTCAAAACTTTAACTAGTTTATTTTTTTCACCATTTTACTGTACAAAAATGGGGACCATTCAGGGCCAATGACCACAAAATGTTCTTCTTCTTGAATGCTTCCTCTGGGGAATATAGGATGGTGGCTCTAGTAGATTTGAGTAATGTGCAGTAATGACAGTTGTATATTTAAGCCACATGAATCCTCAAAATAATTCAACACAAGAATACATAATATATAGAACAATAGGCCTTGTAAAAAGGGTGATGCAGTCCAGTGAGATAAGTTTAGCATGCATTGAGATGGACTGAATGGTTATGTCAGCTGGCCAGCTCAATATGGGAAAGCAGTGGACACGTGAATGGCGGAAGAGAACACTTCACTCTTGGCCTTGTGTATGGGGAGGTCTGTTTGAAGGGTTGGCGGAAGTCGTGACCCCAGGAACAGCAATCAGGAACTGCAGCATTCAAACTAACTTCCTGTGTACCAGGGGATGCCCAGAATCCTCCATTAATACCAGCAAGAACCATGACGTCATAGTACTTCGGGTTATGTGGTCGTGGGTGGTGGGGGGGGGGGGCTCGGCTGTGAGGGGCAGAAGAGGAGAGACAAGGTGGGTCGCAGAAAGTGGAAACCCAGTTTGGGGATTTAGGTGTTGGGGTATGCCTTCTGTTCTTGAAGGTGGGAGTAGGAGATGAGCTCTCCGTAGGCGGCGGCCATGACAGTGGTGTCTCAGGGGCTGCCTCCAGCAGAATCACTGTGGGACCCTGTGTCTCTCTGGCTCTCCACGGTGACAAAGGAGGCAGCGCCTCTCTGTGCGCCCTTTTTCACCGGCTGCCAGGGAGGAAATCGGCCCCAACAATCACGGCCATTGTGCTAAAGCACTGGCAAAGCCTCTCTACTGCCTGAAAAATTGTCGCCATGGTGACAGCGCAATGCCACCGCAAGGCTCTCCCCGGAGACCACGGGCTCCAGGGCAAGGGTGGGCGGGAATCTCCTCAGCCAATCGGTTCGAACCACTGCCCTGGGTGACGGCCAGCAATCTTCACTGTCAAGGGTTTCCTTTAGCCCCTGTCCACCTCTTTCTCTCACCCCCAACTCATTGGACTTGTCTAACTATACTAACAAGGAAGTGACTTGGACTGGTCAGGCAGGATATACGTTACAGTATTCAGTAGTGTTTGTCCCTCTTGTGGCTGATATAATGCTGGCATTGTGGCTACGTCTCCAGGCCGGGCTGTTTTCCATTGGACAGGACACCAGTTTGGATGCAGTACACACTGTGTACTACCTCTTCCCTCTGTTCAAACTGATGAGCAGTGGAGGACATATCCACAATGAACGTTGATATAGTTAATCACCATGCATTGGCTGAAGTGAAGAGGCATGGATGTAAATAGTCAAACTGGGAAATGACTGAAAGGCAAGACTGAGAACGCGAGAAACAGACCCCCTTACTCTTTGTGATACTGTAAGTATGAATCATGGCCTCAGGTTAGCTTCCATCTGAAAATGCTGTCTCCCAGAGCACATTAATAAAACTTAATAGTTTCTGACAAATAGTTGAGCCCAAAAGTAAAACAATGTCATGTTCTTTATGTATGCTGAAGTAACCCTTGTCAAATGGTTAAAAGACTTAAATCTATCTATCTATCTATCTATCTATCTATCTATCTATCCAGCTACAGTATCTATCTATCAATCTGTCTGTCTGTCTGTCTGTCTGCCTGTCCGTCCACCCATCCGTCCGTCCGTCTGTATGAAATTAAACATATCTATTTATTAAAATAGTTTAGATAAATGTACTTAAGACAATTGTTCATCCCTCCTCTCACAATGGAAAATATACTGGCAATTCCACTGCCAACACATAAAATTTAGTTGTGTTTTGCAAGACACTGTGATAATGTGTTTTAGCATTAATGAAGAGTAGACCTGAGAATAAATATGGAGAATAAATGCTTTTGATACATGTAATGTGATTGTAATGCTATCAGAACAACCTTAGGATTTGGTCTTCCCTCTGCAAAGCTATGGTAAACCCCATCAAAAAGATTAAGGGTTGGTAGATGGGGTGGCAGTGACCTGTAATGGTTGGAGATCTGCCCAAAGGTTGCAGGTTTGATTCCCAGGTAGGGTATTGTCATTGTACCTTTAAACATTGAATCTAAACTGAATTGCATCACTATATATTGAGTGGTATTGTTCATTGCACTAAGAAGAAATTGTGTTTGTCACTTTAGATAAGAGTATCTGCTAAATACTAATGACGTAATGTGTTATGTGCAATACAGTGCATGGATGTGTTAGACTAAACTGTTTGGAACAATAGGAAAATATTAACAGACTAACTCCTGCTGAATGTCATGTTAATGTCCTCAGGCCATAAGTCTTATCTGTCCCTTTTTTCTGGGCATTCTGAACCTGGCTATCTCATTCTGCCCATGAAATCATAAAACCTGCGTAAGTGTTTAAAACCCTCCTTCTCCTCCTGCACTGACTGTGATAAGCATTCTAGTACAAAATTTCTGTGTATCATTCAGGAGGGTTCTACACATTGGAGGTGGTTTAGTTCACCATTATTCAGCAGTTGAGGAACACAGTAAATAAAAGCTATTATCAGCATGATCGTTTGTACCATTTTACTTCAGATTGCTTGTCTTTCCCCAGTGGGTGTATAAAACGCATTTTACGGCAAGAATCAGAGGTTCAATCAAAAGATCAAGAGCCTGAGATCTTTTCATTATGCTTCAAACTGATCATAATATTTTATTTTCAGCTGTGGTTCATAGAAGGAACCATTAAAAAGGGGGAAAAATACAGTCTCCTGTGCTATCGATAGATTATACATCTCCACAGATCTCCACTGTGCTGTGGAGAGCCACATCCTTTTGATTGGTCAGGAGAGAATAAATGGCAGCTCGGCTCTCCTATCACACTGCGAGTTCTGACCGTGCCTGCTCCCTGCAGACGGTGTCCAAGGCGTGAACATCACCAGCCCAGGGTCCCTGATTCGGGGCACTCTGGGCGGGGAGGCCCTGCTCTCGGTCCGCTACTCCAGTACCAGCGCCGACCAGCCCGTCATCAAGTGGCAGCTGAAGAGGGACAAGCCCGTGACGGTGGTGCAGTCCATCGGCTCGGAGATCATCGGGAACCTGCGGCCGGAGTACCGCGACCGCATCCTGATCTACGACAACGGCACCCTGCTCCTGCACAACCTCAAGCTCTCCGACGAGGGGGCCTACGAGGTGGAGATCTCCATCACCGATGACACCTTCACCGGCGAGGGCAGCGTCAACCTCACCGTGGATGGTACGATATTGCCGTGGTGACGGCAGAGGACAGGATACCAAAGTCACTTGGTTCGCCTTATCTGTTTATTTGTTAAGAGTATTAATATCATTATGCATCCAAAAATGTTTACTGAGCACAGGAATCAATCAATTTTTTGTGGCCATTGCCCTCAGTCTTCAGATTAAAATGCTTTGGAACTTGTCTTTATTTAGGGTGACATGATCTACCTATCAATAAGTACGTACAAGGCAAATACTGTAATTTTTCAATCGTCTACACTCTTCATAAGAAGGCTAGCATGTTGAAGCTAGTGAACTTCATATTTACTTGTTTTTCCTGCACTTAGTTCTTGGAATCCTCATGAACTGCTACAAGCAGCATAACTATGGCAAACACTATGGCAAACTGTTGTGAGGGTTCCCTTACAGGTGCCTGCTATGTTTTTCGACAGAGCCGGTGTCTAGACCCTACGTCCACATGGTGGCCTCCACAGTGCTAGAGCTGAGCGAGCACTTCACCCTCAACTGTTCCCACGAAAACGGGACCAAGGCCATCTACAGCTGGCTGAAGGGAGGGAAGCCGCTGGCCAATGACTCGCGCCTGCAGCTGTCTCCAGACCATAAGATCCTGACCATCGTGCGGGTGCTAATGTCTGACGACGACATCTACAGCTGCTCGGTGGAGAACCCCATTAGCAGCATGAAGAGTCCGCCCGTCAAACTCACCGTCTACAGTAAGTGGAGTTTCTCTGCCCCACCCGTTTATTACTGTCAAATAAGGACTGATTTTAAATTTTAAATATAAAACTTATAAGTGTAAGGACAACTTGGGAAATGCTCTTACAATTATGTTTAAGTTTATACATTTTATGAATGAGGCCTCTGGGGTCCTGTCTTCTCCTGAAGGATATTTTTCATTTAAATCATTGACTTAAATCGGTTTTTGTACAAAGCATGGTGATAAGATATGGTAATGCAGTTTAGAATTTGAATAGGAGTTCTGCCAACATATCTTTGACTGTGGGTGACTGTAGATTCTGTTATACAGTGGTGATTTTCCATTTAGCTCCAGATGCCCTGAGCTCACTGAATGTGCTAGAAGACTGTGCTGTACTGTGCATATAGGCATGTTTTAAAATGAATAGATAGAACAAACACATTTATCTAAATAGGAAGAACCTACAGTATTATTTATTTAGCTACCTGTGCCCTCTGGCCTGGCCATTGATGCCTCAGCACTGAAACATTGTGGGGGGGGGGGAGGGGCACACGGGCACACAGCTGGAGTCACCACCACACCTGTGAGTAGAGGCTGGCCAAGCCCAGGGAGGTTTGACCACCTGGTCTGGAGAAAAACAAAGTGCGACAGATACTAAAACCACTCCACGCTCTGTACGCGTAAAGACTGTGTTCCATCAGGCCAACCCATGCGATTAGCTGAGAAAAATAGAGGTGTAGAGAGAGAAAGAGAGAGGGAGAGAGAAGGAGAGCAGTGAGACGCGGACAGGAGTACAGTACGTAACATCCACTGATGCCTGCCTCCTGCTCCTCTGCTTAAACACACTCCAGTGCCCCCATAATGAAGACAAAGGCTGCATTGTCCCTCCCAAGCACACAGAGAAACAGAGCAGGGCTTTCATTTGCTGTCAGACCACAGGGATACATTCCACTTAGCGAGCATGGAATTCTCACGCACACTCTGTCACAATGATGATGGTTATGATAACAGTGATAAATGGTTACTGAATTGTCATTATTATTATTATTATTAGTAGTAGTAGTAGTAGTAGAAGTAGTAGTAGTCATAAAGTTCACAGTAAGTACATAAAAAGTAAGAGAGCTCTTTAATACAATTATGAATATGTGAGCTGCATAATTATCGAATCAGGGAATTAAATTAGAAAATGGATTGTAAAATATTTTGTATGTTTGTTTCATTATAATAATGGTCATATTATTCAGTTACTTCACCTGCAGAGATTTAAAATAAAAATTAAATATTATGCATGCAGGACACTCTCTGCTTCATAATTGAACTCCTCCCATACCATTTTTATACTTTGTTCAGTGGGACCTCTGCCTCGCTTGGTAGCTGGTCCACATTAACGGAAAGAAAAACAAATCTCTTTGAGCTTCAAGCACGCCCTCATCAAGCAATTAGGGACAATGGGGTGAGGTAGAGTGGGGACACTCCTTACAAAGACAGGAATGTTTGTGAAAATTTGTCCATCAAAGACCAGACAGAGTGTTTGTCCCAGTATTTTGATACAGTGGAGAGAGAGAGAGAGAGAGAGAGAGAGAGAGAGACCAATTGAAAGAAAGGGATGGAACCCTTTTTCTCTCCTCTAGCCCTCCCCCTCACCCTGCTCACACAGACAAACACAGGCCCAAAGTGCCCCCATTCAACCCCTACCTTCAGACTAGGCAGCTGGTGCCAAAGATTTGGTTCATTTACCAAGATCTCTATTCTTTTCTGAACTCTTTTTTCATTCTTCTTGTTTCCTACCGAGTTGTTTCTGTCAACCCAGAGGTCCAGATTAATTCTGTAACCTGTTTTCGCATAGTGTTACAGGACTGTCCTCCGTTGATGTTGTGCTAGTTCGTCTTTCTACTCAGCATTTTAAATCAGCAACTCAGCAACAAAGCTCAACTGCATTAAATGCAGTCTTCATTTATTGGTGCATTCAAGAGTTCTGGAAAAAAAGAAGTGGTTGGGGAAATTGTCCCCTAGTATTAAACATTTGAAGCACATTTCGCCAGAACTTTTCCCTGTATTTTTGTTCCCTCATGGACCCATACTGAGTTGTCTTTTAAAAGTGTGTCTTGTACGATTCACCTGCTTTTCGGTGTGTGGCCGTGTTGATTGCGCTGAACCTCCTTTCGACTGTCCGCAGGGCGGAGCTCACTTTACATCATCCTCACCACCGGGGGCATCTTCCTCCTCATCACCCTGGTGACGGTCTGTGCCTGCTGGAAGCCCTCCAAAAAGTAAGACTGACCTTGGATGTGTTGCAATCCAGTTTTGGGTCCACCCTCATACACTTTACTTGTAAACTTCACTTGGGAGGATGTGATGCACATACCAATAAAGCAAGTACACACTTGCATTTAGCAAGTGTGAGGGAGTGAGAGTGGCGAGGGTCATTTGCACTGAGATCCACTTCACCCCTTTCAAACCTTTTCTGTAACCTTACCTTTAAACTGATGATTTGTCTGCACACCCAACCTGTTTCCTTTTACATTTTTGGATTATCAATCAATCAATTAATTCCTTCAATAACACATATCAATAAATATATCAAGTTTTGTGTGCTAGAATTTTTCTTTGTCATAAAACTGTGTAAAATCCAAAAGAACAAAACACTTCTGGGTTAATTGACACTTATACAAAATCTTTTCCATTCTGTATGTGTTTTTTATTTATAATACTGTAATGAATATGAACGTGATTTTCACCGAACAGGAAGTCTGCTGTGAATTGTGGGCCATATGAGCTTGCAGAGTCTGCTCTGGTGCAGACTCTTTCACTTGAAAAAATTTGAGGTTGTATGGCACTGACTGAAGAAAAAATATGGACCAAGTCCCTGTGACCTCACCCATTGACTTACCATGGGCTTGGTGAACAGTGTTTTAAAACCACGGAAATGTAGTTTTTGGGCACTGCCATGTTGTACTAACATGAGACTGCACAGTAGGGAAAAGAGGAGACCATTATATGGGCGTGAAGTTTGGGTGAGTCTGGGCCGTGTACTAAGCGTGTGAGATCCAGTGACTGATATTAAAATCTTGTCCTAATAACCCAATAACTTATCAAATCAGAACATGGGAGACATTAGATGAAAAAAAGTCCTTAAAGATGGCGAACCTTGATCAATTTCCAGTTCAGTCGAGGACCTAGGTGACAAGGACAAATAAAATAAGTTATTGGAATGAGCCCCAGATGTTACTTTCACATATTTTTGACCCATTTGGCCTTCCATACTAGAAAACGACACAAGGAAAGGAAGCAAGGAGGTAAAACATAAGCGATTGGAATGCTCCCCTCGGTTTTGGCTGCCTGGTTGTCACAGTTACTCACCAATTTGAAGCTACACATGTGTCACAGCTTAATGATTGACAGCACATTGTGGCTCCAGTCCAGGGTTAGTGTACCTTCAGTAGATACTTTCCCTCCTACACAAACATAAGCACACACAGAGTTATTTTTCTGGCTGTGTTAAATAAATAAATAAATAATTTCAATACAGTTTTATTTGTATAGTGTTTTTCTACAGAGATATAGTCACAAAGACGCTTTACAGAAAAACAGGAAATAGGAAAACTGGGAAAGACTGAGCATGAAACACCAAAACAACAGTGAGGTAAAACTATAGAAAACTTGTAAGCTATAGCAGCTATATTAGAATAATTCAAATCAAAGCTATTCAGGCTACTTAAAATGTGCATTAAGATGGTGTGGATATTTCAAAGGGAGAACAGTAAGAGAATGATGAGATTGGCAGATAATATCAGTGATGACACCTCCCAAGTGTTACATTCAGTCTCAGCTTATGCCATCATGAAGGTGATGTACTGTCCCACAGTACAGACACATATGTTTTGAGTGCTCATTCATTCCAGAATCCATTCATATGCTGAACAG
This sequence comes from Anguilla rostrata, assembly GCF_018555375.3. Lineage (NCBI taxonomy): Eukaryota > Metazoa > Chordata > Actinopteri > Anguilliformes > Anguillidae > Anguilla > Anguilla rostrata. Next base: position 20,190,653 of record NC_057941.1, on the reverse strand, counting down.
AATTTGAGGCCCAACAATATGATTTCAATTTGATCTAGGCGGCATTTCTGTGGATATATTGCCTATATTTTGTGTGAATGTATCTGTCTTTCATGTTTGCAACTATTGTACTGTATGTGAAACTGTGCTGCATTTCTGTGTAATCAGGTAACGAAGTATCATCCTATCAAATCATAGATGATGAAACTGAAATGATATTCACAAATGTGTTCTTTCCACTGAAAATGTTTAGTATAGTCAAGAGCAGTCCACAAACTTGTGTAAATGATTGCAAAACCACACTGCGAGAAACACAATATAAATGCACAAATGCATGGGTGAATAACAGAGAGAATTGCATGATTTGCCTTTTTTGTATCAGAAAAAAACGCCAGAGAGACATGCAGAGTTCCTCAGAGAGTCCATGCCATAATGAAGCCAAGCATGAGGGTGAGTGGCAAACAAGACCAATGGTTGCAACTGTTCATCCAGCTCAAAGTTCAAAGCTCAAACATCATGGCGCAATTACCAGTGAAACTTACGGTCATGTTATATCTGCTATTCCTGTCTACTTAGTACAAACATTATATATACAGTTGTGTACCTCTATTCTCCTGGGAAGGCTTTATACTAGATGTTGGCGAATTGCTGCAGGGATTTGCTTTCAGTCAGCCAGAAGAGTATTAGTGAGGTTGGGCACTGATTGGCCAATTAGGCCTGGCTCGCAGTTGGCTTTCCAATTCATCCCAAAGGTGTTGGATGAGGTCAGGGCTCTGTGCAGGCCAGTCAAGGTCTTCCACACCATTCCTGAAAAAAACCTTTTCTGTATGGACCTCGCTGCGTGCCCAGGTTGGAAGCAAAAGTTGGAAGCACAGAATCATCTAGAATGTCATTGCATTAAGATTTCCTGCACTGGAACTAAGGGGCCTAGCCCAAACCATGAAAAACAGCCCCAGAACAAGAGGTATCCATATACTTTAAGTCATATAGTGTACGTATTTATTATATACTAAAAACAATAGCCTATATATTTTGAAAAACAAAATTTGAATATTGTGATGATGCAGAATATGTTAATTTTATTCCAAACAGTGGCAAAAACAGATGCATTTTAATATATGCTACATATTTTGACATACATTCCTTGTATTTTCCAATTAATATTGCATTTATTTAATATTTCATGCACAAGCTACGTCAGTATATTTTCAGATGCATAAGCACATGACATGCTACAGCCAACTCTGCTTGCTGCTTGCTTCACACAGTTGATGTTGTACCAAAAATGACAGATCATGAACGGAGGAACCCAGTGGCCCTGTACGTCCTCAAGGAACAGGTGAGCTTTTTGTGTATTTATCTTATCTGGTTCTCTTGACAAAGCAATCATTATAAAGCAAGAAAGAACATAATTTAAGTTGTATATATTGCCACTGAGAATACGAAACAGTTTTTTTTCGAATGTATTATGAAATATGTGACTATGGCCAAAAGGGAGATTGAGACTGGAGTGAGTGGGTGGCAGTGAAACAGAATAAACATATATGCTCCAAAACCGTCTTGAGTGAAAGTGGCATATTAGAAAATAATGCATCAAAATGTTTTAAAAGTTACTTATGCTCCAAAGAAAATGTGATCATTCATCTGACTATGTGGCACTGAAAACATGAGCACTGAGCATTGTATTTGTTGCGCTGTTGTAGGATTCCCCCGAGAGGGAGAATGGGTCACCGTGTAACTCTCGCAGCCCCTCGGAGCCCAGCAGCCCACCGAGCTACATCAGCTCTCTGCCCCCTTCCTCATGTTCCCCAGACCCCCCAGCCCGCTCCTCCCGCAGGTACCCCCGAACCCCAGCCAGCTCCCCGCCTTCCCTCCATCACAAGTCCCACGGCCACTCCGCTACCTCCCCCCCTCACCCCCGTGGTTCAGGTCGTGTGCCCCGCTTGCCAGTGGGTGTGCCCACGGTCCACCAAACGGATGAACCAGCCCCCTCCTTAGAAAGCGCTTCCCAGACGCAGACCTAACTACCCTCTGATGTTCTGCCCTTACCTTTCATCAAACTCCATTTCCCATAGGCCCCTCGTCCAGTGGCACTGCAGAAACATGTCCTCCTGCATTTCTGTTTGACTGTTCACAAATGTGCATAAAGCCAATTTATGGTTCCAAGAACATTCCCGGAATATCAATGTAAATGTTATGATGTATTTAACTGGCTTCCTAGATATTCCTTCAACATCATTTGACACAAGAAAAACAATTGCAGGAACATTTAGAATGCTATTCAGTTCTGTTGTTTCAATTAAAGGAGAAATTGAATGATTTATTGTTATACATATTCATTTTATTCTGTATGTTTTTTCCAACAAAAAAGAAATATGGCACTTCAGTATCTCAATTCAGAACATTATAAACATTGTAGAAAGAACAAGTACCCATAATGTTTTTGAAATAACTAAATAATAATTATCAGGCGATTTTACCAATATAGGGAAATGACACATTTATGATTTTTTTTTTTTTTTGTGATTTTACGGAACAATAAAATACTTTTTAAGACTACTTGAGAAATGATAACTCACCAAATGGGAATGTAACTGGAATGTTCCTCATTCTTCTTGAAATGTTGCTGATAGATGGGTAAGAGTGAAACTGTAAGGATGAGAAGCAGCTGCCCTTGTTCATTTGGCTGTAATCTAATGTCAAAATTAATTTTAAAGGATCCCAGGGTATCTGACTCCACTACACATCCCAGAATGTTATTCTACACAATAAATTAATCTGTGTGTGAAACAAATATTTTCTGGTGTTAATGTGAAATGTATGTATGTACCTGTTTTTTTTTGATTGTTTGATAAGTTTACTTTAGGAACAATAAATTCAGACACTATCACTTCTGCAGCAGGTGTGTTTCAGTCTCAGACCTGTCTATATATACATTCTATATATTATTGTTTAAACCCCTCTGTTCAGCTGAATGGGAGGGGCTAATTGTACAAAAAGTGCTCTCTTCCAATTGGTCCTGTGACTTTGAACTGGACCAAGACTACCGCATACGATTTTCTTGAAACATATGGAAATTTATTTTTTCCTTGCTGTATCTGTAATAGGATTTATTAAAAATAGGTCACTTTCTATCTACATAAATAAATTCCACCCTCAGTTTCTGCAACAGTTTCTGTACTTGCTAAATTTTAGCCTGTTCAGATGCATGTTTTGATTCATGTCAGTTTTTTGCAATAAAAGAAAAATATGCTGTTCCAACCATCCCAGTTACATAATATGATATTTTTAGCTAAGGCACTTTTTCAGGCTAACAATCTGCTGAATAATATAAACTATCAGTACACAAATATGTGAAAATTAGTTTTGAACCCATTGAAATATTGCATAGTCTGCACTGCATGCCCAAACCCATTTAATGGTATTTCTATTTTTTTATATTTTGTATTTATTATCTTGACAAACCAACATATTGTTCATGTTTTCTGCAAAGTCTGGTTCTCTGAAAAAATACAAAATACAATCCCAAGTCAATATCATAAAAGTTATTGAAAAATGATATCCATTATACATTATTTTTTAGATTACAGTATGTTACATAACAAATCCTTTTATGGTATGAGCCTTTGTGTTCAGGAAAATGTGTATAAATATATTGTATATGATTTGTATATAAATACACTATATTTCTTGTTTTCGTCCTTTTTAATACAACTAATGTACTGTGCTGTAGCTTGAACATTTTCAATGATGATGCATCTATTATTGTGATGTAAAGAGTTATGTAGAAAAAGAAAACACAGAAAACAAGCATGTAAATGTTCAAAGAAAACACAATAAAAACAAAGGAAACCATGGAGGTGACTTTAATGCTGTGGTTGTTGTGGATTTTTGGGGCCCAGTGCTTTGTGAGGTTATTTATACGAGGTGTACATGTTCACTGACTCCGCAAATGGGGAAATGAGAGCAACAGTACCAAATCAATACAAAAAAAGAAACAGATTCGTACATGCAGAGATTCTTATTATGATTTTCATAAACTGATTGAAACATGATTGCATGTCAGATCTTATGATGTATCTAAATTGGATAGGTGAAAAGAACAGCGTTTTTGTTTACAGTGCTCTGTTGAAACATAACTCTTTTTTTTCAAAAAAGATGTGTCAATTCTTCCACTTCTTTTTCTTCTCATTACTTTTTTCCATGCTCAAATAATAAAATTGAAGATAGATACTGTAGATCATACTGTGCTTGCATTCCAAACATATAAGCAGTGTTATATTTGCACAATAAAGGGGAAAACTGAACAGACTTCATATTCCTATCTGGCATAACACTGACCATGCTTTACATAACAGTGTCCCTTTGTGTCTAAAATTGCATTCTCTAGTGTTCCCTTGTCTCACACAAAGAGAATGTGCTTGCTGATTCACACATATTGGACAAATGAGCTTTTGTTCAACGGATGCATTTCTGTTTAATACAAGCTTTGTGACGGAGTCAAGGAGTTAAATGGACAAAGCTTACTCATACATTAATGTATAAGATGGTTATAGCAGCAGTCTTAATGTACACTAGCTAATAAGTTATATTTATAGACAAAGTAAAAAATTATACACGTAAGTTCACTTTATACAAATATAAATATTTAGTATTGAAAAATTATACCTATACCACATATTATATAAATCGATTTTTGACTTAAATTTCAACTTCACACTTAAGCAAAGAAGAACACAATTCCTTGCCCATTTCCCGGAACTAATGATGCTGTAGGGAGTTTCCTTGTGGAACGCATTTTAAACGACACCGTAGGCGTGGTCAATGCAAGCCTTCACTTGATTGGCATCTCATTTAGCGATTTATAAAAACAGTATACTGGTAGTAGGCGGGTCCAAAGCCGTTGCGAAGACGCAGCGTCATTATCAACAAACTTTTGAAATGGCAGTTAGGTGAAATGCAGGGATAGTTAGGTCTTGTAGCAGTTACATGTACCAGTAAATGAAAAGTTAATTTTAATTTAGAACAATTATAATTTATGCAAGCCGAATGTTGTGTTGGGGAGGTTACAGGCCTAGCTAGCTGTAACCTATCGCGGACCAGTTTAAGCAATAGTCTAGCGAGGAATAAACTTAAATTAGCTAACGTTAGACAGTACATTAGCTAATGGCTCTGTAGTTAGCCAGCTGGATAGCTAGACAGTAAATTAAGTTATGCGATGCATAGTTTGCGAAAACTATGAGTCGAAGAAAGGATCATGCAAAGAGCACGAGCAAAGAAATGGCTCAACAGGCTGCACGTGGAAGCAAGCCCATACCGGTTCGACCGATTAAACCCAAAAACCTGAGACTAGTAGTTGACTATAAAGTTTTAGCCGAGAGGAACCAGGCTGTGATGCCGGTAGGTGCCTGGGTGGAAAGCGGACAGGACTGCCAGGTGCATCCTTCTGTGAGTAGTAACTGTTACTGATACTGTAGCCTTACTAAAATTTGTTATGTGACTGTAGAGCTTGTTAGATCTCGCGGTCGCAATTCAAGTATTCTCAAGTTTAGGTTCCCATTCTCTTGTACTCCTTTTTTGTTTCTAGTTTTGCCTAGTTATAACTATCATATCAGCATAGCACATTGTTTTTTTTCCCCCAGAGAACATTTACCTAGCTAATTGCAGTAGCAGTAACAATTCATTGGCTACGATGAAATATTGTATCGATACCTAATTTAATTAGGTAATTGGCTAGTTACATAGCTATCTGTTCTAAAGCATGCCGTCAAATTTAGCTAATCCCGACCTTGTATTACAGGTGTAATTTTATTAGTGTTTTTTTTAATATATTGTTTTTGTTTTACTAGCCAATTGTTTCAATTGTAGAAATGGACAGGTTTTTACATTAGAACATTAGATATTAAGACAAGCTGTCAGTAAGTGTTGTTGGCTAATTATATTAACGGTCCGTGTGTGTGTGTGTGTGTGTATGTGTGGCAGCTCCGCGCAGTTCTGACGGAGGAACATGAGGATGCGCTGTGTAGGGAGAAGGAGGAGAGTTTGCGCAGGTTTCAGGAGTCTGTGCGCAAACGCGTGGCGCAACAGGCCCGCGTTCGGAAGAGACAGCAGTTGCAGAAGTCCTATCAGACGGTGAGAAAAACAGTGTTACTGCAACCATGACCGTCACAATGCCGTTGTCTCTGTAAACAACCCTAAGGTCACAGCCTGCTCATAAATGGAGTAGAGACTGATTCTCATGAGAGCATTGAATCTCAAGATATAGGAGCCTATGAGCTAAGTAGGATGCAGCAGGTGTACCCTTTCACAGGGTAAACTGCCTAAATTACACTTATAAAGGATCGGACCACAGGGTGTCAGATGACAGATTGTTGATTGTCCTGAGCACACACATCAGTTTCGAAGCTCAATTATAATAGTAATAACAACTTTCCCAGTGCAAGCCAGTTTTAACTGACTTCCAGACTTTATTAGAAACAAGCTGTTGCAATAAGGCGGAAGCAGCCAACGGGGAGCCTGTTATCTAATCCCAGATATGTATTTTACTGGACCAAGTAAGGTCATTTACCCTGCATGGGTTACACTCACTGTCTCGCTTGGCTTAGGGATTCCTATGCCTTGAGATCTATTGCCCTCATAAGGATTAGTTCTGTAACCCACTTCTCCAGTGATGATTGTGTGCTTGATTCAAGTAAAACCAGGAATGCTTGAAAGTGTGTCATGCATTGCTGTGTACATCTGTAGAGTAAGATGAGTTACATTAATAATAAAAGATTTTGCCTTGTGCTTCCTAATTCAGTGTGTATGTAAATGAGGTTACAGCTGGTGTAGAGTGTGTTTGTTACTCATTTGCAGCATTCTGTGGAATGTGGTAGTGAGGTGGTGTGCGGTTTCAGGAATGTGGAGAGGTGAGGGTTTGTCTGAGGGGCGGGCAGTGAGGTGCTTGTTTTGTTTTTGCACAGGTGGAGGAGGAGGGCAGGGTGCTGCAGCAGTCCAGTACTGCCGCACGGCGGCTCACGCCCAGGAAGAACGTGTTCCCCTCCGGGCCACAGGGGGAGCTAGCTATCTGCAGCCCCGGCTCGCGCTGGGTCAGCGCCCAAGGGCTGGATCCCAGCGATGCAGATGAGGCTGGAACGCAGCACACGCACCAGGTGAGGGGCAGAGCGTATGCAAAACTATGGCTTTGCATATTAAGGCTGATCTGAATATGCTTGCTGTTAAAAGAACTTGTGTAGGAAACGGGCTGGTTAGCAGAGGGTTCCAGGTTTGAATCTTTGGTGAGGCACTGCTTTTGTTCCGACAAAGGTAGCTGATCTCTTTCTGTAAATGTGCTTCTGTGTATTTGGGCATGGAAAAATGCTATTCCCAGTCCAAAACACTTTTAGCTCTGCCAGGTTTTGCTGACGCTGTGTGGTAGTCTCCTGCTAGCAGATTCCACTCCGAACACCAACCTGCTTCCAGTAAAATCTGGAATGACTCAAACTGTCATGCATTGAGTATTTGCTATTTGTGTATATGCTGTTTCCATGCCTGGATAAAAAGGGCGTAATGTATCAGATGCGAGTGATGGTGAAGAAAGTTTTTCTTTTTTTAATTAGCAATAAAACCAACATGCAAGAATATTGTTCTGTGTTTGATGCTCTGTAGATCACTGCAGTGTCTGTTTTTGCTCTCTTTTTTTGTAGGAAAGGTTGTTTCTTCACTAGGGACACACCCTAGTCCAGGGCTATTTACACAGCATACAGTGCTTGTTTTTTTCCTTGTCTGTGTTCGTAGTGTTGGATAATTGCTGAGGATTTATGATGTCACGTGCCTTGCTTCAGGGTACAATGGAAGCGCTCCACCTGGAAACTGTTGCTATTAAATCACAAGCCCCACTCTTTTAACGCTTCGTCATACTGCCACATGACTGCCATGTCTGCCAAAACCTTTTGAGTCACGGGCTCCTAAACTGGAGTGGACAGAAAAGAGCAGTTCTTACAGTGTCATCTGGGCTAGAGGTTTTGGCTGGACTGCAACACAACAGCGGGGCCAGCCCTACAAACGTGAATGTCTATGACTGAGTGATGAAGTTACACCATTGGTCGGCCAAGTTACGAAGTTACAGAATTGGTCGGCCGGTCCAGCCATATACTATGTTTTGATCTGGTCTTGTTTTTTTTTTTTTTTTTTTGCTGGCTAGTTGTCCAGGCAAACGTAGTAATGTTATCTCTCAAACTGTTTTAATCCCAGTTCTCCCTGAAATGACTACCCCAAGTTTGTGTAATTATTTAGTGTGATGTCAACATTTAATTATTACAGTGATAACAATATTACCTAGGACTGGGTGTACTCAACATGAAAATGTACAATGTGTACGTGTCCTCAGATGCTATTTCAGGAACCCCTGGTATTGTGTGTATGAAAAGCGTATTTTTCATTTTCAGCTCGTCAAGGTGACTAAGCAGGTGCGGCGCAGGCTGGCGTCCTGTCAGACGGTGTCGCCCGGGGCGGAGGCGTCCGAGCTGCCCGGGGGTCTCTGGAAGGTGTCTCCAACCAGAGACGTGAGTGGGTCGCCTCCCGCTTGGTGACTTATTATCAGTATATAAATGCAGCCCCTCTCCCAGTGCTCCTCTGTCTACTGTGCCTAACAGAGAGTGTGGATGAGTTTGACTTTCAAATTCAAATGTAAATCGAAATTCGGAATTCAGTTATTGGTTAAATGCTGACAGTGATCAACGCTTTTCTGTGTTCACTCGCTCCCGCAACACAGAAACCGACGTCTCGCCTGCAGGGATCGGCCAGGGCTGACCAGGGGGCGGAGGAAGACGAGGAGATCCCTCTGATTGGGCAGCACGACCGGCCGCTCGGCCTAGAGGGCCCTGCCTCTTCCGAGGGCCAAAACGGCAGGGCGGCGACCTTCCGACGTGGGCCGGTCAGTCACAGCGCCGTGCTGTACACTGTGCCCTGCAACACTGTACTGCAGCGCTACAAGGGAATTGTAGTCCATCAGCTAAAATTGAATTAGTCATTCTGAACTACTGTGCCTTGTCGGTAGAATTCCCTGAATTCAGTGACTTCTTGGCACTCCTTAAGGATACTACCAAACTATACAATTGAATGACTCAAGTCAGCTGTCTGTCATTAAAATGGCAGTGCTTTTGTTTACACATGAATTCCCCAGCAAATTTTAACAGCTCATTTATTTAAATATCTCTATATTTCTGGCAAGTGCCCAGATCAATTGACTGTACTGTACACAGTGTGCGTTCTCTCCACTAATGAGGCTGGAGCTGAGGAACCTATGATGAGCTTGTGTGTCCCTGCGTGTCCACTACAGGTGTGCGAGAGGCTGCTCAGAGAGCCGTACCCCACAGGCCCCAGTCCCGGGTTCGGCACTGACTACAGGGCCTCCCAGATACTGTGGCCTGGGGAGGACCAGGAGGAGCTGAAGAGACAGGTATACGCACACACACACACGTGTGCGCACACACACACACACACAAGACTTACACCCACATAGAAAGGTACATGCACACACATGAACAAGCTCTGTCATGATGTTTTGGGCGGGTCACTGCAAAAGGATCTGATTCCTAACAGCTCTTCTGAGCTGCACAGATTTGTCTGTTACTGTGTTTACAGACACGTATACATACTTGTAACCTGATACCGTGGACCGATGTGTCAGGTACCACTCTAATAACTAATACACTATGTGCCATGTTTCCAGTCATAGCTTGCACATTTTTTCCTTTAGATTTGCGGTGTAGATGAGGTTGGTCAAAGCATTATTGATAATGACAATTATAATGTATCATTCACAAAGCAGCTTTACTGTTTAAGTCTACTGCCAGTCTGTACCCATTATCACTTGACTATAGAATAGCTCGTTTTAAAGCTATTTATAGAACCTAGTTGTGAATGCTATGATAATGCATCAGATTGCTGTTTAGAACAATGTATCTATATCAGTTTGTATCTATCCCTAGAAAATGATTGCTCAATAAAAAAATATCCTCTCCATATCGAGGCAGAGCTTTCCTGTAGTTTTGAACATCCGTAAGGAATATGTCCTCGGTGTTAAAGGTTTCCTTTTGCCGTTTGGTCCCTTCGTAGCGCCAGTCTCAGTTCCTGATGTACCGGCGCCTCTTCATGGACATCGAGAGAGAGCAGGTTAAGGAGCTTTGTCGTCACAGGAAGCATCTGAAGAGGATCGCTAGGTGACGTTCAACCGGCAGCGCCTCTCACTTCCTCATCTGTACTAGAAGCACGCCACGTCATTTACAGTTTCACTCTCAACCTGTTCCCATACCCCCCCCCTCCCCCCCCCAGTTACTGTGGCTTGGCCTCACTTTCGACTTTGAAGCATTAATCTAGTTCATTTATCTTATCTGCTTGTTCGTTGTTCATTTTTGTTGACTTACCGCTGTGTCTTCTACCTGGAAATGGAATTTGCTGTTGCCATAGCAGCTGCACACTTCCTAGTATGGGTTCTTCTTACACGATCTAGCTGATCTGTATACATTTTATAAACCCGAATGCAACTGCAGCCCAGACAGGAAATGAGAATAAATTGCGTATTTATGTCTAGTTGCTTCATAGCTATGTGAAAGATGATGAAAGTGAGATTGAGCTGGCCATAAAGCAATGAGAAGTCATGACCGAGATTAGCTGCTGAAAGTGCAGTAAGTGTGAAAGTGAACGGTGTCTATATTTAGAAATGTTTTCTTTCTAATACATGATATGAATATAAAATGTTTCGCATCTTAAGGCATTTTAAAGAGTGAAAAAGGTAAATAAAGTGAGCAAAGTAATTTCTATGCTTTTAGTTTGAATTTTTAGTTTGAATGTAGTCATTTGCACACACTTAATTAGGCTTTTACTGCTGTTGTTTTAACAGGATAAAGGCTGAGAAAGAGCAGCAGAGGACAGAGGAGGAGAGAAGGATAGAGAGCTTGAAGAATCTGAATGAAGAAAGAATGGAGATGGCTGAGAGGGAGCACCGAAACGTGGAAGAATTGAGGACGAGGGAAATGGAGTCGGCGGAGGAGACCGAGAGGAAGAGGAGAGCACGGAAGGACAGAGAGGCCACAAGGTGCACCTGATGCGCCGCGTGTCACTTCCTGCAGACGCCCCGTAACTAGACCGCGTTTCCCAGAGTCACGTTTCACCACACGTCTTTAATGCAGGAGCATTACGCAGGGTAGTCACAGCACTTCTTGGAAGTGTTGTGTCATAATGGCTGGGTTACATTAGCCCAAATAACTTAATACCGCAGTATGTAGTGTCATCCTTTACTGGAAACTGGGCTTTGTTTTTACTGTATGGCATGTTTCTAATCTTGTAATGTTTATTACTCTGTTGTTGCATTACAGTAAGCAGTAATGAAGCTTAATAAAACAGAGACTATGTCCCTCAAGGGGAAGTTGCAAATTCCCCTGCTGACAAGGGCATAGACCTGTTGGCATTTTCTGCTTGTAGGAACAGTAAATAAGACGCAGTTAGCTTGGGGCTGTTGTATCTTAAAACCAGAGAATGCAGATATCAGGAATGAGTAGTCAATGGACTCAAAATCAAGCCGGATTCATACTATGCAATAAACCAGTTAAGGGGAGTTGATTGGATACAAGCTGAACTACCCTGCTGCACTGGCCATGGTTGGCGGTTGTGAGGAATCTGGTTGGCGGGGCTAACCGCGTCTGTCCTGGGGCAGGTTCGTCGAGGCTCTGCGGGTGCAGATGGAGCAGCGGATGGCGCTGGAGAAGGTGGAGTTGCCCCCCCTCTGTTGCTGTGGCGACAGCTTCTGGGACTCGCACCCGGAGACCTGTGCAAACAACTGTGTCTTCTACAACAACCCCAAAGGTACAGGAGAGGCAGGCCCCTCCTACAGAGAGCACAGGACTCTCTCAGTTCCAAAAATTTACTCAAAATTTAAAAGTGCTTTATTGGCCCTTTCGATGAAGGCTGAAGATCTGCCTCTTCAGATTGCACCATTGCTGCCCTGACCCCCTTTAGATAACCTTTCTTTTTTTCTTTCTTTGGATTTTTGTTTTTGATGTTATAGCTGTAGCTGTTTGAAAATAGGTTCTCTATCTACTGGTATATTCTTTAGTTACAATATAATTGTTTGTTAGGTTAACATTACACTTATTGATTATATATGGGCCTCCTCGCCTTCTTGGTGATATCTCATTTTTGTATTCCTGAGAATAACACTGATGTTCTCCAGTACTGTACGTCACTGAGGATGAGAGTATCTGCCAAGTGATTGTAATGAATGAGTGAATGACAATAAGCAAGTATTTTTAAACACAGAATTGTAAGGCACATGGTAACATTGCCGGCAAATATTATGCAAGAAAATACCCTTACTGACCCTTATTTGCAAATTCTTCCTATTAATCAGCTAAAAAAACACTCATTAATAAATATTAAATTATATAGTGTATATATAATATAAACAATGTTAAACAATTCAACTATATTAAATGCATTCAGTGCAAAGGCTCTCCCTTTCTCTGCAATCACATTTAGTCTGTTCTGCTCTTCTGCACATTGTTACTTTTTTCTGAATTCAATCTACTACATCATGTGCACAATACTAGGGATTGTAGCTCATAATTGTTAAATTGTGTTCCCTTGCACCCTTAGAATAGCCCAGTGCCAGAAGTAATTCACAGCGAGCTGCGAGATCTCTTGGGCCGAGCGTGCTGCCTCTTACCAGTCGCCTGTAATGCATTACTCTCTGGTGTTTCTCACGTCAAAGGTGTCGAAGGCTGCTTTTGGCCCTTTTTTCTGTCCTGGCGTGCACTCGGTCGTCAGCGCATGGAAGGTTACCTGTCGCTGTCGGCTCAGTTGAGATACTGCGGTCTGATTCGTTGTTGACGGTGTCTGGTTTTTTTTGTTCCCCCCCTGCCAGCTTACGCCCACGCGCTGCAGTCGGTCTTGTTCAGCTGCGAGCTCAGGGAGGGATACCTCAGTCACCGGGCCTCTGCCAGGAAGATCGCATCGGCGCACGCACTCTCTCCCAGGAAGTGAACGGGCCCCGCCAAAGAACCCCACAGCCAAAGTCACAGCGCGTTGTAGTGTGATTGTAATTGGGGAAAAAAACAAAAATGGCTGTATTGACGGCTGTATTTTATTTTTATTTTTTTTTACTGATTCAGGAATCCCTTGTGAAAACCAATGCTATTCTCAAGTTTTTGTTTTTTTTGCTTCAGTTCTGAATGCGAACAAGCCTTTCCACATTCTACAGATTTTTAAATAACAGAATTCTCGCATCCCGTGCCTTCACTGCTGATTTGCTTTGATGACGTTAGTTGAAACTAAATGTATAGAATCGACTATGCTTATTTGTTAGTCTAATGAGTTGAGGGAAGTTGTGCCATGTTTATCAGGCTTGGATGTATACTAATTTGACCTTCATTCTGACAGGTTTACATTTGTTTTTAAGTGGAAATATATTTGGACACAAAATGAGAGTGGCAATGAACTGCGTAAAACAATGTTCTGAACTAGCTAGCCGAAAATTTTGCCTGAAGAAAATAAATATGCTTGTATGGGAGTATATTGATGCGACGTTTCTGTAAATGTGAAGCGTTTCTATGCATTTTATTTTGCTTGTGTTGTGCTTTGTTGAATGAAATTGTACAGTGCAAACAAATTAGCCACATCATTTGATGGAGTGTCCATTGTTTATCCAGATTTATTCAGTATTTTTATTTATTTTACACTTAATAAAGACCTTTTGAAAGAATAGAATATGCTTTGAGCTCTGTTATCCAAAGCAGCCATTGATAGTGTTTTAAAAAGACGATATCTCCGAGGGCCAATTCAACTGCGATGCTATGTGACTGCAGTCTCAGATCAGTCGCTGTTTCTTTTCAACCTCTATCTCGTACTACTGCCTATATTCATCACTAGTGGAAATTATGATATTTTGGGTTTATAAGTCACGCTGGCGTTTTAGTTTCCAAAGGCAAAAAAGAGGAAGTCACGTGCTTGTCTTTCCACTGGCCCTGCCCGGTCTATCTGTGCATCAATATTAATTATAGATGTATTCCTAAATACAGAAGCGAATATGGGGTGAATCGTGTATGTACAAGTTAGTCAGTGCATTGTGATTGTGACTGGTTAGATAGTTTTTTAGACATCTAATAGGGTTTTTTTTTTTTACTACTGGGATTTCGTTTATACCCCTAAGGATATGGGATGCCCCCTCAAAACTATTGAGTTGCGAACCCCTGTTTCTGTAGCGCGAAAAAGTCTGGGGTCGAACGCCAGACGGTTCCACCGCCGGTTGATGCAGCAGTACTCAAAGAGTTAACTGCTCGGTCGGAGTCATGACATCATGTGGGACAATCACATGCTTCCCGGCTTTGAGTGGCAGCTGCACTGGAAAAAAAACACATGAACAGACCGAAGGCATTATGGATGTCTTTCGTGGAGAGTGAGACTAAGGAAAAAAGGGACAGTATATGACGTATTAAGATGAGGGACTTATTAATATGAACCGAATTCCTTCCCGAGCGAGCCGACTACCGGACAAGCATGAGGCGAGAAGTCCATGGAAAAGTGAAGCTGATCGCGCTTGAGGGCTTTTGCATGTTTTTGAATAGGTGGCTATAAGCTCGCTAGCTAGTTAGGAAATGGTACGCAAAACACCTTCTTTAAATATGACTTTTTTGTCATATTCTTTGCTATAACGGAGTAGCCTATAACCCGCACACAGTGTCCTCGTGTTACCTTTTAACAGTGGACGAATAAGATTTTTTGGGAAGAGTGACCGAAATCAATTATTTTAGCTGCAATTTGCATTTTATTATATGTATTTTGATTTTATTAATGCATTTTCTTGAAGACTGCTTAGATCACAAATAGAAGTTTTTGACCTGATGTATTTGTATCAACCCGAAGGACTGACTGGGAATCGACTGGAAACGGCAAGCTAGCCTTGAAACCCGTTGCTTGTCAGCGATGTTTGAGAGATAGGCTACTTAGTTTCATTTTACAGTAAGCTATTAGGCTATATTAACAATGAGATCTTCTTTGGCTCCGGGAATTAAATTTATCACCTCTTTTCCCAGGGACAGCTGGTAAGAAGCTTTGATTTTACTTTTTTAAACAGTACAACGAAATGCGCTTTGTTGATATTTGGCTGCTGCAGTGTGGGAGGGAGAACGTATAGGCTACATTCTTTTGTTGTTCCATTTTTATCAGGGGAAATGCCGGTAAATCATTGGCCCGACTAAACGAACTTTGTAGATCAAGGAACTTGTTCTTCTTTAAACCTAGCTACATACCAACAAGCATTGTTAGCAATGCGGTCAGAAAGTTACTTATTTGACTGGGCGAAATGTTACCCGAAGCTAAAGCGGCTTAACTATACTGCCCTACAAAGCCTAACTGCAGTAACAGAAAAAATGTTTTAACTGGCCAGCCAAATGGGTTATAGGTATATGAGTGATATTGCACTAATTGTACATGTATTCATAAGGTAATTTTTATACCCCATTTGGCTGGCCAGTTAAAACACTTTAAAGCAATTTCCTCAGTTTTACCCTTTGCGTAGTTACTGCAGTTAGGCTTTGTAGGGCAGTATAACATCAGAAGATGAGTTGTAAACACAGGCATGGTTTCATTAGTAGCCTATTCAAAATAAGAACAAGTAGGTTAGAATATTGGTAAACCATTACTGCCTGTAAGCTACGGATTTTTTTTTACAACGGTCTCAAAGGTGAACTTCCTGCTGAGAAAACAGGTCACTGTTGAGCTGCTGCCTTTTTGTAAACCACACCGAAACCTGTGGCCGACAATAAGCCTGCGGGTCTGTGAGCGATTTTCTTTTCTCCTGGGGAAGTAACTGAACAATTAGTAATCAGAACAAATAGGCCTACTGATTGGCCAGACTGTCTTCACACTTGACTCCCAGGTAAAGGGAGGCTGAAAAACCAGATTTGAAATCTGGTCACAGACAGTGTGAACAGCACCCCGATTCCTTTTCATGGAAAAGTTTCAGTTAACGGTATATATTAATGAAGTGAGAGAGTTGAATGTGTCCCTCTCTTTGAATCAATGCTTGTGACACGTTTGGTCTGAGCGGGTGGATCGATGTATAAATTGTTTTTGTTGCAGCATGTCACATATGTTTCCTAAACCTTTCATGACATCGCTACACACAGTAACAGCGGAGTTAATCTGTAGCCTTTGTCACAATACGTTCACGTTGTTCCAGAAAATTTCAAATTTAGCATGAAACCAACACATTCTAATGCATTGCATCCTTTTAGAATCTGCAGCTTTCCAAAGCATGACATTCACCGTGCAACTGTGCCTTGCTGTAGCAATGTCTTTTAAACGTGTCAGTGTGATTCAGGCTACTTGTTGCAGTAACATGCTTATTTACAGTCAGAAAGATTTTTTTCTAGCAAGCATTTTTGCTTTATAGCTATATTTCTGTGCTTGAAATGACATGGGATAATGTTAACGTGATGATGATTACGGTGGCAGGAAGTGTGTGCCTTTGGTGCTGTAAGAGTGGTTCTCTTCTGTCTTTAGGTATCGAGGCTTCATCCTTTTCCTTACCTTCCTCTTCTATACCGCCTATCATATGTCCCGCAAACCCATCAGCATTGTCAAGGTAGGCCGACATTTCTTTCTCATTAGTATCCCTGTAATTTTGTAATGGGAATGATATTTCTGGAGTGAGTCTTCTTCCGTCATGTTTTATGGCAGTACCTCCTCTTACTGTAGTATTTGAGCATAAACCTCTTTGTTGCAAATATAAATAATGAGAATTCCTGACTGGCTTAACTACTTATGGGTTAACTTTGGGGGGGATGGGGGTTGGTGTTTCTCTGTGGCACTACAGCATGGGCATGTCCATTTTTTCCTCTTCGCTTTCCCAGAGCGAGCTTCACAGAAACTGTTCCACTGTGATACGGCCAGCCCACCTCAACGTGACCGACAATGACACTTGGTGTGACTGGGCCCCGTTTGGTGAGTTTTGTTCGACTGTTTTTCACTCTAGATCCAGCAGTCTGTCCAGATTCAGCAGTCAGGCCAAGCAACAATAACTGAATAAACTAAGTAGTGTTTAGCCCAAAGCAATTTGATTTAGCCGTACGCTGTGAATTTTTAATCGTTTCTCGGTAGCGATTATGGCGATGACATTGACCAAACTGGTTGATGAGCCCTGTTGGTATGTTTGGGATTGCCCTTTCTCCTGTATAAGGTCAGAATGTAGACACTGTCATGAGCAGATGACCACTGACAGTCGGACTGAAGTGTATGAGTGGTGACTGTCTGGGTGTCTCGTGCCTCGAGTCATGTAGCAAATATCAAGGTGCTCCTTTGTTTCCCAGACCAGGACAACTACAAGACGCTGTATGGCGTCATGGATAACTCCTTCCTGGTGGCCTACGCCATCGGCATGTTTATCAGGTGGGGAATCGAGGTTCATTTCACCTGGGCTGTGCCTTTATTCTTTGCGCAAACTTTCTTTGGAGCCCTCTAAAGTGATCTCCTTGGTAGCTGAGTACTTATCTTGTTAAAATGGTTAGATTTTGACTTGTTTATCCAGAAAAGGTAAAGGTCTAATGCATGGTGTGTATAGATTGCATTCATTTATCAAAAGTGTCTTATAAGGTTCTTTAAAGGGAAATGTTTATTTTAAAATTTTTGCTGAAGGCACCAAAATCTCCTGAGTTAGACTTTGGTCTGTGTAAGAAATCTGTCTCTGATCCCGAGTCAACGGACGTGCTAATTCAATCACAGCATGACGGCCAGTACACTACAGCCTTGATAGGTGTCACAAAACTGACTGCATCCTTCCTAGTATGTGCATTCAACACTCCTGATCAGTTTTTTAGGACTGAAAGTGTAATTGCCACGATTGTTGTTCACATGAAAAGACATATCACTGTACTAGTTGTCTTATTTGCCAAAGTGCTAAGATTTTGTGAACTTGGTGCTTCTCTCCTGGCAGTGGGATATTCGGGGAGCGGTTGCCCCTCCGTTACTACCTCTCTTGTGGGATGCTCCTCAGCGGTTTGTTCACTGCCCTGTTTGGGCTGGGGTTCTACTGGGACATCCACTCCGTCTGGTACTACGGTTTTGTCCAGGTGAGGGAGCCGCGCCCACTGCCTTCCCCACCTGCACTATGTTTCGGTCATGACATTGTCTTTCATGTGTTTAGGAGAAACTTCTTTTCAGGAAAACAGGGCTCTGTTCAGGTTCTATTCTACAGCTGGGTTGATTACATTTATACAGATGGAAAGCTGTTGAGGCTCGCCTAGGGCAGTATTTTAAAGTGCGTTCATTAGTTCACCACTGTTGTGTGATATTATGGCCATGGACTCGAGTCAGCCATTCGAGGGTGAAGCCGTTGACAGGAACATTTTCTCAAACTCAAATGGAACCATCAGTGTTTAGGTCCATGTGCAATATAAACTGTCATGCCCTAGGGAAATTCAGCAGGGTAAACCAGAAAAGGCAAACAAAGCAAAACCGCCGTGTGGCCGTTTGAGCAGTTGGGAGGTATCACATGGCTGAGGTGTCACATGACGGAGGTGTGTCATGT
Organism: Anguilla rostrata; assembly: GCF_018555375.3. Taxonomy (NCBI): domain Eukaryota; kingdom Metazoa; phylum Chordata; class Actinopteri; order Anguilliformes; family Anguillidae; genus Anguilla; species Anguilla rostrata. The sequence goes on along the minus strand of NC_057941.1, from coordinate 20,172,112 downwards.
TGCTGTGTGAGGTTTATGTTGGTAGAGTCGTGTCTTAAAATCTGCTTGAGTCCATGTCGGTATGCATGCGGCGTGTGTGTGCTTGTGCATGCAGTGTTCCCACGGTGTGACGATTCTCCTTTCTTTTTCTCCCTAGGCGATGAACGGGCTTGTTCAGACCACGGGCTGGCCGTCGGTGGTGACGTGCGTCGGGAACTGGTTCGGGAAGGGGAAGTGAGTACCAGAGGCAGAAGCACAGGCTCATCAGCTGTGCCACGTGGGACCAGGAATGCTGACTGAACAGTTTCACTGGCCGTATTTTACCCAGACTGCACAGCTCTACTGCCTGCATTTTACCCAGACTGCACAGCTCTACCGCCTGCATTTTACCCAGACTGCACAGCTCTACCGCCTGCATTTTACCCAGACTGCACAGCTCTACCGCCTGCATTTTACCCAGACTGCACAGCTCCACTGCCTGCATTTTACCCAGACTGCACAGCTCTACCGCCTGCATTTTACCCAGACTGCACAGCTCTACCGCCTGCATTTTACCCAGACTGCACAGCTCTACTGCCTGCATTTTACCCAGACTGCACAGCTCCACTGCCTGCATTTTACCCAGACTGCACAGCTCCACAACCTGCATTTTACCCAGACTGCACAGTTCCTCTTTCCGGATATAAATAAAGCCATGAGAACAGGCCATTCAGCCAACTAAGGCTTGTCATTGAGTCACAGGGGTGAACCGCACCCAGGTTCACCCCTGTGACTTAAAATTTGCTGAGGCTGGAACACAAAATGCATAAATCGATCAGATAAAATCCAGACCCTCAAGCTCTTTGCATCTTGCATCAGTAGACAGTGTGCACATATATGGACTGGGGACAGAGGGAACAGTTTATATAAAGAGTATCATTTTATTGTCTTCACGACCGGAATTTAATGGAAATGGAAAAACATCATGATTTGGTGTTATATTTGGAAAACATTTAAAACACTGCAATTTCGTATTTTAAGATCGTCATGTATATGGAAAGGGCAACTGTCTCGGGTCTGAAGCCACAGAGAAGCCTCTCCGTGCACACTACATAATGTCAGCGCTTATCAAATGTTATATTGCTCTCTAGTTTGCATCTCTTTTGTAATACTTTCCGTGCGCACACTGAAGCCATAAAACTTACAACTAGGGTTGTGCGTTATGCCATTATACAGGCTGTAATAATTGCTCTAGTGAGCGCCTTAGGAGTTGCTTCTGGATGTTTTTGATGGGTTTTTTTTTCTTCTTTTGGGTAAATCCTGTTTTTTAGAAACGTTATTTACCGTTTTGTAGCAATGTAGACTCCTGTAATGGTGACACTCTACAAGATTTCTCTTTAGAAAGCCATTCTGCTGTGTGACCTGAAGTGTGCTGCTGTCAGTTTTTGAAAGTCATGTGCCATTTACTAGGCCCCGCCCTGACTGTGCGTTCCTCCCTCTCTCCCTCTCTTCCTCTGTCGCCCTGCCCCAGGCGCGGGCTGATCATGGGGGTGTGGAACTCTCACACCTCCATGGGGAACATCCTGGGCTCCCTGATCGCGGGGGTGTTCGTGTCCTCGGCGTGGGGCATGTCCTTCATTGTGCCCGGGATCGTCATCGCCTGCATGGGGGTCGTCTGCTTCTTCTTCCTGGTGGAAAGTGAGTGAATCGCCCGCCGTGATTCTGTACCACAAAGGATCGCATACCGCAATAGATCATGCCGCAGGGCCTTTTTCTGCACACAGGGTCACAAACCACAAAGGGCCACATACCAGGGCTTTGATCTGGGTGTGTTGTTACTTAAGTGGACCATGTTCTTTCATCGGGACCATACATGTGTATTTGGGATATGGTCACATACCAAGGTTTAATTCTACATGCAGAATCATCTACCTCCCAGGCTAATATTTATATGCCATCTTTACAGACCATAATTATCTTGTCAGTTACAGGGGTAAAATGATTCACAATAGCATATATGTAGCCATTCAAGTGACTGCTAGTAACCTGTGGCTTTTTTGTCTTCATGTTTGTTTTGTAGAGCCTGAAGATGTGAACTGCAGTCTTCCCCAGCACCATGTAAGTGTGCTGGTCCAGATGGGCAGTGAATCAGTCCACTGAATGAGATGAGTGGCCTCTAAGCTTTGATTAGATTCTGATTTTTGGTCACATGGTTTTATCTTCTCTAGGAGGGTGACGAGGAGGAGCCCCTCCTTCGGAACTCGTCCAGCGCGGAGGAGATCTTCAGCAGCCCTGGGTCCTCGACCCCACAACCTGCTGGGGAGCAGCCAGGGGCGATTAGCTTTACTGGGGCCCTCCGAATTCCGGTGAGCACACCTCAGTCTTCACCTCAATATCACAGGTTTTTTTCCACTAGTGCTAAAACACTGGTTTGGGTAGTGTCTCACCCCATGGTGGGATATCAAAGCTTACTTGTGCCCTTGTGTCAGCTGTAGTGACAGCTCTGCAGGGAAGAGTCTAATTGGCTGATGCTGATGTTGTGATGTCATTTCAGGGTGTTTTGGAGTTCTCCTTTTGTTTACTCTTTGCCAAGCTGGTGAGCTACACATTCCTGTACTGGCTGCCTCTGTATATCGCTAATGTTGGTGAGTATTCGCTTTCACTAAGGTTTTGTCCTCAAACAGCACCTACAGAATGGCCATTGTCAGAAGAGCTGTCATTAGTCTACCTTTGAGATGATTTTCATGACATACCTCTTGAAAACAACATTCAGGAATTTCAGGAAAATCTAAAGGCTTATGAAAATTTACCTGAGTTTTCATCCTGCATCAGGTCAATATTGAAACCAGTAAATTCAGAACAATGCTTTGCAGTCAGAAGCTGAGAGGCAGAGACATACTGTAAGGGTTGATAGTTTGATGGTTTGTGCAGGTTCACTTTGCTTACGTGCCCGCTGATCTCATTTGACTCCTGTCTCTCTCTCCATTCTCTTTTTTCCTCAGCCCACTTTGAATCGAAGGCGGCCGGTGACATGTCGACGCTATTTGACGTCGGAGGCATTGTGGGTAAGCCGGGAGTAAGAGGAGGGCGGGGCTGCGGGTGGTATTAGTTACAGCGTCACCGTCGCATAGGCTAGCATGTCGATTCGTCGGTTGGCTGATTACGGTATTCCCGCAGGTGGCATCATGGCTGGAGTGGTGTCGGACTACACCGGCGGCAGAGCCACCACCTGCTTCGTCATGCTGACCGTGGCTGCGCCCATGGTGAGTTTGCCCCCTACAGGACGGCCGCCGCTTCTGCAGGTGGAATCATTTAAACTGCCACTGGGATCGCCAGCCACCTCTTTGTAGTGCACACGCAACTGATACCACTTTAAAAACAGGCTCAGTTAAAACTCTGTGCTTTGAGCGTAGGCCTTTTGTCTGAGAGAAAGAGAAAGAGAAAGTGAGAGAAACAGAAGGGATTACGATCCATATCTGAGGCGGTGAAGCTGTGTCAGGGAGCACAAAGCCCTGCGGGGCTTGGAGCCCACGACCGCGCGTTGAACTTCCTGTTTTGCATAGTGCGATTCTGGCTCGCACCGCGCGGGCACATTTTCATGACACGGTGCTAGCTCCTTTGGCGGCGGTGTGACAATCCGCCGCCTGAGCCCTCCGCCAAGTTAGCACATGGGCCAGAAGTGGGGTCCAAACAGAGACATCCACACTCACCTTCAGTGGTCACTGGAATGCCAGCACTCATGAAAGAGTGCGGCACAGTCAACTCGCATATGAATCCACCCCTGCGGCTTGAGTCCCCACTGTGGCATTTTATTTACTGTGATCCCATCCCAAAACAATGCATAAGGTGACTGGACTGTCTGCTCTCCTTTACAAAAAATAGAATAATGCGAGAATCACATCTTATGTTTTTTCTCCTTTCATTACTATAGTCAATTGCAGCGTAAAGAGGATTCTAGTTGTCTTTTAAAACTGTTCAGAGCTTGCCTTTCTGATTTCTAATGGTAGGGAGTTCAACAGTTTTGGCGCATAAAAATAAAGAGCTGCTTCTCCGCTAGTTTGTGTTTTACTTTCGATATAGTGAGTAAGCAGGCCATAGCAGATCTTGAGAGTTTTGCTCTGAACACATTCAGACTGGCAATCTCTGATGTATGCAGGTGCTAAACCAGTAAGAGCTTTAAAAACCAGTCAGAGAGTCTTAAAATCAATTCAGAAGGAAACAGGGAGCCGGTGTAATGTGCTGAGATGATGAGACAAACAGATGTTGACACGGAACTGCTGCAGTGTTCTCTTTGTTTTAAAGGATAGGGAGCTTTTCCTGATGCCAACATCTCAGACAGATGGGGGTATGAGGGACCATTAGTTGTGCATTAGTTGTTTTCATTCGTTCTTCTTGTTATCATTGCCAGAGGCAATGGTTGTGGTGTAATCAGTGAGCATAAGTATAATGTCAACTTTGCAGCTCAGAGAAGGAAAAGGGATCTCAAGTTTTTTTTATTTTAAGGTTGCAGTAGAAGGAGATAGATATGGAAGGTTATGTTAGGCTGTGTGCCAATGCTGCTGCTAGACCTCCTGTATGAACTGCTGCTAATTTCAGTCCATCTCTGTTTTAGCTGTTCCTGTACAATCATGTGGGAGAGAACGGCCTGGGCACCACCATCGGTGAGATGAGCCCCTCTCCTCTACCTCCGCCTCCTTACCGAAAACAGTTTGGATCACAAAGGCACTTCATGATGACCAAACTCATGTTACAGCCAGATTTGTTCATATTTGCGACTAGTTTGTGTTTTGGTTGTATTTTTCTGGCATATGTTCACCAAGGAAAAGGGTAAATCTGGAGAGTCCTTTATATCCAATAATTTTATTATTATTACAGTGTTTTGAGGCACGAAGCTTGTAGCCTTGATAGCATTTGAAATGAAACGCAATGACAGACCACATAAAATGCAAACTTTGGTGTGTTTGGCTTTGACCTCTGCATACCTCTTAGCAGGGTCTTGTGTCCGACTTCATTTAGCTTTCAATGCAGACAAAGCTGTATGTTTTCCATCACGAGTACTGAAACGGTGAGCAGCACACACATCTTCAAACGGCCACATTCTCTGCTTTTCTACCCCTATTTTGTCCCAGGTCTGAGCACCCGTATCAGATATGGGCCATTGTTTCTCTGAGCTTCCCCAAGTGGGCGTACTCAAAAACATAACGGAGCACGGGCATTTCCATCGTATTTACATGGTCCCAAAGCACTTTAAATGTCCTCAGCCCAAGACTTTGATGCCTTCACGAGCTGTTCCTATATACCGCAGTAGGTCAGAACAGTGTTTGGCACCGTTGCCTTTGTTCTGAGAGCGTATGATAGTGTGAACTTTGGTCGCATTTGCATGTCGTGGCTGTGTTTTCGCGGTCTTAATATATTCACAGGAACCGAGAGTCAACAGACTCATAAACTCCGTTCCTCTCATCTGTGGTGTTGCTCGGTGTTTCTGTGGAATAACCCTAATTTTTATTTTTTTGGCCAGGTATGCTACTCTTGTGTGGAGCTCTGGTCAACGGCCCCTATGCCCTGATCACTACCGCCGTCTCCGCTGACCTGGTAATCTTTTATTGACTTTTCTCATTAGTGTATTTATTAGCAGACACCCCCCGCCTATTGAAACATACTTAGCAGGTAACGTTACGACATTTCCTTTGGAATGGCCGTTTTGTCCGGGCGTGCACTCCCGTCCTCCGAGGCGCGCAAAGTCAGCCGCCGCTTCCCGCCGCTTCTGCGGGTCGCACGTCACGTGCGGCTCGACAGGCGAACTCGCAGGGCGCTCGACCGACCAGCAGGGGGCTTTTGTGAGCGATGAGCCGCTGTCATTCGGGCCAACTGAGTCTCCCGTCAATGGGAGACATTACAGTACATTATTACATTGCAGGCATTTAGCAGACGCTCTTATCCAGAGCGACGTACAACAAGTGCATCAGTTCAAAGTGCAGACGCTCGAGCCAAAAGCGTGCGTCGCCCTGCGGGGCTGTTGGCTACAGTCAGCACGGCACAGGCCCTGGGGCCCATCAGGTCTGCATTTTACAAACCAGACCAGTATAGTTTACAGATGGATATTTACTGGCACACTTTATATCCAGTATTTATGTGTGTGGATATTACATATTACTCATTGACCAGGAAGGGAGATTGAAAAGTCAATAGGGGAGATAAGCCTGAACTCCGAAGGGCTTAGGCCCACACTGAGCCTCTTTCCTTTTAAACCAGACTCCGCTGTTTCTGTTACAAAACCCAATTGTTTGAACTAGATTGCAAGCTGCTTCTCAGTGCGGAATTTCCACCTTTCAGGGAACTCACGAGAGCCTCCAAGGGAACTCCAAGGCGTTGTCAACGGTAACCGCCATTATTGATGGGACTGGGTCAATAGGTAAGTGGTGAAGGTCTGGTTTGAGGGGCGGGGAGGTCTTTTTTTCCTGGGGGCTTTTTTTTTCAGATTTGTGAAACACTTCACAGTTCTCCCCTTAAGTCCCCTTAAGAGACAAAGCGCTGTTCTGTGGAAATATAAATGTATTTGGTTGGACAAAATTTTGAGTTTGTGTAAATCCATCTTGTAAGTGACATTGGAGATGCTCTAAGTAACTTGCTAAGTAAGCTTTTCATTCTGGAAAAGTTATCTGACCCAGAACATTCCATCCTGCAATGTTGAAAGGTTGTGAACTTCGTGAACTTGCTTTATTGCTTGCTCCTTACAATCCAGGTATTTTACATTTTATTTTTGTTTAACGTTTTGCAGTCTGTTGGACTGTTTCTATACTGTTGTTAATGAGCGATTTCTGACTTGTCTCCTTGCAATACGTTGACAGAAGGTTCAGCATATTTATGAAATAAGGACATTGATGATTGAAAGAAAGTGTGTATATTTTGCACAAAGGGAAGTCAGCCATTCAGTAATAAACTACGTTTACAAGATTAGAGCGGTTGATATTAGATATTTTGAGACAGACTTTGAGCTGGAGGTTCAAAGGCTGTGTTGAATTACACTACTGATAAAGAGACTCCTTATCTGCTACCACAACTGTAAGGGAAGTAGTTTGACTAGAAAAGCTTAAAGAAAAGCCTGCTTCAGGCGGTCAGATACTCTCTCACATAAGTGGAGAGGAGGTTTAAAAAAATTTTTTAATCTTTGACGTGCAAACATGAACATTGGTTTGAATACACTGGCTCATACATTATGTGTTATTGAGCGTTCCAAACCACATACTGTATAGTCCCAGAGCCTGACCAGTCTCTTCCTGTACACAGCATACTAGCCAGCTTTGCTAGCAAATGAAATGGGGAATACGTATGTATCTGTACATTTGAGGTATCTGATTGGAAAACGACTCCCAGAATCATGTCAATAGTTTTTTTTTGCTCTTTGACAGTGTTCCTGATTATAAAGTACTCAGATGCAATCATACTTTTTCTCAAGAATTTTTAGCAGTGTATTTTTTTTTTTCATGCAATGTCTAAATCGCTGCCTCTTTCTTAAACCGTGCTGTTTTTTGAATTTCCACTAGGTGCTGCTCTTGGTCCTCTGCTGGCTGGCTTGATTTCTCCAACTGGCTGGAATAATGTCTTTTATATGCTTATCACAGCAGACATACTGGCCTGTTTGGTAAGTTGAGATAAGCATTGCTTAAATGTTTATACCCACCCCAATAACAATTACATTTTTATTGGATCATTATGTTCTGATGCGCTGCTCTTGTAATGGAGTGGAGTGTTGTTTGATTCGTTAGTGATGGCTGATTTTTTTTTTTTTTTGCCTCTCCCTCTCTCACTCTTTCTCTTGCTCTGTCTCCCTCTGTTCCACACCATATCCAGCTGCTGTCCAGACTGGTGTTCAAGGAGGTGAGGGGCTGGTGCTGCCGGGGTGGAAGACACAGAGGGTGAGCATTTATTTCTAAAAACACTCAACCCTACTTCTCTCTGCTGGCCAAGGAATGAATTGCAGCAGTTACACTTTGCATTTGGGTTCAATATCAACCTTTGACCTTTCATACTGATTCTACTGATTCTATACTGATCTCTTGATCAAATGAGGCTGTAACCTCTTCAGGATCATTTTAACACAGGCTTGACTCAATGCCATTTGCTTTGTGACAAATGGAACGTTTGGACTGGATTGAAGTATACAACCTGGATTGACTTGATTGAGATTTGACGATTGGACATAAAAAGCAGATCCATAAGTATATTAAAACAGACAAATGGCAAACAAAAACAAAGTCAACATACCCTTTAGCTAGAACCTGTGTGATCAGAATTGAGAATTTATTAAAGAGGTACAGCACATGGCTACGCCTCTCCATGAATCTTCCTGTGAACCAGTTTTCACTGCACAGAGTCACAGGAGAACCAAATCCACTAATCCTCAAGACTCATCGTGCAAGATGTGGTTGAAAAAGTCAGCTAGCACCTTTAAGTGTACAATCAATGTGCAAATGTGATTCTGAAGAAGCGACCGTGCGTTTAATCAGAAAAACTCTTACATGACGGTGTCCTGGTGGCTGTTTCCACGTGGACTGCACACGAGGCATCTAAAAGGCTATGCTATTGTGCATAAATATGCTATTAGAGCACAATTTAGTTCATCCAGTGGCTAAACATTTCAATGAGGTCCATATGAGTTAAGCCTTTTTATTAAGATCAGAGGGAATTCGACTGGTGTAGAAATTCAAGGGAAGGGATGGTTTCTGTAATTAACGAGGAATACGGGCCAAAATGTGCAGATTATAGTCCCTTTGTTAGCTTAATGTATTCACATCTCATTCCCCGTAATTCTTTCCTTATCTGCCTTCTTTCTGATCGTTTACATGGCAGCATGTTCAAAATGATTGATTGACAGCACACACAGATTCAGTTTATATGCAGCCCTCTTTGGATTCAGTCAATGTTCAGTCAAAGGCCATTTTGTGCTGAAATGCATTGCCATTTAGTGTCCGTATGTTTTAATAGATCTGGGATGCATCTAACATAGGCTTTTAAACATCATTTAAATTTCCCTCTGTCTGCATTGAATATCAGTTTATCTGAGAAATGAAATCCCTCCCTAGTAACTGATTACTGAGTGCACGAATAAGGGTCTTAGCAGCCTTGTTCAGCCTTTAATTAATTGTATTGAATTGGTTCAGCAATTTCCAGTCCCCTAAGTCTGATTTGAGGCAGAGTAAATCAGAAGTAAGTGTCATATGCAGTTCCCTTTATTGTGCTTAAATAGAGGGGGCTGGGTGACTCTCTGTCATGGCCTTCCCTTTTTAGAAGCACTGATTAGGTTGGCTGGTGGTAATTGGGACCCCTGTGCATTGCAGCAAGGGCTCTAATGAAGGGTAAAAATACTGGCCCCTGTTATAAATAAAAAAGCCTGTGCCTATCTGTTCAGGAGCTTTCAGGTTTTCCTTTTCATGCTTTCCAGAATTCCCAAATTATAGATTTTTTTGAGGCGTTTATCAAAATTTGCAGAGGCTATTCTGCGTGGAAATCGCAATCTGGCATTAATGCTTATTAGCCGCCTGTCTCTCATTGCGTTTTCATCCACTTCCCCTTGGACGTGTAGGCTCCACGCATGTTTTTCAGTAAGAGGGTTAGTTGCTTGTAAACATTTGAATTTTTAGAGGAATACTAACTGTGAGGTGCTATGAGATACCATTTTGCATTGTTTCATAGTTACAGTAGCGGAGGAAATGAGTCTTTGTGTGTGTGTTTGCATGGGTGCATGCTTGCATACATGCCGGCATGCTTCTGTTTGTGTGTGTGTTTGTGTGTGCGCGGGTGTGTGCATACATACAGGCGTGCTTGTTTGTGTGTGTGTGCGCACGTGTGTGTGTGTGTATTTGTATGCACGAACACATGCAGGTGTGTGTGTGTGTTTGTGTGTGTGTTATCCTGACGTAAATCCAGCCCCCTGTTTCTCTGTCTGTGAAGTGGTCACGTTTTCCTTGAGGCTGCATAAATCTGACTGGGTCATCCTTTTCCTTACAGATTCAAAGAAATCTGAAGTCCCTAACAGACCCCGAAGACTGCGTCCCTGTGTGCAGAGAACCAGCGTAATCATATGGGGGGGGGAGGGAGGGGGGTGGGGGGGGGGGGGGCCCAGACACCGATGTTCTGCGGTGAATGGGCAGGAAAGAGAAAAGCGAATAACAATAGTCCGACTTTCATCCTTGGCGTCGGCCGAGGCGCGAGAACAAAACATCAATGATGCGGCGCGGAGACGGACGCAGATTAAAGGAGCGCTGAAGGACCACGGGGCCGGAGCCGGGGAGGGGGGGGCTGGGTGGCCCCCCGGCAACCTCAGCACACCCGCTAATTACCGTGTACTGTTTTATTTAATTATTTTAGTATACTGACTAATGCCTTTCTTTGTCATCTCCCGTTTGTTCCGTCTTTTATCATTAAAATTGCTCTCGGCTCTCAGGCCTATTTCGTTGGCATTCGTATGTGGCCCCTCGTCTCCACGGTTACCTGATTGTTACCCAGATGTTCCTGTTGTTGTTGACGATGTTTTTTTTAACACTTTTTTTCTGTTCTGTTTTCATGACGGTTTGCGATGCGATGAATGGCCTTATTTGCATTTGCTCTAATGAGCGTTGGGGCCTCCACACGCAGCGCACAGAGCGCTACACAAAACTTTGCCCTTAACCACTGACACCCCCCCCCCCCCCCTTCCTCCCTTGCGGTTATGTTATGTTGTTCTTGGAGGTTGATGCGCTTTTCGAGGAGCTTTAATCTCCAGATTCACCTGTTCATGTGCTGACCTTACCACGTGGCGCAGAGCGGGTGCAGTCGCCACGGCGAAGAGTAGCGTCCGCACCTCTGAGCACGTGACCGTACGTTAGGGACCCGCGCGCCACCTCGCACCTCTGCGAAATGAAGCCGTTTGTCACCTCTTCTCACCCTGCCCCCCCCCTCCCCCAGGCGGTTAATTAGCACATTCTGCGTGTGGTAGCGGAGACGCCCGGCGTGGGGGGCAGGCTCGCTCTTGTTTTGACAGCTGATTACAACGCTTAAGGTGCACGGCGCGGGGGAGGGCGTGCACGTCAGCCAGCACACGCACGGCCAGGGAACTAGGTCACGGTTCTGCTACAAGCAGCGTCGACGGCCGAAACATTCCTACATGTGTAGTGCATTTATAGTGCGCTACGTAATAATCAGACAGCAAGGGGACGCAGGCGTGTGAATTTCATATCACTGAAAGTCTGGTCATGTGACTGGACAGGTGTAAGATTACAAGAAGAGGAAAACAATCAAAGCTGGAAAATCCATAAATCACTGAAATTATTGATTAAATTATTCTTTATTGTTTTTTTTGGGGTTTTTTTAGGCCTTGCCCAGCATTATTTGGTGCTGGAAACAACATTGTGGCTGTCTTTCAGGGATGATTCAGGGCTCCCTTCCACTATGGAAAAATGTATGGTGCAACTCTATCACAGGAAAAGGCTAGGCTGTCGCATGTTAGCATTTCAGCAAAGCTCATTTTGAACAGACCCTTAGACTAGGCTGAAGTCTCTTCATAACCAAAGTATTTATGTGGTGTGACGTTTCCCTTTAACCTATTTATACCTATGTGGCAATAGAACCTAGTTGGCTTTGGTTTGTAGAAAAATTGATAACTTTTTGAGCTTCTTACAATTGAAGACTTGCCATCGCCACCGTTAATATATTTTCCCATTTTAGAATATATTATCGCTTTGGAGCGAGTGCAACTGTGGTGATTCTAACTAAGAAAATGTGCGGTATCCCCCCCATTGCATCGTTGTTCGCTCAAGACAGTCAATATATGGCAAGCAATGGCAGCTTAATATTTTGTATTATGTCACAACAAGGCAGCACGTGGTTCAAGTCTGCGTTGTCTTAACAGGCTTTATTTTTTAATAGTCACTTGGTTTTCTTGACAAATCACTACTACTCATTAAGTCAATAGCAGATTAAATTTTTGCCAAACACGGCAGAAAGGCAGACTTTGTTTACCCTGTGACCTCATATTGACGTTGTGTCGTCCTTTCACTCAGCATGTGTCAGTTGCAGGCATATTTTACAGCTGTAATTTAAATAATTTTGAATGGCTGTGGGTCGGTGTGGAAGCCTGTTTTGTTTCTCTAGGGCAGAGAACCAAGCCAGCGTGCACCTCCCAGCTCAGCTTTAGAAAGAGACAGATTAACAAAAAACGGTTTTATCTGCTCGAGTTCAACAGCTGGGACGTAGATTCTTCAGACCAGAGAAAACAAAGTGTTTTTTTTTCCACAGTTGGCTGTTTTGACAGGCTGTACGGAAAAACAAACCCGTGCTTTCCCACAAACGAGGGTATCCTTGAGGAGTTCACAAATTCCCAAACATGTCATTTTAAAACAAATAAAGGGCTTTTATGACTGACCTTTTCTCCAAGACTTGCCAAGTATGTTCTCTTTCAAACTATCCCGATGGACATCCTCTTGACTCATTTAAACATTATCGACTGTTGTCAGAAAATTGAGTTTTTGGCTGCTATAGACAAAGGGATTAAGAGATATGGCTTTGAAACTGACTTTGTCTGAGAGAGAGAAAGAGAGAGAGAGAAAAAAGATGCTTTTCATGTTGTGACACTGGGGGGGGAGTTTGAGCACTGTCCACCAGGGGGCAGCGCTAGGCCTACGCACTGGTCTGGCAGCAGCTGTGGCTGGTTGTAATCACTGCAGCTGCTGCCTATTGCCTAATCACTGGGCCTAATAAAAGGCCTGCTTTTCAGCACTATGGAAAGTGTTGTGAGGACTCTTCCTTGATGGCTGTAAACGAACCGATTGCTGTTCTCTGTTGAGGACTGTTTTTGGATGTTTGAGGTGTTTTGGTGCAGAGGTGTAATTTACGGGGGTTCCATGTGACTGAGATCGGTCGTATTGCAGTATTTTCCTCTTTAAATTCACCAGAAATGATCATTTCACTACTGTTCTTTTAAAAGATTTCGTCTGGGGCAATACAAGAATACCGGAATTAAAATTATAATGAAAAAAATACAATGAACAATAAATGCAAAGTATACATTTCTCTTGCTTCTGGAATTTATATCAAAGTCAAATTGGACAGCATATGCTCCACAAAAACCATTGATTGCCTTTAGAGTAGGCTGTGAAACGCGTGGGATGGCAATCAGAAATCTGCTGTACGATGGCCTGCGCTTTACACCGTACACATAGTCACATGAGCTGGCCGGTGTCGAAGGTACAAATCGCACAAATGTTTAATGTGAGAATGCACAGTATATACAATCCAATTCCAGAGATGATAAGATGCCCTGGCAGATTGATTAAGTCCTTATGTGTGGGAAGTGTATGCAGAACAGGGCAAATTGGGTTCTCTTGAGTCATAAATTTATGCTTGTCATCATTTATATGGCTAAATTGTTTCAACACAGGTGTAATTCCTCCAAATTTTATGTTAGGGTCCGAATCTAGAGGAATTTAAACTATTGTCTCTTAATTGTCTCTCTATTTCATTATAATAAGAAATCTTGAACCACGATCGCCTTTATCAGATTGATTATGCCATCCACATTTGTCAACTCAACTGGAGCTCATCTCCAAATGATTTGAATACAGTATCTCCTCCTTATTTTGAACACACAAAACCATCACCTCCTGTTGCAAATTGGCAAAAGGTTCACTTTTATAAAAAATATGAAGAAGGGCAATGTTTTGAATGGTTGGTCACTCCAGGACAAGTAATCAAATTCCATGCTGAAAAAAATTACATTTTGGGAGTTTTCACTGCTGTCAATCTATGGTTATTTTTGATCCTGAGGACAACAGAAGGGTAAATTGCCCTCTAAATTTAGCAAGGAAGTGCAATAAATGAAATGTTTCAAATGTTGCTGCATGTACATCCGTAAGATGTGCTATTAAAGCAAAGCTAGGTTTTAGGGCAAAGCTGACCAGACCATCTGTGGCTATTGTCTCTCAATGAGCAGTGGGTTTAGGGGTGAGGGGCACTACTTGTCCCCATCAGGAGGTCACCATGTTGTCAAGAGCCAATCAGAAGCCAGAGCAAGTGACCAGAAAAACTTGAAATTTCATTGACAGTGCAAAACCCATAGCCAAACAAATAATGTGCACCTCATATTATCAATCTTTCTGAGATTAAAGAATTCAGTCACATTCACTTTCACTTTCAAAAGCATTAAAGGACTGAGTGAAGCATAGTATTTGAAGGTCAAAGCCACGATCTGTTCTCACTATCAATTTTCTTCACATGAACAGGAACTGCAAAAAAACTGCAAAAAGCACTGAATTATCAAAATGAATAAAAACGGTGGTTAAAATGCTTGCATAAGCATATCACACAGTAATACATCTTTAGGTGAAAAAGTACTTCTGTTATGTGTGTGAAATTTCCCTGACCTTGCTTTCACCTAAGTCTCTTCATTCAGCTGAAGGAACTGAAATCATAAGGGCTTCTGTAATCAACTTTAAGAAGTCAAATTTTTTTCTCATTGAAGTGGTTGGTCTTTTTAGAACTGACATGTGGATACCCAGACCCAGTACTGTTGCTCTTGTCCGTTTAGTTACCACTATAAGTGCCTCTGTGTTCTTAAAAGCTGTTGCACATTATGAAGACAAGGAAATAAAAACATTGTCTAACAAAGACATTGTATAACATTAATATATGCCTCTTCACATTGTACTCAACACTTTTCACTATAATCTTTCTTGCTGTTTATTTATAACTATTTTGGCAAAATGTCTAAATTCATGCACTCCTGTATGAATGATTTCAAGTCTTTCATATTGAGTAAAATAATATGCTTGGAATAATATTTTGTTTTAGTTTCAGTTTCATGTTTTGTAATTACAGAAGGACCCTGATTCCACCTTGATGTTGTGGGATGAGAGATGATTATTTTGAAACACAAAATAAATTCTCACAACAAATTAAAATCTGTATGGGCTTTAAAGAAATGTTTGAATTAGTGACCACCCCCTCCCCCCCTCCCCCTCAGAAAGAAAAGAGAACAGGTAAACAGGGAATTTTGTTTCCTAATTTTCTGGCTGACATAACTGAGCCAGTTAATCATAAGACACACTACATGATTGAAATGCAAAGCAGTGGGGGGTGGGAGTGGGGGGCTGCAAACCTCACTATGGCGACAGTCTCCTGGCAACAACAAGGTGGTCATTATTCTGAAGATCTTCAGGTTTCCCACTTCCTGAACCCACCCTCATCCTCACCCTGCCCCACCCCTCCCACCTCCCAACAGCACCACTACCACCACAACCAGCACGCCTGCTCAAACTCAGTCTGCAACAGCTGCAGGTGAGTGGAGACGCTCACATGCAATAAGGACGGAAGGAAGCATCACTGACACGGTAAATTCTTACTCATATTCATTCTTCATTTCATTCCTTTTATGTACTTGAATTTTAGAAACAAGGGTTATTTTTGTTAATATGCGGCAGCATGCTTATCTATGCGTATAGTCTTTGTAATTCTCAAACCCAACAGCTTCTAGAGGATAAATCACCCCATGTGCATCTTCTATGTAATAGTAATCATCATCAGAAAAAACTTTTGCTGAATGTAATCGTAGTAATCAGAATTGAATGTCAAATTTAAGTACCAATATTTCTGTGGGTCATTATGTACTTTACTAGAAAAGGCGCATTGTAGGAATTGGTAAAGTGGGTGGAATTAAAGGATCAGCTGCTTGTGATCTAGTTAATGGGATTGAGTTTGTGCAGTAATCCAGCATGCATTCATCAGAACTTAATTGTATGTGCAATGGAACAAAAATGCATGTATGTTTGAGGAGCATTTCTATTTCTCAAAATAAAAAACACTGACCAGCACAGAGTGAGCTTGAATGTGATAGTGATATGTTCACTGTGTGTGTATGCAATCACTATGTGTCAGTACAGCAGCGTATTATTTTCTATGAAATACACAGCTAATATCATGCATGCAGGATTGCAGGATCCTTTGAACAGGCTGTAGTGGTCAAGTGTGCTTAAGGTTTTTTTTTTTAGCAACCAAAAGTAGCATTCAATTTGTTTACTTGATGATCAGATATGTGAATGCAATTGACACTTACACTAAGTGCTCTTTTCACCCCCGTGGCATAGAAATGAACAGAGAGCGCTGAGAGTGCCCGTTTGCTCATTGCAAGCTGCCCACTTTATTTCCAAAATGAGTTTTCATGGTCGGTTAAATGGCCCTATGAGATATTGGCAGGTATTCATCATATCAAGCAGGGTACTTTAAGTGGCATACCTTTCAGAACACTTGCCCTGCCAAGGCTTACGGTCTGTATTCCCATCTCAAATGTGTTGAAATGGCTTGAAATATATCATAAAATATATTGTGGACCAGTCATTGCTGTTTTAATTTTAATGTACAGTATATATTTATGTTGCAATCTTTCTGGAATATGTTGCAAAATTCCATGCTGGGAAACAATTTATTGGAAGTATGAGCTAAACTGTGCAAACAGCAGCACAGATTGATGTTTTTAACTATACAACATATAGCAACATGATATAAAATGAATTGAAATGTAAAAAATGAAAGGTATAAGTAAGTGTGAGAGTGCATTAATGCCCACGTGCATGCATGCCTGCATGAACAGTGTAAGAATGCAGATTTAGAATGTAGTCGTGCTGAACACTTTGAATGTTTTGGAGAGGGAGAGCCAGTTAGCGCCCCAGGAGAGTTAGCAGCATCGCTAATTTCTGCTATTTTTGCTGCTGCCCTGCTCCTTCGAGACAGCCCTTCTCCTGAAATCTGACGCCGGGACCCTGGCGCCGCTTCAGGCAGCTCCTGAAAATAGAAGGACACACTCTTGACAGGCTCCTGTCAGTCTCCATCCTGAGCTGGTGAGGGAGGACACGTGCCATGGGCTCTAGCTCCTCCTCCTACGCTCCCAAAACCATCTACCTGGACGTAGACGGAAAAGTCCAGAAGGTTAGTTGCACAAATCGCCATGTTAATGGCATAGCAGTACTTTGAAATGTGTATAGAGATTAATAAAATTAGATGATAATGGGCCAGTTTCGCAGACACAGATTAAGCCAAGTCCTAGACTAAATTCAATTTTAAATGGAGATTCTACATATAAAATTCTATTTAGTTCAGGACTAAACTTAGTCTGTGTTGGTGAAAAGAGCCCAATAGGTATTGATATCAAATGTATTTACCCATTCTGGGCTACTAACAGAATGATTAAAATGCACATAGGAAGAGAGTTCAATATGACAAGGAGCACACCTACCTCAAACAAAAATGCAAGTCTGACCATTCAATTTGACCACTAATCCTAAATCTTAAAAAAACCCAAATTAATTTATAGTAGGATAAATGATCAATCATTTAGTTCTAGTTCCAAGTGCTGGTTAAAGTTGAAAATATGAAATCCAAACTGTAAGGGGCATAATATTCATTACAAATAATAATTACAAACCAAAAGAACTTTTTACACACAATAATTTATTATTGATTGATTTATGTATGCGACTTATGTGTGTGGTATTATTCTAATGTAAAATGTTATTTGTTATACGTGCTGGTTACATAAGTTTAAGCTGCTGACTAGATATAAGTCCCAATATATTATATAATTTGAAATATATGAATTTTTAAAAATATATATATTTGAGAGCTGCTGACTGTGAACACATACATAGCTGTCGGTTGAGATCATTCAAATGAAAAGGGAGCTTGTCGCGTACAGCATCACAGGTGCGTGTGGCAGTGTAGTCTGAGGTGACAGCTGGCGTGAGCATGTTCATTCTCTGACCACTGCCTGTCAGAACGCTCACCTGTCGAGCTTCGGATTGCTTTTTAAAGGTACTTTCCTTTTTCACAAGTTTAGCTGGGCAAAAGGCTGAACCTCAAGCAAACTCAAGATGTGTGTGTATAACTACGGGGCGTCCTCTGCTTGTGCCAAGTGCTTGTGACTGTGACTGACACCGACTAGGTTGATTTCAGTCACACGCACCTGTAATTGGAACATTAATCAATCAAATGAAGTCAATGTCAGAGGCTACTGGCCCAGTCTGTGTTCTCTGATGTAGCGTCTTCCCATGATCTCTTCATCATTTCACTGATCTGAAGTGACCACTGGTTGACTAGATGAGGTTTCTGCCATATTGCTTCCGCCTGTCCATGCTGTACAGATCAGGTGAAGAAAGAGAGGATTTGACCGTGTTTGCAGGTGATTTAAATTCAGTAGTCAGGGGATTAGAACAGCTCGCTGTGCATGCTTGGAAAAGATGCCATTAGCATTTCTCTGGCCCGTTTAGGTGATTTTCAGTCGACACTGCAGTCCGTGTGACATCCGGGAGCTTCTTTGTTCTTCTTCCAACATTCCCAGGTCAGACACCTTATACTTGTCTCTCTATCGCTCTCTGTCACTTTCTCTCTCTCTCTCCCTCTCTCTAATTTGTTCAGTCACTCAAATCACCATGCTTATTAATTTACCCCACACTTCTTTCATTCACACATTCACTCTTTCACAGACTCATTATCCTTCACACTCAATCTATCTCCTATCTCCTATCTCCTGTTGACTCATTCACGTGCGCACTCACACTTAATCAAGCGGATGGGAGAGATTTGTTTAAAGTGAGATTTCTAGATTTCTCGGTTTATCTTCAGGAACACTGCCATAATGCTGGTGGACCCAGAGGGAACCCTGGTCTCCATAGATCCTACCATGCCTACCAATTCTCCTAGGTACGTAATTCACACTCCTAGGTAAGTATCTCTCTCTCTCTCTCTCTCTCTCTCTCTCTTGCCTGAATGAAGGCTACAAGCAACTGTCTCTGACATGAAAAAAGCTTGTTATACATACATACATTCATGTAAAGTTATGATTGTTATGATATCATTCACAGTTGAAGTTCCCCTAAGGCAAATCTGATTATCTCGTATTATTATGCCTGTGCAATGGTAAACTGCCTTGATTATACTGGTGCGCAGTGCATTAATGTTCAATCTTTTCTCCCTAAATCACAGCAACTTATACAAGGTCATGCCTTTATGCACAGGCCAGCTGGGAGGTACAGTATAAATGCTATATTTTACCAGTTAGAGCATCTCTCTTCTTGTTTCTGTTCCTTTAAAACAGCACCATTGTCAAATTAGGAAGTGATTTGATTTCATTAGGGTAAAATGTATTCAGTATTCATAAATTGCAAAAGATGAATTACATTATGTATGTACCTGTAGTCTCTTAAGATCCCCACCACAGTTTGTATAAATATTATTTATGGTCATTAACATTAAGTACAGTCTAGACATTAATCATTGTAACCTGCTATAACACAAACTTGCATAGAGTGATAACTTTTTATCCAAAAGCTGGGATAGTTGTCACCCAGCTGAACCATTTCAACTGATGAAATCAATCCTTCAATTGATCGAACTGTTGATTCCAAATTAAAGACCTCACTTTTTTGTCGAAAGATCATTTATTCAGGCATTGGACAATAGACTCCTAACCTGTATAATCGTTGATTTGTGCATGTGACCCCCCTTGCAGAGAAAGAAGACATGTTTCAGAATGCGCTGTCTCAAGTGGCTGATCAGTTCAGCAGGTAATTTGTATTCCCTGTATTTCAGCAGGTAATTTGCATTACACATACGGCACACTCTGACTTCTCATTCATTATTCGTTCAGGAGTTTCAAAATTGGGGTCTGGAGACACCTAGAGGCCTATTGCGGAATTCCAGGGGATCCACAACCGAACTGAATATGTATATGAATGTGAATTTAAACATATTGCTTCTAATTCCTTATTTCACAAATTACATATCATAGACTGTCATTATTGTATTATAGGCTGCTGTATTGCAGGCTGTGGTGGGGTTGACTTGGCAGACTTTGCCAAGACTTCTTGAGTTTGGTGTCCACAGATAATGAAAATGTTTGGGGAACTCCTGGCTGAGCGCACTGTAACTTTTAATGGTGATGGGTTT
Source organism: Anguilla rostrata (assembly GCF_018555375.3). NCBI lineage: Eukaryota > Metazoa > Chordata > Actinopteri > Anguilliformes > Anguillidae > Anguilla > Anguilla rostrata. The sequence continues at coordinate 20,152,186 of NC_057941.1, read as the reverse complement.
TGGTGTGGTATAATAGTTAGGGTCTGCTGACGCACTCCCATTGTACCCTGAAGCAAGGTACTTGAATTGAACTTGAACCTGAATTGATTCAGCAACATCTAGCTGCATTACTCATGTAATGATGTATTACTCCATGTAAGCCACTCTAAATGCTGATATGTCTTATGTAATGCAGAACAATAGAGTACACTCTCCATCTTAAACATATCTTGCAAGAAACGCATTACTGCATTGCCTCTTCCTCCAGCTCTCTTTTGTCTGGGATCTGTGTGTCCCCTCACCTATAATAGCTTATCTGTTTGAAGAGGATCTGACATGAACGTGGCTGTGGGGGGGGTCTTCCTATTACAGGGCTTTCCGTATAAACGAGCTGAAAACAGAGGTCACCAATCGACTGGCCATGCTGGAGAAGAGAGTAGAGTGTGAGTATCAACTCAATCTGTGGCAGTGCTCTGTGTGTGTGTGTGTGTGTGTACGTGCATGCGAGCATGCGTGTGTGTGTGTGTGTGCATGTGTGTGAGTGAGAGTGAGTGGGAGAGTGAGTGAGAGTGAGAGTGAGAGAGAGAGAGAGAGAGAGAGGGAGAGAAAGAGAAAGAGAGAGTGTTTGTCTGCCAGTAAGTAGGGCCACCAGTCTCCACCATGTGACCTGCAGGGATTTTAACTTGTATTTCAATGGTTATCCTCGAGGGGTCCCCAAAGCCCAGGGGTGGCCAACCCTGGTCCTGGGGAACCACAGGGTCTGCTGATTTTTGTTTTCACCTGAAATACAACAACCACTTAGACCACAGAAACCAGGTGAGGTGAGTTGACTGTGCCATTGGCTCTCCAACGGCACAGTCAAGTGACTCATTGTAGAACTGAGTTTCTAATTGAAATTTTTATTAAAAAAACAATTAGTTTATCTAATATGGGGAGTCAGGAAGGAAAGTGGACATGGATGGAAGTTCAAATGTTATGAAAAGCATGTCTTGGAGCCAATGGGTCTCACTCCAGATCATGGAGAGCCACAGGGTCTGCTGGCTTTCATTATTATCCAGAACTTGAGTCGCACAGCACTTTATTAATTAATCAGTTGATTACACGTTGACTCAGGTCACCTGGTTTCTTGAGTCTGAATCGGTCACTGATCTTAAGGTAAAAAAAACTAAAATAAAAAATAAAAAACTGCAGAATCTGTGGCTCTCCAGGGCTGGGATTGAGTATCGCTGCAATAAAAAGAAAAACGCATCTGTACAAAGCAGGGCTGTCCAATCTGGGCGGGTGTGGGTGCAGGTTTTTTTTTCAACCCAGTACTAAGACACATGATTCTACTGAATCAGGCTGAAGACCATGATTAGTTAATTAGTTGGATCATTAATAACAACATTTTTTAAACGTTTTTCTGTTAAATTTATAGCTTCTGTCATTTTTAGCAGTATGCAGTTCCCAATGCTTCTAACAAAACCTATCATACCTACCCCTGTACAACCTTTTAAAATACCACAGCCTGTTCACAGTAGTAAGTAATCAAACTGAATTTAACATGTGGGTGTCACTTGTAAACATCGCGTCAATCGTCATCTGTGCTTAATTATTGGCAATTACTTTATCCACGTAGATTGTTGAGGTGGTCCAAATGGAATAATTGCTTGAGGGGGGGCTTGGCAAAGAGGCTATCCTGGCCTCTAGCTGGCAGAGGACTGAAGTACAACGTGAGAAAACAAGAGGAGACAAATTGCTGGCCCTACCAATAAGTCACTGTTCTCAGAAAAAGGTTTCTGTGTAGTAACACACCCCACGGTCTGGTATGGAATCCGAAATGTGCCAGGTGCCCTCTGTGGCTGCAGCCCTAGTGTGCGCTGTAGAATTAGCCGTAGTGTTGCCCAGGCAGTGAGAGCTTGGTCCTGCTCAGCTCAGCTGCTGGACTGCATGGTGGGCAGTTGGCAGCACATTCTTTGGAGGATGAGCGTACACACTTCCTGTGCTTTAGGTTCATACAAATATGACTGGGCATTCCAAATCTGTTGAAAATTTAAAAAAAATCAGGATTAAAACATGTTTAGAATTTAACAAAATAAAGCATTGCTGGTGTTTGCTGTTGGTTGGCTATTGCAGTGGAGGGGTTGAAGGTGGTGGAGATTGAGAACTGCAAGAAAGACCTGAAGAAGCTACGTGATGAGATGGCAACCAGAACAGGAGGGAGGTGAGAGTGCACTGAGCAAGTTGGGGGCGGGGCAGAGGTAAAAGAGACGGAGCAAGGCATTGTTGGCACTCAACATTGTGTCTCCATACCTCAGTCCAGTGAGTGTTGTGTCACTGGACTTTTTTAGAAGAGGCTGAAGACAATGAAACCTTTATTACTAGCTAATTATGCAGAGGAGTGGTTTGATAGTTCCTTATAACCAGAAGGTTGCAGGTTCAAGTCCCAGCTGAACACTGTTGTTCAACTCTCGAATGACAAACAATTTAAACCTCTGTATGCTAGATGGTAGCTATCTATTTTGCCCCTGATAAAATATAAGCAAATAATGACTATTGGTATTACTACTACAGCTAAACAACAATAATAATAATAATAATAATAATAATAAATTAGATAATAATACACTAGATACGTGAAGGATATCAGTCTGCTTTCAGTATATGAGATTAATTATATTTTATCACAGCAAACACATCCAGAACATTGCTTTTATTTTCTCTTCAGTAACAGGCCTAAATATTTAAATAGAAAATGATGTAGTTTGGAAGGTTGGACCACCCTGGGTACCCCTGAGAAGATGCCAGCTAATTCTGACTAGAATAATGGCACCAGTGAGGGGGTATCAGTAGGCGATGCACTTGAAGTGCAGTGCATTGTTCTGATGGTCTTTACTGTCCCTGTGGTTATTAAGCCTCCCAGAGCTCTATGAAGAGCAGGCGCTCATGAATAGTCATTAGCAGTGAGACTGTTACTTTTATGCTTCTAATTCTATTGCTATGGGTATGCGTAGAATCATTGTAACAGCCAGTTGTTTAGGGCCAAAAATATGTGCCACTCTTGCATCCTCATGAATATTTATGAGGCCATCACCAGATCTCTTTATGCTCCAACCAGAAATCTGTATTTCTGAATGAAGACTGCAGGGTTTTCAGTGCTGATTATGGTTTTCAGTAGGTCTACTCAGATTAGTCCCTCGTTATGAATCTAGGTTAGGGTTGACCAATCGGAGAGGATGACTTCCCTTGACTTGAATTTGATGGCCAGTCAAGGGTGAGCAAAAATAAAAAAGACCTCAAATCTTTTTAAAAATTGTGAAAATTCCCACATTTTTGTTCCTTACAATACTTAATTTTGTTTCTTTAGAGTAAGCTGTACCTGCAAATACAACTTTGATGATGGAAAGAAACTGTGTCCCAGGCGAGATGTTCCAAGCTACCCAAAGGTAATAATAATAATAATAATAATAATAATAATAATAATAATAATAATAATAATAATATAACTAAAATATTACACTTCAAAGTACTACATATAACAACAAACAATTCTTACAGGATACATGCACAGGTACAGAGACAACAGGGAAAGCAGTAGCAAACATGTTGCTGTTGAATCTAACTTACAGTATTCTTACTTCTTTATGACATTCATAGACTACTTTTTCACTTTACCTATTAGACCATTTCCTAATCACAAAAGCTTGATTGCCACAGTATACACTGTCCCAAGAAACCATCGAAGCCCTGAAGAAACCTACATTTGACGTTTGGCACTGGGAACACAACGAGGTTAGTCACATTCAGGTCAGCACGTGATTGCTTTTAGCCTGGTCTCATTCTGCATTCTCTTTTCAGCATCAGCTAACAATGGGCTGTGTTGTTTATTGTGTTCACATGGACCGCTGCCCAGGTCTTTATTCTAATTGGCCTTCATTTGTATTTTGTAGCATTTATATGCCCAGTTGACCTCAGTTTTATTGCATATGGATTGCATTTAGTGTTGAACACAGGATTACGGTGTATTACCTTGATAGTAAGCTTGCTTCCGCCTTATGTTTGGATTTAATTGCTTTTGCTTTTTAATCAAAAATGTTTTCCATATTTCTGTCTCTCTAATTTGGCATTGGCAAATTTGCTTTTTAAGCCATCTCTATGCCATCTGTGCAGAGAACTATAGCTTTATTGCACATGGTTGGAATATTGCATTTATCTTGGTCTAGTTTTGGATCGTCTTGTGACACAGTTGATAACTGTCATATTGCGCATGGTTTTAACCCTGAGTTGACCATGCTCTTATTCTGCATGTTTTTAATTCCTCGTTGAATGTGGTGGTATTGCACATGTTTTTATCCATGAGTTGACCATGGTTATTGTGTAAGGTTTTGACACACTAAGTTGACCAATGATCCTATTATGCATGGTTTTAATCTTGCATTGAATGCGGTTATATTGTGTATGGTTTTAATCCTGCATTGAGCATGGTTGTAGTGAACATGAGTCGTGTCTGAAAAAACACCAAAAACGCACACCAAAAAACTAACGCAAGACGCTTGGATGCAGGAACATATAAAATTGGAGAAGGAATGATTTGTACTGTTGCATGATGCTCCAAAAGAACAAATAATTACATTTATTTAGCCATTAGAATGGGTTAGATTCTGATTACATCGGTCTTTATAAGACCACTGGTTACTATTCAAATGGGTCAATTTAAAATTTGCACCCTCGATCTCCTGTAGATGCTTGAGGTGTGCTACTCCCACATAAACTTTTTTAGAGCATAAAGTGAGTGTGCGAGCTTTTTCTTTGTCTGAACATGAGTTGACCGTGATCTTATTGTGCATGGTTTTAATTCCTCATTGACTGTGGCCGTATTGTGCATGTTTTTGGCCATGACTTCACCATGGTTATTGTGTATAGTTTTGGCACTGAGTCGACCATGGTCTGATTGTGCCTGTTTCTAATCTTGTTTTTAATCCTGCACTGACCACGGTTGTATTGTGTATGTTTTTGATTATGATGTGGCTGCATATTGTTTCAGATGCTGAGTTGTCTGGAGTATATGTACCATGACCTGGGCTTGGTGAAGGAATTCAACATGAACCCCATCACACTCAAGCGCTGGCTGGTAAATCCCACACTGCGGTCTTCCTCAGGATCAAGCAAGCACTAAACAGTGCACTCGGTCAAGTAACGGTTAAAAAAGAAAGTGCATCAAACGCTTTCCTCATTGAGCAGGAAAGACACATTCTTACAACATCAGACATGGACTTAGGCATCACTGCTGTGTGAACCCTTATTTATCTTACTTCGTCTGACATGTCTGCCTCCGTCGTGTTCCAGCTTGGCATTCAGGAGAACTATCGCAACAACCCATTTCACAACTTTCGCCACTGTTTCTGTGTCAGCCAGATGATGTACGGCATGATTCACCTCTGCAGCCTTCAGGTAAGACCGCCCAGGGGTGTCCAAAGTGGGCTTGAGGGGTGGGGGGGTGGTGGTGCGTTGTGGGTTGAGGGGTAGTGAGTGCCCTGGAAATGAACAGAGAAAATGAGGGCTGCTTGTGTTTTCTCTCAGGAGAAACTCACCCTGACTGACCTGGGCATTCTCATGACGGCCGCTGTGTGTCACGACTTGGACCACCCCGGCTACAACAACACGTGAGTGTCCCTCTGCCCCACCCCCAGAGACCTCACTGTCTTCAATGGCCGGTGGGCTGTGAAGTGTAAAGATGCAGCAATTAGCATTGTTAGCATTGTGACAGGAAAGCAGCAAGTTAGCCACCATATAAATAACAATGCACATTTCAAAAGGAAAAATAGAGGGTGATTATTTAAAAAATAACACACACACCCCACCAGGTATCAGATAAATGCTCGCACTGAGCTGGCGGTACGCTACAACGATATCTCGCCGCTGGAGAACCACCACTGTGCCGTGGCCTTCCAGATCATCTCCCTGCCTGAGTGCAACATCTTTGCCAATGTGGAACTCGAGGTCTTCAAACAGATCAGGCAGGTACGCAGAGAGGCAGCGAGGCTTCCCCACTCTACACCCAGCACCTTCACACAACTGTGCTTCCCCTGTGTCCTGCAATCCTTTATAAAGAAACTGTTTTAATTGACTATGAAGATACATCTGCTGCCTTTGGTTTTCAGTGTGAAAGTTAAGCTGCTAGTCAATGCTGGGTTTTTTATCAGTTTTCTTGTCTTTGCTGTTTGTATTCTTTGGACTGAAATCCTTTCGTAGCATTCTGAGTTAGCTGATGGAAAGTTTTAAATAATATTCAGTGGACAACAATGATACATATTTGCTTCTAATGAGCTATGTGTTTGTTATTTCCTAAAAAATATTGCCCAATCATCTGTGGAAGTAGAAAACTGTAGAGATGAATGTAGCCATAGTTTCAGGGTAGTGTGTCTATTGATCTTGAGGGCTGTGTGTATGGCTGATTGCCAGGTCTGACCTTGAGAGTAATGTACGTTATGGGGCTGTGTTTTGGTTCACATCTGGCAGGCCATCATCACTCTGATCCTGGCCACCGACATGGCCAGGCATGGGGAGATACTGGACTCCTTTAAGCAGAAGGTGGACAACTTTGACTTCACCAACGAAGAGCATGTCAGATGCGTGCGTATTGCCCACCTCAGTCCTTAAATTTTTATTCGGAAGGGACACGTCATGTGACCAGTCCCTCCTGGCTCTTCTCTTCTTTAACTGTGTGATAAGTATTGAGCTGGTACTCTGGGATTTGATTAGCATGCATGAAGGACACAGTCAATTAATGGCTTGGCTGAGGTGAGACAATCATATTGTTCTGTCTTTCTTTTTTTATGTGTGTGTGTGCTTTGTTGTGTGTATGCATGCATATGTATGCCTACATACGTGTGTGTATATGCGCATGCACACTTGCTTGTATGCGCACGTGCAGCTGAAGATGGTTTTGATCAAGTGCTGCGACATCTCCAACGAGGTGCGGCCGACCGAGGTGGCTGAGCCTTGGGTGGACTGCCTGCTGGAAGAGTACTTCTTGCAGGTATAAGCATTCAGCAGATCCCTTTTCCATCAGGAATAACACAGAGCAGGACTGAATGACACGGCTTCTCCTCTTGACCCGCCGTTCCGTCTTTCAGAGCGACAGAGAGAAAGCCGAAGGGCTCCCCGTCGCTCCCTTCATGGACCGGGACAAAGTGACCAAACCCACGGCGCAGATCGGCTTCATCAAATTCGTGCTCATCCCCATGTTTGAGACCGTCATGAAGGTGCGTGCGTGACTCTGCGTGTGGGTTTGTGAGAGAGGTGCAAAACAGAATTTACACAAATCAGGAAACAAATGATTGCTTTTCTTTTTTACATTGTTATTTTCCTGGCAGAATTTCTCATTCACATAGAACTACTGCCAATATCTTCCCTGTAACTTGAACATTTACAAAAGCAATCTGTGCAAAATACTTGGATCAAGGACACAGCTGCCTGTCCTGCCACCTGGAACATTCTCATTCGTGTACTGTTCCAAACTTGCTCCACCACTCTGCCATAGATTCATCCATTTCATAAAAATGCTAAGCTGTGTTCCTGTGACGGAATGGTAAAAGCAGGAAGTGAAGCTGAAGATTTGCTATAGGAGCCATTTGTCAGAAAGGCTTGTCAGTAAACTGCTTTGCATTTCTCCAGCTCTTCCCTCAGGTTGAGGAAGTTATGGTGCAGCCCCTGAGGGATTCTCGCGACCACTACGAAGAGCTGAAGCAGATCGATGACGCCATGACCGAGGTAAACTCTCCACTCCTCCCATTCCCACAGAGTCCTAGACGACCTTTCTGTAGTGTTCACTGTGTGTGTGTGTGTACGCCCATGCACACGTGTATGTAAGCGCATGAGTGTGTATGCGTGGGTGCTTGTGCGTGTGCCTGTTAGTTTGTGCACACCATCTGTAAGGGGAAGCCAATAACCCTTCAGCATTTCCACTCCTGTCTCCTAGATACACGAGCAGTCAGCTTATGAGCTTTCTAAGCCTTATAGCCCTGAGACATGCAGAGTCCTAGGCACAGAGGCGCTGAGTAGTTTGGCTTTCTCTCTATCTGCCTGACCACTGCTCAGCTGAAAATGAGGCTCCAGGTCTCTTCGTGCTAACATAACGGTGTGTCTTCTGTCTTACACGAGGCACAGAAGAAAAAATCTGAAAACATGGCATTAGGAGGGAAGAAGAAATAGGTTCACCCGTGAGCTCGGTGCAGGTATGTAAGTGCCAGTTCTGCGTGTCCTCTGTTTTCTGCTTCCTTCCTTCCTGGCGTACCTGCGTCTTACGCACCTCGAATCTGGAATGAACATGAAGAACTTCAATTTGAACTCACCTGAATATGCTTTACAACTACCCTGTCTTGTGAATACAGTCAATAACAGACATTTGCCTCTAAATAAGTTTGCATTTCAACACCTCTTGCTCTCTTCATGCCTATAACAGATTATCAATGAAATGTTAGTCTTAAAGCACGAATGCAGCCCTCTATAGGGATTCATACGCAACCTTCAAATGTGCAGTAGCTGTACCTTCTCATAACCAGCAGGTACTGTAATTAACTTACTTATAAGTTAACCTTACATAGGGATACAACCATATCCACTCAAAGTGGGATTTTATAAATAACTACTTAGTCGTGGCTTTAGAAGTAAGCCACTATATAAGATTCAGTTTGATCGTTAGACCATTTTATAAATGAGGCCCCTGGTTCCAGAAGCTGCATGATGTCTGACACTTGGCTAAACTAAGTATGAGTTGGAAGGAAGTATCTGGAATGTACAGGAAATATCAGGAATCTGCTAGAAGAGTTACAAATTCAAAAGTTGGAGTGCCTGTCTGTCTGAAAGCCTGTGCCTGTCTGCATTTGTTACCATGACTGGTCTGTCTGTTCACGGTAAAGTTACCAATCATCTACATTCCAGCTAGGTGTCTTGTTTCTGTTGCAGTGCTCCCTCTGTCAAGTATGGCATATTCCAAATGCCAAACTCAAATCTTCATCCATGACTTTGACTAACACTCTTGGCTGAAAAAAGCAAAGTGGTGAAAATGTGTGCTGTCAGAGAGCTTTGAAAACAGGGGTCCTATGAATATCCTGCCCCCCAATAAAAGAATATTAATGAGAAAATAATGACAAGAAAAGCTACCATCAATGGCTATCTGGGTTGACTGGGTACCATTCTTCATGCAGTCAATGCATGGCCATCAGTGGCAATGAAATCACACAGGAAACTTCCTGAATGCATAGACTTTTCATACTGTTTGCTTTATCAGAGAGTATTTCAGGTAAGGGATGTGCCAGGTACAGACCCCCAGCTGTGTAAGCCCCGCCTCTCTTTCTGTTGTGCCCTTGCATTGATTCCAGGTCACAGGGAAGCCCTCCAACCCCGGCCTCCTCTGTCCCCGGTCATGCACCTCCAACCTCCACACACCCATTCCACACCTGCCCTGAGGACCCAGTCATCTGCCAGGGCCTGACCTCTGTTCTTCACCTCATCCTTCAAAGACATGCTCACGCTGGCCCTGTTCCTCCACTGACATGTGACCATAACCCTATGACACTGCATTGTGCATCTATTACAGTCCCGAGGTGGCAACAGTTGTGCATAATTGTGCTGCCACTGCTCCCTGACCCCTCTTGGCATCACATTGTACTTGCTGACACCCACCTTTTTCTTCACAGATAGAACATTGTCCTGCACAGAATATTCAGCGTCTACCGGCTGTCCCATTTCAGTTTAGAGTACTTAGAGATAAATTAAAAGCTTAGGCATATGACTCAGCTGAAGAAAAAGAGAACAGGCAGGCTTTTCCCATGTAGCAGGTGTTTTCCTCGGTGAGTCCACCTTTTGCCTCTTTTTCCAGGAGGAAGCAGTCAACTCTGATCACATGACTTTGGAAGAGACTGAAGAATGTGGAACCAAACTGTAGTATAGCAGTGTACTGTACCTCAGATTTGTGTAAAATGGGCATGAACCTTATTTTGATCAACCATGTAATCAGTCACTGAATGTGTCGACAAGCTTCATTGCCCATAGACAAACAAACAGCCATTGGTTTAATTATTGGTTCAGTTATCCAGTAATGATCAACACAGCTTAATTGCTGCTGTGTAGAATTTCTTGCCTTGGAGCATTAAAGTTAACAATGTACAAACTCTTCCCTTTAAATAGAAGTACAAATAGTTCTACGGTTAGAATGCTTCATATTTAATGTAAAGGTTGTCCTGAGCTCAGGGGGATTGGTTTAAATTCACATATTTATGATAACTGACATGATGGGCACAACCCCAACAAAAAGGCAAAATAAGGTCATTCAAGAAATGTTTCATAATATCCTTTATGTAAGTTCTGTAGCCTCCAATTTCATAGGTTTTTTCTGTTTTCATACATCCTGACTGTACACATGTATTATGGAATATATTTGCAAAATGAGTACTTCTATAGTGTATTGTTTGATACATGCATTTAATTTACATCTCTGAACGTAGCAATAACTCATGTTTCTATATAGACCTTACTGTGTATTTTGACGCACTGAAAGTACAATTCCTAAATATTTGTATTTTTGCCTTTCACTTTTTTGCTTTAGTACTTTAACCTGTTTGTAAGGGTGCACTTGAATATTTGTTGTTAGCATGTAATGTATACATATACATGAGCTGTGCACAGTTCACGTTGCAATTACTCTGTTATTCTATAAGTAGTGTTAATGAGAAGCCCTCAGACAGTTAACTATTCAAAGATGACACAGCTCATAACTTGTCTGGGTTTTTTTTTTGTTTTGTTCTTATGAGCGAGTTGGAAAAACATTTTTCCATTGTGTTTTTGTTCCATCAGATATAGAATCAGAATTTGAATTTGCCCTTCATTGCATCACGACTTACTGTGTTTTTCTGTTGGGGGCACTTTCGGGCCAAGTAACTGACAGGGTGGCATCACCTCAAACAGTATGTTCAAAATTAAGAGGATATATGGAAAAAACAGGGCATGAGGACACTAGCTGATTTAGTGTTCATTTGACCTTTCCTGTCCAATTATTTTTGACTTATCAATCAATACGGTGTATCCTTTGTTTTTTTTTTTTTTAAATGCTCTTCAGCTACCTGCTGAAGAACCATTATGTTTTAACACAAGTGGCTGGGTTGTACCTCGCAGTAGTTCAGCCAGGCCCATGTTGCCATGACTCCTAAATAGCTGTTTGTGTGGATCTGGCATACGCCATTGTTCGGTGCTGAAAGGGAGGTGGTTTTGAAAGGTCTGGAGGGTTTCTTCTGCAGGGTCACAAAAACAGGCCACGCCCCCTTGCTTTCATACTGCGTGTCTTCCCCTCATGAACACCAGCATCTCTTGTCCCTCCCATTCCTGGATACCCTCTTTTTTCGGAGACAACCCGTAAGCAGGAGGTATGATTTCAGTAGACCGGCCTCACGTGTCGAAACACGCCTGGTGTTTTTATGTGTACCCGTGCCATCTGAGGTTGTCATTAACGTGCGAGTCTTCGTGCGGGGGATTTAAAGGAGCAGTTTTTACTGCTACTTTACCGAGCTAGTAAAAAAGAAAGGGGCACTTTATTAAATGTGTACTCATTTATTTTTGGGTGATAAAATCTATTTTTTTGGTGTAAATACACCACATTTTTGATGTCCTCACTGGTTGTTTCATTAAAAAAGAAAATCTGTGTACCTTTTTACTGTTCTTTTAGCCAAAGATCTTTTTTTAGACTTTTGTTTGTAAGTCCAATGGTTAATCTCTATGTAAATGTTTGCACAGAACACAAGGAGTAAAAAAAATGGCGTTCTAACAGCAACAAGGGACACACTAGTCTCCAAATGAAGGCATATCTGCTGGGACTCTGCATGTAAATGATCCTCCCCACCCACTCCCGTGTGTCAGGTGTATTTACTCTAACCTTGAGGCATATCATAATTAGCAATGACAATGATGCCTTCCCCCAAACCCCCACCCCCTTCCCTCTCTTATTCACCTTTTTTCGTACCTAAATTAACACCCTTCCTCATCCTGGCTTGCTAGTAGCATTTGTTTTGTATGTGGGCACTAACAGCTTAAGCACAAACAGTGAAGATGAACACACCCTCCCATTCCAGGTGCTGAAATCCTTTCTTTTTTGTTTTGTACAAAAGAAAAGTTGCAAAAAAAGCAATAAAGAAGAATTAATTATAAGAGAACACCTGTGATCTTGTAAATCGGCAGTTGCCCGTAAATGAGAGAATTCTTAAATGCATTTGTGTTGTTGCCCTTTTGTTTCTAATTTCGTTCTGCTGGAGTGAATAAAATTGTCATTTACATTCCACTGTAAATTTTACTGTGGCTTCTGCACTGTAACACTTCTGAAGTGACTTTCCATCGCCTTTTTTCCAGAGGTAAGGTCTCAGACTCTTGAATGTGAAGTTTCCTATTGCTTGGCGCTGCCCCAGATTGCTCACACCACTGATATTACACAGAAATGATTTCTAATCCTCCTAAATGTGATCGTGGGCTCCAGAGAGGAATGCTGTTGTAAGCCAATAGTAACTTCGGTCTTAGCTGTGGGTCCACCTCGGTTTGGTTGATTTGCTGTTCATTTGGCGATTCTTCTCCATGTTCACTGCCTTTTCTCTAACAAAACGTGTTTTGCTTTCACAAATGTTTAGAAAAAGAGCTGGGATTCCTCCTAAAATAATTGGGGGATGGGCAGTGGCTGTGGGGAGCTGGGATACATTCTTTCTCACAGTAAAGTGGATGTGTTTTTCTTTCTTTTTCCTTTTCTTTGGCTCAGAAGATATGGCTTTTTTAAGAGCACCATTTGAGCCGCATCGGGGACAAAGCCGCGAGGGCAACACTAGCCCGTGTTTGTCCTTGTACACGTAGTCTATGCACAGCAACTGTTGTTCCCAAGACAGCCACCCAAATGGAAGTGTTTGATGAGAGATTAAAAAGCAATCTGTCTCCTCTGAGGAACACTGCCTGGAGCGAGCGCCAAAAGCTGGGCCCCTGCCGAACTGATTCACAAGCCTGGAGGCCAGCGCCAAGCAGGGTCTCGCTGACAAATCATTTAACAGGGCTTATCTGAACTTCCTCAATGATAAGGGCAACAGGCGTCTTCCTGTTACTTAGCTCTAGGGTAATGACAAAGACGTGTGCAAACAGTGACATGTACACTGAGTTTTCCATCTGATCAAGGCTAATTTATTTACCTGACAATTCAATACCTGACAACACAGCACTGTAAACTACTCTATACATTTCATTGCATTCCACATAAGGCAGCCCATGCCCCTTATGATATATTTGTATGTGCTTTCAAATACAGTATATGTCCATTCACAGCAGTATGGTATAATGTTACATTCACCTTCCCAATTTGCAGATCTTAAAGGAGGAAAATAGACTATTCCTGATTCCACTCAACTCAGCCTGGACCCATTCATTAAACCTGTCATTTCCTCTGTCAAAAAAGACTGCACCAATCATATTCAACTTCCTCAGTCTTGCAGGGGTAAAAATCCCTGTTTGGCAAATGGATGGATGTTGGCCAGGAGTTCCAGGAGAGATAGATGCAGTGATGTCCCAATTGAAGTGGTTCAAAGTTTGTCAAAGTTGGCAGGTGGCGAACATTTTTATATCACTGAACAATGAAACACTATTTGACCACTGGTTTTTTTTTAGGGATCATGGGACATAGACCATCTCATAAATGTCACATGACAAACATTTGCACATTTGTGCAACATTTGGATAGGAACAACTGTGCTAATTGTCCGTATAATTATAATTTGGTGGCGTGTGACGTGTAAAGGTTGAATTCATTTTAAAAATTATAACCTGGCCAAGCGGCGTATTTGTAAAAGGAGAGAAAGCCACTGACAAAATATGGCAACAGGGGTCTAAAAGGCACCACAATGCTACTTTTCATGCATAAGATCCTGAAGGGCATCTTCATAGACTTTTTTTTGTATCTACATTAAAAATATAATCTTTGTTTTTGTGGATCTTTGTATTTACAGAATGAACTATAAACAACATTGTAGTTTTGCCTGGAAATATTATCTCCTTAATCTGTTTATTATCTTTATTGTTTATCCAGGAGGGAGTGGGATAGGCCATGCACTTTGCCTGTGAAAGGTTACCAACGGTAACCTGGAAAAAGCAGGATTCTTTTATGCACAACTGCTAGCAGCAGCACTCTGAAAAACTATGATTCAAGTGTGAAAAATGACCTGACAGTAATCCGACCTCTCATAAAAACCAGCTCATGATTCCTTATCTTTATCACGGTTTATCGAGAGACGTTAGTTCTTTAAACTGCGTGTCAGCGAGAGGGATGTTTAAGATAAGTTCTGTGGAATTCAAAAGATAACAGATCTAAAATGTGTATTGCATCATGGAACTACTCCACAATGAATGCAAGTGCCTACATAAAAAACATGTAGGCCTATGCTGAAATAATGTTATTATTATAGTTGCTATTATTATTATTATTGTCATTGTTGATTTAAAATTTTGATATTATTAGGGTTAGGGTTAGGGTTTTGGAAAATGGTAAATCTGAGGGTTGAGGTATGAGGTATGACCCTACAAAAAGTCTAATAAATGCTTCTTAAGTGAAAACATTTTTTTTTAATGACCTCAAATATATTATTTTGTATTTGTATTAATGTATTCATGATATTTACCTTGTTTTCCATCAATTTTAAAGGGGTTTGTTGATATTTTTAAAGGTAGCAATGGCTTCAATTAGGGTTTAGGGCTCAAACAAGGGTTCAGCTAGGGTGAGGGTTAGCGTTAGGGTTAGGGTTAGGAAAACGATAAATCTGAGAGCTGAGGCAAATTTATGGTTGTGTTTAGCAGCTTGAAGAAAGGTTAGGAAATGGGTTTGTTAATGATTTTGAATGAACCAAAAAAAATCTCTAGTAGCATGTTTACCCACGACCCTACAAAAAGTCTAATAAATGGTTATTCATTAAGGAAACATTTTTGTTTTTTAAATGACCTCAAACATATTCTTTTGCATTTGTATTATAGTATGCATGATATTGCCCTTGTTTTCAATCAATTTTAAAGGGCTTTTCTAATGTTTTAATAGGTACCAATGGCTTCAATTAGGGTTCAGGGCTCAAACTAGGGTTCAGCTAGGGTTAGGGTTAGGGTTAGGGTTAGGAAAACGGTAAGTCTGAGGGTTGAGGCAAGTTCACGGTTGTGTTTAGCAGCTTGAAGATAGGTTAGGAAATGGGTTTGTTAATGATTTTGAATAAACCAAAAAAAATCTCTGCTAGCATGTGTACCTATGACCATACAAAATGTCTAATAAATGCATTTTTTTTAGGGAAAACATTTTTTGTTTTATAAATAACCTCAAATCTATTATTTTGCATTTGTATTATAGTATGCATGATATTGTCCTTGTTTTCCATCAATTTTAAATGGGTTTTCTGATGTTTTCAAAGGTACCAATGGCTTCAATTAGGGTTCAGGGCTCAAACTAGGGTTCAGCTAGGGTTAGGGTTAGGGTTAGGGTTAGGAAAACGGTAAGTCTGAGGGTTGAGGCAAGTATACGGTTGTGTTTAGCAGCTTGAAGAATGGTTAGGACATGGGTTTGTTAATGATTTTGAATGAACCAAAAAAAATCTCTGCTAGCATGTGTACCTATGACCATATAGAATGTCTAATAAACGCATATTTTATAGGGAAACATTTTTGTTTTTTAAATGACCTCAAACATATTATTTTTCATTTGTATTATAGTATGCATGATATTGTCCTTGTTTTCCATCAATTTTAAATGGGTTTTCTGATGTTTTCAAAGGTACCAATGGCTTCAATTAGGGTTCAGGGCTCAAACTAGGGTTCAGCTAGGGTTAGGGTTAGGGTTAGGGTTAGGAAAACGGTAAATCTGAGGGTTGAGGCAGTTACGTTGTGTTAGCAGCTTGAAGAAGGTTAGGAATGGGTTTGTTAATGATTTGAATAACCAAAAAAATCTCTGCTAGCATGTGTACCTATGACCATACAAAATGTCTAATAATGCTTTTTTTTAGGAAACATTTTTGTTTTATAATACCTCAATCTATATTTTGCATTTGTATTACTGTATCATGATATTTACCTTGTTTTCCATCAATTTTAAATGGTTTTCTGATGTTTTCAAAGCCAATGGCTTCATTAGGTTGGTCAACTAGGGTCGCTAGGGTTAGGGTGGTAGGTTAGGAAAACGGTATCTGAGGGTGAGCAAGTTACGGTGTGTTTAGCAGCTGAAGAAGGTTAGGACAGGGTTTGTTAATGATTTTGAATAACCAAAAAAATCTCTGCTAGCATGTGTACCTATGACCATAAAAATGTCTAATAAAGCATTTTTTAGGAAACATTTTGTTTTTAAATACCTCAACTATTATTTTTCATTTGTATTATGTTCATGATATTTCCTTGTTTTCCATCAATTTTAAATGGTTTTCTGATGTTTTCAAAGGTACCAATGCTTCAATTGGGTTAGGGCTCAAACTAGGGTCAGCTAGGTTAGGGTTAGGTAGGGTTAGGAAAACGGTAAATCTGAGGGTTGAGGCAAGTTCACGGTTGTGTTTAGCAGCTTGAAGAAAGGTTAGGAAATGGGTTTGTTAATGATTTTGAATAAACCAAAAAAAATCTCTGCTAGCATGTGTACCTATGACCATACAAAATGTCTAATAAATGCATTTTTTTTAGGGAAAACATTTTTTGTTTTATAAATAACCTCAAATCTATTATTTTGCATTTGTATTACTGTATTCATGATATTTACCTTGTTTTCCATCAATTTTAAATCGGTTTTCTGATGTTTTCAAAGGTACCAATGGCTTCAATTAGGGTTTAGGGCTCAAACTAGGGTTCAGCTAGGGTTAGGGTTAGGGTTAGGAAAACGGTAAGTCTGAGGGTTGAGGCAAGTATACGGTTGTGTTTAGCAGCTTGAAGAATGGTTAGGACATGGGTTTGTTAATGATTTTGAATGAACCAAAAATAATCTCTGCTAGCATGTGTACCTATGACCATATAATATGTCTAATAAAGGCATATTTTATAGGGAAACATTTTTGTTTTTTAAATGACCTCAAACATATTATTTTGCATTTGTATTATAGTATGCATGATATTGTCCTTGTTTTCCATCAATTTTAAATGGGTTTTCTGATGTTTTCAAAGGTACCAATGGCTTCAATTAGGGTTCAGGGCTCAAACTAGGGTTCAGCTAGGGTTAGGGTTAGGGTTAGGGTTAGGAAAACGGTAAATCTGAGGGTTGAGGCAAGTTCACGGTTGTGTTTAGCAGCTTGAAGAAAGGTTAGGAAATGGGTTTGTTAATGATTTTGAATAAACCAAAAAAAATCTCTGCTAGCATGTGTACCTATATCCATACAAAATGTCTAATAAATGCATATTTTATAGGGAAACATTTTTGTTTTTTAATTGACCTCAAACATATTATTTTTCATTTGTATAACCATATTCATGATATTTACCTTGTTTTCCATCAATTTTAAATGGGTTTTCTGATGTTTTCAAAGGTACCAATGGCTTCAATTAGGGTTTAGGGCTCAAACTAGGGTTCAGCTAGGGTTAGGGTTAGGAAAACGGTAAGTCTGAGGGTTGAGGCAAGTTCACGGTTCTGTTTAGCAGCTTGAAGAATGGTTAGGACATGGGTTTGTTAATGATTTTGAATGAACCAAAAATAATCTCTGTTAGCATGTGTACCTATGACCATACAGAATTTGTAATAAATGCTGTTTTTTTTTACAGTAACTCTTCAAGTCTTCTTGACTTATACAACTTTCATTAGATTTATTTCAGTGGTGTCAACTGATATTGCTTTAATCATCATGCATGTTATTTTCTTTAGATCCGCTGCCGCCATGACAAGTCACTCCCTCTGACATTAGTTCATTTACAAACGTTTGCATGAGAATAACCAGGGAGGCCTCTGCTTTTATTTGAATTATCACCCATACAGTGTAGAAGTGCATTGGCAGTATGCTACAGAATTGCTTGGCAGGACCAAGGCTTCAGTCAGTACTAAGAAATTTTTTAACATTCTCCTGCTAGTCTTAGTTCAAATATACTTAATACATTTTGCTATATATATATATATATATATATATATATATATATATATATATATATATGCATGTATATTAAAATATACATTTCTAACATTTTGAGAGTAGATAGGAACTATGCTCATATTTCAAACGAAAATTGGCTGTGGTAATACTATTAGGAGCACATAATTGGCTTAGCTTCCTGTAAATTCTCCATTACCTTTCTCTGTCAGAGGTATCATATTGCAGTTTTGTGCAGTTCTTTCTTTCATTTGTCAGTTTTTTCTTAATTATTTTTTTCTTTAAACACAAGCTTCATGTGAAGCACTGTGAATAAATCTTAGGAGTGCTGAAAGTGGGCTATGTTAGTCAGAATTTGAATCCATTTTCAGCTTTGAAGTTAATATTCAGGTTTTTTTGTTTGTTTGTTTGTTTGTTTTGTTTAGTTTTTTGCTATGATTTCACAAAAGTCAGAAAATCATTGCCTTGTTAATTTACATATGTACAATACAACATCCCAAAATCAGTTTGTATTGTTTTTTATTTTTTGATTATGTTTGTTTTTTTCATTTTAGGGATTTCAATCATTTCTGTTTTTATCATGTAATTATCATGCAAGTACACTTGTCTCACATCAGTCATAGTTTTTATAGAATATGCTTTCAGGCTAAAATCTCCTGGCTTGATATTTCACTTGAAAATGTCAATCTCCATTCATGAGAGTGGAGGCAGGCATCGCGTGTAAATCACAGCTGCACCACTCCTAAATCTGACCAGGAAGCTCTTCTCTTAAAGAGCCTCAGGTAAACTTGTGAATACACGTTTAACTCCTCTGCTGTTACATTGAACGTCTTCCGTCTACTTTATACCCTGCGAGTTTCCGTTTCCATGGGGAAAGCAGGGGTCTGCACATAAAAAAACAACAGATGATCGCAGCCTGTGATATGTCCTCAACCTGGACTTCAGGGAGATTCTTTAGTAAGTGTAAAACAAGATCCTGTTAGTTCCTATACACTTTTTACTTCCTTTATTCATTCGAGACCACACAATCACAACGCCTTCTAAGAAACCTGTGTCTGCCCTTCGTATTTACATCCGTCAATAAATGTCAACTAAAGGGTGGGGAAACGTAATCACTGCTGGCAACTCCAGTTATGTTGGCTTATTATGTTTATATATGGGCCAATAATTGTTATATGGCACATCAAATGTATAAGCAGGAGTGTTTTTGCAGAGATTTGTCAATCAAATATTTGTCATTTACTGTAAGCATATTTCACAAATTTGAGGGATTTTTTATTTGCAAAGAATCACATCTCACCGCATGTCACCACATCTCACCAGTTTGTTTTTCATTCTGTAGTAATATTTGCCTGTGGTATATATTGTTTGTTACAGGCTACAATTCTCCAACTTGCATTAGACAACTGCAGTGTTAGCATAGGCTTATTGTGGGTTCAAATTCACCAGTCAGCTAGGTAGTGAGGCTGGAAATACCCTGCAGACAAAAACCAAAAGCCCACTTTAAGAATCACTATGTCAATTAAGCACCATCCTGCCAGAGTACCAGCCACAGTCAGCTCTGGCGGATTCAAGATTGCATTCCTGACCATGCAGAGTATTGATGCTTTAGCAGCATGTTCCATTTTATGCTATATGTGCATACTAATATCATACAGGTATTTTGCTCAAAAGGACGAGTGTATTATGCGTTCATTGAAAAAGTCCTATTGTTATATAAGTTCTTGCCTAAATGTGAACTGCAGTAAGACTCACAGTTTCTGCAGCTGCAGTGGGAACACAACGAATGTATTCTGAGCCAGAAAACGTGGAGCGCGTGTCCGCAGTTCTTTGGAAGGTAAGAGTAACGGCTCACTGGGGAGCTGTGGACGGCTCACGGCTCACAGTACAGTTTCTCCAGCCGATGAACCCCGCAGGCGTCCTCCATGCATAGCCAGCCCCGCCCCCCGGGCCTGGCATGGCACCGACATGCTATTGGGTTACTCAGGAAGACTCTCTGCTTGATTTACAGTGGAAAAGCAGAGTTCATCTCAGCCGTGGAGAGGGAGAACAATCGTGAGACCACCTCTGAGCAGGGTCTGCCGCCATCGGTCCTCCTGGCTGAGGATGCCGATGACGTCGAGCTACATCAAGTGGCACTTTAATGGGTGGTTATGGCCCAGCGTGGTTTCTCAGGCTCGGTCCTGGGAAATCATTCATGATTCTGCTGTTTTTGGCTTGTGGGAGCTGTTACCTAACACTAATAACTCCTGACCGCTCTGTGCTCTTAGACTGGGGATTCAATCAACACGCAAGTCTGAACTTCGGCTTGGAAAAAAATCATAAAGTGAAGGTTTTTGTTGCTTCACATTGTGGTGAGTTAAGTTCAGCAGCTTCTTAACTCACCAAACTGTGTTTGTGAATAATAAAAAAAACTAACAATCGTTTTTAATTGCAAATCAAAGTTCAGGACACATTTTGGACATGATCATTCACAAAAAAATGTGGGGGAAACACAACTTGTGCTAATAGACAGATACAAGTGAAAGTATCTCTTAAAACTTAGCTGTGCTCTCGTGTGTTTGGCTTGAATTAGGGTGAAGGCCTTTTTAACCTGAGTCTCTTTTTCAATCCACACCTGCATTTTCAGAAGTAGGACAGCGCTGATTTTCACGTCATGGCAGAAATAGCAACAGCTTGTCAGCATTAACTCACAAAATCACCTACAGGGCCCATGGGTCATGACAAGGTCTTGGATGCGGACAAGACTGTCCAACCACACTGTAATATATCTCACTGATATTCGTCATATTGCTTGTGCTAGTAGTTGTTGCTGAGGTTGTGTAGCATCACACATTCTCAGCAAAGTCTGTCTGGTAGTTAGCTACAGTAGCTACCATTGGCAATCTGTCAAGAACTTTGAGCTGACAAACCGGAATCACATTCAAAATTCCCTGCAAACTGACGTGGCTCTCTGCGGTTTCTCTGTTTTGCATGTCTCCTCCGCACACTTCGGCATCTGGTCCGCCATTTTCCTCATGCTTCCCCCAGGTGTTGAAATGCCAGCAGGGGTTCCTGATATCCATGGGTGCAACATTAGACATTTTCATGTTTATTCATGTTTACCCATGTTGTTTTATGAATATTTATCAAATGTTAGCTCAGGATCTACAGGAAGCACCATGAATGCAATGGCTTTTGTTGCCCCTGGCCAGGTGCTGGCCCAGGGTTAAGAAAACAGGTGTGAAATCTTGAGCAAAATATAGTTTTGTTTTAACACCCAGGTTAAGCATTGCCTGGGGCCAGAACAACCAGATGTGGTTAAGAAAGCTCCCCCAATAATTTTAATGGACAGGGGCATTCATTTAATATATCTCTCTAATATGTATATATTTCTTTTTCTCAAGAACAGTTTTAAGACAATAATATGTCTAATAAAGATATACCAATATTTGTATATCTCTTTCAATAGAACAAGAGTGAACAGGTAGAGTTTAGTTGAATGTCAATTTTAACTAATACTACACAAGGAAATAT
This sequence comes from Anguilla rostrata, assembly GCF_018555375.3. Lineage (NCBI taxonomy): Eukaryota > Metazoa > Chordata > Actinopteri > Anguilliformes > Anguillidae > Anguilla > Anguilla rostrata. The sequence continues at coordinate 20,130,614 of NC_057941.1, read as the reverse complement.
TTATTCAGTCATGGATGCATGAAAAAGCTCACCAAGATTTGTAGCGGAAACCCTTTAAAATTGTCCTAGAGCAGCAGGCCCGGATCTAGACTGCTCAGATTGGGGGGGCAATTAGAAATTTGGGGTGGGCACCTTTTCACACAGTGGGCTATACTACAGCGTTGAGCTGTTTTCCTAGTGTTTTCGGCACTAGCTTGGATTAAACGAACAAGACGTATTGTTGGTTGGGATGGTGCACTATTAATCAGATATAGATGATTTTCAGCAGCAGGAACTACACTGCTGGCTGCGCTGTGTTGGTCCGAAGTGGGCAGGGAAGGTGTACAGGGATACAAACTGATCAGGGGTGAAAAAGGTGACGAAGATGTGAACCCCCTAGGGGGGTCCGGGGGTATGCCCCCCCGGGAAGAACATTTTTAAAATATCAGCTTTAAAATGTGGATTTACAGTCGATTGTAGCATGAGGATATAGGGAAAAACTCACCCTAGAATTAATGTAATTTTACTGGTAAAAAAAGTAATTTAAGGGGGACATCAGTTCAGGGCACTTAAAAAATAAATAAATAAGCAGTCAAGAGAGTGCAGAGCCGGGTCCAAAATTGGCGCATAATAAAGTTGACCAATTGGGTGGGCACAGCAGAAATTTAGGTGGGCATTGCCCACCCCTGCCCACTTCTAGATCCGGCCCTGTAGAGCAGGCTGTACACAATAGCCTGTTCTTGTCATTAGACTTTCTTGTGGCCTGACCGTAGACACAGACTATAGCTGCCAGATCCACAAGAGGGACAGCATAGCTGGTAACAGCAAATTCCCTAGTTGATGGGGCGCCTGTAGTCTTCCTACATTATAAGTTCACCCCGTAGGTGCAGTGATAGTGGTGGTCAACTAAACACTTAACACTCCTGAGGATGTCTGTGCCAGTCTGTGCTCTTCCAAACAGATGGACGACACTGCAGAGACCTTCGCTCCATCACCCCTCTCATATTCCTGATTATGGGAGGCTGATTATAGATTTCAGGGAGTGAAATCATGACATAACCTCCTGTCTTGAATTTAGTATAAAATATCCATGAGGGTCGGTCGGAGGGGGGGGGGGTTGTATTATTGTCTCAAAAATAAATAAACATAACTGATCCATAAATAAATGCAGCTAATCGACAAATAAATGCGACTGGTTCACATTTGCTCATCACCTGTCGCTTGTATTTATTTGTGGATTTTTGAGACAATCCTCGTGGCATAATTTGTAAAAAAAAAATAATCTTGTTTTATCTATTTTATCTTTTTGGTTCAGGGTTATAATCATAATACTTCACAATATCTCAATACCCATTAAAAGTCTGCATTGTTAAATAAAAAAGACTGAACGAGTATCATTTCTCTGTTGCTGTTGTCAATATCCCTGCTATTAAAATCAATGGGTTCCTCTCTTTCATGTAGCTTTTTTTAAAAGCTTTGATGTCATCTCAAGTTCAAGTCTGAAGCGTAATGTAATCTTGTTTGACCTGCTCTTCACCCGACAATAGGCCGGCATCAAACTCTTACCAATTCTCCAATTTCACAGCTCTCTCTCTCTCTTTCTCCTCTTCTCGCTCATTCTCTGCTCTGTTTCTCCCTCTGTTTATCCCCAGTCTCTCTTTCTCTGTCGTTCTCACTCACTCTGTCTCACACATGGTTCTTTTTAGTGTAGCGTGATGGGGTTACACTCTCATTAACTCAGTCTCTCTTTCTGTGTCACTCCATTGGTCTTTCATGTTTTCACATTCTTTCCCTCTATCTTCTTCTCTCGCTCTGTCTGTCTGTGTATCTGTATTTCTCCTTCTCTCTTTGTCTCTGGCCTGGATTCAATAAACATTAGAAAGTTAGAAAATCCAAGTGTTCTTTTTTCTTCAACAAAAGTTTGGCAAGTTCATTTTTGCAGAGAACAGAACTTACCAAACTGTGACTGTAATTAGAAAAACTAATATTTGTATTTATTTGTAAGTGTCAAAGTAGTTACAGACAAATATTGTCATGGTATAAAGAAATATGAATTGATTTCAGCTCCTCTTCCTCCCCCCCCTTCTCTCTCTCTCTCTTTCTCTCTCTTTGTGAACTTTGCTTCACTAAAAAATTCTCTGAGTGAATTACATCCTAACTTAGTGAAATGTACTCAATAAAACTTGATTTAACACTAGACATTTTGATGTGTACCTCTTACAGGTTCTCTCTCATTTATAAGTTACTGCAACACAGAAGTTTCCACACGTCCCGTCCCGGGCTACACGAGCATGCATACCGCCTCTGTTAAAAGGCTGTCAGCTCTAGACTCTGCCCTCTGAAATCCTCGATTGATGTTGTGCCAGCGCTATGATCACTGCCTCAGTTCTTCATAAGAGACTCAGATCAGACCCTGCAATATGTGGCACCCCTCTGCCATTAAAAGCCAGCCTAAGATCCGTGTGGTGGCATAGTGCTTCACCTGTGTCAGAGCAGAGGGCATAAAAGATGCCGCCATGGTGCTGTTTAGAGAAGGTGTGTAATTATAGCCCCCGTCGGTGAGGGTACTTATTATTGTCAGTCGAAGGAAAGACACCCCCCCCCCCACCCATGAAAGAAAAAAAACGTCACATCTGCATTGCTGCAGGCACAGAGGCAAGTCTTTGATTTATAAGAGGGCAAAACCCACATGGGTGATGCAGTGTAGGGTGTGTGCATGTGTGTGTGTGTGTGTGTGTGTGTGTGTGTGTGTGTGTGTGTGTGGTGTGGAGGGGCTTGGCTCACAGTGCAAATGGGTCTTCCTGTATTCCAGTGCTCCGTAAATTGACTTAACAGACAAATATTTTTTTACCTTTAACATTTCCAGAAGACCATACGAGAAAGCATATATAACAAATAATGATAGGTTAGGTTAACTTTGAATTAGGTTCAAGATCTGCTCACCCTGAAATCAATTCACACTTGAAACTTCCTTTGTACTGCTGCTCCCATTGTAGCCCTACTCCACTTTTAACCAAATTCCCTCTATAGCCCAACTCCCCCTATACCCTGCTCCCCATGTTAACTGAAATTAACGGCTGTTACTGTTATTTTGTATTCTGACATTTCAGTCATTTTGAATGATGTCAGTTTCCTCCTACTTGGCAACTCGAAGCTGTGAAATAATAACTGAATTTATGTCTTGTATTTCCAAGCAAACACAATATTTATGTATTTTCCTGGTCAGGGGGGCGTTTCTGAGAACGTCTGAGGTACAGTATCTGGTACAGAGGTACAGTATCTAGGATAAGACCATAGTCCTGCTCCCCCTGTAACCCAACATCCCTGTGCCCAACTCCCCCAATGCACACTCCAACCATAGTCCTGCTCCCCTGTAATCCAACTCCCCCTGTAACCCCGCCCCCCCCCACAATAACCCAACTCCCCCAAAAGCCCAGCTCCACCTATAGCTCTGCTCCCCCTGAAACACATCTTCCTCTATAACCCAACTCCCTCCATAGCCCTGCTCCCCCTATAGCCCTGCTCCCCCTGTGACCCATCTTCCCCTGTAACCCAACTCCCTCAATAGCCCTGCTCCAATCATAACCCTGTTCACCCTATAGCCCTGCTTCTCCTGTAGCTCTACTGCTACTGTACTTCTGCTCCAACTGTAGCTCTGTTTGGCCAATAGCCCTGCTACTCTGAAGCCTCCGTACTCTACATCCAACTGTTACAAATTATTTTTTTAATTAATCAAAGCAGAATGCAACACGAATGTTAAAAATAAAAGCCAGGCTGTCATCACTGTGGGGATTGCGCAATCTCATTAAATCCTGTCCTTTTGTGTTGACTGTGTTCAGCTGTGTGCCAAATCAATGCTTTTCCATGGGGTGCCTCAAAAGGCTCCACATCTCTGGTTCTCAGACTCACACCTCAGTCACTTTCACACATGAAAAATAATTGCAGGAGGAAACATCCTCACAGCTGCGAGAGGAAGGTTTTATTCCTTTTAGCGGCCTATAAAAAATAAATAATAAAAATAATAATAATACTACAAAGACTGCAATTATGAAAGTGTATCAAATGATACCAATCAAAATAATTATTTCTTTGCGGGGGGGGGGGGCGGGGTTATGTCTGCCAGACTAGTTATGCAGGAATTCTTGCCTAATTTGTGTGATTAACCCTCCAACAAGCCTCTTTTTAAGCTTAAATTGAGACCCTCTGCTCCAAACTTATGTTGACAAAATAAAAGAGCGGCACAGTATCTAATCTTCATGTGGTACAGCAGGTGAGCTGGAGCGAATTGGCACTCAGTTTTCTCAGAAAAAAACAGAACATACAAAATTGATGGGTTCCAAGCAAGCAGGAGAAGAGAGCGAGCGTTGCTCTAGCTGTGGCTGCTTCCCAGATCTCAGGGCTTGCTTGGAACCTTGATGTCAGTAAATGTGATCATTTCTGGAACTGTGAGACAAATTCCAGATGTGTTAACTCGACATGCCGAACTGAACCAGCTAAGCGCTTCAATACTGTAAAGGTAATTTCCTAGATACGTAACTAAAAGGACTTAAGTAAAAGTCACGCTGTAAAAGGGTAGTTACACTATGCCTCATGTTTTAAGTCAGCATTTTATTTCTTCTTTCATTGAGGTCTGTTATAGCAGGAAAATGACTTCTCGCTTTCATTTTACACACGTGGGATATGTCCTGACAGGTTTGTTTATTTTAGTAATCAAAAGTTTTTTCTTTGTTTTCTTTTTTTTCTTCTTCTTCCTCTAAGGGGTTTTCCATAGAGGCGAGTACCGGAGCTGGCTGGAATGGGTGAGCGTGGCTCCCTTCAGCGATGGCCCGGCTGCATTCTGTCACCGCCGCAACAAATGCCTCCCCGCCTCCCTCCCCTCGCTCTCCGCTTTGAACTTGCGAGCCCTGAGCGAGCGCATCTGGAAGCCGTTAGCCGGAGTCTCCGTGCAAACGACGTGCGGCTGGCGGTGCTGCAGCTGCCGACGGTCCCCACGGTAAGCCTACAGTATGCGCGGCTGGCCAAAGGGGCCAGGCTGCCCAGAACACCCTCGCTGCTGACCAATGCTGGGATAGCCTCAGCCTCAGTCCATATTTACATCCAGCCACCCTCAGCACCGAAGTACAGTGCCATTACAGTAGACAGCCACAGTAATTACAGTACAGTACAGTCAGTAAAATACATTTAAAGGGCCCGGACCGTGTGCACACCGATACTAAGGGAGTGCAGTTATCAGATATGCAGTTATTGGGAGTTCACTGTCACTGTCAATACTACAGCCAGATACCCATAGTATGACATTGCAATTATCAAACATTGCTTCACTATCGCACTAATGGCTAAACGCTTATTATATTTTATTTTCCATAAGGGGAGGGAGCTCATTTTCTTGCTGAGGGAAGGGGCGTTTGTGGTTTGGGTTTCAGTGGAAGGTAGTAAGTATACGCGCTGAGAGTCACTTGAGTGTGCATGTGCATTCACAGGACAGATGGGTGATGGTAATTGAAACAGAGTGGAGCCCACAATCCCTAGAGAGCCATGCCACACAGCCAATCACATTTGATGCTCTTGTGACCACATCACGATACGCTGCAAGGGTCCGAATCACCAGTCACAGCTTTTCAGCTGTGCTCTACCCAGAATGCCTTGCTCTTAATGTCTTTTCATTACCAGCTGGTTTTCAGCTTTCCTTTCTTTCCTGTATCTCCCTTCCCCCCACACGCACACACTCAGAAACTTTAGAGGGTTTTACAGAAATACCACATACTGCAAACATGTCCACTAAAATGTGATTTTCTTTCCCCATGTCTAATGGGTGCCTTGGGGCTATAGTAAACATGGATCCTCCCACAAACAGGAGTTGAGGAGTGGCAGTGGCAAACATTCTTCCCCTTTTTCTTTTCTCCAAATTTGTAATCAGCTATTGTGTCTCTCAAGTTGCCACCATTACATCCATAGTCACACACACCAGGGCCTCTCATGTGTTGTACCTTCCATCTTATTTTCCCCATTTACACCATTTTTTGTCCATACTTTCACCACTGAATTCACAGTGCACTGTAAACCAATGGTAACTAAAGTAGCAGTTGCTTAAATCTGCAAAGTTAAAGCCAAGGACACACCACAAGTGACTGAACTTATCTCATTCTGTTTTATGGAGCTCATGTCTCCATAAAACAGAATGCACACGCACACACACACACACAGGCCCAGATTCAATCTAAAATTGTTATATATTTTAACATGAATTTTTTTACAAAGCAAAAAAGTTATACTTGTTTTTTTGTTTTGGTGATCTCTGTATTGACCAGTGTTTGTTTACGATTGTAAAAAAAAAGTTAATTGCGAGCTAATGTAAACGGCACATGTTGGATTCATTGCCACAGACACAGACACAGACACATCCTTGCTTAGTGTGCTGATAGACACAGGAACGGACACTGCCCTGCCACATCAGCCTGGGCTCCTGACAGGAAGCTGCAGATACAAGGGTTCGCCAGGCTCCTCCCACTCCTCCAAGCAGGCCTGAGCTCCTGGAACTCAGCTCAGCACTCCCCCATACCAACATCACCACCCCCCTGGCCTGGATATGCAGGAGCTCTGTTCATTGGCCTCAAGTCAGTCACGTGTATTCATTAATGACCAGGGAGGAACTGGGACTAGTTACATAAATAAGAAAGAGACACCCCCCCCCCTTTCCATTGCCTTTCCCTCCTCCTCATGCATCAGTCTGGACTAAAGATTAAGGCACTCAATTATACCACATGCTTTTCTGTCACTAAAGCTGGAGACTCACTCTTGGGGTTTAAGCAGAAAAAGACAGCCAATTTCAGTTTCTTTTTTCTAAAGCTGAGCATTCCAGTACATTGAAGCTTCATTGTGCTAATTTTGCTCTCTCTGCTGTGTAACAAAAATAAATGAACAAACAAGAGGATGCTTATTGTGACATAGAGCACACAGGTGTGTAAACTTCAACTGTCACCCGAGCCAGCTGGACAAATGAACAGGATGTTCGGCGCGCAAACAAAGATAACCGGAGGAGTGTCTGCCGCAAATATCACACTCGCCTCTCGCTTCTGGGCTGGTGGCGGCCCTGGGAGAGCGAGCGGCTGAGGTTGACTGACGGGTACTGGGAGCGCTGCTGTGTGCAGAGACAGAAGCCGCACGCCCGTGCGACAGGCCTCCGTGTTCCTGTCATAAACACTTCCGCGGAAAGTGTCGGCGGATGAGATTTTGAGGTGGTTTTTTTTTCCCCCCGCCATGCGCAGGCCCACGGGCACTCTGCCCACGTCGCCCTCCTCCGCTGACACGTATCTCCCGCCGCAGAAGCGCTGCATCTGCACAGACTCCGAGCGGAGGCTGCCGGACGGGGCGGCGGCACGGCGACCGCACGGGCGTCTCCCCGAGGGCACGCCTTCACGCAAATCACCGCTTTTAGGAAGCCACTCGTCTCCTGGTCCCATCCTGGAGCCGGCCTTGCATTACGTTGTTTATTTGCTTGGCTGGAAGGACTGGTCTTCAGTCACATTCTCACATATGATCCACTCCTACGCTGGCTGCTTTACTGAGGCAACTCAAGTCAAGTACCAGGCTCGAGGGTACGGCAGCAGTCACTCCACTTGGGAATTCTGCATGCTGTCCTGGGGTTACGAGCCCAGTTCCTTAGCACTTAACATCACGCTAACACCATGCTAACTGCAGTGTCAGCATTTAGACCTCCATAAGCATTTAGACTTCCATCTCATAAACCTCCACATACAGAATGCAAGTTATTTTCCTGAGGGTGTACTTTCTTCCCAAAGATCTTGGTAGCCAAGAAATCTGTACTTTGACATTTTAAGGGACCACTTCTCTGGGGAGGCAGGGCTTCCCACACAAGAAGACATCTTTGTCCTAGCTTTATACACAGGATTGTGGAGCCAGGTTTCCTGAATTAAACACACATACCAGTGAATCAGCCGAATTACCTGCACACTCATACATATTCAAAAGCTGCAGGGACCTGACTCATTTTGATGGTTAATGAGGCCTTACTCTACCTCCACTGTTATGTAAAGATGAGATTTTCATCTAAGGGCGTGCTGGGGGAAGGGAGAAAGGGTATGGTCACGCACTCATGGAGCCTGCCAAGAGCTGTTTCGCTGCCACTTCACCAGGTGCAATGACTGTGTGCGTGTATGTGTGTGTGTGTGGAAGTGCATGTGTGTGTCCATGCAGGTGTGTATGCGTGAGTCTGTGTGTGTGTGTGTGTTTGTGTATGCGCATATTTACTTCTTGATTTCTTTTGAATTCTCACCTTTCTTTACTCACCGTCATGCAGCCTCCCACTGTAGCCCACGTACGTGTTCTTCACCCTGCAATGTACACTTATGACTCATTGCCTAACATTACACCATGCTTTGCCTCTTTGATAAGCGCCGTCGGCCAGCTAATCTGTAATTACAGTGGTAACAATTAAATATACTTGTTGCGCTGAGCAGAAATACCAGGTTCAAACAGGTCACAGTCTCAGGGTGTAATACTGGTGTGCCAGAAGTGCCCTCCCCGCAGCCCACCATTCAGACAGCTGCTGTAAATCAGTGACACAAAGGGGTACCCCCCCCCCCCCCCTCACCCATGACTGGGAGAGAGGCCCTCACCAGGGCTCAGGGAGGCCTGGCAACACCGACCCCTTTGCACACACACATGCGCAAACACACACTTGCGCACACACACACACAGACATACACCCCCCCACACACACACACTCACACACTCACCTACCACATGCACATACACACACACACACAAACGCATGCACGTACATACACTGCACTCACACACATGCACACACGCATGCATACACGCAAGCATGCACACATAAACACACGCACACACACATACACAAGCACACACACGTATGCATACACACAAACCACAAACACAGCCCCTTGCATTCCCAAACCACTCAGCTAATTTTTAGCATTTCTAGAATTTCAGCTTTTAGATTGAATAAAAAGGTTGAAATGCCCATTAATCACTTGTTACATGTACATTCTGTACAGTCACACTCTTAAAAATTGTCTTGGGGGACAGGCAAGTGTTCGCTTTTAATCATACTACAGACTAAGTCTCTCCCTGGTGTACATTCTAGAGTAATACAGTTTTTATTCTCACCAGTTAGGTTGTTAAATGATATTGTTAACTATGTTACTCTTTTTCTAACTGTTGTTTAATGGTTTGTTTTGGTGGTCTTTGGCCATGAGAGGCATGTATACAGGCAGAGATGAGCGAAACACCATTAGTACAGAACAGAGAACAGTACCTTGTGCTTGCTAGTGTTCCCTTATGGTTATCTCATATATTGATTCCCCACAAACATTTTGCATTCACACCGGTATAAGTTAAGACGTGTTATTGTGAAGAGTAAGACACAAAGGTTATTCAGCTTCAAAATAATTACAATTTTAAAGATCTGACTACTTTTTTGACTACTTTTAACCATTCTTGCATCAAGGGAACCCTTATTTATAGAGCATTCTGCTGTGAAATACATCTGTTTTCCTCATTTCAAAAATACAGTTCCATAACTCAAAGTGTAAAGACTGCACCCAAATATCCTTGCATTTCATTTTCATTTTGAAAAGCATAACAGGATTATTTTTCCATTAACATCTTGTACACTTACAGGCTTACGGTGTTTGTTTTTCAGGAGCCTCATCTGAGGGCTTCCTCTACACCCTCTCAATCAGACAATCCCCTGTATATGTAGGCCCCAAAATGGAACTGCAAAGAGTAGTTTTATGCCTTTACAGTAAAGAAGCAAAAGGTGAAAGACGAGATTAGTAATGGATTACATGAGGACAGGGCATGCGCCCACAGCTGTGTTATGGCTCTAAAGATGCAAAGATTTGTTTCTGTGAACCCACAAGTCAGGTAGGACACCAGGGCATGATTTCCCGGGTCTTGCATATGGAATGAAAACAATCCCTATGGTTACCTCAACACTGTGTGGTAGAAAGCGGGCCCTTTCCCTGCATAAATGTCACATTCTGTGTTTCTCAAAACATTACGTATTCTCAAAAAGTGAAACGTTGATAGCACCAGCAGGATCTGAGTGTCTGGGAATATGGTCTCCAATCACTGGAAGAATCCTAAATTCCTTACAGCGGTGGGGGGGAGAAAGTAGTAATTCAACACAGCCTGTCCGCTCTCGAAATGCTTTAGCTTCTGTTGCATTGCCGCGCTGCTTGGTCTCTCCATGCATCTACACATGTAATAAAAAAACAAGATTTATTGTTTTTGTGTCACTGTTCAGGTCTTAAATCACCAAACAAGGCATTCCCCGACCCATCCCCCGGCTGCGGAACACAAACAGGCACTTCAGCATTCACGGGATTAAGAAGAACACCTCGACCAGCACAACAAAAACTTGTGCGGCTAAATTATCACCCTTCCCATGCCCCCTGCCATGGCACACGAGCACAAGGCTCCTGCCATTGACATCACACCAAGAAGTTCTGTTTCTCTGTTTTTCCAGGTGCTGGTTTTGGTCCTGTGGTCCCAGATGGTCCCGACCGCGAGGCAGAGCACGCGTGACGTGGAGCAAATTCCGTGTGACACAACAAAAGCGTTCTGCGCGGAGGCAGGGCGAGACGCGGGGGAGTGGCTGAGATTGTTTTGCTCTCCCCGGCCACTACTGTGGAGGACTGCGACTGACCCGAGTTTGTACCCAGCACACAGCAGGTGACACAGACACTCCGGCTTTGTCCCGCTGATGTCCCCCTCGAAGACCTATAATTTAACACTTTTATGGTGCCAGGCACTGGCTGAAAGTGCTTCCTTGTTCTAGAGAGGAGGGAGCCCTTGCTGGCTCTTCCCTCGGGAACAACGGCTTTGTTGGTTTTCGTGAAAAGGGGCTCCGGTTTTGTACATTTTTATGACCGCTGCGTTACTGACTGTGTGGTTAATCATAAACACCCACCGGCTGTTCTGTGGATCACCTCTCCATTTACCAAGGCAAACAACTGTAAACAGGCTCTGCACTTTGAAAGCGCTGGAGCACAATACAGCAATTAAGAGAAAAGAAAAGGAGTGACGTGTGTACTAACACAGCCTGTCAAAGCAAAGCGAAACCCAAGAGATACTGTCATCTCAGTATCATCTCTGGCCTTTCAGAAAGGGAGCAGACTTTGTCAAATACCTTTAGCTGAGATTTTAGGCCTGCCCACCATTTTGGATATAATCCTTCAGCAAAGATTTGGCAACATATAGCATTTCCCTCTGATTTCTGAAATCCTGAACCCTTTCAAGCTTGCTGGCCTAAATAATTTCAAATTTATCATATTTGTGCCACAAAGGTGGTCTTTTTTTTCAGTGTTTGAATATAAACCTTCAGTAAACAAGAACACGTTCCCCAAGCAAATATGCACAACCCACATGTACAAATGCTTAGTGTTATGTCTTGAAAGGCAGCGGGAGCAAAATCAGATATTGAGTTTATTTAAATATACTTTTTGACTATACGCCATTACATAGAGCAGTTGAGTGAAACTGCAGAAGAGGAAGTCTGGTTTTTTTTCTTTTTGGATTTAGTTTGCTCTGCTATCCTACTCCCAGTGATTGATCCACTGCCTGGCCACAGTCTGCAGGCCTAGCTGGTAGTGTTTGCTCAGGTTCAGAGTCGGTGTTTGCTTTCCCCTCCGGAGGGGCGGCTGTCCGCTTGGCCCCAGCGGTGGGCACGGCCTCTCGTGTTGGGTCAGTAGCACGCAGGGACCAGCATGTATTTCAATAGCCTAACGGGATAAGAATTCTGTGGGGCAATGACTTAGAAATGTCACCCCTGCCTTCAAAAGTGATATGAAATTTATCATGAGACTTTGATCAGTGCCAACACTTACATTATGAGTGTTCTGCACACGTGTGTGCGCACGAGTGCATTTTGCGTGAATGTGTGTCCATCTGAAGATGCTTCAGAAGTCTGGACAGTCATTGTAACAGTGAAATCTATGGGAATGCTCCCCACAACTAACACAATGTTCTTACAATGTTACTTTGACTCAACTGTGTGACATACTTCATCATTTCTTTATAATGTGAAAGAAATTGTTGCTCAGCAAATTTTAGCTGGAAAATCCTAAAGTCAGCAGACCCTCTGGGGGACAAAAAAGCCATAACACTTTCTATCTAGAAAGCAACCATGTAAACATCCAATTTAAATGGACTGCAGTTCTGAAGCGAAAGTTGCAGTTACATCTCACACTAATACAGTGATGTATCACATGTTCTGGAATCAAGTTCAAAGTTGACAGCTGTGCAAGGCAACTCATAATTGCCCATAGGTTTACCCAGAGAGGAAGAGTTTCATCCAGATGAGTTGTTGCTGTCTTAAAATGTGTAACTTGTGTCAGTATGCACAAGGATATGGACTTTTCTTTTAAAGGCTTTGCCTTTGAGCCTCAAAAGTTGGCAATGAATCAGTTCTTAATTGGAGTAAATAGTAATCAAGGGGTCCAAAGGGTCGTCTAACACTGATTTACAATGCAACCTGTCATGGTCATGACCAGTTAGTCTCACCAGCACTATGTACTTCTAAGAATGGTTATGTCCAAATGGACAGTATTCTGTTTACCAGTAATTCCGTCTCTGTTACATACAAAGCAAGATCAAATACTGATACCCCTACAAGGAGATAAAGGTTGCTTAATTGCTCTTTTTTGTTTGTTGAGAACAGTATGTACCCCATATGATGACACAGGGGTTAATAGTTATTGATGTGTAATAACTGCATGACTCATTGCTAATTATATCAAAGGTTTTAGGGGAGGAAGTCCAGAGGGTGTTTTAGGCAACAGTCATTGCCAACATGCTAATTCTTGAAACGTATGTTTTATGTATTTATTGATTTACTTATTTGTGGTATCATTATTGTGTTTATATCACCAAATTTTACTGCACCAACGTTCCAAAAAAAAACACAATTTAATGATTTACACTGAGTCATCGATCAATCCATATATTATTTATTATTTATATATATTATTTATTTATGTATTGTGCAGCAATGTTCAGTTTCGATGTGAGTCTGAGATCAGTCCGTCAAAATGTTACCTCGTGACTTCGTATCTTTATTCTGTTGTTAAGTAGGCCTAAATTGATGTTTGTTCATCAAGAACATTAAATGAGCTACTGGTATTGTTACACGTTATATAACAAATAACCTACATAAATGAGCTAGTGCCATAGTTATTGTTACATAGTAATAGTTCAACCTTTTCCAAATGTGTAAAGGAGTAGCATACAGCCCGCCTGTGACAACACTCATTAACATTGGTGATTCATTTGGATGTAGCCTACAAGCATTTCCCCAATGCAAGTGATTCGAAAAGTATTCAGGAAAAACCGAACAGGAACATTCATGAATATTCATTTATATCTCCCAATATTAGGACGTCTGTGTTGGCTTTTGGGCAACGGATGAAAAAGATTAATGGTGGGAGTTTTTGCTGGAGTGATATTCCTTTAAGAGTTGTGCTCCCATTCGCTGCGCTGTCCCTGAAACTTGGGAAGTCAGGCAACTAGATTCCACTGTTTGGATCCTGAAGGAAGTGACGGGACTGAATGAGTGAACCCGCGGGGGTAAAGAAAACACTAAAGAGAAAAACAGAAACGAAATATCAAAGGCAACGTGTGCTACAAAGTCGTGCAAGGGAGAGGAAGAAATCCGCAAGCCATGATGAGAATTCGTCCTCGCTAGTTAAGAGAACGTAGTCCCTGTAAACAAGGGGCGACAAGAGTAAAAAACTGAGGTTGCAGACCTACAACAAACACAATACTGGTGAAGAGGTTTTTTTTTCGGGGAATTGAATCGTTCCTGTTAACAGCATGATACCTGTTTCGCATTGCCTTAAAATAATGGGAGACGTGCAATCACTCGGACTCTGCTTTCGCATGGATTTATAGGCACAATTCTTAAACTTTACCAAGCGAAACAACCTCATGTAAATTAGCTATCAGTGTCCTGTAGTGTAGTTTGGGAACCGTTGACTCTTTCATACACGAGTTTTCTTCTTCTGAATTCGGGTACTTTAAGTTTTTGCGTTTTTTTCTGGAATGTTTGCGAGGTGGCTTTTACCGGTTTCAGTTCGGAATAATGGAGTTCTTGTGACGCTCATACTTTTGATATCGTTCAGCGTTTGTTCAGAACTGAAGGTGCGAGTTCGTTTAGCCGATGGACAGATAACCGAGGAGACCCTGGAAGCAGATAGCGAGAGAGATTCCATCACAGTGGAGTTCAAACAAGGGGATGGCACGCTCATCACTTTCGTAGCTGATTTTAAGCAGGTGAGTATTTTGCGTTAACTAGCTTCCTTGATCACATAAAAAACGACGGGCAACAATCGTGTTGCGTTTCGGAAATTATTCGTTCGTTGGCTACAACTTAGCTAGTGAAGTGGATAGTGGGGGGGGGGTGGGTGAGCAAGTGGCTGTGGTCTGTTCATAAATTGTCGCATACATAGTAATTTATTAGCAGATATTGTTGATTTTGGTTTTTTGTTATATCTGAAATTTAATAGGCGGTCAGTAGAATTCTGCACATCTTGCTCGTAACTCTGAGACGCCACAGAAATGGGAACTGAGCTTTATTGTGATTCAAATGTTTAAACGAATTGTACAAGCGCAGACATTGCATTGTCAAGTTCAGATTTTTTTGTGGAATCATCTTTATGTGGTGCTATAGAATAGCCTACTGTGGTCCAACGAACCCCAGTCTGCCAGTATACTGCATTGACTACTTTTTTGTGAAGTCCACCAAACTTCAATGGTGACAGTCCCCACAGCATTCAGGTAGCCTAACTGAATGTGGCAGTCTGTATCGGTTACTTGTATGGACGGTCCTCTGTGCTCTCTCTCCACCCTCTCCCTCTTTCCATACGAATCTTTACTGATAATCTTTTTGAGAGTGTTACTTTCCAGAAGGGGATGTGCAGCTCCAGTGTTGGCTCCAAAAAAAAAACGATAGCTTGAAATTGCTGCAGTGTTAAAGAACGGTGCACATAATTAGAGCCTGGATAATTCATGAGGTCAGGGAGTATCACAATAATGTGCAGTAGCTTCATCTGCAGGTGAAGAATCCCAGCCACCCTTGTCTATTAATACAAAGTTGCTGACCGTGGAGGCAGTGGACTTGAGCCTTCGAGGGGAGTTCAGATATTTCGAAGTATTTGCTGTGACGAGGGAACTCAACGCACAGCCTCGGGGTCAAGGTGGACACACTCAAACAAGCCCACTGAACTGGGCTCACTGTAGTACATTAGTTAATGTGTAGCACAAAATGCTGGCCGTCATGCTCTAATTGCATGGTTTCTGTTGGGCGTATAATGCCCCGTGGTGTTCCGGCGGCAGTTTTCCAGTTCCACATGGTGCGCGGCACTGGTGGTTCAGACTCGGATGCCCGACATTGGCAGAGTCGTACGCTGGCAGGGCACCGCCAGCTGCTGCTGCTCCCCACTTCCTCGCCTTCAAACAGCCCGGCCTTCGTCTATACAAGGACGAGGGATGCCCGGGTCCCCAGCCGCTTCCAGAGATATGTGTGGTTCCACTCAGGGGAAAGGCATGCGTCTGCGCTTGCAGCACGCGTAGGAGAGCTGACGACCAGATGTGGGGATGAAGGGAGGGGGAATGGGGGGGTCGTGAGTGGGATCAGGGGAGGGAGGGTCTTTTCTGTGGGATGGAATGGATATCTCTTCAGCCTGTCTGTACACTTTGGCTCACACAGCTCTCTTGCTTTTTCCATGCCAAAGAGAGATTTTTTTTCCTCAAGCTTAATAATAAAATCGTGTTTCACCACAGTCAGCTTCATCTTCCAGAAACCGCCCCCACAGTTGTTCTGCGACTTGCGGTGCGGTCGCCAAGGTTTTCTTCTTTCCTGTTGCGTTGCTTGCCGATTTCTCCCCAGCTAGAAAATGAATGCATTCTGTTGGTTCGTGCTCACAGACGAGACCCGTGGACCTGCTCTGCTGTCAGTCGGGCTGCACTGTTTCTGCGTGGGAACGCGCTGTGTAACAACGGCAATCATACATGGATTGTCAGAGTCGAACGTGTTTGGAAACAAGACGGAAGATGTCTTTCAGGGTTCAGCTTTGAAAAAATCCATAAGCTTCACATATCGGGATGACTGATAGTCCCGCGTCTTATCCAGTTAAGGAAGGAATCTCTGCTCTGTCTTGTCTCAGCTAAAAGAAGCTCTGTGTAAGCCATCATGAGCAGACACAGGCAATCTAATTCCAAGGTTCTGAACTGCCTTTAGAATCATATCTTGTTACTATTCCACCATAAAATTAAGAGTAGCGTGTTTCCACAATTTCAAACAGTTGTATCTCAATGTCTTTCAATAGTTGAGGTTTCCTCTGAAAATTTTGAACATCCAGTACCACAAAACAGCCTTTCCCTTCACTAAAAATCGAAACACAAAAGTCAATATTTATCCAATTGTGTGGACAATAGATTAAAGTTCAAATAAGAAAAAAAAGTCCCAGGAAATTCTACTAATGAATGATGGGTTAAAAAAATTCAGAGGGTGGAATGAGATGCATTGGAATGAATGTGGGAGGGCCTCTGGGGTTAGATTTTGCATTCTGAGACTACTGTTGGCATTTAAGAAGTTCTTTGTTTTCTGTAGAACAAATTCATCTCTATTTTTTGTTTGGAATGAGCATTTTGTCATCTTGATTCAGTGTTAAAGTGGCCTGAAAATGGACTAATATTAAATTGTTTAGAATGATGGCTGTATTGAGCAAGTCATCTCTTGTTATAGTTTTTCCCTTAATAATTTTATGAATAAGTCTAGAAACGTACTTTTAATGACGGCATACGTATTCCTCCCTGTTCAAAATTATTATAATCACGGTTGTCAAAGTATTTAAAGTGTTGCTATTTCAGACAGTCTTATTAAAGTGAGGTGGGAGGTGTGGGGTGGTGGTTATTAAAATAATGTCGCATTTTGTCCCCCCCCCCAGCCTCATTCAGATTCTGTGAGTACTTGCAGCTGCGGTGAACTTTTTCCAAGACGACTTGGCTCCCTAGCCTTATCTTTCTAAAGTCCAGCTGTCTGGTGTTGAAGTCCTTCTGCTCTTTAGCCTCATCAGTTCCAGTCTGGATCTTCTCCTGTCTCTATTTCTGCCTGCATGTGATCATCCTCTCCCTTTCAGAGCCTTGCAGATTTATGGAAAGTCTGAGTAACTGTGACGGCAGACGCGGCCTGGGCCAGAGGAGGAGTTATGACCGCTGAATATTGCCTTCTTGCAGAGGGAACATCCATAAAGGGAAACCAAATGAGCGTTAGATGGAAAAAATAAAAATAAATGTTACTGGCGATAGATGCCGGCTTCCACAAGGAACCGAGCTGGTGGTTGTTAGGCAACAGCTGTGTCTGAGCCATCGCCGTCTATGCCAGCCATTTTTTTTAAGTTGAAGTGGGCTGTGTTCATTCTCCCGTCATATTTAAGGGTTCTTGAAGGGTTTCTGCGTTGTTATCCCCCAGTGAGTTTGCTTTTTGAGAGAGATTGAGCTTGAGGGAGTGTCATGTGTATTCGCAAGAGCTCGCACTGTGACCACAGTTCCATGGGTCTGCAGGAGAACGATCCTGCTCACAGCACTTCATCCCTGTTTGATTTGGCTTTTGGCCGCTGTTCATACGAGGTTTCACTCTGACCCTGGCCGCTGTTCAAGAGGTAATTTTCTTCCACGTACCCAGCTGTCTGATCGCAGAACCCACACACTCATCCCCATCAGAGTGGTCAGGCGCACAGGGCAGCTGCAGATGTTCTCCACTTTGTGTAGTCTTTGTGTATTTCCACCTGGGCCTCCCTCCCACTACATTTTCCCTCCGGAGTCCAGTGGGGAGCCATTCTTGGGATGGGGTCTGTAGTTTTTCTTGGAATACGTCCAATCCAACTCCTGCAGAATATCTCAAGTATTGTGTCCAACGTTTCCTGTTTGTCTGAGGAAGTTGCTGTTATTGTGCTGGGCCAAAAGATATGCATGAGTCTTCACAGAGAATTTCTGTGGGAGGCGGATGATTTGTTAAAGTTCCGTTCAGTCATTTTCCAGCACTCTGGCCCATGTAGCAGTGCTAATGGTATACAGCTCTGAGAGATTTGAGTCTAGTCTTTGTGCAGTGTTGTCCTGGCCGACCGTCATACGCAAGACCTCACTGGAAAAGGGAGGTAGAATGTTCTGTTCCTCTCTGAGTAAAAGGGTGACGTCTCTCAGTAGAGCTGCATTTATTCACAGCGCTAAAGCTAATGGACTGAGAAAGGGGATGACAGGGTTTGCTTATACTGCATCTCAGCCTCAGATGTCTGAGAATCACAGACTCACTGGGACCCCCTCGTCTCTTGTCCACGCTTACTCCTCTGGGATGTGTACATTAGAAAATGCTGGAATTTGCTATGTGGCAGGCATGTGGCCCGGGACCACACATTTAGATTTATGGCCCGTTCCAGTAAACATTTAAATCTGCTTCACTGGGAATGCTGAACGGAATCCTCTGAGCACCAGACTCAGTACTGATGCTGGAGTGGAAAAATGTTATCTCAAATGTCACTCAAAAGTGCAAGCTGTTATTGTTAGGGAAAAGGAAGGGGGGAAGGAGAGATGGCCCCATGTCAGGTATTTTTGTACACGCAGCATTGAATCACTGATATCGTCTGCAGTCTGATAGCAACAGACTGTTGGCCCAGCTGTTTCTGTTTGGATTTGTCAGTACAGCAGACGCCCATTTACCGTTCTAAGTAGGCTAAATCTTCCAGGAACATTCACTCTGTCACAAAAGCAGGTTATGCCAGTGTGGTGACTCAAGGTAAAATGTCAGGATTGATTCCAGGTCCCGGAGTGCGACATGACCTATTGCTGTCTTGACAAGTTACACAGGTTTCTATGTGTGTCTGCTCTTGTCTGCCTGTTTCTGTGCTGTCATTGTTCTTATTAGTAGCTATAAGAATATTCGCATTTTTAAAAAATTTAATTGACATAGTATCTGGAGTGGCTGCATGGTTTATGCGTGATATTCATTAATTCCTCCAGCATCATATTTGCTGAAGCAGTTCAGGCGCCTGTTCTTTGCTAAAGGGTATACAGGCGCTACCAAATCAAACTTGCAGCTTTCTGGTCAGAAGTCAAGTTTCTGGTCATATTGCCTCATTGATGCCATTACTGAGAATGAAGAGAGGTTTGGAGAAGGCCTGTTTTTTGTGTTGCCATGACCTTTCCTAAGTAGGCTGTGGGAGGAGCAAGTGGTTCTGGGAAAACTAGATGTATGTGGAGTGTTCTCTGTCTCTTTCTCTCTGCCACTCAGAACCCATCAATAAAAAGAGTCACTTATCACAGCACACAATGGCAATGAGGCCAGTCCTGAAAGTGTACTTTAAATCTCTTGTTTTCTTCTCCTTTCGAGTGCCATTGTGTCCCCTTGCCTCCTGAGACTACAGCTGGCGGACAGTCCTCTCCCCTTTCCTCAGGGGCAGCCACCTCCGTGCACACCCCAACAGGGGGGCCATGAAACACGGGCATTTTATTTGATTCACACAGCCACTGTATGGAGAGAATGTTCTAGGACCCTTTACCAGTTTGGCTGCTGTACGTAGTTGGTCCATTCAGTGCAGTCGCAAGTGTGATATTAACCTTGAGTTTGATTATTTCTGGCTATTTCATGTCTACCAATGAAATGAAATGAGCTGAAACTTTTCACTTTAGGACTTCTGGGTATTGTGCTTTGTGTTGATGCGGTGTTATTGCACTGGCTTATAATTTTGTGGAGCTTTTTCATTGATGTCTTTGCTTCCGCCGTTAAAAATATCTCCATAAGGCATGTGATCCTTTATGGCATTAATGGAAAAATAGTAGCTGTGTATTACCAATAAAACCAGGTGCTACATTAGTAATCATGGAACTAGCTATTTCATAACCGCCTGATTGCTTTGGGGTAAAAGTGCGTATGTTGGCAGATAAAGTATTTCCTGTCGGTTTTTCAGCGACTGCTGTGCTGCTTCAGGGCCACAGAGATGATGCAGTTGCTGCGTGAGCTCCGTTTTTGCGCAACCTCACAGTTCTACGCCAGTGTGCTGTTTCGACAGGACATCTTGGTGACATCACCTTAAGCTGTAGGCAGAACAAGACTCCGCCTACCTAATTCCACACTTAATGATCTCCGGTGTTTTTGGAAGCCCCCTCCCCCCTTTCCTGGGAAGGTTATGACACATCTCAGGAAAATGATCAGCTCAAAGTTGCTAAACGATGTAATTTATTTAAAAACTGATTTTAATTCATTGTTGTGTTTTCGTCTCAGTCAACATTGGTTATCCACCATTATTAAACATAACAGTTTTAGGCAGTATGCTCCAAATGACGTGCAAACTTTTAAAAAACAAGGAAATCAAGGAAATATTCTGGCTGAATGAAAATTTTCTGTGCTCTTCTGGCTGGTAGCAAATCCCTGTAGCAATGCTCCAACATCTAGTATAAAGTCTTCCCAAAAGAGTGGAGGTTGTTGTAGCAGCAAAGGGTGGACCAATTCCATAATTTTGGATAAGATGTTGGTTGGTGTATACATACTTTTGGCCATGTAGTTTAAAAGATGAAGAAACTACCTATGAAAGATGGGGAAAACTAGTAATAAGGTTAGAAGGTTTTTTTTGTCTACCTTTCCGTTCAAAAGTTTTATCCTTTCCTTCTGCAAGGAGGAATGTGGCATGATTTAATTAATCTATTGTTGTGAACCTATCGGATAGGACATTACTTCCCAAAATCTCCTGTATCCCATTTAGACACAGTGTGCTACGTGACATTTCAGTGATGAGATTACAGGAAAATAAAGTTGAACTCTGCCCTCGACCGGTCAAACATGTGATATTTGGATGGGCCAACTGCAGACTGGGGGAGGCTTGCAAACTTGCAGACTGCTTGCAAATAGTTCATGCTGGGGACTTGCACACATCTTTTTGATCATCTCTTGTTCGAAAAGGCTCGTTTCGAACAAAAAGTTTGATTTCGTTTTGAGTATACTGGCGCCTTAACTGGTTTGACACCTCTTACCGCATGCTCAAATGGCTTCTGGCGGAAAGGCGGTTTAAGGAGGTTTAAGTATTCTTAGATGTTCTATTATTATTATTAATGTTATTATTATTAGTAGTAGTAGTAGTAGTCATAGTAGTATTCGTTTTGTTGCTGTTAATGTTCATTTTGGAAGTCGTTGAAGCAGAAGTGGTTATCAGTTTTTCTGATAACTCATTAGAGTTGAGTGCTCTGTCCAGATAAAAAAGTGGATAACTAAATAAATTAGACTATTAAATGAATTAAATACTCTACTGATTAAATATGATTGGGGGGCTACTTTGTGCGTTTTCTTTGTGCATCTGCACTCAGGCCTTCTGGACACACCTGCAGTGTCACAGGACCGAGCGATATAGCTCCCTGTGCGTCACACAGCAACGTCCCCACAGTCAATGGCAGGCCCCAGTCTTTATTCAGCACAAACAGGGGCAGATGTTGGATGGCTTTGAGCACGGCTGTTCCCACAATCTGTGAGCATCCCCACAGACGGGGGGGATGGGGAAACGAGGGTGGGGGCGGATAGCAGGGCGCGCGTCAGCCAGCGTCACCATTCCGTATGACACCAAATGTTCCTAAACCCGTTCCTGAAGCCAATAAAGATGATTCTCACATGAGGGAGCTGCATCCTCAGAGGAATCTTTAATAGAGCATATCTACACACTGCTTCATGTGACAGGCAAGTACTATTTAGTTTGAATAGTGCTTGATCATAAATACTAATGCCACCAAATCAAGTATCTGACATGTTGACACATTGTGTTGATGCACTTGTATGAGTTATCCGTACTAGAAATTAGATGCTGAGTGAGAAATCTCTGCAATTTTGTTTATTTAGGTTAAACGCTTGAAAATGGCAATGAAATCCACTTAACTGTTTTTTATTGAAATACAAGGAACAAGCCATTCATTACTAATAGGTTTGGGGCTCAGGTTTACAGGTGGGGTTGTTTATTTGTGAAAACAGTAGGCTTCTGGTAATCTTTTCAACACCTGCTCAGGAGATGTTGCGTCTTCGCTTGAAATTTTGCCAGCTTCCTGTTATGTGTGGGTGCGGTATCATTCAACCCCGCCCCCTCTCCACTAAGGAAATGTAAGCCATGTCCACATCTTACCACTCCACTCACACAGTGCTTAAGTTCATGTTGCTTCTTGTGCTGTTGGATTCTACTGCTGTTCTTGAACCATTCATTCAAGACATCAGCAATATACACCACGTGACCAAAAGTTTCTGGTCACCCCTGGGTCTGGGGCTGTTTTTCATGGTTTAGGCTAGGCCCCTTAGGCCCCTGACAGTCTGAATGCAGGCCATGCCCTTTTCGACAAATTGAGCTCATAAATTGTGCATTTAGCAATGTCTTCATTAACTTGTTACAGATTTTTCATTTGAGATTTTGCAGGAGAGCAGGCATACAGTTCCTAGTCACTCTACTGGGTTTGCCACTGGAGGAAAGTCCAAGATCAAAAAATAAAACTTGGTGAGCGGAACTGGCTGCAGCAGGTTTCAGTGCAAACAGTGGGAGCCTGTTTGGAGGGGCTGTATTGTGAAGAGAGTGTGGGCATCTGGCTGGGATATAGGGAATCTGCAGGGAGTTCTGCGCTTACGTCAACATGGCGGTTATCTGCTGCACATACGTAGAGCTGGGACACGCTGTCCTACACTGTACCTCTTCACCTCGTACATACACGGCCAAAATGTCATTTTGCAACACTGTCCCTTTAAATGTTTATTTGTGTATTATTCAAAGCAAATACTACACGCGACTGCCTTTGGGGCACCTTCAGAACGCATGTCAACTGCCAGTCTGAGCTCGGGGGAACACGGCTCCTCACAGACAGGGGCTATAGGACGGTTTACTTCAACTGAAGCAGACGCGGAGGTCAAATGGAAAAAGCAACTTAACAAGCAATGAAAAATCAATTTTCAGCTAGCTAAAATGTATACATAAATAACAGTTCCACCGAACCATCTGCTGATAGTAAAGTGTAATATTCCTGAAACCAGTCTGCCTGTTTCCGTCAGGTCAGAAATGTTGATTTCCATTGCATCCAGCCCAGCCAGCACCGTAATGACTGAAGTATGTCGGAACAGTTGTGTACCGAGATGTTCCTCTAGTTTTTTTTTTGTGCTGAGCCACCAAACGAGGGTCAGAGGACAGCCATCGATAGTTCTTGGATTTCAGTCTCCAGCCCTGTGATTTTACGTCCTCCTTAGCCTTGGAATGTGTAGCGCAAGCATGGAAACCCGATGGCAGGCCGTTAGAATTGATTTGCCAACACTGAGGCCAATTATGAATACTTTTCTACATGTGACAGTCTGAGCTATAATTATTATATCAAGATCAGGATAGCCTAGTTGCTAACTAACTAGCTTTTTTTTCCACTGAAGTTGCTGCAAACTAGTGCAAATAGTACAGTTTCAGAGTGAAATTTTGAGCAAAATTTTGAAGTATTTTTGCTATTGTTGTACTACTATTTCCACTGCCATAGTAGCTATCTCTAACATCACAAAACGAAGCTAAATAAATCCCCCTCTGATGGTGAGGTTACATTACATTACATTACATTATAGGCATTTAGCTGACGCTCTTATCCAGAGCGACTTACAACAGAGTAACCAAACTCAGGATCAAGTCCACTTAAGTCCATTGAACAACATGTAGATAAAAAGCCTTTACTATGATGCATACATTAAGGAGAAACAAGATAGTCTGAACAAAATTTTTTTTTTTTTTTTTTTATAGTTATGGAGGGTTTAGGAAGAGGAGAGAGGTACACAGAGAAGAGGTGCGTCTTGAGTTTCCGTTTGAAGGTGCTCAGACACTCTGCTGTTCTGACCTCCACTGGAAGATCGTTCCAGGTTAATCTTTAACAGTATCTTCTGTCATTACCTTTATAAATGTGAATGGTTTAGGTTGCACTATTTCAATGTACTGTGTTGAAATATATGGAATATGCCGCATATAGCCTATGATGTATCTGAAATGTATGTTAAATGTTTATATGATACACCATTTTCAAATAGTTATTTGAAGATTTTTTGCATGAAATGGATTGCAATTTAAGTTGGAAATTTTGCATATTGGGGAAAGAACTTAGTTATTGTACATAGAATTGGATTGTCAAAAGATGGCGATTGCATTAGCGTATCTGTTACAAGCAATGACATTAGGGATGTGCCTTGACATTTGGTGTTTTGTGTTGTTCCGTTCTTAAAGGCATGGGACACTCTTGTTTTTAATTTCAGTCATTTTCCCTATAGTTTGTTTTGATGAAACATTAAGAAAACTCATTCCTCTATGCCATATTTTTGCATGTACTCATTTTTATTTGGCATTATAATGTATGACAACATACCTTTGTTCTCAGTTCCTTCTCCCAGCATGTCATGACTGGGTACATTGTTTGCATTAGCTGTATGAAGCCTTTTAGTTGTCCCACTAAAAGTACAGGAAGCGGTACTTTATAAAATCATCTAGGCCTAAATCTAGCGGAAATAATCCGTATTCAGCAGGAAAGCTACACTTAATGGAATGAATGAATGGAACAAATCCAGTCGTAACATGCCTGCAGGCAGAGGAAGACAATTTCAGCAATAATTCATTTCATATGAGAAAGGTTTGGGTCTAATTCCCTCTGAATTGCCGCTTCCTATGGTAAATCACAAAAGAGCACATCCTTTTTTTGTCAACATACGAGATGTATGAGCTTAAAAGAGAGCACACATTACTTAGACAAATAACGTTCAGGAGAAATCCGATGCTCCAGCCCTAAACAAGCAAAACAAACGAAGGTTTAGTGCAAAGGAAACCTAAAATGGACCCTTTGTTGTGTGTACCTGCGGTAGAGGTGTGGGCGACATGGGGCCGGTGCCATAGGTGGGGTTGGTGGACTCTCGAATGTCACAGTGCCAGTGAATTTAGTACAAAGTCGTTAACAAACACTATAGCTATTCTGACTATTGTGTACTTCTGTCAGACATTTCCTGGGGTATTTCCATCCACTTAAGTGGGGAAATGTGATAGCCATTAGCGGCTAATGACCTGTAGTCAAATTGCCCAGGAATCCGATTCATCCAGAGTTGCATAGCTTAATGGCACCTTATTACACAGCTGTAATACCAATAGGAGTGTATTTGGAATGCTATCAGAATAATTTGGTAGTGTTTTTAATTTTCCGTAATGTTCTAACAGATTAGTCTTACAGCGACATTTAAGAATGAGGGCACAAAAGGATATATATAGGCCTATAGATTTAGGATATATTGCTCTCTTATAGGTTATATGCGAGCACTTTGTTGGTGATTGCCTTTAGAAGTAGGCCTATTCCATGTCTGCAGCACCTTGTGGCGTGCTAGATGGCTATATAGTGTTAACTTCACACTTTTTCACTTCTTTCTGTTGTCCTTGTGGTCTTGTTAGGGCTAAGTACACACTTCACGGTTCCTGAGGACGGTGCTCCTGCAGAATGGAGTGAGCGGGTCGACACGCCGCGTTTTTGAGACGGGGAGCCCCCGAGGGCGTCGCCTCCCCGGTGGCTTTGTTGATCGTGGGTGCGAGGCCTTTTCACACATCAAGGTGACCATTGAGAAAAGGTGTCAGGTTTCCCAGGGGGCTTTGCTGTGGCCGTGCGTGCCTCTAAATAGCACCCTTTATGTGGTGTGAGCGGGCTTGTGAGTGGTTCTCCTTGTTGCACTGTGAGTTGTTAACTCAGGATTGAAATGAGTTGTTTTGGGAACATTTTGGCAGAAAAAAGGTTTCTCGTCTTTGGGAGAGCTCCTCATTCCTAAACATGAAGTAATTATTTCTGTTCCACCATATAGTCTATCCCTATGGAGTTTTATTTTGGGCACCAAACTTTGATGTAGTGCGGCATAATATTTATACTACTCTAGAAGCAGGTAATTATAAGGCATCTTCAACTACTGTTTGATCTGTGAGTGTTACTAGTTGAGGCTTAACTGTATCAATCTGCCGTTGGCTGTTAGAGGCAGACCTGATATTTGAATGCACAGGATCTTACTTCTGGCAGAAAGCCGGTGCCTTTGCTTGGGTCTGAAGTGTACGGACGCTCTTACCCAGGCCCACAAATGTCGGCGCATTTCAAATGCGGTGCTGCAGTTCGGTGCTGTTTGCCAAGATGCCCTTGTACGTCACTTGGGACAAAAACATCAGATGAATTGATGTGAACGTTATTTCCGTGACGCACTTCAGGTTTCGTCCCCAGCTTGACATGACATCAATTGCTCTCGCAAGGTTTTGGACTTAGAACATGCTAGGAGATGGACCCCAAGCTAACCAAGTTCTGCTAGCTCTGCTGTGGCTGGGAAGCTTCCATTTAAAATTCAGCGCAAGGTAGCTCATTCGCCTGCGAATGTGTGAAGTCACACTGTGTAAAACCGCCCATGGCTGCAAGCACCATTTGCATATCAGGCATTTGCATGCCAGCTCTAGAGTATACCAGGCAGAGTTTTTGAGAGCGGGCAATGGTAAACCCTGTCATGGCACATACAGGGCATAGTGGTCATGCTTTCTTGATAAGCCAACATCCTATTAAGTGATTTAACATTTTGGTTTTTCAATTTCTTCACTGCCTGTCTTCTCCATTACTGACTGACCGTATATGCATACAGGGTAGTGCTCTCGAGTTGAGATGGCTTTGTTCTAAGGAAGGGTTTGAAATAAAGATGAGAATTTTCAGCTGCTGTGGCACTGGTGCTGGTAGCGACCTGGGCAGTGTGTCTCTGGCTCAGCTGCAGCCTGTAGGCCACTGCCGGGTCTGGTGCCAATCCCCTGGGCAACCCAGGAAGCGAGGCCGGCCAACAGGAAGTCTGACACACTTCTCACCTCGTTAACAGCCCCGGCTGTGACATTCTCACTTGCCCATCAAGCGTCGTGCTTTGGCTTACTTTAAACCACGAGTCAGTGACCAAACCCATCGTGAACCCAGACTCGAGACAATTTGCCACGAAAGGCCAGTACCAATCTCCAAAAGCTATGGGGGATTCAGCGTCATTGTGTAGCAGGCACCATTTTCAACAGGACACACTCTGCCCTGCGAATAGGGGTTGTCTGTGCGTACTTATCTCAGTTAATTGCACAGGTTTCACCAGAGCTAAACTTGGCTAGCACACAACGGTTACGAAGGCTATATCCACATCGGAAAAGTGGGCAGAAGTCTGTACCCGGCAACCTGCTATTTTGGCCATTTGGGAGATTTCTATTTCTCATTGAGCTGTTGCTCCAAGCAAATGGAGAGAACAAATATGCACATGACTTTGCACGTTTTTTTTCCATGTGGCCTATAGATTAAACTGTCAGTTGAAAAGCCTAACAAGAAACTGTTAGGGGTGGATTTATTTTTTTTCCGGGGGGGATATGTTGGCGGCAGCCCAACACGTGCGCGCACATCGACGGCAGGAGAACAGACCGTACCGTTTCCTCCCAGGACCGGGGGGGGGGGGAAACCCTGCAGCCTGCTCTTACCAGATACATAAGATATAGAACATGAAACGCATGGAATTCTGAGAGGTTTAAGACAGCGGGGCCCGTGGTCACACCCATTCACTTCCTCTTCCTCTCACTGATTGGATCTCTCCTTCGAGTCCGTCCCTCTTCTCATTTTTTTTGTTGTTTATTTATTTCGAGATGTGTTCGTTCCCTCGAGCCGCTTTTCTTCGGTTCGTACTCAGACGCAGTACGAATAACAGCACGGCCCGTGTTTGCTCATCACACCTGTATCCCTGGAAACCGCCTCCCGTCGGTCCCAGAGGGTCGGTGAGGTTGGGGTCCGCACTGGCACCCTCTCCCGGACGGGGCCATTTGGCTTTTTGTTTTTTTAAATGTACGATACTGATGAACTCTAACTGGATAGAAAAAGACGGCTTAGAGGAGGCCATTTAAAAGCGAAGCCTTTAAGCGTTTGTTGGCATTGGGTAAGAGCAGCGAGTGCGCGAGCGTGCGCTCACCGCGTGCGTCTGAAGCGCCTCATAGCCGCGCAGATTTAAGCGTTTGCTCTATCCGGAGTTGTCCAGCAAAAAACAAACAACACATGTTCCTGCTTGCATAATGTGCTCTTCAGTACAGCGGGTGCCATATCCGCGTGCAGACGGAGGAGGCAGGAATGAATCGCTCACTGCGCCTAAATATAGCCCGCTTCTTAAACCTTTTTTTATTTATTTATTTATTTTTTTACAAGAAAGCAACATTAGAAGTAGTTTTCTTGTCTTGTTGCCGGCGGCGCTGAAGTGATTGAGCTCACGAGGTGGCGTTAGCGCCGGTAGCCGCCCCAGGGGAGACGCTGCTGGGCGGCGAACAGCCTGCAGTCCCCCCCCCCCAATGCGGTCCCCCTTCATCCTGACATTTAAATCCCCATCCTTGAAATGCCACCCGATTTTAAGAAATGAAAAAACGACGATGACGGTGATAACGCAGGCGGAGTTCTGGAGCCCGGCGCGGTGGGGGGCGGGGGGGGGGCGGGGGGGGGGGGGGTCCAGCTGCGGGGTCGCGCTTAAAGCCGGGACGCGTCTGTCATCGAGCAGCGGCAGCGCGTCTCCGTCTGTCAGCGGGAGATGTTTACCGTGCCGTCCGATCGCCCGTGAAGCAGCCGGGATGGGGGAGTCGTGCAGGTAACCCCCCCCCCCCGCCACGTTACCATAGCGACTGTTCTGGCACACCAGGACTCCAGAAACAAGGACCTCAAGTCAGACTCTGGATGCCCACGTTTCCACACAAATTTCCTTTAAAAAATTTTTTATACAGTTGCCATTGTCAAGTTGAGGAAGACCGAGCTATTACTTCCAACTTTTTTTTTCTTCTAAAATTCTTCCGAAGAAAAGTTCTTTGTTCTTCCCTAACAGAGCAGGCCTGTCTCTTTAAGTATAAGCGTCCAGTCCATGGAGCTGCCTGGCAGAAGGGCATTAACTTTAGTAGGTTTGCTTTGTGTTGTAGGAGCAGTGGTGGGTGTGTCCGTACAGTATCCACCACTGTACATATTACGCTGACCACTGGGAAGGAGACAGTTTAGATTATGGGATACGGTCTGACGAAGCATTTCAGCGTGGCGCTTGTACTCAGTGTCTGGATTCAAACTGTGCGTGCGTGCTTGTGCGCGTGCGTCTGTGCGACGTTAGCATCGCAGCATCGGGCCCTCCCGGGGAGGGGGGTCGCCACGGTTTCCCTGCGATCGGCGGCAGGGGGGCTACAGACCGGAGCCCTGTCAGGAATGCCGTGCGTCTGCTGGCTGGGAGGTCCCCGCTTTTACTGCCTCTCCCCCGGAGGGGGGGGAAGCACATCCATCTCTCTTCCTGTCTCCCCCGTCGCTCACCCCCGCGCCACTCTTATGTCATCCTCCTTTTTATCTGCGCTTTAATTACTCTGGAGTTTTTAATGCTGTTCTCCGTGCCACATGTGTGTACATGCATGTACTCGCATTCAGACACACACGCACACACGCGTGCACATGCATGTACTCGCATTCAGACACACACACGCACACACATGCATGTTCTCGCACTCCCACACAAACATGGTTAACACATAAATATATATACATTCACATGCACGCATACAACATACTTTTTGCCCACCCTGCTGCTGTTCCATGGTAACCGACATGAGACACTAATTAAAGACAGAGCTTCTTTCTCTCCGGCTCTTTCTCGCTCACTCTTTCCGTCTCATTTCATCATATGCTCTCTGTTCCGAAGTTCCCCTTCAGAACTGAGAAGCGAGCAGTTCCACGTCTGCCGACCCCAGTGGCTTTGGAACAATGCCTCTCTTTTCTGAATGGGATGCCCAGTCTTCTGAAAGGTCAGAGTTTGGATGGCTGTTTGTCTCCTCTTACAGCCTCCCCTTCATTGGAGTCTCATGCTGGAGGCCAGCTGTTCCTTTTAGAACTTAGAATTAGGACGAGGTGTGTGTCTGTGTGTGTGTGTGTGTGTGCATGTGTGTGCATGCACCTTTTTAAAATCCCATAAATGTATGTTTGGTGTAACATGGTTGTTTGCATGATAATTCTCTAATCCCAAAACAACAGGCTGGGGTTTGTTCTTTTTTTCCCCCTTGTTGGTCATGAGGACCTTTTACTGGACTGTGAAACAAGCCGCACGTGAGGCAATCACGTTTGTCATGTGATCCAGGCAGACACAAGATTTCTATTCATTGTCACTTAGCCTGTAATTCGGCTGCAGCCTCTGGCGAATCTGATTAGCCTTAGGAGCAACATGCAGTTCAGTACTGGTCCACAAGGGGGAGTAATGCACAGAGCAATGTGGGCAATCCTGTCAGCGGGGTGGTAGTGATGTGCAGTTATGGGTGGAGCTGTAGTCCTCCGGGTGAGGCCTAAGGGATTACACACTATAGCTCCCTCACCTTCCTCTGCTATGCCCTCCTTTTTCTTTTCCTACTCTTTATTCACCCTCTCTTTTCTTTCACGCTCTCTTTCTCACACTTTTGTCTACCTATCTTTCTCAACATTCCTTCCCTTTCAACATTCTTTCTCTAATTCTTCTTTTCTCTATCACTCTTCTCCTCTCATCCCTCTCTCTCTCTCTCGGTGTGTAGGATGTGAAGATATTCCGTGCGCTGGTCCTAGGGGAGCTGGAGAGGGGGCAGAGCCAGTACCAGGCGCTGTGCTTCATCGCACGCCTCAGTCACAATGAGATCATCCCCAGCGAATCAATGGCCCGCCTGCGTCAGGTAAGGCCCAATCAGAGCGGCCTCACAGGGCCCCGCCCCCTCTTCCTTAAAACCGCTGTGGAGTTGCTGGCGTTCAGAAAGGTCTGGAAAGGTTTGGACCGGACGGGTTTGACGATGCGAACCCCTTTCAGAAAAACCCGCGCGCGGTCCGGTCTGCGGAGGAGAGGCGGGGCGTGGAGCAGCTGACCATGAGCGCGGCGGTCAACCTGAGCCGGGCGTGGCAGCTCAGCGCCCACATCCACAACGTGTGCGGCGAGGCCCGCGAGTCCATCTACGCCCGCGAAGCCGACGTCAAGCACTGGCTGGAACAGGGTGAGCTCCTGCAAGGCACCGCACCTTCGACCGCACCCGAAACATACACCCTGCGCACTGCACCCTAAATATACACCCTGCGCACTGAACCCTAAATATACACCCTGCTCCATATCACCCATTTACACACTGAACCCTAAATATACACCCTGCTCCATATCACCCATTTACACACTGAACCCTAAATATACACCCTGCTCCATATCACCCATTTACACACTGAACCCCAAAATATACACCCTGCTCCATATCACCCATTTACACACTGAACCCTAAATATACACCCTGCTCCATATCACCCATTTACACACTGAACCCCAAAATATACACCCTGCTCCATATCACCCATTTACACACTGAACCCTAAATATACACCCTGCTCCATATCACCCATTTACACACTGAACCCAAAAATATGCACCCTGCTCCATATCACCTATTTACATACTGAACCACCAAAATATACATCCTGCTGCATATCACCCATTTACACAGTGAACCCTAAATATACACCCTGCTCCATATCACCCATTTACACACTGAACCCCAAAATATACACCCTGCTCCATATCACCTATTTACATACTGAACCACCAAAATATACATCCTGCTCCATATCACCCATTTACACACTGCACCCCAAAATATGCACCCTGCTTTCATATTATTTACAAGTGCGGCTTTCACTTATTTACAAATTATGCCCCAAAATAGACACCCTACTCCATATCACCTTTGTACACACTGCTCCTCAAAATATACACACCCTGCTCAATATCCCCTCTTTGGAAATTACACCCAAAAATATACACCCTGCTCCATACTGACTATTTACACACTGCAGCCCTGTCGTAAGCATGTCTGGCATCTGTATCTGTTTTACAGCTCGGTCCAATAATATCCCACATGGTTCCACTTAAACGGGTTTGGATTTTTTGTTTTTAGCAATAAAACACCAGATTAGAGCAACATGGTGTAACATTTCAAACAGTACTGTGAATTTCAATCCTTCATTGTGTATAAAGGCCTACAGTTCTGGATATTAGTGGGTTTACTTTTTCAGCATGCACGCACAAACATGCTAGACCTAATTACAGCTTACAGTAGAGTGCGCAATGTGAGCCTTCAGAAACGACATCACTTCAGTTAATATCATATTTTAGCTGCAACAGCATGCCTCAGCCGTTTGTATTGCTGTAAACAGGAAAATGGAAAATGGCATAGCACTATGAGACGCACAGCACTAAGAGTCAGGATGGCGAGGGTTCCGGGTTCTGAGACTCAGCGTCCGCTGTTGTGTGCCCCCCGCAGGCGCGGAGGGCTCCGTGTTCGAGGCCCTGCCCCCGGCGGCGGGCGTGCCAGAGCTGCAGCCGTGCCGCGCGGTGCGGGACCTGTGGCAGCCGTGCGCCTGCAGCTACGGCCTGCGGCTGGAGTGGTACCCCTGCCTGCTCAAGTACTGCCGCAGCCGCGAGCCAGCCGGCAAGAGCAGCCCCTACAAGTGCGGCATCAAGAGCTGCAGCAAGGGCTACCGCTTCGATTACTACGTGCCCCGCCGCCAGCTGTGCCTGTGGGACGAGGAGACCTAACGGCACCGCCCCCCCCTCCCACCCCAACACGCGCTGTGAGCAGCGGGCATGGGGGGGGGTAGAGGGGTGGGATGGGGTGGGGGCGGGGGGTGCTGCAGGAAGGAGAGTTCTCGGTAGCCAGATATGTAGACGTGGAGGTTGTCCCTCGGCGTCGCTGATTGGTCGGAACAGAACGAAAGGACAAGCCCACTTCCTGTTACAGCCACTCACGCCTCACTGGCGCCGGATGCCTCCCCTCTAGTGTTGATTTACGGGGGAGCAGCTTCGCCGTTGGCTGGTGTTTACTTTGCATTCCGACAGAGCAACGTCCCTACTGGCTGCATTTCACCTTGAGTGCCAGTGGAGCCACTGTGCCTTTTTTTAGCCTCCAGTACCTCCTGAACTTCCAGTAGAGCTCCTATTGGCTGTTGTTACCTCCTCGAGCTCCATCAGAGAAGCTTTCCCATTGGCTATTTTTAACCCCTGCGTTTGGATGTTACTGAAATGTTGCTTCTCAGTTTTTTAACCACCTTGTCTTATGTATGTGAACCTGCTTAACATGACTGAACTCAGTTCTTGTACGACATTCCCACAGGCCAGGGGCAATGGGCACCAGACACTGGCCTAGAGCCACACTGGCAAACTAAAAGGAGATGTGTTCTGAGAGAGGAGAGAGAGTGAAAGATGAGGGGACAGTGTGGTCAGTCCGGCAGGGATGGGAGCTGAACTTATTGAGCTAAATATTTGTGTCTATCTCTCTCTCTCAATGTAATTTGCCTTAAAGCTTCCCCAATTCAGGTCTTATTTATTTTTTAACACCGAATACAACAATAGCCACATCTATAAATAATCATTGTTCGTGTTTTGTGTTAATTTCATATTGAAATTGTTTTGTTGTTTTTGCTGTCATTAATGTGATTGAATTATTTCTTTCTGCTCATCTACAGTATGTGTGTAAGTAGCCCAGCTTTGTGCTAAGACTGCATCTTCTGTTGCAGAATCGGAGGGTCAGTCCACGCAGATTCCTGAAAAAGTCAAATGTTTCCAGTTCTAAGACTTGAGGGCCATTTCAGCTGCATACCATTATGGCTGTGGGTTGCATTGTCATACATTTCATGCTGATTATTTTAACTGTGTCTTCCACTTGTTGCATTCCAGTCTTTGGTGCTCTCCAGTCACCTGTGTTGCATTGAAATGCATTCAAGGAACGAATCAAGCTGGTCTTCCCCGGTGACAATAGTGTTTATACATCTAGAGCGTGTGCGTGAAGGAGAAAAAGAGAGAGCAGAGAAAGACAGTCAGCGAAGCGATGCCCTTTAACCTTTCAGTATGACTACAGCGATTGCTAGCAAGTGTGAGTTTGTATTCATTAGAACTGAACTCAAGCTAACGGTACTGAGAGAAGGTTGGCTCTGGGATATCTGTGCCCTCAGCTTGTCCGGACATTACCATGGCCAGCAACATGATTGTTTCTGGAACCTCTATGTTATTTTACCTCAGGCACGTACCAGGACCTTCTGAAGTAACTCCTGAAAGTAAATGTGTTCCCTTCCCCAAAGTCAGTAACCGTGGTTCACAAAGCATGTCCTCCGCGGGCCTGGTTTGGTGTTCTGTTCCATATGCAGTATTAACGGAAGCGTAGAGACCGCAGTGTTGTTAAATTGTGAAAGATGAAAAGCCTGGTTTTCTTCATGCCAGATGAATATCGGGTATCCATAGTAACTGCGTACCCATCTGTAGTCTCAAACTAGTCAGTGTGTGTGAGTACTGGTCTTTGTATAAAGCAGATGGGGGCCTGTAACATGATGGCATTTGACTGGCCAGATGAGCTCTAACCCCTCCCCCACTCCCATTTTCTGGACCAGTCCTAGCATTGTTATGTCATAATACCATGCGGTGATGCAAGACCCCATGTATCGAGGAAAGGGATGGAGAAGGCCAATGTGCATGTGTACATCCATGGTTCACCAGTGCGTGTTACAACTGACTCCCCTCTGGAGTGGTTCATCATGACTGAGCCAAAATGGCCCAAGGGCTGTTTGCAGAAGGGTGGACTCTCGCTGTAGCTTATGGCAGTGACCTCTGTAAGTAGAATGGTGTCATAAGGTGGGATGAGGCAGGATACTTGTAAAGGGGGACAGTCTGTGATTTTTTCCACTTTCACTTTTTAAGTTCCTTGCGGCTCCAGTAAAGCTGAGCAATGAACTGTGCGCTTAGCTTGTTCTTACTGTTTTTAATGACATTTTAACATTTCTTTAGTGAAAGTGTCTTCCTTATCCATTTCGCCTTGTATTGTGCAGGTGTCTCACATACTGCAGTGTTCATCTGCTCTCTAAGGGACACCTTTCATTACCCATAATGCCATGCTGCAAAAGGCGTGAGACCTGTCCAGGCCTGTTGGTCAAGCGTCATGCAGGTGTCAGTTTCATCTATCAATTAGTAACTGAGGTGTATCTGGAACACCAGGTGAGGTCACTTCCTATCCAAATGATGTCTTCAGTGATACAGTTCAGAGCTGGGGTTGGGATAAACCAGGGCTCTTCAGAACAATCCTCCCCACCCTTCCCAGACACTGTCATTTCCTTCATAAGACAAGCAAATGGCAGCTGCATGAGTCCGCTCCATTCTACTTTCAGCAGAAGAGAAGGTTGTTGTCGTTATATGATGCCAAGCCTTCATCATTAGATACACACTGTTCAGTTTATAGTTCATTTGCTTTTGTCCCTGTTCTACCTGTGGGCTATATGGAAGCAGCCGTGCAGTAGCTTGGCCAACAGAACGTTCAGCTGGCTGCTAAAAATATGCCCTTGTGGCACATTCAGCTTTTCCACACGCAACCTCGTTGCTGTGCCTACGCGATTGAGACTGAAGGCATTTTGTTCATAGATTGAGCGGAGATCATATTAAGAACTGAAGACGCTTTGTTATGAAGAGTGTTGTCTGTATGGTGTCCTTTGTAATTGACGTAGCCCAGCAAGTACTATTTTATGTGAGTGTTTTGCGTATTGTATGTTGCAGAAGATTGTAATGAGGAACTATGTCTCAGGCAGGACCAACTCTGTACAAATAGTCACCAGCAGGGAAATAATTATTTCATATTGTATTGATTTTCACCTGGTGATTATAACTTTGGTTGTCTCTGTTTATAGCATAACAGAATACTTACACGAATGAAATCTACATGTTCATTCAATTTTGTTTTTCCTAATTTGTCTTTTTTTTTTTTTACAACATACACATTTTGTTTTGTTTTTTATAAACCAAAAAAGGCAAAAAGCAGTCTACTGGGAACAAAATACACTAACCTTTCTCTGTTTTTGGGAAGTGCCTTAAACACATCAGATATGTTGCTCTAGTAAAAGTACCACGGCTAAAAGTTGCAAACATATTTTTGTATAAAATGTCTTGTAAAAAAAAAAAAAGTATGTGAAGAGTGATTACAGAAATATGAAGTAATTTGTACGATTATATATATAAATGTTTATTTGTCCTGAGCGGACAGAATAAAAGTCTCTTTTTGCACTGCAGGGATACGTGTTGGCTTTTGTTTTAACTTTTTTTGTTTTCCCCCAAGAAACGAAAGGCCTGAAAGCATAAACGAAATTGGGAGGGAAGGGCGCAGCCTTTGTTTTGTTCGCGGCGTAGACGAGCCAGCGGAACACCGGCGTGACAGCACTGCGTTCTGCGTCACCCGCCATCAGCGCCCGCCATCCTCGAGCCCACGGACGGCGGGAATTTCACACGCGTCCATCCCCCTTCCTCCTCCTCCGCGCACAGCTCTATCGACTGCATTCATTTTGATTAGCTATACATGCAGACTTCGAGAAAATATTTGTGTGTGTGTGTGTGTGCCTGTGAGCGTCTGGAAAATGTGCAATGGAAATGATACTGCATTTTCCTCGCAATATAAACCAAGAGTGGCCCTCCAAAAATAAACAATGTTAGTTTTTAACGAGAGCGGGTAATGAATAGGGCTCAGTGCCAAGATGGTGGGTGCTAGTTTACTTTCCACTTGGGGGGCTCCTCGTGTACCCTCACGCAGGATTCTTAACCTGAATTACTTCCCCAGAGATATCCAGCCATTTAAAAGGATGGGATTTGGTTAGGCAGCCTGCCAAATAAATAGCACAATGTTTTCGTTAATGATTTCTTAGCAGCACCTTAACAACAATACAATTTTGTACGCACATTATCAAAGAGCAAGTTATTACTCCATGTAAGAAATATGTCTCCCGTTGGTAAATCGATCTTAGCATCTGTATTTGTAATTCAGTTCGGAATCAGTGAATCACAGTGGTAGAGAGTTAGTTTCAAGTGTGTCATGTACGTGTGGATGACACAGCTGCACAGTATGGTTTAGACATGCAACTATAATAATGACCACTAGATGAGGCTCTTTCATGGCTTATCCCTTGTGCTGTTTGTAAAAGCCTTGAGGTCCTTGAAAAGGATTGGGTTGTATGCATAATATTCATTATTATAGTGACTGTTGCTTCTATAAGGTTGAAAATCCTCCTCCAAACCTGCGTAAGACGAGATGGGTCTGACTGCTGGGTGGAAAAGGAGCTCATGTTCTAGGCCTCAAGCCGCAGTCTTCACCCATGCAGTGTATACATGTGCATTTAGCATTTTTTATCCCCATTTATCGCCAGTTTGGAAAGGCCAGTCCTGTTCATAGACCTGCCTTGTGACTGCAGCATGCTCTGTCAGTTCAGCACTGCACAGATTCTGAAGAACTGACCCTAAACTTTATTGGAATTCAACTTCCCTGACATGGTCTTGATGTGGTAAGTGACACTAATGAAAGGGTAAATGACAGCTGACGGCACCAGCTCCACACTACCTGTAAATGTATTTTTATATGCTGTCTAACACGCTGTTATATGCATGTTTATTGGACCAGTAAGTGATCCCATTGTGTCAACATGGAACTCTACTTACATTAGCAAAACAAGAGAAATAATTTCCTCTATCCAGGGTTCCTATATGCCCTTAACGATGGAATATTGCTTGCTGGTTCTTGCTTTTCGGTTGGTTTATGCATTTAAAGAAACTCATTTTTACATAGCTGTCTCTCCATAATGAAAGTGTTTTCTGGTTACTGACAGAGATCAGGTTTTAATTAAACTTGGAAGGATTCAGTACATTGACTGACAGGTGGGGTGCTTTGCCTGCACTGTGGCATCAAGGCTTTTGTACTGTTTTCTGTTAACACACAAGTAAAACTGATTTTCAGGTCACTGGACTAAATGTCAAAGGTTATATTTAAAAGGACTCCTGACCAGTCTAATTTAAAATCTGAAATTCATTCACAGGAGTGATTTTAATGAAAGTTCACACAAATGTTCTCACTGTCCCACAAAAGCTTTAAGGATAAAGTCAAAGGTTAATATTAAGTTTGCAGGAGCTCCTTCAACTAATATCTGTCAAACAAACAGCATACAGTGGTAAACATACTGTTACCTAACATCCATCCTCAAATTATCCGACACTGTATCTTTATGATATTTATGATATAATATCGTTATGATAAGTTTGTCAGTTCTGTCTTTTTGCCCGTTTGGCTATGCATACACATACCAACCAATGTCAGCCTCAAATTGAATATTTTCAACGTGACGATGTATTGCCACATTGTTTCAATCATTTCTGATAAATACTGGACTGACTACACAACACATCATTGTGAGCTCATTTTCTTAGATATATATTTTATTTAATGTTGCTAAATTTGAAAGTGGTTTGTTTTGTGTTGCTGCCCTCTAGCGTTTTCTTTTTGTAAAATTGTATTTACATTATAGAAACAACAGAGGGCAGCATTCCGCAATGAATGTTCAAATACCCCGCAGGAAATAATTCCCACAGGAAACTTTTGACCTGTACAATTAACATGTGCTTGGAAGATATATCAACGTAAATGTCACCTTCATCTGTTATATCCTGTCTGTTAGGTATTCACATACTCAAGTATTTCTTCACCTGAGGGCACCAAAAAATGTTCTAGGAGTAATCCACATGACCATTTCACTTATAATGATGTGTAATAGACACTGTCATTTTTTGGGGAATTTCTGTGATTATTTGAAAATGAAAAATCATTTAATTGGACCAACAAGGTGGTTAGATGTAGATTCTGTACCAAGCACAATGGGCATCACAGTAAAATTGATAAATATATTTGTCTTCCAAATAGACGTTGTCCTTTTTACTTTCATTTATCTTTTTTTTGTAACAGTGCCACCCAGATGATTCACTCCAAATTTACTTACACACATCAGGTTGTCAGAATCAATTAAACCTGAGCAAATAGTGGACAAGGGAATGCATAGGCAGGCATGCAAACACACACACTTAAGTTTTTTTTTTTTATTTTTTTTTTTTAGTTTTGTTTTATTTTATATCCCAAGAGGTAAAGACCTGTACTTCAAGATGACTGAAAATAGGAAATGGCCTGAACAGGGCACAGTATCATATATACCTAATAGAACGCGTACAGGTAGCCAAGAGCACTATTGTCATTTCTTTGTTACAAATAAAGCTTGAGAGGTTTTGGTAGCCTAGTGATTGCATAGCATACAATATTTGAGGAAGAGCACAATGGATTTCATTAGACAACTTATGAAATAAATGCGGCAGTTCTCTCCCTTTGTCTACTGTAGTCAAGTTGACGCAGCTCTAATTTGCATAGAAACGACTGTTTGAGCCACTGACTGGTGGAGCAGCGCTTTGGTCTGTGCCGTGGCCTCAAGGCGTTTTCCTCATGTGTGTTTTTTTCTCTTTAGAATCCTGAACTCCAAAAAAACAAGGATGTTCACGGTTGTTTCATTTTCACATTTGAGTAGCCAATAGGGCGTTACCACCATACAGCCTTCTGAGCCTTCTTCACAGGACTTCAGTTCATTTGAGAAAAACATTCATGGACACACACAAGGAATCCACATAGCTACATATGGTACTTTTGGCACCAAAACATAGTATAAAAAAGTTCAATCATGAGTAGCTATTTATTGATTTATTGTTCACCAAAAAAACCTAGCAATGTGCGACCTTGCTGTCATTACTTACTGAATCAGTAAAACTAACTTACCAATTTTTATAGCTTTCATTTTCCTAAGGTGCCAAATTATAGAGCAGTCTGCTAACTGAAATTGACCCCAGCCTCGCCATAACCCCTTCCTTACCCTAACCAGAGCCCTGTCCCCTACCCAGAATCAGTCGCTATCCAAATCCTGATCCTAATGTCAACTACATGTGAGAGAGACTGGATTTAGAGTTATATATCTGTGGACAGGATTGTTGGATGAGGTCATATATTTAGCAATTTTATCCTTTGCCAGTACATTCTACAAGCCTTCTAACCTGAAGGAAATATTCATGAAGTATCCCACCAAAAGCATTCTTTGTGTGCTGTTCTGTCAGGTATTCTCTGTCTTGTCTAAATATTGCCAAATCACTGATTACTGTTCTCTGTTCCCTGACATATTCCTCACACACTCCCACCATCAACTCATTGGAGCAAGTCACCTGATCTCCTCGCCAAAAAGTCACTTTTACTGTAAGTATGTGCAGAACTAGTCACGGGGTAATGGGGTAAGGCTGTCCAGAGAAAAATTGGTGTTATTCTCCTGTTCTCTTTCATCTTTGGGCACTCTTGCTCTTTTAAAATGGCCATATGATTTACAGAAATTAAGTTTAAAAAAAATAAATAAATAAAATACAGAATAAAATAGGCTTATGACTTTCACTCATTTTAACTTCCAATTTTTTTATCAATCAGTTGGTACTTTGGAATATAATCTTAATATGAATCAGGTTATAAATATATGTATTATGCAATATATGTATAATGCAAGAAACAAGTTATCCTCTGCTTATCCTCTGTTTCATGTTGGTGAAATAGTCAACAAATTCATAGATTCATCACTGTGCTTAATGGACACACTATGTGTCTTATGGAGCTTTGTCTACAGTCTACACTGACATTTATAAGACCCTCCCACATTGTGGTATATGTAATCTGAAACTTGGCTGGACTTCCTTAACAACAGATTATCCAGCTCTATTTGTATTTTCATTCACAAAACTATTAACAAAATTGCTTGGACACTATACTATGCTATGGTGCCTTGAGATTCATTACAGACTGCGCAGCCCTCACACGTAACTACACACTGTATGTGAAACCTGGATGGACCTCCTTAACAACATGTACACCTACTGTAAATGAAAAAACTGGTATTTTATTCACATAGCTATTCTACATTTCCCTTCTATTTGTTTCATCTACTTAGGATGAACTATACATATAAATATGCATAAATATAACTCAGAGCCTGACTATTACAGTTCATGGTCCTGGAACAACCTCCAAGCTAGGCCAAAACCAAAGAGAATAAATCTATGGATGAACACAAAATCAGCTTATGAAACCTCTTTCAAAACCACATTATAATTTCAGTGTATTAAAATAGTTTTGTCTTGATTTGTATTTGATTTCTTGTAATGACTAGTTGGAGTGCAGCACACATTTGTTTATAATATATCTGAGATGCCTCCTGAAGTCTCCCTTCAATAGATTCTTTGTCTTAGTTGGACAGCTACAAAAACAAAAATGAAAGAAAATGTGCGTTACTGTTTAAAGGACAGGAAAACGAGGCCGTGAGGCAGTAGATTTCTAGCAGCTCCAGATCTAGTGGCAGAACAAATGCCCCTCCTGAAGCTGATCCTTCAACGGTGTCTCAGCAACTGTCAACGACACAGGTCATCTCTAAATCCTTCAGTCAAATAAATATTTTGCTAAATATTTGACCTCCCAAATGGCTCACAGAACCTGTATAATGAGGTACTACTTTAATGTGTCTGTGTAACTGTTACAGCCATTTCCTCATTCCTGTCTGCAGAACCTTATGAAAATGTATTGTTGAGGCTTGGTCAAATTTCCAGTTGCTGCAGTGTTGTCACCTTTTGTAAGGCTCTCAAAGTCCATCCGTCCCATTAGCATGCGTCAGTACTGAACCCCACAGCTCACTGAAGCGCCAGGCACCCTTTTTCTGGACTCTTACTGGGTGGGTTTGCCTGTGGTTTCTCAGACAGCCACTGACCGGTGCAGTTATTCAGTCTGGTCTATGGCAATTCATGTCTGACAGAGACCCCACTCCAGGGCATATGCAAATGTTGACCCCGCGAGCTCAGCTGTATTCGAGAGTCATTATCCCATTCTGACGCTGTGTTGCTCACCATGCAAATCCAATGTGCCTTTGCATGGGCCATGGCAAACAGCCAGGTGCCATGACTAAAACTCAATGCTGATGTACTGTCTTGAGTCTGTCTTGCCGTGCCCTCTCTAAGAGCATCTTGATACACTGCTCAATAATAAATTCAGATGTGTGTGTGGTTTTTTTTTAATAAAATAAAAAATAAAAAATAATATTGTGTTGCATGTAGTCTTGTCATTTTGGTGAAGGGGGAAAAGATGATGAACTTAAATTGTTCATGTACAATAAGGGGTATGGTACTTGTGCATGTATATATTTAAGGTCCTGTATTTATGCGTATATGTATTTTTCATGCTTTATTTTTATGAAACTGTAGTATGATTGTTTGCCTATTTGGAAATAAACACTGGGCCATTCTGCCCAGTCTGTCTGTGATTAAAGGGTCAGTGTGCTGATCAGTATATGATTAGCTTTCCTTAGCAATAGATTTTGAGATAATGCCCTATTAATTGGACCAGTCAAAATTGAATACTGTCCCAGTCCTTCAGACAAAGCCACAGCTCCACAAACATGAAGAACATGGACAGAAATCATACACGGTTCTTCCCATTTTTAGCCCTTACTGGAGACTTCAAAGCAAAATTGGCATGGGGCCTGTGATTCAGCATAGCCATTCTTCTGGTACAGTACAATTTGTTATTTGCTAGGTTTACATTACACTTATTGATTTTAAATGGGCCTCGGGGCCTCGCTGATGTTCTCCACTTCTGTACGTCACTCTGGATAAGTGTTTAAATGATTGTAATGTAATGTAATGTTATGTCATTTAACTCTTATAGAAAGCTTCTACATGGTATCCTTGCGAAATTTATACCATAAGGCAGTAACGTCCAAAAACCATACTAGGCAGGTACACGACCAAGCGATATCCCGAATTAAAGAAAAGAAGTTAGCACACTCAGTGCGTTTTTTTTTTTTAGCTCGTTTTCTTTAATACTTGTGAAATTTGAGTCCATAACTGCATCAGCTGGTTGGATTGGACAGTTGAGCGATTGAGTTGCTCAGATTGCAACATAGGTACATAGGACAGTTAAATTAAAAAACACATTTTAATATTATTTTAATACACGTTCACTGGTGCATAACATTGCTCATGAACACAATCCATGTTCAGGCTCAGTTCTCTAATTCTGAGGTCCAGCTATTGTTGCCTTATGCAAAACAGCCAAGACTGGATTGGCTGCCTGTGACCGACTCATGCAAATGATCTTCCCAACAGTCTGTGTAGCTTTTGAAAAAGGTGAATCCTCTTGTATGGGCCCAGTAGGATAAATGCTTTGTATCATAGTGAATTTGGGACAATTTGAATGAAGTATTCAATTCATCAATAACTGAATGGAGAAAATAAGGGAAATTCAAATGTGATTGACCAGTCAGGAGAACGTCTGTGATCAAGGTGACGTGCCGCTGTCCTTTTCAGTCGGTTAAATAAATAGTTACGGAATGACATGCATTTTTTCTATATTTTATTTAGTAGATCTGTTAGGCCTATATCAATGCGAACTAAATCGCCAGGTTTTCTCATTTTCGTATTGAGAGGAATTGTAAATTCAAATAAGTAAACAAGAAACAAAGTTGTGCGCGAAAGAGAGAGACAGAGCGAGAGACAGAGTGAATGGGGATACCCTCTAACTTATGAATATGATAAGAGCGATTGCGTGTGGGAGAAAATTTGAAAGTGGAATGCATTAGAATAACCTCAAGATCATTTTACTGTTAGCACAGTGAGATGGACTCCTGTGTTTCTGCACAAAGTTGCGATCCCTAGTAAAATCAGCTGTTTTTATTATTGCAGATATTAAGATGAGTGGCGAGCCAGTGGAGCCTTCAGAACCACACTCTGAACAAGCAGGTAAGGACCGCTGAAAGTACGTTAATTTAAGTATTAAATATTTTAAGTTAGCTGTAGCATCTTCTGTCTGGCTATTTAACAGCTTAATACAGAGTGTGCATCCACATTCAACGCTGCCTTCTTTTAGACTATACCTCAGAATGTTTGTCTTTGGCATTATATGCTGTTTCCTAGGAAGGTTATCTCATATATCATTTATCTCATATGTCTATGGAAAAACGTGGAATTTGATAAATAATATAGGTTGCAGATGTATATGTATTTGATGTGTTTAAAGATATCATATATTTAAGCATTGGTATTATGATATTTTTCCTAAATCATCCGAAAATTGGGATTAATTTAGGAACGCGTAAACTTAAACAATTGTT
The DNA here is from genome assembly GCF_018555375.3 of Anguilla rostrata. Lineage (NCBI taxonomy): Eukaryota > Metazoa > Chordata > Actinopteri > Anguilliformes > Anguillidae > Anguilla > Anguilla rostrata. Next base: position 20,086,478 of record NC_057941.1, on the reverse strand, counting down.
TTTCTTTTTGCTCCTATTTTTTCCCTATTTATTACAAAAACGTGAATATGGCGTGTCATGCCAATACTGTGATTGGATTGTACGAAATCAGAGTGCATTTATTTTTTAGTAAGAATGGAAATAGTCAAAGCCACATCTTAGATTCAATTTTAAATGAAGATACTATATCACGTAGGCCTATATAAACATGTTAGTCAGACTTGTGCTTTTGTTATATATACAAAAAACACACGTCTGACTAACTTGCTTATACATTACATTGACTAACATTGTAATATATTGCATTATATAACATTAAATTAAATAATTACACTATCTTCATATTTGCATTAGCTCATCGTGTTGCATTTTTGTTGAGAGTTTCTGCTCTATAATGAGTTCTGTGAAGTAGCCTGTGGAAATACATTTTTTATGAGCACTTAATTCATAAATTTATAGGTAAAACTTATTAGATTGTTTGAACTGTGGTCGTAGTCAAATCGCATACCCTTACAATATATTTTGAATACGTGTTTTTATTCCTTATGAGATCATATATAAGTAAAAATGTAACAATATTCTGTAAATTACGTTACATAGAAAAGTACTGTTAATTGTGAATATAGGTAAACTTCAGGCTTATGCGTTGGCTATTATGTAGTATAAACAATGTAATAAATAATTTAAATATACAGTATCTTAATCAGTCTTGCCAACCTTACTCCTAGGAAATGTAATTGCTTTAACCAATGTGCAAACAAATGTTCTCAATAATAATACAAGTTTTTTAATTCAGAATAGTTTCTGTGTTGCGCGGAGAACCTTTGGGGGATTATGGTTTTTTGGCGTAATATTTCTATCGGTGCGCTGTCATCTTCGGTGAGTTTAGAAATAAGAAGCCATTTCCCATATAATTTATGCTTTTAATTAGTTGCTGAATGTGAACTGAGGGGTGCAAAAGCATCAACGGTAGCCTATTGGTTCTGTCCCTCGTTTTCTTTTTATAAGGGTTAAAAGGATATGTCAGACTGAATGTTCGGAGGGAGCTCAGCACTGACGTGAGAGTACAGACAGGCGGTTTGACCGTTTAACGGGATGCGCCTCAAGTTGTGCTCTGCGGCTGATATAGCCCCTAGCCATGTGGAAACGCGGAAGGCGAGATGAAATCCGGAACAAACCGCCACTGAAATGTGGAACTTGGAAGCGGAGTGAATGTATTGCAAACTAATTCCACCTATAGCCCAGTGGAACAAACAGATTCCTTTTTAAGGAAGTAATTTGACAAACTGCATGTGAAGCTACGTATGTTTCCGAGATACCTGCCGGCTGGTGCAACTTGACACAGTAACAGCCAATTCTGGACGTTTGTCTAATATTCCCCCCGCCTGCCGTAAACACCCATTGCTATCGTTTAATCGGGGTAATCGTGAGGTCAAAGAAACTCTACGTCAGAGTTTAAATGTGCAACATAAACCCCAGTTTGCCAACAGGAGGGTGGGTTGTGTTGTGTACAATGTAGGCCTACAGCAAACAGACTTTGCTAGAAGAGGCCTCTGAATTTAGCAAACTATAAAGGGAGTAAAAACCACATCTTTAAACTGTCCTCGACCAGTTTTTGCTCGTTTTGTGTGATTAATAACCGTAATACTTTGAATGGTATTTACTCAGAGCGGATTCCTTTTTCGCTTTATGACGTTGACGATATTGGTTATATTTGTTTTTTCTCATGAACTTATTTTGGCATAACAAGCATATCAAATATATTAGGTTGTTTTACATGCTTGAAAGAAATGATTGGACATTTATCATAGTTATACAACAATCTTTTTCAAGTAAAATGTACAAACTTACAAAAGATAATCACTTACAACAATCTAGAACCGGTTTGGCACATTTAGCAGTTTATATGTTCAGCCTCTCATATTACACTATCCGGGGTACTCACTAGAATTGACCATACTTTCAAAGTATTTTACACCTGTTTCTGATCATCATTTTTAGCTTCTTTATTTGCAATGTAAATTATTATTATTATTATTATTATTATTATTATTATTACACAACTTGGTCCTACAGCTTATTAACCGGAGAGTGGCTTGGGCTTTGAGGAAGTCTGTGAGACTGTTGACTAGGAATTCACGTTCTTGCATTTGCACTTTTGAAAACTGGCTGTAAGAATTTTTAGTCAATCCTTTTTTTTGGTAGATGTGTGTGTGTGTGTGTATGTGTGTGTGTATCAACACACATGTTTTGTGGATAAGCATACAGATAAATATATGCACTATTTGTGGAATAAGCCTCTTCATTTCTTAGGGTGTCTTTAGACTGAAAAGTAGCCTGTTGTGGAATCTAGATTAGGTGAAAATCACATTCCACAAAATATTTTTTTACAGACTAGCGAGAAGCACCTTTTGATGAATGTACATTCTATGCCACACCACATCTGTTGGTAGCATTGAGAGATCCTGGACACTTTTACACCATAAGTGTCTCTGATTACACAGTTTAAAGAGAAATGTCTCATGCTATCTGATTTTCAAGTGATTACATAGGGTGCCTCTGACAACAGTCTTTTCTAACATGCTGATATCCCAGAAATTAATTTGGTATTGATTTTAATGAGCATGCTTTTTCCTTACATCAGGCAATCAGGCAGCATTTTCTTGAATACACAGTGTAATTCTAACTTGTGGATAAGTGTTTCTTCCTTTTTCTTGCCTAAATGTAAGTTATGTAGAGAACATGGAAATGCATTAATGTGTTCTGTGCATCATGAGAAAGCACAAATGTGTCTTTGGTGTATCTCAGCACAATACTATATAATTTACAGTGACCTCCAAAAGTATGTTAATGGGATTAAATTAGTTATTTTTGCTACTAAACTTAAGGCATTTGGATATGATATATAACATGCCAATATGTTTTACCATTTTACAGAAATATCTGTTTTTGTGTTGCATCACCCCATGTTCAGCTGTGCAAACTTAAGTTAATGGATAAATGCAAATCAGAGCAGTAAAGTCTAATGCTTGCATAGCTCTTAAATGCACTATATATTTAAATAAAGTGAATTCCCTTTGTGTTTCCACAAGCTACATTCTTGCAAAATTCTTGCAAAGAATAAAATGCTTCAGCATAAAACAATTAGGAGTACATTTTAGTATTACTTGCCAATAGATTTTTCTGGTAAATGACACTCATGTTAACCAAGAAAAATACATGTACATAGTTACTGTTAGTGTCAAATGCCAGTCATGGCTTTGTTGGATATGTGTAGCCAAAGTGCTGTGGATTGTGATGTTATCAGATCTCCACACTTCATTGAAAGACAGTGGAATGGCACATATAGCATGTGTCTTCTGAAGCTAGATGAGGAAACAGCAGATCCCTTAAAGTAAAGTTTAAAGATGGCCCTATAATAATAGCAGTAGTCTTTCTTGTCCTCCATCTGATAATCGGTATATTATTATTATGATTATGATTATGGTTATGATTATGATTATTATTATTATTATTATTATACAGTTTAAGTAAAAAAAAGAAATTTAAATTATATTTTGATAAGTATGTTTTGTTAAGTTTTCGATTCAGAAACATCAGAATTAAGAGGAAGCCTCTCTCTCAGTATAGACAGTATAATAATAACCCTCTCTGGTTAATAAGGTCTAGGACCAAGTTGTGTAATAATAATAATAATAATAATAATAATAATAATAATAATAAAGCAATGGATTGATTTTTTTTTTTAAAAACAATAATTTTTTAAACATTGGGAGTGCTGTGATTTCACATCATCCCAAGTAGAGCTGAATATTTGTGTTCCTTGGGATGCAACAACATCAGAGTACTAGTCACTGATATAAGCACTGATTCACTTTAATTGCAATGTGCTTTGTCCTTAAGGGGAGGCACCACAGATGAAAATGATGGATTTTGACTTGATAGTTCAATTTTGAGATATTATGATATTTAGCTTCTACAACTGCTGTAGTTTCATAAAATATCTGAAACAATGATCAGAAACAAATAATTATATATAAAATAGTTCATTTAGCTGTTTTTATACATGTAAAGTACACAAGCATGAAAAAATAGGTTTAACAACCATTTTCGCTAAATTGCATATTTTCTGTACAAAAAACTTTTTTTTTCCAACTTAACTTATAAATATAGCTATCAAATTTAACATAGTGCTTCTTAACTAAAATAGCTGGTAATTTACAAAATCTTATATACGTATATATTATGATATATTATTTTAAGCATCTACATAGGGTTTATTGAGTAATTAATCTAGAAAAAGTTTTGAAAAATCCCTCTGTAAATTACTAACTATTGAGGTGTTCATCACATTGCAACAGAAATTAACTCTAACTTAATCCAATGAGTAAAAAGTATTTTAACTAATTTGCATATGTTTCTAAAAAATAATAAATAAAAGTCATAATATAAAAAATGTTTGCATTTGTGTCCACATTCAAAATAAAAAACATCATTTTGATTGGAGGAAAGGAATTTTTCCCCTATTCACCCATGGTACCTCCCCTTAAATTTGCATAACAGTCAGGTGAGGATGAGCATTTTTAATATCACTTCCAATTCTTTCATTTGTTTATTTCAGTGACAAAAGTCATGCTGTTGTGTAAGTACTGAAAAGTTAAGGACAAACATTGTGGGAAAACTGAATGTGAGTTGCTGTAAAGCTCATAACAGGCTCTAATCTGTTTTTTCATCATTGACTCACATTGTTAGGCTGCATAGGGTTAATTGAAGTCAGTTGCACATGTAAACCCATTTGACTGAAGAAGAGATGAAAGAGTGGGAGAGGAGATGCTTTTGCCCCCTCGTCCACTTATCTTTGGGCCCTGCAGTGGGATAAAACACCTGGGATCCTGGGAGCAGTCAAACACAAGGGGCCCCCTCAAGGTTTCCATGGATACCAATTTGCATGGGCTGCTGATTTCCATACTGGAAGTTTGGCTTTTAGGAGGGGGGAGATTTCCATACTGCGGGACTGGAGCCGCATTGGCCTCTGTCAGCTCTCAGAGCGCCAATTTGATATTCAAATGAGGAGGATCACCTAGCACACGAGACAGTCTACCCCCTCTCTTCTCTGTGCAAGGTGTTTGGGACGGTGACTGCAATCACAAAAAAAGGGTCTCAATCGATTTGACAGTGTTATCTTAAAAATCTAGACACTTATTAAATTTCTTTCTTGCTATCAAAGAGCCCTAATGTAATATAATAACACAAGGGCTTATCAGAGAATACATTTTTCATTTACTTCACCAGGACTTTTTTTATAGGAGTGATTAATCCCTTCTCTAACAGTGCACATATTGACTATAGCACTTTATAAAGTCTGAATGCAAACTTTAAGATCAAAATGTATTGTTTTGCTGTATTTTGAGGATGACATCGTGTTCATTTAAAATGCAGCATTTTTTATTGTTCTTTATTCCTTATTTTCCCTAGACAATGAACAAAATGGACTTAACTTCACCAGACAGGTAAGTGCAGGATTTTACCTATCCAACCTGTAGAATGAATGGGGTTCAAGGAATCAGAGTTAACGGCAAGGCCCAGAATAGGTTTTATATGACTTCATTCACCCAGGTGAGTTTCATTGAGAAGTATGATTTTCCAGGAAGCTCTGGTGTCTATGACAAAAGGTTAAATATCAAATTGTTTACTGTATCATATCCTTTCACATATTTCCTCTGTTTATGAATATCTATGGGATACAATTTAAGTATTCCCAGGAAATATAGGACACCATAGTAGCCACTGTGTACCATATCCAGCTGAAGTATTTGCAGTTGGGGTAGTGGCATGCCCTACAATCTGCAATCAAATCACTGGCACTAGAATCATCTAAGGAGGGAGGATTTCAGTAAACATATGGTGACTGGGGCCTACAATCTACTTGCATTGGCTGTGCAAGAAGATATGAGATATCTTCTGGCTTTGTGGCTACACTACTCAAGTCATAGACTACAGAGTGAAAAGGAGAAGCAGCTGACTACCACACCTTTTTGAGGACATGCGCATTAGTTTGATAGACGCTGGAACAGACAAACAGCTGTGACTGGGTATTCCAAATTTGGAAAAAATGGCAAATGAAAAGATTTTTTGCATTTAAAAACTGAACTGTAGACTAGACAATATATTTATTTGAGAAAATAGATAATCATATAATAGGAAACGTATACTTCTAATAAAATCTATTTCTAAAATTGTTCATATATTTCATGGCATATATTGATATATGCAAATAGCGAACAAACAAAAAAAAACACTTGGGTAAATGAGGGACAACAAATGTATGGAAAAGAGAGACTACCATACAGGTATAGCTGAGTTATTAATTAAGCAAATAAAATCGCAGCACGCATGGGGTTATGCTGGTCAGGCCTGTTCGGCTATAATTATGGCTGCAAAAAAAAGCCTTAGTGACTTTGAAAGAGCTGACAGCATTGAACACTGAGGGAAAAGCATTGTCAGTAAAAGGTACCCACGGGTGTAAGAACATCCTCCAGATTATAATATACTGCATTAATTCAAAGTGCTAGGCAAAATAAATTAATGACCACAGTTCAATTGTGGCTGTATGGAAATGGGTCACAGATTAATTGGCTGAATGGATATGGGTCAACACCCTTTTTAGTAACTACCGGTATAAATATTGCATATTATCTGCATTTCTTCTTTTTTAAATATTATTTGACCATGCATTCACTTCCTAAAGAAGTGAGTTCATATTCATTCCAACAGGAATATTCTCAGTTCTGGGAGCCAGTAGCACTACAGGAACTGCCCTTAGGGATGAGGGAAACATTTGCATAATGTTTTTGCCAGAGGGAAGGGAGAGAGAATGAGGGAGGGAGGGGTCCGTTTGCCAAAGTTCTTGTCCTGTTTAACCGGTACAGGAACACACAAATGCTGTCATGTGTGCGCAGTAGCATCAGAAGCACGGGAAAATAATATAAGAAAAAAAGCACAGGAATTACAAGTTGTACTTTTTTTCTGCATGTTTTCCCACTACTGCATATGTTCACAAAAACATTGTATTACAGTTATATTTAAAATGATCTGAAAAGTTTAGCATAACCACAGCATATTTCAGATACACTTTGTTTGTATACCCCAGTATACTTATGCTCATATTTGTTTCTGATTTTGAATGGAAGGGTTTGTAAGGACTGAAAATCTTGTGTATATTTCAGATAAAGACAGAGGACATTGAGTCTCCTCATGTTGTTAAGACATGTCACCTGACACAAGGATCTCCCATCTCTGGAGCCCAGCTAACAGGGGTATGGCCTCCTTCTGGGGTGACTCAGCAGCACCCTCCAGTGGCCCCCAAAACAAAATGTCTGGTTCACAGGAAGAGTATTGGAGATAGAGTAAAGCAATGATGGGTGTTAAAATGTTGAAATATTATATTCTATTTTATCATATAAAGTCGATCACAGTGGATTTGTATTCTTTTACCAAGTTATTTGTGTAATTGTATTCCATTATGGGTGGTTAAAGAGGTGGACTCTTAATTCTGAGTTTGGTTCAGATCCACCAGGACGGCACTGATACACCAGACCACTTAACTGAATTGCTTTAGTTAATGACCAACTCACATATCTAATAATAACCAATAATATATCTAGAAAGGCTAAATTTAACAATGATGTAGAAAATGTAGTGTTATATTGCTATTATTATTTTTAGAAAATGTACCACACTTCTGACAAAGAAACGCATTATGCACCTCATTAAGTAATGAAGATGCCAGCAAAAGATATTTAATCTGTTTTTGGCCTCTCGCCCACAGGATCTGCCCTCCTTGCACCCCCTACAACAGCTGGTATTGGTGCCTGGGTCTCACCTCTCCTCCTCCTCACCCTTCCTCCTCTCTCAGACACAGACCGGGCACCAGGGTGAGCTCCTAGTTTCAACACTTTTACCAGACTGAGAACACACAGATACACATACACATACACACACACACGCATGCACACACACACACATGCACACACGCACACATACACAAACATACACACACCCACACACACGCAAGCACACACACACCCACACACATGCACACACACACACGCACAATCTGCACGCATATAAACCCACACATGCACACGCACAAGCACACGCACACGCACACACACGCACACACACACACACACACACATATATATATATATACGTACAAATTTCAAAAGTATTATCATTCTATTATTATTATCCATTATATAATAACAAAATTAAAAACAAACCTACATTCTCATTAATGGATTTTTCTCCAGATATGAAAATTTTCGGAATGAACCATAGTTCAGAAGGGAATACCGTTCCAACATTTAAAAAAAAAGTATATTTAGTCCCTATAGCAGCTATCAGACCCCAGTAATAGAGCATATTTAGGATCTAACAGTTAAAACCGTGTTTTTCTGTATTTGTAGACAAGCCCTTTCTTGCTTGAACCGAAGAGTAAAAACATTTTGGAAAATGTTTGCTGTGGTCATTACACTGACTGTTTTTGTCTTCTACAGCGCTATTGCAGCCGAACCTTCTTTCGTTGCCCCCGCAGTCACAGTCAGGCCTACTGCAACACCAGCCTGGAATAGCTCTCACCTCCCAGGTACAGGGCTTCATCCTTAGGGAAAGAGAAATACTGACCACCCTTGTGAAAATAGCTGTGCTCCTCCAAACACACTTACTACAAATAGACATTTAATTCATATTATGCCGTGCTGCTCACATCTGGTCCTGGGGGGACTACTTGCTGATATGTTGAACAATTGAAACAGGCTATATTTGTTGTGATACATTTAGTTTCTTTCCTCCATTTTGAAGTTCTCCTGAACATGAGATTGCCATGTTGTGCACTGTCAGTAATTACTGTATACACTCTTCTTCTTTGTCAACTTTCTGCAGGCAATGGGTCGGACAGGTTTGGGGGGGTCCTCACTAGACGGCCACCTGGATATGTCCCATCTGCAGCTCCCCAAGCACATGCCTCCCCCACAGCAGGATGAGCCCAGTGACCTGGAGGAGCTGGAGCAGTTTGCCAAAGCCTTTAAACAGAGACGCATTAAACTGGGTTTCACTCAGGTACTGAAGCTCGGCCTTTGAGTTTTCTTCTCATAATGTACAGCAGGGGTATCTAGAGCATGAGCAGACGGTTTAATCATTAACAGTTTGTGAGGAACTCTACAGAGCAGGATATCAGTCAGGCTGAAGTGCACAAAACACTTATTACACATTGCAATGCATGTTTAGTGGTACATTATATTGAAAGTTAGAAAATTAATTGATAAATAAAACAAGGTACTGGCAAAATTATGCAAGTATAAAGCATAGTTTTCACACAAAGAGTGCCTTTGTTATGGTGTTCAGTTCAACATCACATAATATTTCTATTGACCTGCTGTTGTCTAGCAATAAAGTTATTCTAAACGGCATTTGTGAATCCCAGGGGGATGTGGGCTTGGCCATGGGGAAGCTGTATGGAAATGACTTCAGTCAGACTACCATCTCGCGCTTCGAGGCGCTGAACCTCAGCTTCAAGAACATGTGCAAACTGAAGCCCCTACTGGAGAAGTGGCTGAACGATGCAGGTATGAGGGCATCAGCCTCCCAATGCCGAAAATCTCCCAACCTAAAAATAGAATAATAAAAAAATTGAAACAGTGGATGCCAGAAGGTACTAAAATATATTTTTGTACAGATCAAAAAATGATTCCTTCCCCTTCCGCAGAGACTTCCCCCTCAGACGCCATGACCAATTCCACCCCCGTCCCAACCCTGATGGAAGGGTATGGGAGGAAGAGGAAGAAGAGGACAAGTATTGAGACCAACATCAGACTCACACTGGAGAAGCGCTTTATGGACGTAAGTGAAACTCTTGTCCTCAGCAGCAGTGGACAGTGGACAAGCGCGCTTCTTTTCGCTAAAGCATTTATTTAGGTCTTCGACAATTTTGTATTATTCCTTGACTGTTTAAAGAATGAAAAAACATATTAGCTATCCATGTGACCTTCTGGGAAATAAATCTTTTATTGACGTACAGGAGCCAGTTTTTAATGATGCGAGTTACTTGAGAAACTGAGTTGAGGCTTTGAGGAATGGGCGGTTATAGCTGTCCGGTACAGTCTTCCTGTGTTTGTGTGGCGGTGCTCAGAACCCCAAGCCCAACTCGGAGGAGATCACAATGATATCAGAGCAGCTGGCCATGGAGAAAGAGGTTGTGCGGGTTTGGTTCTGTAACCGGCGGCAGAAGGAAAAGAGGATATACTGTCCCATGACCACCCCTCCCATGAAGCCACCCAGCTACAACTCTAGACTGGTAAGGTCACATCCTGCCACAACCCCCTTGCTCAGCCAATACCCTGACATGGCACTTTTGTATGAATGGTTGGAACATCCAATGCTTAGATTTCCTAGGATTTGTATCTCACAGTAGACCCCCTAGGTGACTTTAACCCCTCTAAATGTGTGACCACCTTGCTTCCAGTGAAGCAGATCATGCTCACATTGTGATTTAACACCTGCTTATGTTTTCAGGTCACCACCTCCAGGTCGTTTAGTCCACTCGCCGCAAGTGGAGGTGAGCATGGCCGCTGCTTCATGAATGTAGACAGAATAAAATGCAGAGAGGAGAAAGATGCAGAAAACAAAGTCAACCCTATCATATTATAGCCCCCTTAATGAGAGAAATGGTGAGAAGGAGAAATGAAGAACACTGTTCTGTGTCTGGATGCTTTCCATGGTTCATGGTTTTAAATCTGGACTGTGCCCTGACAGGGCAGTTCCTAATTGGTTATACCAGGGAGGGAGGGTTTCAGTATATAGGGCTGCCTTTATTTCGGATCCCTGGTGGATTGCATGCTTGCGCTCACCATGCAGCTCAGTTCAGGGCCTACACTGTGAAACGAGGGGTCTGATTGGTTGATTTTAAACAGAGAAAAAGGTTGAAAGGACAGAGTGTGCAGACCAGCTGCCCTTGACCTCACTGATGACAGAGTCGATGTTGTTTTTCAGTGTCGTCCAGCTCCTCTCCCAGCAGTCCCAGTCGAGGATCCTCCCCCGGCACGCTCTCGTCTGGCTCCGGTACATTAACATCACAGGGGGTTACCCCTTGTCTCAACACTGGGTACGTTTCCCCTGCCAGCCCTCATCCCTAGGCACAGATGCAATGGTATAGGAATGTACTAGACAGTGGTGAACATTTTTTGGTTAAAGGCTAATCTAAAACAATTGATGTACCTGCCCTAGGGTATGTTCTTTCATAGAACCACCCTAGGTAATCAGCAGAATGCTTAGCAAGGCCAATTAAAACCAGCCAATCACCATAAAGGTTTTTCTAGATTTTAGGCACAATGATTATTGGTATCTTGAATGTGATGTATGTTTAATTTCAAACCTGTCAATTTGATGATTCTGCAACTCAAAGTTCATGCAATGAAGATTTGTGCCGGAATTCTGTTGTAGCGGATGAATAACAGAGATTATGCAACTTTCAGGTCTTGGTATCGGACATGGAACCACCCGTCCTATCTCCACTGAAAACTTCTGATCCTTCCTTAATGGTGGAAATTTGCTGGTATACAAGCTGAAAGCTGATTTAATTACAATTGATCTTCCATATGCTAGTCAGAAGTGGAGAAGCTTTTGAATTTTAAAATAAAATGCATTAGTGGCAAAGCTTTTCTACTCTGATTTAAACCACACCATTAACAAGCAGCTTTGGTGGTCAAATTGACCACATAATGGACCGAAGAAGATTAAAAACAAACAGCAGGCTACAGTATCAGCACTGAAATCTCCCAGCCTACCCAGCAAGGGGATTGAGCAGGGTTATTAAAATAGTGCGACTTGTCAACATACTGGCAACAAACCATAAGTGTGTCAAGTTCAAATGAATGGATCGCCTTGTTTCAGGTTCGGTATGAATACCTGGTTATGTATAGTTCTTAAACCTATTTTAATTACCCTGGGGCTGGGATTTCACAGTAGTCCCCTCTTGATGATGTCGTAATGAGTGGAGGTGTGCATGTTTTGGAGCTTAGGACTTACTCAGCCCCATATTGACGTTTACAATACTGTTTGTTCAGAACTTTCCCTTGTATTTATGTATGGGGAATTAAGACATCTAAAGAATCTCAGCCATTTGAAGATGTCTAAAGCAAATATTTTTTAATATTTTCATCTCTATACAATTTTTTTTCAATGAGCAGATGTGTATGGGGTAATTTGGTTTTCAAATGATGCTCTTTGTGTTTTGTATTTTTCTTTGCTGAGGTAAACTTTTTTTAACTTTTGCAATGTATTTTCCTTTCTGAATGCCTCTGTAATAGATTAAGAGCAGACAACCATATTGTATCTTGTATCTTATGAACAGAAAAGTTAAATTATAAAATGTCTGTCTGACACCACATCACTTTATCAGTTATTTGTTCTATGCAATGTGGTGTTCAACTGTGAGTTTTAAAACTGAAACTTTGAAGGGAATTGTTTGTGTTAAATATTAGTTGTAAATATAATTTACTGTTCTTTGCATCTTAAGGAAAATGTCAATCTTTTCTCTGTAATATGTTGTCTGTTTGACTGGTGGGATGAAGGAACTGAATTCTACCATTTTCAGTTTTTTTGGGTTTTTAGTTTTTGAATAAGAAAAATAGACATTAAAGTTGAGTATTTTGAGATTAAACAGATTGTGTATGTCTTAAGAGAAAACATGACTACTCCGGTATTTCATGACCCCACATTAAACATTACTGAGACCCTCTAGTTGGCCCTGATCTGGCGAATATATTTAATAAATCAATTGTAATACAATATTTTCAAAAATGTAACAGAGTGCGACAACGTTCATATTGCTGATTTATTAATCAAATATTGCAATGAGCTGGTAAATCCAACAGACGGCGCTTTCCGCTCGACCCCGTGTAAACTGTCTAAATCGAAATGAGCACGTCTCCTTCTCCAGTGTTGTTAGGGACAACGTATTATCTTCACTGACCGAAACAAGCAGCTGAGTGGAGGCTTTGTGCGAGTGCGAGCGCTTGAACACGATGGGGTAGGGCGCGTCAGTACGGTGGAATATGTGGGCTAACAGAAGAGGACCGTGGATAAAAATACCAGATGGGGAAACCATAGCTATGTAATTCAGGTACCAACTATAGACTGTATAAAAATATCAACTTATTGTATTGTCTAATGTACGGTTCACGTTTGCTCGTATCCGTTATTAGCTATAAGCACAGTTACGTTAGCCAACTACCAAGCTAATTTGGCTAGCTTGCGTGGTTTTGCCAATAATTACTCCCTAACATATTCAGTTAACCAACACAAGCTACAGCTGCAAAGTAAAACAGCTGCAAAGTAAAACAACTGCACGTCATCTAAATAGTGTGTACAGCAGGATATAAGTGCGATGAAGTCAAATAAGATGGCTTGGCTAACTATTTATATTTTAGTCATATTTGCTGTCTAACTATACATTGGCAACAAGATGTTAACAGGTGGCTGTGTCTTTCTATCATGCCCAGTTGCAGGTCTAGCTTTTTTTCTGTTCAGCGTAACTTATGCTAGCTAAGTTACCTAACGAAAACATTTGCTTGCCAATGAATTCCGACTTGGAAAGTAGCTAGCTAACGCTGGCAGCAAGGCTAACATTTAATCATTCTGCTCGCCAACGAGTCAAATAGGAAGATCTAAAAGCGAATACCCCGGATACACACAGCTCCCGTCAGGATTAGCTAGCCAGCTAACTGCCAACCGTGAATATACTGCTCTGGGATAGGTAGCTAATTACAATGTAGACAGAGGAATTTCAGAAGCGCAAGGCTACTAAACCCGTTCGCTGGCAACGACGCTGCAGTTTTATCCCGGGATTCGCTGCTCCCGATTTGCAATTGGCGGTCTACCTTAAATCGGTTGCATAATGCCGATTGTATGCTTTTACGGTCTTCCTTGCGCGCTTGCACATGCTGTGCTTTTAATAGTGAACTTCGGGTAAAAAGAGAAATTTATCAATGGCGGTATTGTGACAAAGTTTGTACTTGCATTTTTTAATTCAGGCTACGTTCACTTCGCATGTACTTTAAAGGCTGTAGCTAATATGGAAAGATCATACTTGCAAATAACAGACCAACCCGATGTAACCCAATACAGTAAGACGGGCATTGATTGCAATTTCTCCCCGAAATTAAAGGCATCAAACGTTTCACACTGATCTACATTTTTTCCCTTTCTGTGAAATCTCTGTGTAGTAGTCTACACTAGTTATGAACTCTTTAGTGGTAGGCTGTGTACATACATATTATGCGTACAGTGATTATTTTATCATAAGCTATAGAAACACATTGAATGGAATAAACACTGTGTCAACGAATAGAGAAACGTTTATCTTGGTGGACGAACCAGATATCGACTATAGCTTCCCATTTCATACAAGAGATTCGGAAATGTGTTAAATTTCATTTGTTAGGCTACTGTTCTCAATAATTTATTCTTGAATAAGAAGTGTCACATTTGCATTATTCCTTCATAAACAATGAAAACAATCAGGATTTTTGATCCCCATTGTATCTTTGCTTGATCTACTTGAGAAGATAAAGTCGCCGTGCACTAAATCTTCATATTGATCGTTGCTGCACCGGGTAGCCTAGACAGCCGGAGTGGTGGGGTGCGCGAGATTAAATGCTTCGAACGACGCTGAATATAGATGCCAGTTTTGAGCGTCTCGTGCATTGTGGTTTTCTGATTATTTTCCAGAAAGTTGTATTGACTGTTGTAAGTGATCACATTTAAATGTAGGCTATTTTATTTCGGGGGATTTGTGTTGCCGTGGCGCTCTATTCATGGTTGATTATTAGCAAACCCCTGAATCCGATAAGTATAGCCTAATAATAGCATATAATGAAAAGTACTAATCTGATTGACTAGGCTAATCAATCAATTTTCACTAATCAGAATTGCAAACCGCAAAACTGTCTGTTCACGAGTTACGCACGAGTATTACAACCTTTAAAGTACATGCGCATTAAACGTCGCCTATATTAAAAATAATTTTTTTTAAATTTCACATTACCACCGGTGTTCAATTTCTCCTTTGAGCCGTGACTCAGTTTTCGAAGCACATTATAGCCTGTGCAAACGCGCAAGGAGGACGGTGAAAGCATACAATCGCATAACGCAACCGATTTAAGGTGGACCGGAAATAGACCTGCGAATCGGGAACCAACTTCAGTGTCGTTCTTTGGAAAACGTCGATAATTATCTAAACATTCAGGAAATTAGATATATCTGACAACATTTAGATTATAAATAAATGCCACAATCCGTTTTCATTCTGAAGTTGGGTGTTAGGAATGTTTAGTCTTTTCATGTGCAGTAAGCATTTTGACTTTCTGCCAAGTGTCATTTACTCCAGATACACTTCTAAAATTAACTTTACTGCCACTACCATCAACCGTTTTCCAGCGGCTGTGTAAGGCTAAAGCCCTACGTTTGCCAAACGCGCTAACGCGTGAACTGTATTAACCTCTGTGCCTGACCTTCGTGCTCTCTACCCACCTCGGTGGTGCCGGATTTAGATGTTGACTGCATCAATTTCTCATTCGTGTCGCAGTAATTAATTTTACATAAAGAATGCAGTGATAAAATTGAGAAAATTGTGTGCATAATGTATTCATGGCTGTTGTTACAAATTGCCTTTGTATATTCGTGGTTCTGCAAATAATGAATATACATCAGTCAATAAAGGATGCATGTATAAACAAATATGAAAAGGATAAAAAAAGAACGGAATTGAACATGGAGACTAAGATTTTAGCCATACAAATAGATATTATATTCAGTAACCTTGACACTTGGCCCAGTGCCCAGTTTGGAAGAGTGGGGACTTTCTATTCTAATGTGAAACAGTTTGACCACTTTTGGTCCCTTTTCAGAGTACTGTATTCACACAGATTACCTGCACCTCCAAATTACACATTTATGAAGGGGATAGCAATACAATTTTTAACACAACTCACTAGTTTTTCATCAGTTATACATCTGAACACAGGTTAAATGTAGACAACATGCCCCACCATGGGAGGATGTAAGGAAAACTATTTCATATTTTCAAAGTAAGATCATGAAGGTGATCAGGACATCAGGGTTTACAAGTAGTTGCATGGTTTTAGGAGGTGTTATTACTTAGATCTTAGACTTTGTTTATATGTATTCTTTATGAGTGTCTTGAGGTAACCTTTGAACTTATAGCTGAGTTGGGCAATACTGCAATGTGCAAAACCCTGGTTTGGTTATTATTTAATTGGCTTACAGTCTTGTTTGTCACAACCAGCTGTCTCAGGCATTAATATATAAGTACAGAATGAGATAGTGAATAAAGGTTTGCCCATTAAGTGAAGCATGCTGTTTATATTCAAGCTATTGCACAGTTTTAGGCCTTAAAAACAGAAGAAGGAATGCCACAATAATATGTTAACTAGCACAATATTGTTCCGTAACATGTAACCCCATCAAAGTGTTGAAAGGTTTTGAAATCTGACTAGCCTATATCTAGGAGTCTCACAGGACAAATCACAACTGGCTGTTGTGTTCCCCAGGAATGAAGCATCCACAGCCTCCTCGAGCAAGAGCGCCCCCACTGGCCAGGTGGGTGTCTGCGCTATTTAAAGTCAGTTGCTCATAAAATGAATTTCTCCTATGCAAGGGCTGCCCCACTCAGCATGTGGACAGCAACATGTCCTGGGGTATATGTGCTAGACTGGACTCTTTCAAATTTACAGATATCACAATAGAGGTAGACAAGGAGTGCCATTATCTCAATTTTTTACTCTTGTAATTTGATCAATCTTATTGTTCATGTCAACTGAAATTCTAGGAGAATTTCACAGTACCTCATGAACAGCAACTGAAGTCTAGTCTTAAGATCACAGTAAACAGTGTTTTACTTTGATCTAATCTGAGTGAAATGGCATTGGTGTGGACAGTTAAATGGCCATTTACCTACTAATTATGGGTAAATTGGTGGAAATAAAAACCTGGATTCATGCTGACTCTCCAGGAACAGAGTTTCTCACCCTGGTATTACATCAGTGTGACTGGCCTTCTAATGCAAGGGTTGGCAGTTCTAGTCCTGGAGCGTTGGTGTGTATGCAGGTTTTTGCTTCCACCTATTAGCCTGGCTAAATGAGCTAATTGGCTGTATATACCAACACTGGTTCACTCATAGATTAGATCACAGTAAAACATGTCATATAGGGATACAAGAACAGTCTTAGCTGTCATTCATGCACTTAGTTAGAAATGTAGCTAAAATGTCAGATGGTATCCATCGGTCCATCCACCCGTTGTCTATACCCGCTTATCCTGGGCAGGGTCACGGGGGGTGCTGGAGCCTATCGCAGCATGCATTGAGCGAGATGCAGAAATACAACCTGGACAGGCCACCAATCTGTCGCAGGGCACACACACCATTTACTCATGTCAGATGTTATGTTAGGGCTAATTAAGTAATTAAGGAAGTTGGCATAACAATCAGAAACAGATATGGCCCTCTTTGCCTTCCTCAGTTCTAGTGGGTATTGGAGCCAATTTTGGATAAAATGTAAAAAAAAACATAAATTAATCAAATGAGGTATTAAAAATGGCTGCTTTTTCTTGTTGTCGAGATCACCCAAGTACATAGTCTCAGGGTTGGGCAGTGCCTGTTCTCAGCTGTTGAATAATTAATGAAGACACCTGATTGCACAATTACTCACCTGGTCTTTTGGGTTTGAAAAGTTTGCTGAATTTACAGTGAAAACAAAAACGAGCAGACAGTGCGGCCCGCCAGGATCTTTTCTGTCTGGAGAAACAGTGCTGTCAGGTGGTGGAATTGGGGGTGGGGTGGGTGGGTGGGTGGGGTTGGGTCTGGGTGGCTTTTGCCGATAAGAAATGCAGACATGAATGGCAAAGAGGAAACTGTTTTATTTCTGAATCAAAGGTCCAGCTTCCCAAATGTCCTCTTGCAAAAACCAATACGAGTATTGCTAACAGTCTTTTCTACCTGGGCACTAATGACTCAGCTGCAGTCTGGGATTATGGCTAATCGGTGTACGTTAAATCTGCAGCTCTGCCACCTGCCAGCTTCACGGCTCTCCTAGTCACCACGCCTCTGAGGGTTAATGGCACGACTGGCTTCTGTGCTTCCTGTTATTTCTGCTGTTTCTGCTCTGTTCCAAGGGACCCTTAAGGGTGCAGTTTGTCACGTGTTTAAAGTTAAGGTGCTATACGTACAGCCGTGGGGGCTCTTCCAAGTGTGCATTGGACAAAGTGAGTCCATAATCTCATTAGAGGCAAAAGCCGTCGGAGATGTAAAGGACACTGTGGAATAATTGGTTTGTAGAGAGCTTCGGCCACTGCACGTTTCTGTGATGGTAACACAAACTGGAATTTGTAAAAAAAAAGAAAGGGGGTAGGAGAAAGACTTCTGCATTGTGTAATGAGAGGAGTAGAGCATAAGGAAGACCAAGTGGGAAAACAAAGCTAGGCTTCGGCGAACTGAAAACTTAGGTAATATGCTGTTTAAGCTTCATGTATTAGACTGCCTGGTTGTTGTGCTTTTCTGTGCTTTTTTCATTTCCTTTTGTATTTGTATTTTGTATTTTTGTATTTTGAACCAGTAATTGCCATAATTATTGTAATTGATTGCAGCAGAGAGAAAATATAGCGTAGTAACTTGGGGACATCTGTCACATGTTGACCGGTGACTCAACTAGACCAAAGGCTAAAAGCGTTTCAAGTTTCACTATTTAAATTTTCACAATCAAGGTATGTGGACAGTTGTAATCTGTGCCTGCAGGGTTTTGTTAGGTATTCAGTATTTTGTTTGTACTATTTAATTAAAAATTGGTATATAGCCCTGTCTGGACAGGATTCGTTTCACTAGGGGAGGTCACGTAAAGTAATCTTTACCTGCATAATTCTGTAATATTATTCATTTCCTAAATGACCATGTCAGTGATATTTGCCGGGCATGCAAATAAAAAACGTAAAGTGTTTTTTGGCAAACTTCAGCAAAGCAAGGTCCTCTGATAATTCTATTATCTGTTACCGGGTTTCCACGGCCGAGCAGCAGCGCGTAAGCCTAAAATCACCAATGCACAATGCCTAGTGTCGGCTAGAGTGGTGTAAAGCACACCGCCATTGGACTCTGGAGCAATGGAAACGTGTTCCCTGGAGTGATGAATCACGCTTCGCTGTCTGCTAGTCTGATGGACGAATCTGGGTTTGGCGAATGCCTAGAGAACGCTGCTTGCCCAAATGTAAGTGCCAACTGTAAAGTTTGTTGGAGGAGGAATAATGGTCTGGGGCTGTTTTTCATGGTTTGGTTTTTCATGGTTTGGGCCAGGCCCCATAGTTCCAGTGAAGAAAAATCTTAATGCTACAGGGTACATTGACATTCTAGAGAATTGTGTGCTTTCAACTTTGTGGCAACAGTTTGGGGAATGCCCCCATGCTCAAAACGAGGTCCATAAAGAAATGGTTTACTGAGATTGGTGTGGAAGAACTTGACCTGACCTAGCAACCTAACCGTAAATCCTTTCAGATGAATTGGAATGGACAGGCCTGTTGCTCAAATCATACCTACCGACTCTGGTGAGGAATAACCGCCACTTCTAGTGAAATCCTTCCTGGAGAGTGCGAGGCGTCTATAGTAGCAAGGGACTCTGAAATGTTAGACACTCCAGCCACTGTAAAGTATCCGCAAGAATGTATGGCAAATCTGCTTTTCAGAATATGTAACATGTGACGTAAGTTAATAGTTGATACTAATTACAAATAACATATACGTATTCTACTGTGGCCTTCTTCTAAACGTGTGCTTTCCAATTGCTGCGCTTAATAATGTTTTGACGAATAATGGTGTAATATGCATGCACTAGCTCTGGAGGAATAACGCCACTGTACAAGCTCTTTTGGAGTTACTCGAAGTGCTTTTTCTTAGGACCATGAACTCCGAAGCCATACTGCAATAGTAAGTAGCTTGTCAGAAACGCTCTTAATCAGAATACCAACGTGTGGACCAGTTTTATAATCTGATTCATTTGCAGGTTACGTTTCGCAAGCTCCCGAACCGGTGCCTTTCCCCTGTTTTGCAGCAGGGCATGATGTCACTGACTCAGGTAGCTGCTCCTCCGCTAGCGCGTTACATGCTGTTGCTCTGATAGCGCCACAACAGCGAGCTGTTGACGCCATCGTGCGTCGGCCTACGCTCTGTCTGCGTTCACGCACCAGGCGTGCTCACCTGTTCATCAAAGACAGAGTCAATAGTGTACAGTCTGTTATACCTCAACATATATGTACAATGAGTGTAAACAGGGTGAATGTGAGTCTGCTGCTCATGTGATATTTGTGTAGGAAGTGTAAAGGGCTGCCTCTTCAAGAAAAAGAGGGCAAATAAAGTTTTGTTTCTGTTCAGTTCCATTCTACCTTTTTATTGCTCTATTCAAAGAACTCTGAAGGGGCACTTCCAACCCTGGGCAAAAAATGAACAATTTGATTGTTTCAGTTAGAAATAACTATACAGTACTTGAATACTGCTACAAGTGATAAATGATTACAGAAATTACAAAATTTACTACTAGTATTACTAATACTACTGTATCGCCTCCTACAACTTTGAAGAAATTGTACTAAATCATTGTTTACATACAATAACAGTATCAACAATTGAACCATATTGTTACTATTATTAATATTATTGTTTTGTGTTGTATACCCCCTTCATCCAACGTGTTTGTCAGTGACGCATTTTTTGTGTGTGTCATCCACAGGTACAGAGAACACACCCCTGCAGGTCATAGCCCTGGTCCTCAGCCTGGGCTACTTCGTCTTCGACATGGGCTGGTGCGTGTACTACCGCACGGAGGGCCCGCTGATGCTGGCGCACCACACCATGAGCATTCTGGGAATCCTGCTGGCGCTGGTGCAGGGCGAGTCGGGCATCGAGACGTGCGCCGTGCTCTTCGGCACGGAGATCACCAACCCGCTGCTGCAGGCGCGCTGGTTCCTGCGCAAGCTGGGCCGCTACGACACGCTGGCGGGCGACGCGGTCGACGCGCTCTTCGTCCTGCTGTTCGCCGGCGTGCGCATCGGGGTGGGCGGCCGCATGCTGTACTGCGAGCTCGCCTCGCCCCGCCCCTCGCTGGCCGTCAAGGGGGGCGGAGTGGCCATCTACGGCCTCTCCTGCGTCTTCATGGTGGACATCGCCCGCTTTGCCTGCCGGAAAAGCGCCGGCAAATTCCGCCGCTGGAAGGAGCAATGCAAAGCGCTAGGGGCCAATGGGAACTCTGGGAGGACCGGCTGAGAACTCCGCCCCCGGGATGTGGAACGTGAGGACAATCTGGATATGGAGAACGAGAGATAGGAAGGAAACATTCGCTTTGAAGTTACATATTGCACAATGCACAGCAAGAAACAAACTCACTTTTATTTTTTAAAAATATTTGTTTGTAGCTCATTTTATTATGTTAAGTAACAGACCGTGCATGTGTGAGAGTGTGTATGTATAGTATTTATGGTAATACCTATGTTTTTGTCCTTACTGAAAACAAAGTGGTGCTGAATATCATTCACAATGTAAAATTGATTTATAGTTTTATAAATTATACATTTTATTTCTAGACAGAAATAAGCAGCCAGACTTGATAAACCGTACTAATCATCATATGACAAAATGTAAAATGTTTTTGGCTTAAAAATGTGTTTGTACTATAGCTTGACTATACTATATACTATTGACTTGAGTTTTATCTACCTCTTGTTCAGCTGAGACATTAGCAAACAGCTTTTTTAACTTTGTGTACTGAAAGGATTGTGCAAGTTAGTTTTTAGAATTCTGAACCAGTCTACTTATTTTGGAGAAAAGATAACGTTTTATCTTGGTTTACTCAATATGAAAGGGTTAAAATATGTTGCATCTGCTGGATTTTATTTTAACTTGTTAAATGTTGAAATGCTAGCATTAGCAATCTCACTGCCAAATCCTGCTGCTGTATACTGTGAATGGATGCAGTGTAGTCTAAGCACTTAACACCTCGTTTGGTACAATGTTCGTGTGGCATACCCTGGAGATTGTTTGTTTTCTGAAGGCAGAAGTCACCAAACACAAGATGCATATTTAAGTAATAAAGCAATGGGAAGAACCATAATTATTCTAATGAACCTCACTCTAACACTGAAGCATGGTTTCAGACTCAGGCTTCAGGAAGTGATCAAGTGTAACAGTATTAATCGTGATCATTTAGGCAGAAGGAACTTCCTGCTATTCCATAGGATAATTAACCCGAAGGAAAGTATTTGGTTGAAGAACGTAATCCAAAAATGTGTTAAAAACTTTGTTGATGAATTTATACTGGGAAATCTGGGGAAGGTCATAATTCAGGTAAATATTGCATAAAGTGTAACAGTATTAATCGTGATCATTTAGGCAGAAGGAACTTCCTGCTATTCCATAGGATAATTAACCCGAAGGAAAGTATTTGGTTGAAGAACGTAATCCAAAAATGTGTTAAAAACTTTGTTGATTAATTTATACTGGGAAATCTGGGGAAGGTCATAATTCAGGTAAATATTGCATAAATTTGTCAGGTAATAGCCAGTTACTGTATATGTGTCAGATATGTCCAATAGAACTTGCTTTATTTTATTATGTATTAATTAGTTAAATAAAATAATGCACATTTGAGTACAAATATTTTTTGCCACTTCTTTTTTTAATTCTAGGTTGCTGAACTTGACTTCCAGTCAGTGCAAAATTCAGCCGTTCAACTGAAGCTATGTAATACTGAACGTTTGCAGCAGGTGGCGCTGCATAACAAATTTATATGAATGAACCCCTGCAATGCTGAGGCTTAAGCTTGTGAACAGAACAGATAAATATTTTTCAGTACTGTACAACTGGGATTCCAATTTTATCCTAATGTAAATTATTATTATTCATTTTAGTGTTGTTGTTATTACAGTCACATTGTGATGTGCTCCTATCTGTTCACACTGTTTTTTCCCCCCAACTAACATTGCTCTTAACTATCATGCAAAATGACCAGCATATGTATTTACATAATGGCTAAAGTCACTGACCATATTAAGGTATAATAAGAGCATCCACTGTCTGCCTATTTCACTGTTCACTTTATACTGTCAGGACTACTATGTCTAATCCTACAAATACATTAGGAATATTGGCCAAAGTCTCTTCTAAAGATGTATGATTTTTGAATTAAGTATGGTTTTTTCATGTTTGATATTAGCAGGATTGGTCATTGAGCTTCTCAGCACCATGCCACATACTGTATGGACTTCATACAGTACGTAGCACTATCTAGCACTGTGTTTGTTGCCTAGTATTGAACACCCCAAGGGTCTGTTTCTCCTATATGACTTGGCAAACTACAGTATTCTATGCATTAACAGTTCTCTATGTGGGGAAATAAACTCAAATCAGTGCACAATTTTCCTCAAATTGTTACGGAAATGTTCTAATTTCTACTTTTGCCTGTATTGCTAAAACTCAAGTGAAATATTTGCAGGATTGTTGATTGACCATACTGCGCCTGTCAAAATG
Organism: Anguilla rostrata; assembly: GCF_018555375.3. Classification (NCBI taxonomy): domain Eukaryota; kingdom Metazoa; phylum Chordata; class Actinopteri; order Anguilliformes; family Anguillidae; genus Anguilla; species Anguilla rostrata. Next base: position 20,062,864 of record NC_057941.1, on the reverse strand, counting down.
TTTTGATGCAGTCAATGCCTTAAGGTGGTGAAGGCAACATCAAACACCAACCACAATCCTGATGCAAAATTGAGACTGGCAAGTGATTCATTGGGCGTGTGATTAATAACGTAGAACCTACCCTGTTAGGCACTACCTTTAATTGTCCTAGCATAATTGAATGTGTCATGCATAACTGAACATTTAATCAACCCTTTTGATTTCCCTCAGGCTGCAATTTCCAAGATATTGCTTGGGTGGGGTGCATTAAAATACCATAAGCTGCCAACATTTATACTCAGTGGTTTACCTCTTTCAGTTGCATTCCACCATACTAAACGATAAACAGACATTGGGACTTGCAGTGATACACAATGGCATGGGGGAGACTGTTTTTTTTTTTTTAAACTGTGATGAATAGCCTGTAATGCATTTTGTTTATAGGGTTGAATTTATGGGCGAATTTGGAATTTACCTCAATTCTAGCACTTGATTCGGACGTAAGTGTCCGAAGAGAAAGACATGAGACTCTGGTCGTAACTCATTGTACTTATATGTACATGTTGCCATGTGCCACAAGCCAAATCTGGCTTCTGTAACACTGGAAATGAACGTATTATTCATTTATTTTTTGAATGTATCTATACTAAATTGTTTTGGTGCAATTTTGAAAGATTTATTTAAAAAGAAATTCTGATGTAGAGATTCACCTGAAAGAAAAAGGTGTTATATATATATATTATGATTGAAATATGGAACTTATATAGCATTTGGTATATCTTGAATTTATTCAGAATTTATGGAAAATTCCACATTCGTAAATATAAATGTACAAAGAAGAAACCAAACTTTACACAATTCCAGTAGAAATTGGATAATATATTAATACATTAAAAGAACTAAGGAACTCCAAAACTAAAACAAAAAAACACTGGATTATTGTGAAGGCTTGAACCTAAATCTAATTTTTATGTAAGCTATATTTTAAAGACATTTAGATATCACATGCACATAGTTTCTTTCTTGGGGTACATATAATTTTTTAAATAAAAAGGTAGTTAAATGCATCAGATTCAAATGGCTTTTGTCTTAATTATGCATGGCCTGATTATTGGCCCCTGTCTTTTGGTCTGAATGCACGGATGAACAAAACAATTTTTAACATTCTAGTGACATGTATGATTGTGTTGCATACAAGTTTGGAGACAAATAATGATCCTTATACAAAAAAAATTATAATTTGATTGAGTTAGAAATGATCACAGTACAGTACTGGACTATCACTACAAGTGAACAGTGACAACTTATAAATCCTACTAGTATTACGAGTATTAATGTATCTCATGCTACAACTGATAGACTACTTAGTACTATTTCAAAAGAAATTGTATGAAATTGTTCAAATACAACAATGCCAATAATTAGATCATCATCATATTATTATTATTATTATTAGTAGTAGTAGTAGTAGTAGTAGTAGTAGTAGTAGGCCTAGTATATTTCATTAAGGATCATTTTTGAGGGTAGAACTTATTTCGAAATTAAAATATGCAGTGTTATCATTTGTGCTAGCAATAGGTAGTAGGCTAATGCAAGTGTCAGTTAAAATGTTAGTAATTTTGGTTGTAGTAGTAGTAGCCGCGTGCTTTTATTCACATTACAGTATTTTGTTTCACCACAGCGGAGTTTTATTTTCACCGCATGTTTAATTCTCACAGGACCCTTAAATCTTCCTCTCCACGGGATTATGCTTTTCGGCGGAAGTATATACCCAGAAGTGAGGCAGAGATTGCGCGCGGCGGAGTGATAGAAAGATCTGCAAATTTGCTGGAAAAGTCATGGAATATTTGGGAAAAAATGAATAATCGCACAGCAACGTAGCTACAGTAAGAGCGCAAAGGTTCACAATCAGGACTATGCGGTATTGATTACGAAATTGCTGTTCTCCTCTTGTGAATAACTACACCTACGTGGTCGAGAAAATAACAACTAAGGGAATTCCGCTGAGAAACAGGACAGCAAAACTACTGGATTGTGAAAACATGGAGACAAGGGGAGAAGCGAGCCGAGTCCAAGTTTTGGGATTTTGAACCTGAAATAAAACATCAGGGAATTCTTGGGGTCCTTTTAAACAGAAAATGCTGTGGACTTTTAATTCGACGCTCGGTTGTTTTTTTCGCTCGCTAGATGTTCGTGAATTGATTATTTAGGAGCAGAAGGAAAATCGGCGAGCTAGCCTAAACTTAGCTAGCAGCTAGCTACTGTAACGTTAGCTAACATCAAAGAAGAGTAAAGTTTTCTGCCGAAGAGCTCGTCTGATTGTTTAAATGAAAACCGTTTCATTTTGGGTGTCTGTGAAAGGAAAACCGCTTTAAAGACTTAGATACACGATTTTGAAATGAGTTGGGACTTGTAAACAAGAAAAGTGGCTACGGTTTCCAGAAGTCTCGAAGGGAGAGTGGAAGGTGTTTTTTTTTCTTTTTTGGGGAAAAAGTCTTCCCTTTTTTCACCAGTAGTATACGGTATCACGAAAGCAAAGAGGCCTATTTCGAGACGGTGAAAGATTCCTTGTGAAAAACCGATGCCACATATTCAACGAGGAATACAGCAGCGATTCCCAAATACGGGTTAGAAGTTCGTTACGGATTATTTTTCTCTTTGTTATGAAAGTATCCGAAATCCCTACGAACACGACTGAAGATATTCACAAGCTGCAACCTACAGCGATGCAGACTGGGAACACTAGCATGGGAACATTTCTGACGGGAAACTGAGAAGGAAAAAAATTACAGCCTATCTCGTAATAGACTACATCTATCTGTCCGTCAGTTAGACAAAATCTTTTTTTTTTTAATCCCACAAAAAGCAACGGACAAAAAGTGATGATAACCGCTTTAAATGAAAACAGGAATAATCGTGCAAGTGGACAGAGACGAAGAGTTGGAAAACGAGGAGAGTATATGGTTATTTTGTGGGGAAACAAATTAACAATAGGTATAGCTAACGTTAGCTAGCTAATACTTCTCTGGCGGTATTGACAAAGGCGGCTGCTGCTACGGTGGCAGACGAAGCGTGTTGGAGAGTCCGGGTTAGCATTTTTATTCTGATAAAAAGCATTATCTAGTATAGGCTATATCCATTCCCTCATTAAATATTTCCTGCTACTCCGAGATAAACGTAGGATTGCACAGCAGCAAACATTTTTGCGCATTTGTGGGTTATTTTATAAGAAGGATATTTGTTTACACGTTACACTGATTTACGATGTTTTTCCTTTCTTCTGTTCATATTACGAAGGAAATAAATAGCTAACCGTTCACAAAAACAACGGGGATCCAGTGTTAACTAGCATATTTTATAAGCTGATATTTCAGTCAACTGTCATCATTGCTCCTCGTTTTCAAACGTATATCACCTTGACGGATATTAAGGAGGGACCTGCTACTTTCCACAACACGGATGGTTTTTGTTTTTTTGGTAAGATGCTAATTGGATAAAAGCCGAAGACAAACTAGAAACAAAAGCCCAATGAGCGGCACACAGTCTACAATCACTGACAGGTAAATAACAATTTAACCAAGCTATAACTTTGCTTTTTAATTGTGTTTGTCTTCACCGAATCTTTACCGCAGGTCGTTCCGATCTGTCGGTATGTGATTCCCCCCCCCCCCATTTTTGTTGATTGTTTGTTTTCTTTTACATTTTAATTAGCATGGTCATAAAACAGCGGCCGAATTCTGACTTCTTATTTGTACTATCAAAACATTTTTCACACTTGCGTTTAGAGGGTGAATTAAAGCATGGATGCCCCAAGTTGTTTGGGAGATTTCATTCTGTTCTATATCCCAAGTGATTGTGTCGGGGTTTGAGAAGATGTAATTACCTCGCGTGTCATAGACAGCTTATCTACACGCAGAATGCAATAGATGTCAATGGATGAGGCCTTTTCCAATGTACCGGCAGGCCCTTGGAGGCATTGAAATGGGTTGCAACCTTTAAAAATTTCGTCTTATGCTATATTGATATTAGCAAATCCTCTACGACACAAAGAACAGCAAGACCTACATGGTACTGGTATCTTCCCTTCTGCAAAAATGCAGACAGGAAAGTGATTTTGCTTGTGGCGTTATTCACTGTGTTTAGCCCCAAGATGGAATAGGTTGCACGGCTTTATTTTGAATGACATGCTGTACCTGTACCTTTCATTACGTAATGCGGCACTTCAGGTCGTGTGGCCTTTACAGCAGTTCGCGCGAAAAGGGGATAAACACGGCAAAATACAGAAAACATGACATTGTGGGTCTTAAACAATTAAGGGAGATCTAGTAGTTCGTGAAAACCATTATCCCTTTCTAGAACTTGTTTTCCTGACTATTTTCACTTATTCATTCAGTTGTAAGCAAAGGAACTTCTGTCGTAGTTCTGTTGTGTGAGCACGTAATCTTGCTTGAGGCTTGTGCCCGAAGGGTCACTGTTCTCCATTTGATTTCACTGGGCACTGTCCCAGTTACTGCCTGAGAAATGGCCTGTTTAGGCGACATTAAGCTGGGGTCCACATAGAGCAGCAACAGCTGAAGTGTCCATCCCGAGTGGCATGTGACCGTAGCGGGTCAGAAGTTCAGGATGGGGCCTGAACAGGTGTAAACCTGAGGCGTTTGTGGGTGGGGGCAGGGCGTTTGGGCAATGATATACCAAGCTGAATATCCATGTTAAACCAGTTTAAGCTGTATGCCCTTTAATACGCCTCTTGAGAACCATGCCAAGGTGTCTACGGTGACCAGGGATGTTCATTTTAATCAACTGGATATTCGATTTTTCCATGGCTGTCCAAATCAAGATTTGAGTGATCCAACCCTGCTTCTTTGTTGTTCTTCTAATTACTGTATGAAGCTCCAGTTCTTTGTAATAAATGACTCAGATTTGTAAGCACTCAGCTTTCAAGGCTGGATGTAGAATATCAGTGGATTAGCCTATGGTATGCACAGTTCTGCTGTCCTTCATGAATATTGCTGAGAGAGAATTCAGATCAGGAATTTGTTCTCCTTTGTTAACCACAGTATGATACATCTGTATAGTGATCCAGCAAACTGATTCATGATCCTGTGGTTGAATGTTCCAGTGATCAAAAATGTTTTTTCCAAGGAACAATGCTTACGTAACATCTCACTTCTCTTGGCTGCTTCTCAATTTGACCATAAAGCAGTGGGGTCTGAGAAACAGTATCACACCCCTGATGATAAGTTCAGTGTGTTTTCTGCAACTAGACAGTAGCCGGTAATGGAAGGTACTGTGTTTGTTGAAATCTAAACCAGCTGGCTTGTGATGTATGGTGTCCCTGACACCGAATAGTAATGTCATTATTTATTATCCTGTTACTATTAATGAAGTAACTACTGCTTCCTACACCTCTTTGAACTGTCAAATACGCAAGAAGGTCTTTGTTGAGCTTTAAAATGGCTACATTTTTATTTTGTGGTAACCAGTTCAATGGCACCAATTCACTGGCTTTTCACAAGCTCCATTTTCAATCCGTGTTGAAGGTCTGACCTTCTAGTTCAGTTTTATAGTTAACGATAGGCCTGCCTCATTACTTAGAATGCATTTAATTCAAGTCCACTCCAAAACGTTTGTAGACACAGCAACAATTTTCGTATTTTGGCAACACGACACATGGGCTGTACTTGAGGGGAGTGGTGATGGATCTCTCCACTTCTTGGCTGTCGAAAAAAGCGCAACAAGGTTTGTTTAGAATGATAGCAGAGACAGTTGATAAGAGACTCGTGGGGGTGGGGGGAGGTAGTGAGGTGGACCTAATTTATTGCAGCGAGAGAGAGAGAGATGGAAAGAGAGAGGAGAAGCTTGGGTCCACTCTGCCCTTGGGATACTGTCACTATGTAGAGAGCAGACTTCAGCTTTGAATAATAATGACTGACGTTGTTTACACTCCTCGAAAGGGACATTTGCATGGCGGCAACATGACTTTGCGACTTTGAATAACTTCGCTGAGTGTCGGGGCTGGAGGGAGAGCATACCAGCGCATGAGGGGAGAAACCACGCTAGCACGACAATCTCAAGGCTTGCTGGGGTGTAGCACGTTTCCAAGACTGAATGATCAATGCTAATGGAATCTCAGGTTAATTCTGGCTCGTGTGTCTGTGTGTATATGGCTGCGTTTTTATTAGGTCTGTGTTTGAAGGTGTGAGATTACATGTGTGCGTGCACATGTGCTGTTATACTTTGCGCTGTGAAGGGAGAAAAAGACTACAGGGAGTACTGAATGTGCTGGAAAGCCCATTGTTAAATTGTCTTGAGCTCTGTATGTAAGCAAAACAGAAATGGATCAGGCATTGATATTTATTACCAGCCTTCAGCCCAGGCTGTACGTGCACAGACCTCAGATCTCTCTCAGTGCTGATTGGGCCTGGCTCAGCAGAATCTGCCTTTCTGCTGAAAGGGGAGGCGTGGCCAATTTTGGCCTCAAGTCCCTGTTTTTCCTATCATTTTCTTTCCTAATTATTATTTTTTAAATCCGCTGACAGTCCTTCTTTTGAACCCTCGGCTAGAGATGGCGAGCCTGTGAGTCAGGAAGTTAGCTTTAACCGCTCATGGCGGGGAACCCCTCGCTGCGCAAACAGGCACCTGAGGTGACGCGAGATTGACAGCCTGAATTACGCCCGTTTGATGCGCACCGCGTCCTCAGCCTGAACCGTTTTTTAAAGGTGTGTTATGCGAGGAATGGAAAGAAGCCGTGCTTTCCTCTGAGATTGGAGGCTAGGCGCAGGTGAGCTTGCGCGGGTGCCGGAGGGAGCAGGTGGAAACGTCGCGGTTTTGACGGCGGCGTCTTCTCTGGCTTCGCTCAGTTTCCGACCGCCACGTGTTCCCCGCTCTTCAGCGCCTGTGGTTCCGAGAGCGGGCCGGGCGTGGTGCCGATGCGGTGGCCATACAGAACCCTGCTCCTGAGTGCACACAGAGGGGTGGGCTCCACCCAAAGCGCCACCTCACATCTAGGCCTAGCCTCCGCCTGCCTAGTCTTACTCTCGCATTCCACAGCTAGGATGTTTCCTCTGTAGAAATGTACTACAGGTGCACAGGGGCATAACCTAGAAATTGTGTGTGTGTGTTTGTGTGTGTGCACAGGTTTATGTCTCTGCGTCTGTGAGAAGAAAAGCAAAAGAGTGCTTTTCTGAAGAAGAATTGGCCAGAAAAGGTACTAGTCAATAGAGAAAACAAACAAACTGATGTACAGGTCAATTTAACATTCTAGGTATTTAGGAGGCACACTTATCTGCAGCGACTTGTACCGCTCACGTTCTTTGTTCTGATTTATACTGCTATATATTGAAGCAATTTAGGTTAAGTACCTTGCCCAAGGGTTCAGTGGCAGTGCCCCACCTTGGAGTTGAACCCACAATGCCTGAAGTTGCAAGCCCATTTCCCCTAACCATTATATTACACTGCTGCCTAAGATGGCTATTATAGTGATCTAGGCCTAATGCATAGGTTGTTTTTCTGTATTAGGTTTTTAAGGAACAGGGCAGTAAGGATGCAGATTGTAGAGACCCTGTCAGAGGTAATTGACCTGAATTGCCTCCAGAAACAACCTGCTGGATAATCAGATAATAATAAATGTGAAATAATGTCAACTGCTGGCAATATTGACAGTAATGGCTAAGCAAACCCATAGTAATAAAAAGTAAAGGAGAACTTTTCCCTGCACGATTGGTGAGGTATTCAGTGGAGATAACTGATTATGTTCAGTGGGATGGGTTGTAGGGAGAGGTGGTTTTCACTTGTATCCCATATCCCATGCCTTTGTACCCTTTGGACCAGGGGTGCTCAATACGTCGATCGCGATCTACCAGTCGATCGCAAAGGTAGTATTGGTAGATCGCATGAGTACCATGGTGGTTGCCTAAAGACAACTGGGAAGTGTCACGTTCAACAACAAAACAAATGTGCATAATTTTTTTATTCTTCAGTCATTTCAATGTACTTTAAAACGTATTTTTCTAAGCCTAAATTTCCCACTATAAAAATTCACCCGAACCGTCTGGACGTGGTAATGAGAACTGTCAGTTAGCTATGATTGACAGACCGTGCCCCGTTACCATAGCTACCCCCATGCTACGCGCTCTCTTTGGGAGACTGAATTTTCACAAGCTAGCTAGCTTAGTAGTATATCAATTATCGATAGATAGCTAAGGTAAGGACGTTGACTTATATCCAATTATAATTTTTGCTATCTAGCTAGCCAAGTTAAGATAAAAGCACAACTATAACGTCCTCATAAAAGCAAACTAGCAAGCTAACGTTATCGATAACATTGCCTTATGAAAGCAAACCTCCTAGCTAGCTAACGTTAGCTAGCTAGCTAAATGAATATCTGATATTCTGATAACCAGAAATAATCTAAAGGCACTCTAATTTAAGTGAACCTAACGTTAGTCAAATATTTGCATTGTCTGAACAGCAGGACGGTGTGACCTGTCAGATTTCTTTACGGAGCGTGGAAATGGGAGTGGTTACTGTATTCGTGACACAGCAAAATGACAACTTTCTCAACCGGTTGAAAATAGGACGATGAATTTAAAACGCATATTTCTCCAAAAATACAGAACGGACATATTTAATACTTTGCTAATTGTGTTTCTTCAATGCCTTTTGTGCAAATAGCACATAAAACCGAGAAAGTGTGAAAATAACCATGGTACTCCTTTAAAAAAAATAGACGTCAGCCTGTCTTCCATCCCGTCACTTGATTGATATAGGGCAGCCAGTTAGATGACATCTGAATTTTTCTGACACTTAGGTCACTGCGCATGCGCAAACGGCGCCAAGTGCAGCAAAACTAACAAGCTAGTCAGTCCAAGTACCGTTCCACCATGACTGATGAACATTTGGAAGTGTGCTTGAGGCTGGCTGTCAGCAGCTACTGTCCGGACTATGTATCCCTGGCTGATTCAATTCAGTGCAAGTCATCAGAGTAAACTCAGGTAATGACAAAAAAATGTACATAGTTAATTATGTTGTGTTGTGCAATATTGGCTCATGCGGTTATGCAAGGTACATCAACATACATTGTACATATAAAGAATCCTCAATATATTTGTAAATAAATATATGTTTCGCATTTTTGTAGTGGGTAGATCATTTTGACTTGGTCATTTTATAAGTAGCTCGCATGCTGAAAAAGTGTGAGCACCCCTGCTTTGGACCATGCATAAAGCTACTGCAGAGATAGTATTTTGAAAAAAGAGATCAGCCCTTGCCTAGGAAGTTCCTGCTTGCCTGTTGGCTGTGGCAGATGGTCCCTCAGTCCCTGGCCCTCAGGCCCTAGTGGTGGTGCCAGCGCCCCCTGCCCCCTGGAGGCCAACTGCGGCTGGGCGTGTCAGCAAGCTGGCCCCTGCGCACCAGCTCTCATTAGAGCGGCAGCTGATTGGTCCTGACAGGCGAGCCAGGAGCCAACCTGACCAGAAACTGTCACTCATGCTGCCTGAGCCCGTCTATCCCCTGGTTCAGAGCAGCTTGGCTCTCTGGGAGTGGTGTAGTGGCAGCAGTGTATGCAGAGGCTGCTTCAGTGTGGTGAGGAGCTAAGCTGAGGCCCAGGTCCCACAGTGCCTGGAGCCTTCCCTCACAGTGGAACACACTGAGCATTTCTCTCTCCTCCCCTTCTCTCTCACTGGCGTTATGGTTTGAATGGCTTCTGGCTCTTTTATTTGTGTCAGTTTTAGATGAGGTTTATTCCTAATGCTTGTGTGTATAGGCGCACACTCGCACACTCACACATTACGTAGTCTCATAAATTCATTGCTTCCACCTGTTCTTCAAAAGCTTTCTGGCCATCCTCTTGCTTCCTGTTTGAAATGGGTTCAGTGAAGCATCCTTTTGCTGTAATTGGCCAGCCCGAGTCGCCATTTGGTGGTAGGTGGGTGTCCCAGCTTCACACACAGAGTCTGTGTTTATTGCCCTCTGATGCAGGCCTTACTGCTTCCTGCATGCAGCTCCTGGGCTCAAACCCAGGCCCCGGGCATCCCACCAGCATCACTGCGTGTCTGCAGTGTGCCTGCGTTTGTGCCAGTACAGCACGCAGGTAGAGAGCAGAAGTGTGATGGATCACTGTTCCACTGTCTGGATGGGCCCCAAGGACTGGTATCGAATCTGAACCGTACCAGTGTCTGGTGTTACTGGCCTACCGGGTGGCACATAATTCACCACAGCATCACCCAAAGGTGGCGGGATTTTAAGTTGGTGCGATGTCCCTGTGCGCACTAGTGACCCATCGGAGGGGGTCATGTGTCCTGTAGTAATTACGTAGGCTAATTGCGCTCAAAGCGGCCACCTGCTTTCTTTGTTTATCCCACAGTTTGTAACTGTTAGCTGACATAGCTGTCTGCAAGCCCTACAGCATTGATGATTGGTTTATTGAAGAGGTGGGGAGGGGCTTCCCGTGGCTTTTCCGTATTCACATTCTCGAAATGGACAGCTTTGATGAAGCCTGCAGTGCCAGTTGAGCTGTGATTAATGAATCAGTCGAGTGCATTCCTCTCTCTGAGGTGCGATTTTATACTTGTGAAGGCTGTGCAGTGGCCATGTTTGGTGCATTCCGCTTGATGACATCATGTGGGCCAAGTTCAGAACTATTAATAGCCTCCAGGAGCAGAGTTTGTACTCTGGCTAACAAACATAATTATGATGAGGTCATCGCAGGCTGCCTGCCATTGATAACGTGCAGGTTGAGTCTTAGCGGAAGTGTTCTCGCTGCGGGATGTTTGTTCTTGACCCGCCTGCCTCATGTAGCACTTTCCTCCATCTGTCAGAGGGGTTGCAGGTTCATTGGTGAGAGAGTGTGAAATGAAGGGCCAGGCACATGGCCCCACAGCCATCACTGAGATTACTGCTACCTCAGAATTGCACACTCCAGTTATCACTGAGATTACTGCTACCTCAGAATTGCACACTCCAGTTATCACTGAGATTACTGCTTCAGAATTAGGCCACATACTGCAGCCATCACTGAGATTACTGCTACTTCATAATTGCACACTGCAGATATCAGTGAGATTACCGCTTCAGAATTGCACACTCCAGTTATCACTGAGATTACTGCTTCAGAATTACGTACTGCAGATATCGCTGAGATTACTGCTTCAGAATTACGTACTGCAGATATCACTGAGATTAATGCTTCAGAATTAGGCTACATACTGGAGATATCACTGAGATTGCTGCTACTTCAGAATTGCACTCTGCAAATATCACGAAAGCCCCTTTTCCATTGCACAAAACAGTTCAGGAACCATCTGTACCCGGAACTATCTGGAACCGCGGCTCTCTGGTTTCTGTTTCCACTGAAATTTGAGATCCATGACAATGAGAATTTTGGAGGAAGTGACGAAAGAAAGGAAACACCTTTCTTTCTAACATCGTGTAACCTTCCCTTCATAAACGGTATTTTGAGGAATGCTCAGGTACTATTACTAAGTTACTGTTTCTGAACATGAGGGTGAAATAGAAGGTGCAGTCGAGGGAATGCAAGCACATCCAAAATATTCCAACAGGTGCAGGATAAAAAAATAGTTAGTAAGAAGAGAGTGTATATCCGCACACTGTTCTTTCTGCTCCCAAAGTGATTTAATAGTACAGCGTTTCGACCTCAAAGGCCTTCGTCAGGTAGGCCTACATCTGAAATAGAAGGTGCCAGAAGCCTCTCAGACAGGCTTGGCAAGGCTCCACACAGGGAGCACGGACAGAGTGTGTAATCCGGCTCTGACCACTAGCTTAGCAGGGGTTTCAGAAGAATTATGCACTAATATCGAATTGTAAGCTGTAATATCGCAGATTTTACATAAGTTATAGTTACCGGTTTACATTTTATTAATGCAATTCTGCAGCTGTGATTGTGACTGACTTATCTGATGCACCACTTCAGTATGTGTCAAATGCGGTAATGTTAGGTAGCTCTGTACACCGAGTTCATTCATGTTCTACCTGCCAAAACAACATCCGACTGCCAGAATGATTACAAACCGTAGCCAAGTTTTTTTTTTCTCTCCCCACTATCGTTTACGATTGTGAGTTTTGTAGTATTTGCAGCAAAATGCAGCAGAAATACGGGTATGCCCATGCTATACAAACATCGCTGCATTACCAGCCATAGCATAATGTCTGAATAAGTGCGTGTTCCGGACACACACCTCGCTTATTTTGAGCATAACGCTTTAAAGTACCAGGGACAGACCCACCTATTCAGCTATATTTCTGTGCACAAACCTTTTGTCTTTGAGGCAGCTCTAACGTTACTGGCCATATCACAGCATATAAATATATGCTGCTGTTAGTAAATGCTTACTTATTGGTAATCAAGTCGAGTCATATTTATAGTTTTGTTTCTTAATGCTTTTTTTCTGATTTGTAGCTACCAGGTGTTCAATAATGACGGTTGGTTTACTCGAAGTCACAGGAAGTTTGCGTTTGACCAATCAGCGATTTACAAGACTGCTAGATCTACCCCATAGTTACTGGTACCTCAAGAATACACACTCCAGATATCACTTTATTTCCACTTCACAATTACACCATGCACCTCAGGATCACTGCACTACCAATCACCATGACACCACACACCTCATCATCACTGCTCTACCAATCACCATTAGACCATGCACCTCAACATCACTGCTCTACCAATCACCATTACACCATGCACCTCACCATCACTGCTCTACCAATCACCATTAGACCATGCACCTCACCATCACTGCTCTACCAATCACCATTACACCATGCACCTCACCATCACTGCTCTACCAATCACCATTACACCACGTACCTCTTCAGCATCACGTCACTACCAATCACCATTACACCATGCACCTCAGCATCACTGCACTACCAATCACCATGACACCACGCACCTCACCATCACTGCTCTACCAATCACCATTACACCACGCACCTCACCATCACTGCTCTACCAATCACCATTAGACCACGCACCTCAACATCACTGCTCTACCAATCACCATTACACCACGCACCCCAGCATCACTGCTCTACCAATCACCATTACACCATGCACCTCACCATCACTGCTCTACCAATCACCATTACACCATGCACCCCAGCATCACTGCTCTACCAATCACCATTACACCACGCACCTCACCCTCACTGCTCTACCAATCAACATTACACCATGCACCCCAGCATCACTGCTCTACCAATCACCATTACACCACACACCTCAACATCACTACTCTACCAATCAACATTACACCATGCACCCCAGCATCACTGCTCTACCAATCACCATTACACCATGCATCTCACCATCACAGAGATCACTGCTGCATCACTGTTACGCACCTCAACCATCACAGAGATCACTGCTGCATCACTGTTACGCACCTCAGCCATCACAGAGATCACTGCTGCATCACTGTTACGCACCTCAACCATCACAGAGATCACTGCTGCATCACTGTTACGCACCTCAGCCATCACAGAGATCACTGCTGCATCACTGTTACACACCTCAACCATCACAGAGATCACTGCTGCATCACTTACGCACCTAAACCATCTCACGAATCACATGCTGCATCACTGTTACGCACCTCAACCATCACAGATCACTGCGCATCACTGTTACGCACCTCACCATCACGAGATCACTGCTCATCACGTTACGCACCTCAACCATCACGAGTTCACTGCTCCATCACTGTTACGCCCATAAACCATACACGATCACTCTGCATCACTGTTACAACACCAACCCATCACAAGATCACTGCTGCATCACTTTACGCACCTCACCGTCACAAGATCACTGCTGCATCACTGTACGCACCTCACCATCACAGAGATCACTCTGCATCACCATGTATGACCACCTCAGCCATCACAGAGATCACTGCTGCATCACTGTTACACACCTCAACCATCACAGAGATCACTGCTGCATCACTGTTACGCACCTCAGCCGTCACAGAGATCACTGCTGCATCACTGTTACGCACCTCAGCCATCACAGAGATCACTGCTGCATCGCTAAATTACACACCACGAACCATGATTGTTATTAGTGCCACATGGGTAATACCCTGCTCACCCTGGCCTTGTTTGTTGTTACTACCATGCTATGATTATCCCACCGTAGCGAGGGCACTGATGACAGCGACGTCCGTCAGAATCATGGCAGCAAGGCTGTGTCGGCCGGCCTGACGGGAAGAACAGGAAAGCCCTGGGGCCGCAGTGGAGAAAACAACCAAGACCAGGGTGCATGGTGCAGCGGTGCTGCTGCTTTATTTAGAGCAAAGGCCAACGGCCTGGGGTGTGGTGCATACCCTACCGTGCAGTTGGGACCACGAAGGCCAGGGTGCGTGCTGTACGGTCATAATGAGCCCTTTGCCACCGAAACTCCCTTATCTGTGCCTTTGCTCTTGAGACCCTCCCGGGGAAGTGATGACATCACCCGTAAACAATGTCGGCAGAGCTCGGCCGGGCCGCCGGCCCCCTTTCGCGGCAGGACCGCCGGCTGCAGCGGTGCACGCCGGGCAGGCTGGAGCTGGGTCACAATCTGAGCCGTGGGTGGCCGCGTATCTGTGTCTGTGAATTAGCAAGAAACGTCAAAGCCACCAGTTCTGCTCCATTAGCCGAAGGGCCCTGTCACATTGGTTTAAAACATTCTAATGAGCTTGTGCCGCTTTAGATGTCGCTGGCTTTCACAACCAGGGCAACCGCGTTTCATTACCAGTCGCTGAAAGCTGCCACTGGAAATATTTTTTGGGGAGTCTGACTAATGCTAAGATTGTTTTACAGATGTTTCGGTCTTCTTTGGCACGTCCTTTATTTCTCCCTCCCAGTTAAATCCACAAAGCGCCGACTCTCTAAAACGGAAGGAATGTTTATTAAACTGCAGTCGGCTGCAGCCTCTCCTAAAAGCCCCCAAACTGGAGGAGAAGGTCAAGGCTGATGGAAACTAAGGAGACGATTGTCTGAGGATGCGTAGCAGGGCGGTATCTGTGTTAAAACGAGAATGAACGCGGGCAGTAGGACTTCTCTGCCAAATAGACCAGGGACCCCCTACACTCCAAGGCTGGAAGAAAAGCTTTCGCCTGGAAATGGAGTTGATTAAACCGGGGGTCCAGGGACCCCCCGGGGATCCTCGGCAAAATAGAAAAAATATTTTTCCTCTTAAAAGTATTTGGTTCATATTTCCATTTTTCATAAATTGCGTATTTTACACTTGCAGATCAAATAAACCTTGTTTATACAAAAACGCCCGGGTTACGTATCCTTGGCAATAATATGGTTATTGTAATTTATTACGTATTTGTGTAATATTTAATACATTTCTGATGCCAATCCATATATAGTGTCCTGTTTTAGCGGTGTTGATGGTTTGTGGAGGTGGGGGGCCTGAGCTCTGGGTGGTCTTTTTAGGGTGCATTGATGAACCAGTTTGGGAAGTCCTGACTTGGACTCCGAATGGATTGATTCATTTGTTATTTTGTTTTGCGTAAACAGAAGTAGTTTCCGCTTAAACTCCTCTCCAACAGGCACAGTGAATCCGGCCTATGCCGATACCTCCCTGTTTCACATTATAGCACTAATGCAGAGTTTCCTCATTCATGGAAAAAGTTAGTGAGCACAGACGACAACGTATGTAGGAAAAATCTGACAACAAATCTTTTATTTGTTTAAGAAAATATTCCAACTTGCTTCATTATTAAGCAGTGAGCACGAGTCTACTGAATTTGTGGAACTTTGCTTATGAGTTTGGCCGATGAAAATAATTGTGGTTCACAATTAATTGAGGGTCAGATGGTTGTGATTAACCTACCTTTTCCATATAACGTTTTTATAAATTTAGGCCTACTGCATCAGTGGCACATCAAATAGGCATTGGCCCCTGACGCGTGCACATTGTGCTATCGTATCAGCTCCTCCTGCCGGCCATAACCCCAGTTTATTGGCTTATATCCGTATTCAGGAAGTTAATTGGAAGCTATCACCCATACCAATGCGACGCGTTATAGCGTGCCCCTCTGGTTAGCTGCTCTTTGTGGCTGGGGTCCCGCTGGCCTCGCGTTCAGGGCTGCGTCGATTCCCCTTCAGCGGCGAGCGGCGCGCTTTCATCCCCCGGCCCGGCCCGGCGCGGCATCGTGGGGGTTAACGCGGCGCGGGGGCGACAGGTGCGTGCGAGGGGGAGAGATCTGGAGCGGCGGGCCCAGTCTGAGCCGGTGCGCCGGGGCAGGTGGAGAAGGGCGGGGCCGGATGGTCTGGAGATGCTTATCAGCGCGCAGACAGGAGGGAGGAGGAGATGAACAGATCACCTGTCTTTGTGAAGGGAGACATTCAGGTTCAGACGCGCAGATAGCATCGCGTACCTGCCCGGGGAGCCCACATTAGGAGTGTCTGCGTGTGCTTGCTGGTACGCTGGTGTTCTTCAGCTCTTGGTTACACAGAGATTTCTCTTACGGTGACGTACAGTGTACACCTAACACTGAAAATGAGTTTGTTACCTTCATTTCCTGTACGTGAACTGGTGTTAACTCTTACATGATAGCCTTTACCTGTGAACAAGGGGCAAAGTTAAATCATTGCCTAATTTGGATGGGATGTGATGGCATTAAGGTCAGTTTGGGTCTAGGATGACAAGATGACCTTATAGCTCTTTCAGAAGAAGTTTTGTTCAGTTTGCATGAAGCCCTAGATTCAACTTTTCAAGTGTCCAAAGTAGGTAACTCATCCAGAGGACAAGCACGTAGACCTAACTCATTACGGAAATGTACATTTACTCAGCTAACTGTCATTTTGGCGTGCACTCTGTAGTCTCCACGCCATTTTTGTTTTGTCTACTGTCGCAGTTTTAATCTGAACCGGGCTCGGGCTCAGCTGCTCACAGAATAAAGACCGGCTTGTTTGCGGCCAGGTGCAGACGCGGACTTGGCGGGAATACGTGGCGCTGAATCTAATGACTCAGTCGTGGCGGGAGGCGTACCGCGCGGTGGTAGCGCTTGTTCTCCGCTGCCTCTCTTCAGATTGTTTCATGCGATTGTGTTGCGACCGGTGATGCGGTTCGCTTAGCTGCATGGCTGGAATCAGGAGCCTTATCGGGAGAAAATCCCACACACAATTTAACTCCCCCAGGTGAATTTTACTTGCTGCATGGCAGAAACAGCAATTCAACCAGGTAGTTTGTCTGTCAGGTAAAGGGCAAATTACGGTTGTGACCATTTAGACGAGTCAGCCAGCATCAAAGTCGGGTTGAAAGCAAAAGGACCAATTATGTGCGCCAGGCGTAGACATACAGTCGGGATTCCTGTCAGTCTACTTTTTTTCGGCCATGACAGTGTAAAGCTTTTAAGGCTCTGATATTCAGGTATTTTCCTTAAAGGTAGTGTCTGTGTGTTCCGTACCCTATGTCAATGTCTGAGGCTCTTGATACCAGTGTATTTTTCACGCTGGAAATTAGGTGGAATCCAAAGCCAAACGGAGCGCACGCACTTGCTGGCGTGCACGCACACAGGATATGACACGTCCGCCCAGTACTCCAGCGGTTCTGCACCCGCATTACACTCTCCCTCAACGCTCACAGAGCACTCTGCATGCTGTACGATGTCAGGACTATATGCCGTGGTAATGACGTTTGTAGCAATAACAATATCAAGAGTAATGGCAACAGCGATATCATAATATTGCTTTTGTGATACTGCATGTTAAGTTCTAAGATAGTAGGGAAAACAATACAATAAAAGTAATAAAAACCGATAAAGGTTTGCATCAGAGATATAGGCCTGCATGGCATAGTGAAGCATGTAAAATCGATACTAGCAAAGTGCAGCATTAAGAGACAGCAAAACATAAAAGGGAAACAATGGAATAAAAAAGGAAAGGTAAGCTCGAGGGTGATGTCATGCACACATTACAAGCCAGGGAAATATGAGTTCATATTTGGTAACAGAAGGGAAAAAATACAAGTAGGCCTATATGGTATTAAATGGCATTAAATACTGTATTAGTTTGTCATCATGACATCAACAGTAGTGCAGTCCCTAATTTATTCAGGCAGTGTGTTGGAGCATTCCAAAGCATTTGTTTCCACACAGCAAAAAATTCTTTAGATTTTAATTTGTTTTTTGAACTCTGGCTGTGGTGCTTTCTCTTGCTAATGTTGGGAATAGGCTAACTCTCGCCATTAATGCAGGGAAAGTGTGTGCTGCAGAGATCTTGCCTGGAGGAAATAAAAGCCTGGACAGTTTTCTGTGTTTTTTAAAAGGCAGAGTACTGTATTCTAGGAAAAGAATTAGGCTAACTTGAGTGGTTGTAGCAAACTCAGATAACCTTTTTTTTTTAAACAGGGTTCTCAAAGGTAAGTCTGCATCATCCTCATTTTCCCATATGTAAGTGCTTTTGTTTTGTCCTGTTACACATAAGCACTTCATTCTGTACAAATATTGGATGTAAGAGCATTGCGTGTTCTAAGATATAGTTTTTAAGGTATTATGGATAGTAAATATATTTATAGTATGCATTAACAAAGAGGACTAGGCTATGTTCTTTATTATGTTCTACATTCTCAAAGAGGATATAAGATCATGACCTTTGTCTTAGTGTTTCTTCCCTTGGTTTAGACAGGCAGTTTTCAGGGCAGCACGGTGTCGCATCAGGGAGGTCTTCTGTTCGACGGTCACCTCTGAGGTCAAAGTTCAGGCCTGCCACATGCAGTTGTGCTGGCATTTGTTGAAAGGAAATCTGCTTGCTGTTGTTCGAACAAATTTGGTATTGTTACTAGGTGATTTTTTTGAAGCGCTGGTAGCTCTTTGCCAATAGCTCTTATGTTTATGTATAGAAAACAGATATTGATTGATACACAATACTGTTTATGGGGGGGAAGGGGGTTGAGGGTGTGTTCTCCATGTAGTTGTATTCTGAGAGCATGTGCATTGTAACAGTGGTTCAGGAGCAGGCTTTTAACTGATTGGGTCGCTTTGTTTTCTCTGAAACGGCGTCTCGCAATTCCAAGAGCCCTTGAAAGCCTTTACGCTGCGCCAGAGCTGTGTCCCCTGCCCCATGCGCTTTCTGCTGCAGCCGGCCTCTGCTCGCAACCTGTGTGAAAGCATGCGTCGCATTCGTTTTTCCCCCCCCCCCCCTCCGAAAGCTCTTTGGAAGCCCCATTAAAAAGCCGCGGCTGAAGACGAGGGCATAGCACAGCTCCGAGCAGGAGTAACGCGGGCAACCGCCAATCCGCCGCTCAGACGGCACCGGTGAGACGCGGCGGGTGATCCGCCTACCCCCTGGCACCGCGCTGAGCCAGCGAGCCCGAGAGGAGCCGGCTTTCTGCTGGCGCCCGGCGCGCTCCCCTGCTCGGGAGAGTCGGGGATTCACCCCGCGGCCACCAGCTAGAGGTCACCGGCTCCCGAGTCAGCAGTTTAGACCGAGCGGGCCGGCGGCATCGGCGTAAATCAGCGGAGCGGGCCTGGACGCTCTCTGGAACGCCGTGTGGAGACGGGCAGGGGTCACTGAGCTAACGCTGCTATTGACCCATTGGTGCTACCGCTCTTAGCTCATGCTAGTCCCCTCTTTGTGCTTTATTGATTTTGTGTAATTGCCGGTCTGTTAATCAATGAAAGCTGTTTTTTTTTCTACCCAGTCCCATGTTTCTTATTTAAAAAGGAATAGAAGGGTATTCTTTAAGAATTGTGCTTTTATTGAACATTGCAGGCTAGGTCATGAAATTGTTAATTTTTTAAAATAATGTACATTTTCTGGATAGTATAGGGTATTGTTTTCCTGAGGGGAAAAATTTTGAAAATGAACTCTGGGGAATGTGTTCTTTTTTTAGTGTTAAGTACGTTATAAGTCAGTGACCTGTACAAGATTGATGTAGCGTATAAAGATTTGGAATGTAAAACCAAATGAGCTCTGAGGTTTCTTTTCACTTAGACCCTCCACTGGCGTCATTTACAGTAGTCTCTCAGTCAGGCAAAGCTAGCACTCTGGACTGGAGGCAGGAGACGGGTTTCTGCTGGCTGCAGTCCTCTTTCCCGCTGCTGTTTGTGAAGACCTCCTTGCGTACGCTTATCTCTGTCTCCACACAAAGACCTCCCTTCACTCATGCTGGCCCAGTGGTGTGGCGCACATCCGATTGGGCAGTGGGAGGTCCGGTGACGGCAGCAAATCTCAGCGTAGCGGCAGCTGGTGTTTGATTGGTTTAAGACTGGTCAGGTGACTGAAGGAAGCCTCACTGCAGGAGCAGCTGTGCTGGTCAGGACATGTGAGGTCCCCTTTGAATATGGCCGATAGACCGTCAGTGTTATGCAGCCTGTTAGATATGGAGTAATGGTAGCTTGCTAATAAACTATGGAACCTTGCACCATGCAGTCCACTTAACACCCATAAACCTGCATTTGTTCATATAGTGGCAGTATTTCTGAGACTGTGCTTGTATGTCAGATATGTAAATTTCCTTCTTCCTCCACGCTTTAAGTATGGCTGGTATTTTTCTGTGCCCTTGAGCATGTAGCCTACAAGCCATAGATACCACAAATACAACGACAGGCAAGCCCTGCACATTAAATGGGCCCAGGCTGGCACTGCACATGCCCGGTTTATGAGCGTAGCCCCTGGGAAACCACGTGTTAGAGTCTCAGCAGCTGGTGCAGCTTTGATTGTGTTCTGATGCAGGCCTGGTTTGCTTTAAACGGCGTCGTGTGTCACTTCCTGTTTAGTCTTGTGTATAATTACGCCCTCCCTTTATTTGGGGGGCGGGGGGGGGGGTTAGAGTCATGGTAGCCTGTCTTTCCCTCTCTCTTACTTCTCTCCATTTCTCTGTCTCTTTTTCTTTCTCACCTTTCTGTGCTACTCTTGTTTGTTTGACGGTTCTGGCCCAAATCCTCTCTTCTTCTTCTTTTCTGTGTTTCTGTCCGTGGGACGCGCGTCTCGACTGACTGGTTTGAAGGCGCCCTTTTTTCGGATCCCCCACTCTCTGTTGTGTCTGGCGTGGAGCGTGCCCCGACTCGCACGGCAGGCATTGTTTCGGGAGACTTACCCAAAAACCGCACCCGAGAAGAACAAGAGAGGAGCAGCCAATCAGAGCTCGGGGCCCGACCGACGCCCGGGCCGCGCCGGGCTGACCCCGCCCCAGGGAGCCGGCGGCCGCTGCGGATAGCGCTCGGGCCCGTGACGCGACGCACCGCGGCTCCCACATAAGTCACGCGCTGAGGATTTATGGAAATAATTAATAGTGCAGAAATAGGAGCGGCGCTGTAGCTGCGCTCGCTCTCCTCTGGCCTCGGCAGCGTGGCAGCGCCCTTCGGGAATTGAGCTGGTAATCGGAGGAGTCCAGATTTTTATTACCAGGTGCAGAATTTGCCCTTGAGGAAAATGCTTCACCTGAATTGCCTCAGTAAATATAAAAATGTAGGAATGGATAATATCTAATATGTGAAGTGTATTAGCCTCCCTATTTCGTGATATATGAATGGCTATAAAATTAACTGACTGCAGATCGTAAATAATCTTTGATATCTATATAATAATAGTAATACACTTAATAATTGATAAGTTTCCCTTAGTGGTGTTATTAGTATTGTAGCTGTTCTGTTATTTTGAATAAAGAGAAATAGACCTTTGTATGCAGGTTTCATGTCTTTCAGCGAGTATGTAGGCTATAAACAGTTGGCCTTTCTGGTTACTGTGCACTCACGATACCCTTGTCCTGTGTCCACATACCCACCAGGCCTGGCAGCTGCAACCAGAACAAGCCAACTGCCTGCAGGTGAGTGAGTCGATCCCAGAGCCAGACACAGCCTTACGCAGTCTGAATTATGGGAGACGACAGGCAGGATAATGCAGGCCGAGGTGGCATTCGCTGCAGCAGGGCAGTTCAGAATGTGACAAGATGGCTGCAGTAATTAAGGGTCCTGCTGCTTTCTACTGGTACATCACGCGCACGCACACATGCACACACACACACACACACACACACACACACGCACACACACTTGGAGCTGTGGCTAGGCCGAGATCTGGCCAGGATCATGACCGTATCTGTTGTGTGCCAAGGCGGTGCCTCCTGGGGGTGCCACATGGCTCATTCTCTCACTCTCGGTACCTCCTCGTCCTGTCCTCATCCCCACGCGCTTTCAGTCTGATGTCTTTACGCTGCTGCTCTGTGTGTTGCTTATTTTAAATGTGTTTTCTTTCATCGCTTCCTTCGGCATGATCCTGCTGCAAAAGGCCTAAATTAAGACAAGTTATGTTCAGGCTCAAGCTCCCATGTGTTGACAGCTCTTGTATTTTCTTCCTGTGAGTGACATTTCTATTCAGCCTGGAGTGACTCACAGCAGTGAGAGCTCGATGTATGTATTTATTTAAAATGGAGATGCAGCTCTCATGCTTCTCTGACTGATCACAACCAGCGGCTGCGTGCACAGGTTCACCTGAGCGGACATTTTGGAAGATTCTTAAGGGCAGCTGAGCTGTGTGGTCCTTGTTAATGAGGTCATATTTTTGAATAGTATGTACAACATAAACTAAACCTGTTACATGTTACAACACAGGTATTAGTACAGTATTATTTCATAATTTGCTGCAACCAATATCAGGCCTCCTACAGTCATATGCATGAATTTAATATTTTGTAATTTATGGGTTGGAATGATTTTTGTTAATTCAGGCACTGATGAAATCGTGCTGCTGTTCAAAGAAAGGTGACACTGGCTTTAATTTTCTAATCAGTTATCTGCAGTCTAAAAATGTAGGCCAAAAAGCCTATAATTTTAGGATGAATGTGATAATCTTTGAAGAACAAGCTGATGCAGAATTTTCTAAACCGGTGTTATGATATTTAACGTTCATACATATTCCGGAATCGAGCACCCATTACTCTACCTCTCTGTCACTGAAAGTTACATGATCAAAGCACACTATTCTTAACTTATTCTCAATCAACCATTCTTGCATCACTTTTACTTAAATAAAATGAATGCTTTGGTGTTCTGTTGAAAAGGTCTACTCATTGTACTATACTGAGATGGTTTGTGTCTTGTGTGAAAATTAATGTTACTAGATCTGTTGTTGCAGGTTAAATTGTCATAGGAATATGATGAGTTTCACTGTGCTTTCTGTGGATTGTAGGTAGGCAGGGATGCAGTCAGAAGGCGAATGGTCACTTTTCCCCTAATATTTTACTTATTGCTACAATTGCATTAAGTGGTTTGAATGGACAACCACCTATACCTGAAAACTCTGAAATATAGCCTAGATCTTTAGAGACTGTGGACAGAGTGGACTTTGTATGGAAGAAACTGGAGATCTCTCTGAAAATCTGAAAGATTCGTCCTGGAGAGCCTCAAGGTCTGCTGGCTTTGTTGTTAATTGGCTTCTAATTTGTCACTCAGTTGATTAGCCTATATGGTTAAATCACCTGACTTCTTGGGTCTGAGTTGAGTTTTGATTTTCGGGTGAATACTGTCCTGCTCTGGAGTGCCAGGCGATGTGAGTTCTTTGCTCTGTTACAGAACAGGCAGGAGATAATAATGCCATATAACCATCAATGAAGTTATCTTGTAAGGACAACGCACGTAGCACTGCGAAGTCTTAAGACTGAATTGAGACCCAAGTCTTGGCATACTCTGTGTAAGTTGAGCCCAAGTCAGAAATGCCGGGAAAACAGGAAATAGGAACAGAAATGAAGGCCCAGAAACCTTGGCGGATTTTGGATTTGGGTGATGCTGGAACTGTGGAGCACTGACCAGCGCTGTCAGCGTTCCCACAGGAAATGGAGAGGGGGAGAGGGAGAGAGCGAGGGAGAGAGAGGGAGATAGAGAGGGACAGAGAGAGAGAGGGAGAGGGAGGGTCTGGAGCCGGAGTCTGCTGCTCAGTCAGAGAGGCCTCGTGCGCAGCACACGTGACAGGCCCGTAACTTTCCCAGCTGCGTCACCATGGAAACTGCCAGTAATGTGTGCCGGCTTTCCTGCCCCCCCCTCCCCCCACACGCTCCCCAATACCCCCCTCCTTTCCTTTCCTTGAGGAGGAAAGAAAACAGTGACTGCCGACTCACACACTGCAACAGGACCCCCCTCCTCTCAGCCTCTCTCTCACGCTGCTGACCCAAGGGCAGCTGGGAAAATTCACAGTGAACTTCCTACCCACAACCCCCCTGTCGCCTACAATGGGTTTCTTGGGAGATCTTAGTTTTTTATGGTGTTCTTAGTTTCCTCTTTTGTTTGCCCTCTCTTGGGGAAAACCGCATTAGTCCTGGATCATCCACCCCTCTTTGAAACCGGATTCCAGGGGTTCATTCTTCACCGACACCACTGTCTCCAGCTGCTCATGTGAGGAGTGAGCTGTGCTCAGCTCTGCTTCCGCCTGCAGAGATTACTCTGAGATACGGTTGAGAAAGGGCTCTTAAAATGGCCTTTAAGGCCATGTTCAGGGTTAGCAGGGCCACAGTGTGGCCTCAGAATGATAGCTCCTGGTGACATGAAGAGCTGCATGCAGGAAGCTGTGAATGGCAACAAAAGCTTTCACAGAGGGAATGATGGGAAGTGTTGTCCAGAGCTTGATATTTTTGTGCGTCTTCAAACAAGGGCTGACCTACGTTACCCATCTGAATTTGTATCAAAACACAGACACAGTTATAGTAGTCACAGTGCAGAGAATGGTGTGGTAGGAAGAGTCCCTTCTGACCACATTTGTGCAGAGTCTGTGGACGTCACAGACCACAGAAGGAAGGTCTAACCAGTCTGAGGTTTCAGTGCAGCCCCCAGGTGACTCAGCATGAGGAGCCTGGCAAGGTTAGCTGTGATTTAAAGGGCATGTCATTGGTGCTGTTCCTCAGTTATCATTTGAGATGTGCATCTTAAATCTGTATGTCTGGAGCAGGAAGCTTGTTTGGGAGACGTGCATATCATAGAACAACCTGAGACCCAAGGTTGCCACAGAAGTTGCGAGGGCTAAGTTTATTATTAAGTTTTATTGCCTTTTTTTTTTGCGCAGTTTTACAGTTGTGCCCTTAAGGTCCCGGTTAAGAGTTACTGCAGTATGTTTTGAAATGTTTTAAATAAAAAAAAATTTCATAAAATTGCGCTACAGTGGCACATGTTACTTGAATAACATGGTTATGTCCGTGTTATGTTTTCTCAGTGCTTGGTATCATGTAGAATGTATGCTAGATCACTGAAATGAACATTAAAATAGTATTATCCTATAAGCATATAAAAAAGTCAAATTGGAAGCATTTGTTTGAATTGGCTTTCAGTTAAAGACAAAGAGACAAGGTGTGATTACAGTCAGACAAGCCCTTTTGAGTTCACAGGCCTTTGCACCTGGTACCCACCCTTCTGTCTGCGTGATCTCTATCACGGTGCCTTTTTCAGCTGGTTCACAGTCGGCTGCAGATAATGCAGGCGGGGCCGCGCTCATTTCTCTGTGTTCCCCTGTGTCACGGCACGCCAGCATCTCGCTGAAATGGACCGCCAAGCCGCCGACAGCCGGGATTCAGCCAAAACCTGAAAAAAAAACGAGTTTTGTGTTGGCTCGGTCTTGGGCTGTGATTCGGCACGGACTTGTTCTCTGCGCTTGTTATTATCTTGTCTCAGGGCAGCACAGGCTGGTGGAGTGTCTCCTGGGAGCGGTCATTAGCACGCAGTCAAGGGGCTGGATGGAGTTTTGAACATTATTATTATTTGATTGGCGACAGCCTTACTCTGGGTGACTGACAGCTTGTTGATTTATACAGTTGGATGGACTAGTTATTGAAGCAGTTCAGGTTAACTGTAGTGTATAGTGTCCTGCGCAGTGTCCTGTGCAGGACTTGGGCCTGTATCCTTCAGATTCCGGCCTTGTTCCCCGTTGCCAGCACCTGAAGGTCACCGTGAAGGACAGACCCAGCTTGAGTTCCCAGATGGAGCTTGACTTTGGATCCTTTTATTGAGGAATTTTGCAAGTATGTAAACAGCGCTCCCAGTGCATAGCAGTTTGAGCCTTTCCGTGTTTTAAGAAGCAGGTTGATGCGCCGATCGGAAGATTCTTGTAAATGGCCGGACGGTGTGCTTTTAGGTAAGAGCTAGACTGCCCAGATCCCTCTGCACCCAGAGGGTGGTTTCCATCCCGTTCTACCTCAGCCTGCTTCAGCATGCTTGTATGTTATTAACCGCCCCCGGGGGACACGCGTGTGCGAAATGGCCATGTCAGGCATTCCTGGAGCAGGGGGAGGCAGGGAGAGAGGACGGAGCCGGCTGAGGTTGAGGGAGGTCGCTGATTGGTTTCGGCCGTCTGCAGGGAATGCCCCTCGCCGACGCGGTGGGTTGGGGAGCGCTCTGCAGCACAGGCTGACCGCTGGGCCCTGGTCCCACCCGACACGATGGCGAGCGGCAACAGAAGCACACGGCCCGGGCTGCTGGGACGTGACTGCTCCGAGTACAGGGAAAACCCAGAGGAGCCAATCACGCCTCGCTGCACTCTGCATATTATGGGTTGGATATCTTTGTATAGTGGACCGTGGTTCAGCATATTTGTGACATCATAAATTTTGGCCGTATGTGCATGTTTCCAACTCAGATTTGTGGGAAGTACGGAGAAGCTCCCTCCCTATCTACAGTGGAAGAATGTGGAAAAAGCCGCTCCTGTCTTGTGTGTAGTGAAAGTGGAGTGGAGGAGGTCCTGAACCTCTAGGTTAGAGACATTTTCAGCCAAGGGAATTGCGTAAATGTCAAGGTGCCCATTGAGCTGTTCAGGGCGCTTGGGTTTTTTTGCTTGTGGAAAATGTATTAGGTAACCTGTGAGAGTAAGGTGTTTTACCACATGTGAGTACGAAGTGTATTTTATAGGCTACATAATCCTGTCATAATGGCGCTGCTGCATCCCTTATGGACAAGAGTGTGGTTCTGTGAAACTCAGTGGACTAGGGCGTGATTCTGAACCCCTTCACTGGCTGTGATTTGAATGGAGTTGCCACGTCCCTTAACATAGGCAGTATCAATCAATGGGAGTGCCTCTGCAAGCTCTCTCACAGACAGTATCAATCAATCCCCGGTGTGAGTGCCTCTGCCCGCCTCACACCAAATAAGGCAAGACGCATGATTTTTAACCTCCCTGAGAAGCCCGTTGCCTGATGTGCGTGGCGTGTGTGCTAAGACTTCTGGGTATTACGCAAATAAATCTTTTGGGACTCACACTTATGTGTATTTTGGTGATTGCCTTTTTTCAGATCTGTGTGTATTGGACTTCTGCTTGGGTTGCGGGAGTTTTTTTTCCCGGTAAAAACGGTAGTTTCTGGTCGTGTTGACTTGGGCCCTCGGTGGCCTGTTCAGGAGCCTGGCTCTGAATCTCTCTCAGCAGGCGGTCGGAGCGCCGCGCATCTCGGAGGAATTGTCTGGTATTTTTGGCATCCGAGACTTGAGTGTATTGTTGTTTTTTTCCCCCCCCTTTTCATAATCTGCTTTCTATAAATAGTGGCGCAGAAGGGACACTCCCAGAACACTGATAAAGGAGTTTCTCTCTCTCTCTCTCCCTCTCCATACCTCCCTCCCCCTTCCTCCCCCGCCCGAACATTAGAGAGGTCTTTTTCTTCCCCTCGTCCCGCCCCCTCCCCCCCTCCCTTTTTCAGTTGCAAGCTCAGTTTTATCTGCATGGTTTTAGACCGCATTGCCAGTGCAAACTTGACAAAGAACTACAATACATTGGACTACACACTGGTAGGCTGTACGGGTCCACAATAGCTTTTGGTTTCCTGGAATATTGCAGGAGCTTTTTTTTTTTTGTTGCATTTTTTTCTTTCTCTCTCTGCTTCTGCTACTCTGCGCTGTTGTACTCTCGGCTCACCGGAGGCTGTAAATCTCTCTGTAAACGAGGCTGATTTCAGAGGACGCGTTTATCCTCGCGTCTCTCGTGAGCGAGGCTTGTGCAGAGGCTAAAGTGAGGGCTGTGCTCTGAGCTGCGGCCGAAACAGCGAGCGGCCGACGGACGTCACACAGGCCATTTGTGCGGTCTCCATTAAATGTAGCACTGCTGAGGCGGACATCTCCCTGCTGTGGGAAGCGGGGAGATGTTCAGTACCCCCCGTCCCCACTGCAAGGTGAGGGTGCAGTGGGGTGTGTCACGCACGTGTGCCGCAGTGGGGTGGCACCCTCTCCTCTCCCCTCCCCTCCCCTGGCCCGCTCGGGCTCATGACAGCGCTGCGTCACGCTTTCGGCCAAGAGCACTTCATATCCGGGATTACGTCCCCAGCGCTGTTTACAATAAATCTTCAATTAGCCGGCTTTAAGTGGTCCGGAGCGCGGCCGGTGTTTGAAGAGCGGCCCGCTCCGTGTGCGCTTCCCCTGGCTGGAGCGGGCCCCGGGGCCTGTGTGCAGGGAGCCGGAGCGGAGGGTGTGAGAGCCAGCCCCGCTCTCCCCCCGCGCCCGTCTCGGTGCCCTCTGTCTGGGGCGGCACGCCACGCTCCAGGCTGCTCGCCGCCACCTGACTGCTCACCAAACGCCACCTCTTTTGTTAGCAAACACAGCGTGTAGAGCACAGAGAATCACCCTGCCTTTCTGTTACTAAACGCACCTTTAGTAATAAGAATTCATTTTTGGTCTCCCAGCTTGCTGTGCATGAGCGCAAGTCTTCTGCCCTGAGTTGAGGCTGGTTCCTTCCAGTGCTGGCAGCTCCCTGCTTGGACGCAGGCCTTGGAGGACGGGCACAGCTGTCCGAGTTAATCTGGCACCCGCCCGCATGGCTGTGTTTCTCATTAAGGACAGGGGGCCGTGGGCACGAGTCCTGGGGGAGAGGCTGAGATCGAGCCAGAGAGAAAGCAAGAAAACGAGGGAGAACGAGGAAGAGGGAGGAGTAGAGATAGAGAGAGAGAGAGCGCTTGAGAGAGGAAATGAGGAAGAAAGGCATGGAGAGAGGTTTGGGGTGCATGGTTTGGCTTGCCTGTTGGTATCTGTGTGCAAATTAGGAGGCGGTGAAGTCACACTCTGGAGACCTGTGTCGTGTGTGGCCCAACACTAATCAACACTGCATAATGAGGGAGCGCACACTGTGATTAAAACAGCTCCGGCAGCGCAGATGGAGGTCATGTGTGCAAGTGTGTGCATGCATATCCCTTCACGCCGGCGTTTGGGTAAGCACGCAGTCTAGAGGCACTGTATTAGTGGGGATGTGTGTGTGTGTGTATGAGCGTGTGTATCCATGTATGAGTGTGTATTTATGTGCGTGCATAAGTGGGTATGTGAGCCTCTACTCTTTGTGTGTGTTTGTCTGTGTGTGTACATCTGTGTGTGTGTGAATGAGCGTGTGTAGACCTCTGCTCCTAGCGTGTGCCTCTGTATGTTTGCTGTGTGAGAGTAGCTCAGCAGGCGGGTCATTCCGCTGATGGATGCCGGTGCGGTTTTGGCTCAGAGCGTGTTCTCGGCGTTCTGTAATCCTGTCGTTAGCATCTGCTTGTCAGCGTGACTGTGCTGTGTGTTGAAGGGCTGGTTCAGAGGGCCGGGCCGCTCAGTCAGTCAGAGGCCTAATTGGACCCCTGTTATTGGAACGTCGGACGTATTGATTTGGGAAGCGGAGTGGAGAACCGCGTCCTCGCTCGCTGTGCTGATGACACCGATACCTTAACAAGCTTGTCGAGAGCTGCGGTTATCTCCGGGTCGGGGGGGGGTGAGGGTCTGTTGGGGGAGACGGGGGTATCGGGGCATCCCAGGGCAGGCCTGACAGATTGCAAACGGAAGAGCTGAGCTGGGCCGGCCTCTCAGGCCGGCCTCTTTCACTTCATTAGGCGCAGACTCCTCGCTCCCGGGGGGGGGGGGGGGGTCCTTTTTAAGAAGTCTCTCTAGTGTGGGGTTTTTTTTCACCAGCCACTCCAGTGGGGCGGGGGGTCCATTTCTAACAGTCTCTCCAATGGCGGGGCATGCTTTTTTAACCGGTCCCTTGGGGGTGAGGGGGCCTTTCTCACCAGTCTCTGCAGTGGGATTGGGGGTAAGGGGGGTTCAGGCTCACTCTTCACCCAAATACCCCTCACCCCTCTAAGTGCTTGCTATCAGATGTGCGCGGGACAGCCAGCGGGTGTCAGTGATGTAACCGTGTACCCCCCTTGTGCCTGGCTGCCTTAGTAAGCAGGTGGGTAGCTGCTACGCTAGCAGTTCCAGGCGTGATGGGGCTTAGCCACAGATGAATCACGCATCAGCCCGAGCGCCGGCTACGCTAACGGCACCCCCGCCCTGCCCGGGCGCTACACTGCGGCCGAAGCCCCGCCTCCTTTCTGCTCCAGGGCCCCTCCCTTCCCTGTGACAGCCTGGCTCAGTGTTAGCCCTGGAGTCTCCACTCCTGCAGTCCTGCATGGGCCTGTTGACAATGCTGAACAGTAACATTTGTCTCTGGTCACAATACATTGGACTACACACTGGCCACTGGTCCAGGTATAAAAACAGCCGCTGTGCTGTTGGCCGTTTTCAGCCATAAGGCTTCAGGTGGATCTCCGTGGTGCGCTCGCGTGCGGTCGCTGTGGGTGACCGTCGCTTTGTGTCCACAGCGCACTGCCAGCGTAGAATTCTGAAGGAAAAGAGCAACCGGGAGCAGACGGGTTAGTGGAGTGGGGAGTGGAAGAGAAACTGTGTCTGCGTCTGTGTCTGTGTGTGTGCGTGTGTGTGTGTTTGTGTCTGTGTGTGTGTTGGGGGGGGGGTTCTTTAAATGATGCAGGCAGCGCCCTAGGGGCTTGTAGTGGGAGCTGAGAGAGATGAGCTGGGGGTGGGGTGGGCGGGGGTTGGGGTTGTGGGTCAAGCTCTCTCTCTCCATGATGCTGATATGAGCAGACACTTTAAAATCTCTCATATTCACAAAGTGACCTGCAGGGAACAGCACTGCTTTTGGCACACAGAAGGGAGATCTGCAGCTAGGAGAGTGAGGGTGCCCTGTTAACCACAGATCTGCACAGTGTGGGGAGTGAGGGTGCCCTGTTAACCACAGATCTGCACAGTGTGGGAGAGGAGCCCCATTTGAAGTGGGGGTGAGGTGCCCTGTTAACCACAGATCTGCACAGTGTGGGGAGTGAGGGTGCCCTGTTAACCACAGATCTGCACAGTGTGGGGAGTGAGGGTGCCCTGTTAACCACAGATCTGCACAGTGTGGGGAGTGAGGGTGCCCTGTTAACCACAGATCTGCACAGTGTGGGGATTGAATATGCCCTGTTAACCACAGATCTGCACAGTGTGGGGATTGAATATGCCCTGTTAACCACAGATCTGCACAGTGTGGGGATTGAATATGCCCTGTTAACCACAGATTGTATTTTAGTTGCAACCAGGCTACAAGTTAATGATATTAGTCAGTTACAAATAATTTGTGGCATGGTATCTATAAAGGACCTTTACTGTACAGTGCACTTCACAGTATCATTAAATATAAAGAGAGCCTATATTAAGTTTAGGTTTATTATATTATATATTCGCTGCATGTTCTGATTGTTGTTGCCTGAGTTGCCAGCCCATGGTTGTGCTCGAATGCATTGCTTTGATGGTTTGAGCGTCACATGATCGAGCCGAGCGGAGACCTTCTCAGTCGGAAATTGCCTGTGCGATACAGGCAAATCAGAGGGCTTGCTTTTGACGTGACAGTAGGCTGGCAGAGCCGCTGCTCATTGGCAGCAGTGTGCAGAAGTCTTTGGGCATGAACGGGCCCCTTTGAGCGTCGCGTCAGTGGGGCTGGAGACAGCCGGGAAGGGCTGTCCGGCCCTCTCATAAGAGCCACTCTGTGAAGCCCCATTGTGGCCTCTAGGTTCTCGAGGGTCCATCAAGGCGCCTCGACCCCAGCCGTAACGGCCTTTGTTATTGTAGCGGGAGGAAAGTGCCAAATGGGCCTACGCACTCAATGGAACTGTGTCAGTGCACTTGAGCTGCGTGGCTCGGAAAAAGAGGCGGGGACGGGACGGGGGGGGAGGGGGGCAGGCGAGGGCTTGTAGGGGGAGGGGCGAGCAGGCCTCTCGTCTCACTGGAAGAAGCGGTCGTTACGTGTGCGGTGTCCTGTCCCCACCGTGCTTGAACCATCACCATTAACACACGCACCTGCTCACCTAGGGTCGAGTGGGGTTGCAAATGACTTGCATATGCAGATGGGAAACATGTCTGAATGTAAGGAGTATTCAATGAATATGAATTTTAACCTTAATTCAGCAAGGCTAATCTGAAGGTGATAATCCGTAAACTGAACAAGGTGAAACCGCAGCTTTTATTACTGACCCATATTGGCCAGCGGGGATGTTGCTGTGGCTTGGAAGACCTCTTGAATAAGGCATCGAGGGCTGACCGTCTTCTGCGTTACTTTCTTGGATGCGTGCTCATTTATAAGCGCCAGTGTGACTGTAATGATGTGCCAAAGCCTTTGTTGAAAAGGACACTCAACAACTAGAGAGGGCATTAGCAGGTATTAACAGTATTTTGTCGCTAAAACTGTTGGCTAACATCTTGAATGTTGGCTGCCTTTTTTGAGTTGCTTCTCTTGTTTAATTTGAGTGCGCCTGGATGTTAATTAGTCAGTAGTATATTCATAAATGCTAAATGGTTGCTAATGTCTTATTGGTCAGAGTTGGTCAGGAGAAGTAATCATGGGGGTGATTTATTTTGAGTAACAGAAAAATAAGTTCCTTAGCAAAAATATAGGCTAGGTCTAGCATTTTTCGATACTATTTGACAATGTTGATAGTTTAATGGCGAAATGACTTTAGAGTGATTAACATCAAAGTTTCTCTATTCAGTGATGTGCAAAGGTCTTTTTAAACCAAGGTCCTGTGCTCATTAAGGGTCCCATGACTGGGCTATTCCGAAAAGGAGGGGTGGTTCTCTGGTGTCTAAGCCAAGTTTCCAGTCAGGCTTGTTCTCTGGTCAGGAAGCATTCGTAAGGCTTTATCTATTTGCATCCTATCTGCAACCCTGTATACAGCCAGCCCAGATCGGCCCAGGAAACGCAGACTATAGACGCAGACCAGAGCCAGCCAGTGCCCCCCCTGGTGGGTGGAGACCATGCTCATTACCCTCAGTGATGTAGGCCTGCTACATTTGGGTGTGTGAGACAGATTCGACATGACAGCCAAAATGGAATGTAGACCGCAATCTCTCACTCACTCACTCTCACTCTCTTTTTTTCCTATCTTTGCTTTTTCTCTCCATCTCACTGGCTCGCCTTCCTCCTTCCTCTAACATGCTATTTAGCGCTTATGCTTCCACCCAGTCTTTTGCTCCCCCCTTTCTTATCCTATTCTGTCATCCCCACCATTTCTCTCTCCTGTGTCACTCTTTCGTCATCTCCCCCCCCTCACTTGCCTTGGGGACTGTGTGTTCCCTGCAGTCTTTTCCTGGGTGATCTCTGCTGGGAAGACCAGTGCTCTGTTTATATCACCTCGACAGAGTGTCCCCTTTTCCTGCATTGCTCTGGTGGCTCATGCTGCTCACTGGTTCGTCGAGTTTTGTGCCGCAGAAGGGAGCGTTTTGTGCCCCCTGTGTGAGTGTGTGTGGCTGCGCTCAGAGAGACTGGGAGGGCTGGGTTTGCCACTCTGTAGGGGAGGCCCCTCTCTGCGTGAAAACCGTGACGTGACCCCGCCATGATCCCTTTGTTGTCCTCCCAGAGCGGCTCTGGTTGGAAGCGGGAGCGGCGTCGGTGCCGCTCATCCACGCTCGCGTCGCGGGCGTTGAGGAGACCGCGCCCTCCTTTCGGCCCTGCCTTTGGGTCAGCCTGCCTCCTCGCGTGTTTCGGTGGCCCCTTTAGGGGTGGGGGAGGGAACGGTGTGTCTGTGTCGGCGTGGGGGGGGGAGGGGGGGTCCCGCTGGGCTCCCTGTGTCTAACACTAGGACCGTCTCTGTGGGGGTGGGGGGTCAGCCCCTCCC
Organism: Anguilla rostrata; assembly: GCF_018555375.3. Lineage (NCBI taxonomy): Eukaryota > Metazoa > Chordata > Actinopteri > Anguilliformes > Anguillidae > Anguilla > Anguilla rostrata. The sequence goes on along the minus strand of NC_057941.1, from coordinate 20,029,020 downwards.
CCCCATCCTTCCCCCGCAGTAATAAAACGTGAACAGACAGCGTAGCGTGAAGAAATGTACGTCCCGCAGCCGCGGCAGGATATACACTGATTGGAGTTATTGGGGCAGAAGGAGTGAACGTCCCTCCGGGGCCTGGCTGCTGCTCCCCTCTCGCTACCTCGAGCCGAGACCCCATCGCAAGGAGGAGCGGGGAGGAGAGGCCGCCGCCCACTGGCACAGCCGGACCTCCTTATTCGTCTGAGTGCTCAACACACCCCCTCCTCTAGCACGCCTTTCCCTGTCCCTTACAATTCTCCCTACCTCCTCCCCCCCCCCCCCCCATGGATATCAACCTTTCCCTGGCCCATAAGGAGACTTTTTTTCAGGCTTTGCTCTTGTGCGCAAATTCTAGAGGATTTGGAAGAGAGCAGTGCAATTCAGCAGCGTAGCAGAGTGACAGTGTGTAGTAGAGTGCCTGAGTGAAGATCTGCAGTAGCGTGACAGGGTGGAGATATGCTGAAGATGGCGGGGTGGTGATTTGAGTTCAGTGGCAGGGTGGAGTTCAGGGCACAGGTTTAAGTTCAGGACACCGCAAACAGTGACTTGTGTCTGGCAGCATACCTAAAACCCCTGATACTGTGTCTGGTGGTTTGTGTATTGTATTGTATTGTATTGTATTGCATTATATGTGCTATCAGATTTCCCATACACTGAAGCAGTTGTGACAGCATGGAGGAGTGGTTAAGGAACTGCACCATGAACCAGAGCAGTGCACTTAAATTGAATTGCTTTAATACTTACCTGTATAAACTGATGGAATGTCTCATGCATGCTGTGCCAGTAAAGGAATCCATAAATTAGCCTACCAGTGATGATACATTTTGCTGAGTATCCTGGCTCTGTCCTGAGGCCCCGCTCTCCCCCTTGGCTACTGCGTCTCCCAGGGTCCCCCGGGAGAACCTGGACCTTGCTCTCCGTAGGGTTCTTGCACCTCCAGTGCTGATGCTATTCTCATGCGGTCGCTGTCTTGGCTCTCCTAGCCCTTGTGTCTGAGATGTACCATTATTCTCAAATTAAAGGCACAGTTGAACTTGCATACAGTTCTTCAGCTCTGTGTGAACGTGTGTGTGTGTGTGTTATGATTTGACAGCCATTTCGATTCTGAATTTTCTGTAGTCCAATCAGTGCACATATGGGCACATACGTGAGTTAACTTAACTCTCATCTTAACTCTGCACAATAGCCCTGCATTTAACTGAGCTGAGAGCAAAAGAGTTGTGAGGTAATCCCAAATATCCCCATTCTTAATTCCCAAATAATCCTGGAAAGGAGATTTATTCTTAATGGGAAATGGATGAAATCTCTCATCACAATGGATTTTTTTGTTTTGCCTTAATCTTTTTTTTTTGTAAGCACCGTGTATTGCTTTTCCAGTGAAGATAAAACGAGCCGTTTGTAGTGTGGATGTGGATGAAGGGAAAGGTTGTGCAGTGAGCGCCTGAGCCTGTACCGGCAGCCCCGCCCCGCTCTGCCAGCTTTACCTGGCGTGACTGTTTGACGTGATGCGCACATGGGAGGGCGGGAGGGCAGTGGCGGACGGGGGCGTGACCTGACAGGGGCTGGGGGGGCACGGTGTGTGCCACCGCGCCCTGGCGCAGGGAAAAAAAAGCTCTCTTTTAGGAGTGTCAGACGGGGACAGCTGGCCGCCAGCTCTTCTCCGGAGACCCGTTCTCGATCCTCGATTTGTCCGTTCACGCAAGGTTCTGCCTGCCCATCTGGACTGGGTGCGCCGGGGACACCGTTCATAGGCAAAGGTGTCAGGGCTGAGTTTATGCACCGACAGATGGGCAGATGTCAGCGGCTCAGAATCCAGGACGCAGGTTGTTTTGCAGTCAGGGGCTGGTGAGCTGCTGTGTGTTATTGTTTTGGCAGGCGTGTTGCGGCTGCTTTTATTATTTTGTTGATTATTTTGTCTGCTCGCTGCCCTGAGAGGGAAGGGTTAACCCGTGCCCTCTGCTCTCTCTGTGAAGCCCCCACAGCCTTGACCTCAGTGCCCTTAACGCAGGGCAGGGCAGGGCTGGCGGGGGGGGGGGGAGCCTTAAGCTACCCCCCCAGCTGTGCTGTCTGTGGGTCAGAGCCCTGGAAGGCCTGGCCCTGTCACCTGCGCCCGTCCTGCTGGATCCCCCAGCCCTTTGCTCTCAGGTTGGGGGGTGTTCTTGACTGTGGGTCTTTTTGATCTTACCCCAGCAGCCTCCCTCCCTGCTCCCCTCTTTTAATCCCCTCACCCCTCCTTCTCAGGACTCATCTCTCTCAATGAGTCCAGGACCTTTTTCACTCCCTCTGCTCATCATTTCAGATTAAATTTTGTTCCCTCTCACTCTGTTTGTTTTTTTCTCTTCTTACTCCTGCTTTCCTTTCTTCTTCTCTTTGACTTCCCCCTCTTGTCCTTTCCTTCCTCCCTCAACGCTCTCTCTCTCTGCTTCCCGTTCCCTTTCCATTCACTTCTTTTTCCATCTCATTTTATGCAAATTAATTTTTTTAAATTTAAATTTTGGTCTGTTTTAAGGGGTAGTCTCTTTCAGTCTCTCTTGCTTTCTGTCTCCCTCTCTCTCTCGCTCTCTCCGAGTGGTCGGGTCACTGGCTTTGTTCAGGAAGTCGGGCGCATGCAGATCCCGCTGCGGAAGGATGTGGCGATTTCCACGGCAGCGGCCGATTGGCCTGGGGGAGCGGGGAGGGGGGGTGGGGCGAGGAGGCCTCTGCAGCAGCCAGAACTTTGCCCGCGTCGCTGCGCGGCAGTGGCCATCGCCGTTCGGACGGGCGGCCCTGTCCCTGGCGCCCCTCGCGGGCGGCGGTGTGATCCTCGCAGGTGTGAAATTACACCGCCTCTGAGCTCCCCGTGGCCCTGAGCTCCCCGCGGCTCAGAGCTCCCCGCGGCCCCGTCCCGAGGTGGCGAGGACCGGGATTCCTGGCCTGACACCGGAGCCCCTCATAACTCTCGGCCGCCCCTCAGCCACAGGCTGCGAACCATTAAAAACAGAGGGGAGAGAGAGTGCCCATTTCTGCAGGTACACCCTCCTGTAGAAGGCCAATGTGCGTGGAGCACCATGCTGGGACACACGCGCACCTGTCACTCACTTCTTCTGCTCGTTTATTTGCGGTTCTTGTGTGTGCGAATTCAATGTTCATTTTGTGTGCCGAGATTTAAAGGCAATCGAGGGCAGGTCACGGATCAGGGATTTAAATCGGTTTAGGTTTGTAACGTGCAGCCTACAGTTCCTGCTTTAATGATTTTTTTCTGTTGAAAAAGATGTTAGCTAGTCATCTAAATGGTACAGTAGCTTTTTCTTGGCTGATAAATTAATAAGTTCACTTTTCTTGGGTCATTGTTCAGGCATGTGTGTTTGAATGTTTTCTCACCAATGGCTTAATTGTTACAAATAAAGCCACTTGACCTTTGTCATTTTTATGTTATTACTTTTGCCCCGGTCTGCCATTGGATGGGTTTTAGGGCTGTAGGCTGGCTTTTTTGGCGCAATGGCACAGGTGCTAGCAAGCACAAAGCTGTTGTAACACAGTGAAATACTAGCGCTCACACAAATACAGCCGTAAACTTGTTTTACTTGTAAGAATGCTACATTTTTGCTATAAATTGTCATGAAACAATGAAGTAGAAAGTATGTGCAGAAATATTTGGCTGTCATTTGAATTGAAAAGCTGAAATGCACTCTTTTTATGGAGCGGTGTCGAAGGGCCAATTTTTGTAAACAGCAACTGTAAAAATACTTTTAATTTTTATTTGCAAAAGTGGTTTATATGATACTTTAGATACCTATGGCCTGCTGGATTCACAGTCGCTGGTACAGGGGCTGTAAGTGGGTTGGTGGTTGAAAGAATGAAAACAATAACAACATCAGCTTTCTCAGCGGTATTATGCTGCCTGAGCTTGTGTGTTTGTGTATTACCTGATTATTATTATTATTTTAAATGACTTTTAATGTCATCTTTAGTTTCAACTGTTTCCTGAGATGCATGCTACCTGAGACTTTTGCGCTCAGGGAAAGAATTGCCAAGGCTTATTGTATGAACAGAAAAAAAGTGCAATTTCAAATTGCAGATAAAAACATCTTCATGACAAAGCAGACCAAAAAAACAGGGCTCTACTCTAACGTGCGTTCCTAAGTTTAAATTCGGGAGCACACTAATGCATCCCAATTAGGAAATAAATTATTTTTCCAGTTTCCAATTTTCAGGAGCAAATAGTCCAGTTCACCTTCCCCCTTCAACCTCTGGTTTTCTTTGTTATGTTCTAGTAGAAGCTGGAACACTGAAATATTAAAATATGTAATCTTGCATCTGAACAAAGAGACTGAATTTACATTTAAAAAGCAAACTACAATCAGCTAACGTTGATTTTGGGTAGCCGATTTATCGTGATGGCAGCAGTAATTTTATTGTTGCATGAACGTGACTGAATTCACATGTATGTTCACAAAAATGATTTTTTAGTCACAAATGTTGAGGCTTCAGGCTTGGAAAGTGTCGGTCTTGCTCTGTTTGTGTGCAGCTTCCTGTCTCCGGCTCTGATCATCCAGACCCTGTCGGGCGTCCGTCCCCTGCTCTAAATTGCATCCGCATTTAATGCTCTAAGCATTGGATAAATCCATTGATTAACTGTACGCCCTCTCGTACTCAGAAATCCCACCAGCCCTTGCACACCCATTATGACCCCCTTTCCTGCTGAAGGGGTCACATGATGTGCATCTACCAGTCTGAGATGTGACACTGAAGGGGTGGGAGGACTCGGCCCGTCTGTGGAAATGGCTTGGTGACAAATGACGTCTCGGTTCATCTTAACGGCATGGAATTGCTTTGATAAAAAGAAAAGGCTAGGCTATTCATATTTCACCAATCAGCAGCTGTGTGCTGTTGCAGTCTCTTAAAGGTAAAGAACATAAAAAACTTCAGCTGCAGTTAAATGGAAGAATGTTATAATTTCAAACCTTGAAATGAATGATAGCTGATAAATTAAAATGGGGGGAGGGACAGCCGTGCTTGAAACAGTTGAGAGGGTCATCCTGACCCAGAAGAGCTGCCATACAAACTGGCTCAGAACAGCTCAGCGTGGGGGGGGGGGGAGGGGCTTTTGCCTGTTTCCTTAGTGGAGGGGGGTCGTTTTGGCTGTTTGTTGACCGCTGAAACAGGCTTAAAAACAAGTTTATTGGGATGAGCGAGAGATTTGCCAAATCCTGCCCCTATCACCATCCCCCCCCCTTCCCCTCAAAGCCCATCCCATCCCCCCTTCCCCTGCTTGTTCCTCTCTCCCTTTCACACACTCAGGAAATGGGACCCCGGCCAGGAGCCCTGGCTGTTTCCGGGAGCACATCCCATAATGCCTTGCTCCGGTCGGATGGCTTGACGTGAGCGCCATTGTTCTCGGCGTGGAGCCATTGTTTCAGGGAAGGAATGGCAACAAAAACAAAAAACCACCCGCAGAATTAGGGAAAAAAAGTAGTCCCTGGCTATTTTTAAAATGAGATCCTCTCAAAGCTGCCTCAGGCAGGACCCACAAGTTTATATGACAACCAGGTTCTGCTGATTGCGGTCCACTTGGTATCCAGAATTTGAGAGGTCTTGGGATTCTTATTTATTTTTTTATTTTTTTTGATTGACTAAAATTCCTGAATTGAGATTCAGCCTCAGTCTGGAATCGAACAGGAAGTGGCCCAAGATCATTATTTTTTTTGTCAATATCTGAATGTTTTCAGTAACTCTCTAATTATATAGTGTTGCTTATTGTGTCATCCTCCAGGTGCCTGGTTCAGATTGAGTACAGTAATAATAGAAATATGGTTGGTACTTTGAATTCTGAAATCTAAAATAATGTATGAAATGACACAATTTAACAGTAGCCTTGTTTTCTGCTTTGTGGTGTCCATCATGGATTTTGGACTTTTTTTGACTCAGTGTTTTCAAAATCTAGCACTCTAAACACAGTAGTTGTTTTGCCAGAATGTATTTATTTTTAATTATTTATACCTTCTGTGCTGTAGTTTGGCCATTATAATGTACATGTTCTGTGGCATAAGCTAGTAAGCCTGGACTGGAGCCTGGGAAGTGGATCTGTCATCAGGAGGCTGTGTGTTTGAGTCCCTGTGATGTAGCTACTGCTGCAGTGCCCAGGAATAAGGCACTGGAATGCAGTGATGAGTACTTACATTGGTTTGAAAGACATGTCAATCACAATGACAGGTTTTTATTTCCAGTATCTATGTCTCCTCTTACGCATTTATGAAGCCTTTGCTCTTTTGGGCACTCCAGTAAAGGAGTGTCTATTTGAATGTGTAAGTGTAGCATTGAGATGCTTAGCCTGAATTGCTTCAGTAAATACCCAGCTTCTGAATATCCTGTGACATACAAGAGTCACTTGAGATGAAACCCGAATAATGAAATACGGATTTATGACTTGGTGCGGTTGGGTATGTTGTATACTAAAATGTGGTACAGCAAGATCACGGAAGCATGCTTGCAAAATCCTTCACTTATCTCCCGGAGTAGACCGACGAATCAACCTGTGTCAACTGTTTAATTCAGGGGTGCTCACACTTTTTCAGCATGCGAGCTACTTATAAAATGACCAAGTCAAAATGATCTACCCACTACAAAAATGCGAAACATATATTTATTTACAAATATATTGAGGATTCTTTATATGTACAATGTATGTTGATGTACCTTGCATAACCGCATGAGCCAATATTGCACAACACAACATAATTAACTATGTACATTTTTTTGTCATTACCTGAGTTTACTCTGATGACTTGCACTGAATTGAATCAGCCAGGGATACATAGTCCGGACAGTAGCTGCTGACAGCCAGCCTCAAGCACACTTCCAAATGTTCATCAGTCATGGTGGAACGGTACTTGGACTGACTAGCTTGTTAGTTTTGCTGCACTTGGCGCCGTTTGCGCATGCGCAGTGACCTAAGTGTCAGAAAAATTCAGATGTCATCTAACTGGCTGCCCTATATCAATCAAGTGACGGGATGGAAGACAGGCTGACGTCTATTTTTTTAAAGGAGTACCATGGTTATTTTCACACTTTCTCGGTTTTATGTGCTATTTGCACAAGAGGCATTGAAGAAACACAATTAGCAAAGTATTAAATATGTCCGTTCTGTATTTTTGGAGAAATATGCGTTTTAAATTCATCGTCCTATTTTCAACCGGTTGAGAAAGTTGTCATTTTGCTGTGTCACGAATACAGTAACCACTCCCATTTCCACGCTCCGTAAAGAAATCTGACAGGTCACACCGTCCTGCTGTTCAGACAATGCAAATATTTGACTAACGTTAGGTTCACTTAAATTAGAGTGCCTTTAGATTATTTCTGGTTATCAGAATATCAGATATTCATTTAGCTAGCTAGCTAACGTTAGCTAGCTAGGAGGTTTGCTTTCATAAGGCAATGTTATCGATAACGTTAGCTTGCTAGTTTGCTTTTATGAGGACGTTATAGTTGTGCTTTTATCTTAACTTGGCTAGCTAGATAGCAAAAATTATAATTGGATATAAGTCAACGTCCTTACCTTAGCTATCTATCGATAATTGATATACTACTAAGCTAGCTAGCTTGTGAAAATTCAGTCTCCCAAAGAGAGCGCGTAGCATGGGGGTAGCTATGGTAACGGGGCACGGTCTGTCAATCATAGCTAACTGACAGTTCTCATTACCACGTCCAGACGGTTCGGGTGAATTTTTATAGTGGGAAATTTAGGCTTAGAAAAATACGTTTTAAAGTACATTGAAATGACTGAAGAATAAAAAAATTATGCACATTTGTTTTGTTGTTGAACGTGACACTTCCCAGTTGTCTTTAGGCAACCACCATGGTACTCATGCGATCTACCAATACTACCTTTGCGATCGACTGGTAGATCGCGATCGACGTATTGAGCACCCCTGGTTTAATTGATCATTTTTGTTGTGTTTTTATTTAGGCTGGTTGTTTTTTAGATAATGCTATGTTATGATTTTTTTGATGCTTTTAACCATTTAAAATTTCTATCTCTGTTCCACAGGTTTCCCAAAAAAGCGACCAGGTAAGAAAGATTTTTTAAAATATATTATTAAAATTTAATTTATCTTAACACTTCCATCCATGTAGTCAAGAGATGTATAGACCCAGTTCACTAGGCATTGGTCTTTGGGCCATTGGAGCCATGCCCACATGGAGTGCCTAGGTTATTGCTGTCGTATTGCAAGACTGCATTCACAGAGGCAGAGCTTCACTGATGGAATGATGGAAGATGCCATCCAGAGTGTTCAGCCAGCTGTGAACTTCATTTTCCATCAGCCTCTTTAAATGGCTCCGCCCATGGAATATTGATCAGATAAAGTGGACCTGAGTCGCGATCCTCTGTGAGAGACAAAATCATTCTCTGTATCCTAATACTGGCACCTTCCACGGGACATAGGCCTATTTGCGAGTACACCCATATCTGTGGAACTTATGCCCAAGCAGCATGCAACACATTTAATTTATGATTAGCTTGACAGGGAAACATGCCCCAGGCTGCAATCCTGATTAGTCTCTTCATTTCAAGGGTGACTGTATGAATTAAACCCAATTTAAATTCAGGCTTTTAAAATTTTGTGTCTTCTGTGAAATTAGTGTATATTAGCGAGAGCTTGGAGCACTCTGTGCTTCCTGCTCAGGCAGTGCATTAGGGATATAATTATACACTGATCTAGAGAGGCTGGAACGCTTTGAGCAATCCAGTATTTTCTAAGGACATGAGAATAGACACTCACGGCCGGTCTCTTTAGTGATCAACTGTTATTCACTGATCCCATTAATACTGTACAACAATACCTGCAACACATTGATTAACATCCCTTTCAGCTGTACCATTCTCAGTTGTATTTTAACATACTTAACTGTCAGGAAAGAAAGCATGATATGAAATTAAGAAATAAAAACAAGAATATAACCAGCCGTGGTCTCGTATAATGTTTTCAGGTGCTTGCCTTAAAATCAACGTAAACCTCATGCGCATTTAAATGTCATTACACTTAATGTTCGGTTTTCCATAAATTAAGCGACAAAAAGGAGCCTCTTGTGGCTTAGAACCTCAGGGAAAGTTCTCGTTTGTACCGGAAGGACACACGTGTCAAATCCGTGTCCCGTAATAAACCTAGTTAACAGATTTGTGGAAGCTCTGACCAAGTCTGCCGTAGTTTATACTCAGTGTGCTGTGTTGACCGTTCCTCCCTGGACCACCGTTTATGAATGACAGGTGGCGCTCTGCCCCTTTATTTCACCCTTTATTTGAAACGGTTTGCTCCTCATTCTTAAGAACGGCCAGCATTGTTAGAGAGTCTATGACTCTTCCTCTCTGGTGCTCGGTGGAGTTGTCACAGGAACCTGGCGCTCTGTCACTCTCACATACGGCTGGTAGCATAGCATCCAGGATGTTGGAACATAATTCAAGTTATTATTTATGTATCTGTGTGCAGCTATGGCAGTTGTCACACCCTGTATAGTACCTTTTATGCAGTTTTGTTGCCTTGTTCAGTAGATGTATGTTGAGCCTGACACATACCGTGACAGTCCTGCTTTGAACTAAGGCAATTTATGCACAAAAAGCCAAGCAATAAAAAGCAGCAGGTAATTCAGCTGCTCAATCACAATGCAGTGCTTCAGCTTGCTATTTTAGGGCAGTCCATGCATTGCTATCTCAGTTAAGCATATGGTTGTCCCCATAATATGTAAGGCTATATGTTACGTATTATGTAAAGTGTGCTGAACAAAGTAGACCTGGCACACAACTAGTACATGATGGTGAAGCAAATAGGGTGGAGGACCAGGGCTGTGTCCAGTATTCGAACCTGCAGCCTCCTTTGTATAGACAAGGTTCCACGGCACTGAATGGTTTAGTCTTGCTGTCAGTTGTTGGTTAGACGTGACTTCTGTGGGATTTTGGGGGTCTCTGTGCAGAAATGTCCCACTGCCTCTCTCCGCAGGGCAAGTAGCATTCTCAGCAAGGACCACCCCCCAGACAAGAAGCCCAAGAGTGACAAACAGACCACGCCCCCTTCGCATGAGTTTGACCCTACAGGTAATGGATATGCACACACACACTCTGTGCTTCTCATGATGCTGCTCTGTTTGGAAATGCTCTATTAGCTACTATTAGTGCACTGCTGAAAATGGGTAATGATCGAAAATACCTATAGTGTACAGTGTATAGCTTGTGCAGTGTTTCAGGAATTAATTTTTCTATTAATAATTAATGCTAGGTGTGTAACATTACAACTGCTTTAGAAATATGTGCATATTTTACTTGCATATAAGCTTTATTATGAATTAATACTATATTTGCAATCTGGATATGAATTATGACTGTGTAAGTAGTGGTGTAAAGCACTCTCTTTCCTTCAGTTTGGTAAGCCTACACATCCCAGACTTGTGATAGTTCCGCTCTTATCCTGATATTAGACAGTGGGAGGGGGATAACTTATTTTTCCATTCGATGGTCGTACATAAATTTCCCTTCTGATGAATGGGTGAAAGAGGGATGCCGACAGGACACATCCGGACTCTGTCACTGGAACATGACTCATGGGATCGCTCGCTTTCCACTCTCTCGTCTCTCTCGCTCTCCCCCCCTCTCTCTCGCTCTCCCTCTCTCCCTCCCTCTCTCTCTCTCTCCCTCTCTCTCCCCTCTCTCCCTCTCTCTCTCTCTCTCTCTCTCTCTCTCTCTCTCTCCTCTCTCTCCTCTCTCCTCTCTCTCCCTCTCTCTCTCTCTCTCTCTCTCTCTGCGTCTCTCTCCCTCTCTCTCTCTCTCTGCGTCTCTCTCCCTCTCCTCGGTTGCGGCAGTGATGTCACATTCGGGTTTATCTGAAGGCTTCCTGCGCTTTCGTCCTCTGAGCTCTTGTGCTCGGGCTTGTCTCAGCCGGCGGTGCTGTCCTGTGCCCTGTATTAAGCCCTCTGAAATGAAAGTGGCAGCGGGTTGGTTGGCAGCGCGGCGATTCGGCCGTGCTTTGAGCTGCAGGCACGCGCGCGCGCGCGTTCTCCTGTCCGAATGAGCCCGTTTCGCCTCACTAAGCCACACTCTAGGTAAGACTCTTGCGTACATGGCAAGAAATCCAATCAGGGTCTCAGGGCCAGTAGTAGTCAATAGCGTTCATATTTTCTTTTCGATAAAAACATGCAATAAACGCAGAGTTCCCACGATCCTTGAAAGTTCTCAAATTCTTCAAGTTTTTGAAAGGAACTAAATTCTTGAGAAGATAGCTTACATTTTTTGGTGAGAGCTTTTGGCAATCATCTTGAAAGGCCTTGTGTCCATATTTTATACAGATGGTGCCCTTAGATCCTGGAACAGTATCCACATTCTACTCAAAAATGGTTTATATTTGGATTGGGGTTGTAAGTTGTAAAATTGAGGCCCCTTGTATACTGATTCATAGATTTGTAGTTTCTATTGGTCCATGACTTTGGGGACTGGGACCTTGGGCGTTTGAGAGGTAAGTGTGGGGCCCCTCACAGGTTTCATAGGGATGACAGGCGCAGTGTGGTCGGGTGAATGTGTTTGAGTGACAGGGTCCCGGGGGGGGGAGGAGGCGTGTCCAGTGCGTGCTGATGCGGGGCTCCTGCTCCTCCCCGTCACTGTGCCACGGTTCTCATTTGACGTGTTCTCCCCGCTTCCTGTCCCTGTCCCGCCCCCCCCGTGGTAGAGCTGCTGGCACAGAGGAGCGGGAGTGTAGCCGAGGGGAAGGCAGAGCCCTGTGGTAAGAGCTGGTCTTGGGCTTGCCCCTGCTGCTGATCCTACAGTGTGACACCGCCCTCACGCGCGTACGCGCTACGCTCTCACATACACTCACATACGCGCTACGCTCACACATACACTCACACACACGCTACGCTGTCACACTCACACATGCGCTACGCTCTCACACACTCTCACACACGCGCTACGCTGTCATACACTCACACACACGCTATGCTGTCATACACTCACATACACGCTATGCTGTCATACACTCACATACACGCTATGCTGTCATACACTCACATACACGCTATGCTGTCATACACTCACGTACACGCTATGCTGTCATACACTCACGTACACGCTACGCTGTCATACACTCACGTACACGCTATGCTGTCATACACTCACATACACGCTATGCTGTCATACACTCACGTACACGCTATGCTGTCATACACTCACATACACGCTATGCTGTCATACACTCACATACACGCTATGCTATCACACTCACACACGCGCTACGTTCTCATACACTCACATACACTCTGACATACACTCACATATACGCTACGCTATCACACTCACACACAGACGCTACACGCACACTCTCACTCACTCTGCGCTCTCTGTCTCACACACACACGCTAAGCTATCACACTCACACACAGATGCTACACGCACACTCTCACTCACTCTGCGCTCTCAGTCTCACACACACACATACACGCTAAGCTATCACACTCACACACAGACGCTACACGCACACTCTCTCACTCACTCTGCGCTCTCTGTCTCACACACACATACACGCTAAGCTATCACACTCACACACAGACGCTACACGCACACTCTCTCACTCACTCTGCGCTCTGTCTCACACACACACACGCTAAGCTATCACACTCACACACAGACGCTACACGCACACTCTCTCACTCACTCTGCGCTCTCTGTCTCACACACACACGCTAAGCTATCACACTCACACACAGATGCTACACGCACACTCTCTCACTCACTCTGCGCTCTCTGTCTCACACACACATACACGCTAAGCTATCACACTCACACACAGATGCTACACGCACACTCTCTCACTCACTCTGCGCTCTCTGTCTCACACACACTCACACGCACGCTACACTCTGATGCTCTCACACTCACACTATACTCTTACACTCTCACACGCACGCTACAGACTCAAACTTATAGCACATTAACAGACCCGCACACAATAAACCACACACACCCTGACTGTCACACACACTTTAAAGCGTACACGGTTACACTATTTTACATCCCTACGCACAATATAAAACATGCACAGCACAATGTTGTAGCCTGCTAATTTGACACGTTCACAGCTTCCCCGTATGATAATACACACATTAGCCGACATACACACTCGCGTCCACACACAGAGACACACACACACACACGTATTATTGCGTACATACCATGAACCCCCGGTTGTGTCACTCTCTACTGCACCCCCATCCTTGGCTCCGTGTTAAAAAGCTCAGCAGAGGAGCCTGGTCATGGCAGCTCGGCACGGATAACAGACCTCCTCAAACCGCCCAAGGGGCTTGGCTGGCTTGAGCACCCCCTGCAGGCAGAGCTGGGAAAGGGAGCGCAGAGGCACAGGCCTAATGAGGCTCGCGAGCAGATTGGTGCAGTTTGACGGGCAGCTCGCCCGTCAGAGGTCAGGGGTCAGGTGGGCCTGCGGGGTGCATGGGACGCACTCGTGACGCACTGCACACTGCACACTGCACCCTCCTGGGTCCGCTTCCTCTGCACTCCCTGAAGAACACCAGACAACAAGGGGTTAAGGCGAATCTTGAGCTGCCGTCAGATTTCAGATTCAGATTCCGATTGGGCACAAAGAGCCTGGGGGGGGGGTAATTCCGGCATTTTGTCGGTGAAAGGGGCCCTTGATGTTGGGCAGCAAGTCGGGGCGAGCGGGCGGCCAGCGCGTGCGGACCGCCCGGGGGAACAGCCGTCCCTTGTGCCGCCGGCGTTCTTAACGGCGGGAGAGCGGCTCCCTTCCACGCGACCGCCGGCCCCGCCCCGCCCCGCCCCGCCCCTCCCCGCCGGTGACAGAGCGTACCGGCTGAGTGCGCCCGATCTGCCCCTGCGCTGCGAGGACCTTCCGCCTGCGGCCGGGCGCCACAGCGAGCTCTCTCTCTGGAGAGCGGCTGGAGAACGCGCGGCGGGCGCGACCCCGCCGCCGCGCGGGTGGCAGCTGGCGGGTCTGTCCTGCGTGTGAATGCCAGGCTCTGTGTAGAGACCCCTGCCTCTGCTAGAGGACGAGATGCATTCTCCGCGCCCAGTGCACACAGTACTGTAGCTCCAGGCACTGGGCGTAGGTAACGCTCGTCTCCATGGGAACGAGGAGGTCCGCCCACTTGGGAGACAGGGCCTCGCCACCCGTCCCACCACCTACACCTGCGATGTGGGGCGGGGGGGGGGGGGGGCCTCGATGGCTGCAGCTGAAATACCCCCCACCCACCCCACCCAAAACCTGCTTTACCCTTTGCCTGTGTGTCCTTTTGTGGGTTTGGGGTGTGACCTGTTGTGACGTGTGAAATCGCGTGTGCTGTGCTGTGCCCCCCCCCACTTGTTTTATTTCTCACTGTTGCGGTGCTCCTGGTGAAATTCAAGCACGCGCTGCACTTTGATTCATTTTCATCGATAAGCGTCTGCCAGTCTTGCGATGCTCGTGACGTGTAAATACAAACAGAGTCTATTGCCTGAATTAAACGCATGCTTGAATTGAATGTTGGGTGTTGAGTGGCCCCTCGCCTGTGTGTTGGGCCGACAGGAGCAGCTCGTGTGTTTTTAGGACTGAGCACTGAACACTGCTTCCTGTGGGAGGGTCACACGGCACTAACCCAGCTGCACTGCGCTCTCCCTGTGAAAGACCCCCCATCCCCCCACAGTGTGTGACCCTGTTCTCTCCCCTCTTTTTGCGCGTGTGCGTGTGCGTGCGCGTGTGTGTGCGTGTACGTGTGTGTGTGTGTGTGCATGTGCGTGCGTATGTGCGTGTGTGCGCGTGTGTGTGTGTGTGCGTGTGTGTGTGTGCGCGTGTGTGCGTGCGTGTGTGCGTGCGTACGTGTGTGTGTGTGTGTGTGCGTGCTCAGGGCTCGTCCAGCGATGTGTGATCATTCAGAAAGATGAGAATGGCTTTGGGCTGACCGTGAGCGGAGACAACCCCGTGTTCGTCCAGCTGGTCAAAGAGGGTAAGTGTGTGGGGCCTGGTCCCGGGGTGAGGTTTGGGTGGGGGGGTGGGGATGGGTATTGGGTCTCTGCATCACTCTCATCACATCACCTTCCGTGTACTCCTCCATTCTCCCCTCCTGTGTGTGTGTATATCAGACTGGACTCGGTTGTGTTTTTGTTCTGCGTGCGTTTCTCAGCAGATTTATCTAACAGCAGGCGGTGGTGCCGTTTTGTACTAGAACAGAAAGCGTGTAATCGCTTCACGTTTGCCCTCCTAACCCCCCTCCCCCCCCCCCCATCACCGCCTCAGTTCTGCTGAATCCAGACTCCCAGCTCAGTTTCGTGCGTGCATTTCCATTCCTATCGGTTATTATGAGTGGCAGACAGACGCGCTGTCTGTGTGCTCTTACGCAGTCAGGTGAAAACACAGCGCTCACCTGTGCTTATTTTTTGTTTTGATGTGGCGTATGCGAGGAGCAGCTGCAGACGAAACGGTCTTAAGTGTTGTTTACGTCTTCGCCGAACTGCGAGCGCAGCGTCAGCCTTCCCCCCCGTCACCGCTGGGCCGGGCCCGCCTGTCGCCCCCTTATCCCATAATGACCCCCCTCTCGCTCCTAAGGCCCCCAGCCGGGGGTGTGGGGTGTGGGGGAGGTGTGGTAGGTGGAGGGGGGGGCGCGGCCCTCGAAGCCTCCCGTGCTCAGGCGGGCCGGGAGCGTGCGGCGCTCTGATTGGAGGAGCGCCCTTTCGATTGCCTCGCGTGTGGTTTTGTTTTTTGGGTGTTTTTGCAGACGGCTCCGCTCTTAAGAAGGGGTCTGCTCAGATCCGATATGAGCTCAGCGCCGGGGAGAGGGCAGACCTGCGTTACTCATCCCCAGCGCCGGGGAGAGGGCAGGCAGACCTGCGTTACTCATCCCCAGCGCCGGGGAGAGGGCAGGCACACCTGCTTTACTCATCCCCAGCGCCGGGGAGAGGGCAGGCAGACCTGCGTTACTCATCCCCAGCGCCGGGGAGAGGGCAGGCAGACCTGCGTTACTCATCCCCAGCGCCGGGGAGAGGGCAGGCAGACCTGCGTGTACTCATCCCCAGCGCCGGGGAGAGGGCAGGCACACCTGCGTTACTCATCCCCAGCGCCGGGGAGAGGGCAGGCAGACCTGCGTTACTCATCCCCAGCGCCGGGGAGAGGGCAGGCAGACCTGCGTTACTCATCCCCAGCGCCGGGGAGAGGGCAGGCAGACCTGCGTTACTCATCCCCAGCGCCGGGGAGAGGGCAGGCACACCTGCGTTACTCATCCCCAGCGCCGGGGAGAGGGCAGGCAGACCTGCATTACTCATCCCCAGCGCCGGGGAGAGGGCAGGCAGACCTGCGTTACTCATCCCCAGCGCCGGGGAGGGCAGGCAGACCTGCGTTACTCATCCCCAGCGCCGGGGAGAGGGCAGGCAGACCTGCGTTATCATCCCCAGCGCGGGAGAGGGCAGGCAGACCTGCGTTACTCATCCCCAGCGCCGGGGAGAGGGCAGGCAGACCTGCGTTACTCATCCCCAGCGCCGGGGAGAGGGCAGGCAGACCTGCGTTACTCATCCCCAGCGCCGGGGAGAGGGCAGACCTGCGTTACTCATCCCCGCGGCCTCAGCTGCGGAGCTTGGGGAGAACAGGCCGGTGTGTAATTACCCCCGGCGCTGAGCCGCGCGTTTCGGGAGCGTAACGCGTAACGCGCTAATTAGCCAGCGTCACTCGCGCCGCGCTCAGGTTAGCGGGGCTCAACGCCGCGCGCTAAGGCCGGTCGGCGTGGCGATCGGTTGCGCCCGCGATGGCGGGGTTTTCTCGGCGGCGGTGTTTGTCTGTGGCGAGCCGTGGCGGTCCGGTCGAGCTGCGTGTCGTTGGCGTTTACGCGGTGCCGGGTTTAGTCAGGCCCGCGCGTTGGGACACGGGCAGCCTGCCTGTGGGGGGCGCTGTGTCTGTGCGGGCGGTGAGGATCGTTTTTACCGCTTCTCTGCCTCCCTCCTGTAGATGGCGCCGCAATGCGGGCTGGCGTTCAGACCGGTGACAGGATCATTAAGGTGAGTGAGGTCACGGGAGACGTGCGCGTGCACACACACACACACACACATACACACACACGTGCACGCGCACACACTGCCACAATTACACACTCACATGCACTGCTTAAACACCCCACTCTCACACACAAACACACACACACACTGCCACAATTACACACTCACATGCACTGCTTAAACACCCCACTCTCACACACAAACACACACACACACTGCCACAATTACACACTCACATGCACTGCTTAAACACCCCACTCTCACACACAACACACCACACACACTGCCACATTACACACTCACATGCACTGCTTAAACACCCCACTCACACACACAAACACACACACACACTGCCACAATTACACACTCACATGCACTGCTTAAACACCCCACTCTCACACACACACACACACACTGCCACAAATACACACTCCTATGCACTGCTTAAACACTCTCTCTCTCACAAACACACACACACACACTGAGAGACGCATAGCCCGCACACCTCTGCATGCCTCCTCGCTGTGAAACTGCTCCACCTGCTGGCTGAATGTGGAACCACAGCTGTAGCTCTGCCCTGCTCTGATCATGGAGAGGTTCTGTGTCTTACTTGTGTTATAATGCAGTTATGTGGCTGGGGAGGGGTATAGCTTTGGAGGTCTGAGGAGTGTAGAGCATAAGCTCACTGTGACTGCACCACACATTGACTAAATAGTTTTCAGGCGGAGTCTAGCGCCTGTGCGTTGATGTTTTTTCCTCACTCGCAGGTGAACGGGACCTTAGTGACGCATTCAAACCATGTGGAAGTCGTGAAGCTGATTAAGTGTAAGTACAGTCTCGGCGAAAAAAATTAAGCATTGAATTGCCATGTAGAACACACCGAATTACACACACATCCAAACAGTTCGCTTTCTCTGTGTTTTGTTTCATTACTTACTGACAGTTTCCATTAAACTCAAAGTGCATTTGTGGCTTGCGTTACATAGCGTGTGTAAATGGTCTATGGTAGTTGTGATTGCGTTTATCTTCGCGAGGTTGGAGGAAGCTTGCCTGGTTAAAGGTCCTTGCGGCTGTTGAATTGCCCCGAGTAAACAGCTTTTAAGTGCCCCCTTGCTGCCTGTAATGTCTGGCAGCCTTCATGGAAGTGAAAGAGTGTACACCCGCCCCCCCTGATGGGCTCTCTCTGTCCCCTGCAGCGGGCTCCTATGTGGCCCTCACGGTTTTGGGGCGGCCCCCGGGCTTGCCCCAGATCCCCCTGTCGGAGGGCGAGGGGGACGTCGGGCTGCCCTCCGCGACGTCGCCGCACTCTCCGGGCCCGGCCGGGGGGGACCGCACCTCCAGCACCTCCAGCCCCTCCGACAGGATCACCGCCCCGCTGCCCGTCTGGGTGAGGCCCTCCCCGGCCCCTCTGCCGTCTCCCCGCCCGTTCCTCTCTCACAGCCTCTGTTCGCTTCCTGTCTGCTGGTTCAGTTCTTCTTTAGTCCTTTATTCCCTCCTTCTCTCATCATCTCTCATCTCCACGAAGTCTGCTACTACTAAGACCTGCTGCTGTCCCAATTCAGTGAGAGCAAATTTTGGCTCATCCAAGCCTTTATGTCTTTTAGACAGGCTACTAGTTTGGCTAGCTGGTCAACGTCACCTGGTTTAAGTGATTTACAAGGTTTCATGCATTCCATTGGCATACCAGTTAACATCGCGTCCCCATTATAAGCAGACATCACTCCCTAATTCCTCTCATCTCTCTGTTTGTCTCTCACTCCCTCACTCCTTTCACCTCTCCCTCTTTCTCTTACTCCCTCACTTCTCTCTCATCCCTCCCTCCCTCTGACCTTTCTGCTCCCTCTCTCCCTTTCTTGTTGTCCTTCATTGCTGCATTCTCGCTCTGTGTTGCAGGAAGAGAATAATATCGTTCACTCCCAGAAGGTGGACATCTTGCAGAAGATGCTGACCAAGGAGCAGCAGGATTTACAGGCAAGTGCTGCTTTTGTGAGTGAGTGAGTGAGTGAGTGAGTGAGTGAGTGTGTGTGTGTGAGTGTGTGAGTGTGTGAGTGTGTGAGTGAGTGTGTGAGTGTGTGAGTGTGTGAGTGTGTGAGTGAGTGAGTGAGTGAGTGTGAGTGTGAGTGTGAGTGTGAGTGTGAGTGTGAGTGTGAGTGTGAGTGTGAGTGAGGAAACACAAGCTAAAGCACCTCTTTCTTCTTAGAAACACGCCCTCTGTGTACACGGTGTGCAGAGAAGCGTTGGGCCTGCTGGGGCCTCATTTCCTCTTCATATCGCAGCCTTACCGCCGGTCTGCCGTCTATTAAAAGCTCATCTTCACTTTCTCTTTGTGAAGCTGTGAGGGAGGCTGTGTGCTGGGCCTGGGGGGCGGGGGACAGGCTCCCACAGGCCCTGGGGCACGCTGAAGTGCAGAGGACAGAGAGGGGCTTAGGATGTGGAGGCTGTAGGGGCAGTTCAGAGCCTCAGCGATGTGTCACACACACATGTGAACACACACTCAAACACACATCACACACACACACCCCCACCCCCACCCACACACAGCACACAATCACACACACACACAAACGCACCACCACCGCCCCCGCTGAGAAAGCTTGGCCGGTCGACCACGGCCAGCACGGTGCTTCCCTACTGAAGCCCCTCCCCCCCTGAGTTTGTCTCACTTCCTCTCAGTAGAGTCATACAGGGAGACGCGGCGTGTCCGACAGAGCTCACAGGCGTACTGTAGGTAGGCTGCCACTGTTCCGCTCCTCTGCCCCCTCTCTTAACCCTTCTCTTCCCTCTCTGTCCCTGAGCGAGGGGCAAGGGCTCTGATTGGACCTGTGGTGTTTGGCTCTCTGCTGCAGGCCATGAAGGAGGAGTACAGCAGGAACCCCACTCCTAAACTACTGAAGGGCATTCAGGAAGCCAAGAAGCACATTCCACAGCTACAGGGCCAGCTGAGCAAGGCCACCGGGGGCACGCAGGTAACCGCACGCGCTGCCGCGGCAACCACGCCATCGCTCTCGTCACCGCTGTGTCAGTGCGCAGTGTGTATGTTTCAGGTTGTGTGTGTGTGTGAGAGAGAGTTTCAGGATGAGTCTGGATGGGTTCTCACAGTGTGTGTGTGTGTGTGTGAGGGTGAATTCTCACAGTGTGTGTTTCAGGTTGTGTGTGTGTGTGAGAGAGAGTTTCAGGATGAGTCTGGATGGGTTCTCACAGTGTGTGTGTGTGTGTGTGTGAGGGTGAATTCTCACAGTGTGTGTTTCAGGTTGTGGTGTGTGTGAGAGAGAGTTTCAGGATGAGTCTGGATGGGTTCTCACAGTGTGTGTGTGTGTGTGTGAGGGTGAATTCTCACAGTGTGTGTTTCAGGTTGTGTGTGTGTGTGAGAGAGAGTTTCAGGATGAGTCTGGATGGGTTCTCACAGTGTGTGTGTGTGTGTGTGTGAGGGTGAATTCTCACAGTGTGTGTTTCAGGTTGTGTGTGTGTGTGAGAGAGAGTTTCAGGATGAGTCTGGATGGGTTCTCACAGTGTGTGTGTGTGTGTGTGAGGGTGAATTCTCACAGTGTGTGTTTCAGGTTGTGTGTGTGTGAGAGAGAGTTTCAGGATGAGTCTGGATGGGTTCTCACAGTGTGTGTGTGTGTGTGTGAGGGTGAATTCTCACAGTGTGTGTTTCAGGTTGTGTGTGTGTGTGAGAGAGAGTTTCAGGATGAGTCTGGATGGGTTCTCACAGTGTGTGTGTGTGTGTGTGAGGGTGAATTCTCACAGTGTGTGTTTCAGGTTGTGTGTGTGTGTGAGAGAGAGTTTCAGGATGAGTCTGGATGGGTTCTCACAGTGTGTGTGTGTGTGTGTGAGGGTGAATTCTCACAGTGTGTGTTTCAGGTTGTGTGTGTGTGTGAGAGAGAGTTTCAGGATGAGTCTGGATGGGTTCTCACAGTGTGTGTGTGTGTGTGTGTGAGGGTGAATTCTCACAGTGTGTGTTTCAGGTTGTGTGTGTGTGTGAGAGAGAGTTTCAGGATGAGTCTGGATGGGTTCTCACAGTGTGTTGTGTGTGTGTGAGGGTGAATTCTCACAGTGTGTGTTTCAGGTTGTGTGTGTGTGTGAGAGAGAGTTTCAGGATGAGTCTGGATGGGTTCTCACAGTGTGTGTGTGTGTGTGTGAGGGTGAATTCTCACAGTGTGTGTTTCAGGTTGTGTGTGTGTGTGAGAGAGAGTTTCAGGATGAGTCTGGATGGGTTCTCACAGTGTGTGTGTGTGTGTGTGAGGGTGAATTCTCACAGTGTGTGTTTCAGGTTGTGTGTGTGTGTGAGAGAGAGTTTCAGGATGAGTCTGGATGGGTTCTCACAGTGTGTGTGTGTGTGTGTGAGGGTGAATTCTCACAGTGTGTGTTTCAGGTTGTGTGTGTGTGTGAGAGAGAGTTTCAGGATGAGTCTGGATGGGTTCTCACAGTGTGTGTGTGTGTGTGTGTGAGGGTGAATTCTCACAGTGTGTGTGTTTCAGGATGTGTGTGTGCGTGTGGGTTCTCACAGTGTGTGTGTTTCAGGGTGTGTGTGTGTGTGTGTGTGTGTGAGGGTTCTCACAGTGTGTGTTTCAGGATGTGTGTGTGTGTGAGAGAGAGTTTCAGGATGAGTCTGGATGGGTTCTCACAGTGTGTGTGTTTCAGGATGTGTGTGTGTGTGTGGGTTCTCACAGTGTGTGTGTTTCAGGGTGTGTGTGTGTGTGTGTGTGAGGGTTCTCACAGTGTGTGTTTCAGGATGTGTGTGTGTTGGAGGGTTCTCACTGTGTGTGTGTGTGGGATGTCGTAGTGTGTGTGTGTGTGTGTGTGGGTGGGTTCTCACAGTGTTTGTGTGTGTGTGGGTTGGTTGTCATAGTCTGTGTGGGTGGGTTCTCACAGTGTTTGCGTATGTATATGTGAGTGTGGCTTCTCACAGTGGGTGTGTGTGTGCTGGTGTGTGGGTGGGTAGGTTGTCATAGTCTGTGTTGGTGGGTTCTCACAGTGTTTGCGTATGTATATGTGAGTATGGCTTCTCACAGTGGGTGTGTGTGCTGGTGTGTGGGTGGGTTCTCACAGTGGGTGTGTGTGCTGGTGTGTGGGTGGGTTCTCACAGTGGGTGTGTGTGCTGGTGTGTGGGTGGGTTCTCACAGTGGGTGTGTGTGCTGGTGTGTGGGTGGGTTCTCACAGTGGGTGTGTGTGCTGGTGTGTGGGTGGGTTCTCACAGTGGGTGTGTGTGCTGGTGTGTGGGTGGGTTCTCACAGTGGGTGTGTGTGCTGGTGTGTGGGTGGGTTCTCACAGTGGGTGTGTGTGCTGGTGTGTGGGTGGGTTCTCACAGTGTCTGTGTGTTTCAGGATGGCCTTCCTTCCCCTCGGCCAGGGGATGTGCTGCATTTGAGCGAAGCTGAAGATGGCAGCACAGGCGATGCAGATCAGATACTCTCCTCACGCAGCGATAGCTGGGCCAACAGCACCCCTGTCAGTACACCCCCACACTGCAGCCTCTCAGCCTGTGTGTGTGTGTGTGTGTGTGTGTGCGTGTGTGCGTGTGCGTGCGTGTGTTCTTGCTTTTGGGTGTGGTTGCTGTGTGGTGTATGTTGTGTATGTATGGTTGCTCTGTTTCGTATGGTGTGTGTGTGTGTGCATGGTTGCTTTGTGGTGTATGTGTGCACCGTTGTTCAGTCTTGTATGGTGCGTATGTTTTAACTTTCCTGCTCTTGTGCTCCAGGTCACTCCCAGCCTGCCCTCCACCTTCCCAGAGAGCCCGTGCCAAAGAGACACGCCCTGTAACAGCCCAAAGACCACGCCCAGGGACAGCCTCAACTCCTGCCCCTCCCCCGAAACAGAGGACATGCCCGACCCGGTGAGACACTGTCCCACAAGAGGGGTCACTAGATCTGTTGCACCTCTCCTGCATTTTTAGGCGATGTGAGCAAGGCCTTTTTTTCTGCTTTATGCAGACAGCTGGGCTGAATTTGTGCTGAAGTACAGTAAGAAACCAAGATGCTTGTGCTCGATCCAAGCAGCCTCCTGCCGGGCAGTGTCCTAATTCCCCTCCTCTACCCCCTCCAGGACTCTCACTCCCAGTCCAGTGTGGGAAGCCCCTCCCCCCGCCTCGCCCCGCAGATCATTGGCGCGGAGGATGACTACTTTGACACTGAGCAGGAACAGGTGACAACACCCCCTCCCCTTTAATTCTGTAGGTATACATGTGTAGGTAGAAATTGCCAAAGCATAATCAATGAGAAACAAATGCAAAATGGACCAGTTTTGGTTGTAACGTTAATTAACTGTAACTTTCAAGATTCCATGTTAAACACTTCCAAAACAACCACGATGCCTGTTCTCTCCAGCGGTCTCTCTCCCTGTTTCACACTCTCTCTCTATTATCTTCTCTCTCCTGTCTCTCCTCTCCACCATCCCTTCTCCCTGTTTTCTCCCTCTCTCTCTCTCTCTCTAACCCCTCCTCTCTCCCTCTCTCAGATAAATGGCCAGTGTAGTTGTTTCCAGAGTATTGAGCTGCTGAAATCTCGCCCTGCTCACCTGGCTGCCTTCCTCCACCACGTGGTCTCACAGTTCGAACCCGCCCCGCTGGTAAGAGCTCCCCCCAAACCCACTTTAGGCCCGCCCCAGGCAAGCTGAGCCACAGGCTGCCAAGTGAATGTAATGTCATGTATTGTAGCTCTCCATGCTGGTTTGTGGTCCACCTGAATGCATACCTACGGTGGCTCTGAAGTGCAAAACACAAAAACAAAAAGAAAACGCAAAAACAAAAACTTTTGGCCCTGAGGTGCAGATGCAACATACAAAAACAAGAACTAGTAGCCCCGAAGTTCAGCAGTGCCGGTACTTTGGGGTGCACCTAGTATTTTGTTGTTTTGTATGTGCTTTTGTTGTTTGCCCCTCAGGCTGCAATTTCGTTTTGATTGTCTTTTTGTTTTGTGTTTGCACTTCAGGCTGCATTTTTTTTTTTTTTCTGTTTTGTTTATGTATGTGCATCTGCACCTCTGGGCCGAAAGTTTTTGTTTTTGCGTTTTCTTTTTGTTTTTGCGTTTTGCACTTCAGAGCCACCGTACCTACCACACTATGGGGACATTTGGGATTATGAGGGAAGGGACTGTAAAATCACTACGTGACTGTTACATACCCCCTCCCACTTTATGGTATAGTGTCCTCACAGGGCATAAAGATGTGATGAAGATGTGTGTATTTGGGCAGTGCTTTGTTTATAGGGAATGCTAACTGTGCTCTGCAGCTCTGCTACCTCTACGCTGACCTGTACAAACAGACCAATTCCAAAGAGACCCGTCGGATCTTCATGGACTTCCACACGTTCTTCATGGACCGAGCCGCGGTGAGTACGGTCCGCTCGACCGCACCGCCTGGCCGCCGCCCGCGGTCCCAGCACGGCGCCCCCCCGCCGGAGCGAAATGAATAACACACTCTTCAGCCAAGGGGGGGGGGGGCTACAGCGATTCTTTAACTGGAAAACAACTGCAGTACAACCCCCTTACACCTGCACTTCATCACTCCAAAACAGCTCTCAAATCAGTGCTGCTGTCCCCCTTTGTCAGGGGAGTGTGTACATTTGTGTATGTGCGTGCCTGTACAAGTTGTGTGAACGTGGATATCTTTGCATATGTGCACCACAGTGTATGCGTTTGTGTGTTTGTCTGCGTACGTGTATGTGTGGGTGTGTCTATGTGTGTGTATGTATACACTTGTGTGTGTGTGTGTACACCTGTGTTGCCTGTGTGTGAATATATGTGTGTGTATTTGTGTGTGTGTGTGTGTGTGTGTGTGTGTGTGTGTGTGTGTGTGTGTGTGTGTGTATAGTCTTGTTAGCCTGTTTGTATGCGTGTGTGTGCAGTGCCTATCTGGAGCCTGTCATCGCTGTAGTCTGACCCGATGAGGAACTCAGACAAGCAGTGGAAAAGCCTGACGCTGACAGCAGGGTTTAGATGCTTCTCCTGATGGTGTTTGCCTTAAGCAGCTATTTGGTAACATCAGACATCTTGGTCTGTACACAGTACAGAGCCAATCAGACGGGCAGGAATTATGATTCACCTGTATCATAACAATCACACTAGACCTCTGGGATGACCTGTTATTCAGCTTTTATGAACTGCGCTTTTATTTCAGAAAAATAACTTCTTTGAGTCATGTTGCACAAATCCTGTAGTGCCTTCTGTCTGTCTTCAGCAAGGGCCTCTCCCTCCGTTCCGCACCTTGCTCTTGAATGAGCGTCAGGGCCTTTGTTCTTCTAAGGCCACTGGAGATCCTTGCTTGTATGGGCGTCTCAGGTTGAGTTTCTTAATCCTGATTGGCTGGTCACGTGTCAGTCACTGACCTGCATTAATCATTGGGGAGCTACCGTGGAGTAGGTCACTGCGGGAGCGCCAGGGCCATCCGCCGTTCACCTCAAACGCGTGTGTTTGTCTTTTCTTTTCCTCTGTCTTTGTGTGCGTGCGTGAATGGGTGTGAGTGAGAGAGAAACAGGACTGATGTGACGACTTCCCCATTTTTTTTTCTCCTTTTTCTTGTCGCGCGCACCGATGGCGGCAGTCTCCCACCCGGTTTGCAGCCTTCGCCTGGCGCTTTGTCTGCGCGCCGGGGCGGCGTTCGTAAAGCGGATGCTCGCCAGTCCGCTGAAGCGGCTGTGTTTGACGTTTTAGTACCTGGCTGGTGGATGTGTCATGTCTTCCGGCTCATAGCCCCTGCGTTGCATTCAGAGAAGGAAGCCTGATCTTTTACCTGTAAGCCTGTCGTAGAGTTCAAGGGCTTGTCACTTTAGGGCGTGGTCACTGAATTTCTATGGGGGGGGGGAGCATAAGGACAGGAAGGTCCAGCCCCTGATCAGAAACGCATGTCCTTGCGCCTCTCCTCCTCGTCCTCACCCGCGTTCTGCTTCTTCAGTGTCCCAAGTAGACGCACACGCTCGCGTAGAAGTGTACACTTACACAAACACGTTCTCCTGTCCTTCTGTGCACCTGGCTGTTTTCCCTCTCAGCGTCCAGCGATGGTGTTCAGCTGCATGCGCTGTGCTGTCTGCAGCTGACGCTGTCCTGCTGAGGGCGAGAAACTGATCACATGTTCTAAATCAAATGTGAGATGTAAATATCAAATGCATGAAATTCCTTGTCCTTTTCTTTACAGAATCTTAAAGTCGCCGTACCAGAGTCCATTGCCTCTGAACTGGGTGAGATCTCGTTCTTTTCTGTATTTCTGTCGATCGTAGAAATGTTCTCTTTTGAAGTCTCACACCCTGTTCTGAAAGTTTGTTTTAAAACTTTGACATAGGATTTTGCTTTCCGCATGGCAACGTGCTTGTTTTGTTCGCAATGCCATTTGATTTGGAACACAAACATGCCCTGTCACCAGGGTAACAGCCCAGATTGAGGTTACAGGCATTGAGCTGGGTATTTTGCCTTATCGGAGCATGAGACAGAGAGCAGCGTGTCATATGTCTACTTGCCCACTGCAGCGGAGTCCCTTAGTCATCACTATTTCCCACTGTCCTCTGAAAGCTTCTGCTGGTTTGTGTGGAAAATTGTGATCTTGAGTGTCAGCCCACAAAGTCCCATTACATCACCATGCTAGATCTTCCCAGGCCAGCCCAGCTGTCAGTGAGCTAGGACTGTGAGAGAGGTGTGTGCAGCTCACTGACTCTCTTTCTGTGTGTGTGTGTTTTGTTTGCTGTGCGTATTCTGTGTGTGTGTGTTTTGTTTGCTGTGCGTATTGTGTGTGTGTATGTTGTACGTTGTGTACGCGCAGAGCGGCGGAGACCGGAGCTGATTCCGGAGGAGCTCCACAGGCAGTATGTGCAGGTTCTGCAGGACAGTCTGGTCCCCGACATACAGAAAAACCTGGAGGACTTCAGGTGAGCGAGAGAGAGAGAAGCAGGGGTGCGGAGATGGAGGGTTGAGGGATGTAAGGAGGGAGGAGACGAAGGGAGAGATTGACTGGAAACGGTATGTCCTCATAGTGGAGGTTTGTGTGAAACGTAGTTCTCTGTGATGCGATGAAGGAGGGGAAGCATGATTGACAGGAAACGGTGTGAGCTTGTAATGTAATGTAATGTGAGACTGTGCATGATACAGTGCTCTCTGTTGGGCCGAGGCACATACTGCCAGGAAACAGGAAGTCCTCATAATAGAGGTTCGTGTGAAAGTGTGCATGACGCAGGGCTCTGTGCTGGGTGGGTCTGCAGGCAGAAGCGCAGCATGGGCCTGACGCTGGCCGAGGCGGAGCTCGTGCGGCTGGACACGGAGCGGGTCAGAGACCGCGTGGCGCTGGAGAGGGAGCGCTCCTGCGCCGAACACATCATCTCCAAGATCGAGGAAGTGCTGTAAGACCCACACGCAAGCACAGTCAGCAGCACATACACAACACACACAGTCAGCAGCACATACACAACACACAGTCAGCACACACATACACAACGCACACAGTCAGCACACACATACACAACACACACAGTCAGCACACACATACACAACGCCCTCAGGCTCACTGAACGTACACAACACACTCAGTCTCACTGAACGTACACAACACACTCAGTCTCACTGAACGTACACAACACACTCAGTCTCACTGAACATACACAACACACTCAGTCTCACTGAACGTACACAACACATTCAATCTCACTGAACATGCATGTGCGCTCATGCACACTCATCAGTGTATGCAAGCTTGCACTCACACGCAAACACACATGCCCACGCACGCGAGCATGTATGCACACACACACACACACATACACACACAAATACTCACAAGCATGCACAAACCCACAAATGCAGATGACCTGGTTGATTGATATCTTAAGTTGAAGATAACGGCAGTGGTGCAATGGAAATACCACACTGAAGCCTAAACCGCTTTCAGCAGAGAGAAACAAGCCACGTGCAGCAAGAGACTGACACGCACACACACACGCGCGCGCGCGCGTGCGGGCGGGCGTGCGGGCAGGGAAGTGTGCGGGCCGTATTTCAGGGCGTCTTGCCGGTGACTCAGACGGTTGCGTGTGGAGGAAAAAGGAGAAACAGGGTGGATTAGCAGGGTTGCCAGGTTTGATCCTCTCACACATTTGCTCTTTCAGCCTCTGGTATTGTCCCACACCGGACCCGCATCGCATCACATTCACGTGGCAGACGCTACGTCTAGCAGATGAGCAAAAAGGCATTAATCTTATTTACGTGTACTAATAGCCAAACCTGGCTCACGACACTCCCAGACCGGTGGTATGTGACATCACTAAAGCATTAAAGCACTAATGCAAATTCACCGTGCTAAAAAAAAATAATAACCCGAATGCAAATCCGGAATGCAGACAGGTTCTGTAAAAAACAGTATGACCTGAACTAGTACAGAAGGTGTGGGGCGGCGATGGGACGGGAACCCGGACGCACGCCGGGGGGGTGGGTCTTTAGTCTGCGTCTGGGCGGCGGTTTTGCCGTCGCGGCCACAATGGGGAATTAGCTACGCGATTAGCGGGCCAGTGCGGGCAGGCGTCGGGGCAGGGAGGGGCAGGCTGGAGGGAACGTCACCTGTGCTATGACGAGGTGCTGTTTGCGACGTGCCCCGCGTGAAACACCCGTGTCCTGCTGTACGGGCGGGCTGTTTTCACAGATTTCCGCTTCATGCAAACCCGTGCCCTCCAGGTTATTGTGCTTGTTGTAGGGAGGGATGAGCTAAGTGTGCATATCTCTGTGTGTGTATGAAAGAGAAAGCGCGTGAACTGACAGCCTTCTTTTTTCTTTTCAGGCTGACGTCACAGCCCACAGAAGAGGAGAAGTGGTAAGGGTTTATCCTCTGATGAAGCATTAACTCCGGACCCAGAACAGGCACTTATGGTTGCCCTTGTCGCCACCTAGTGGTTAAACCAGTGTAGGGCGGTTTACAGAAGTGTGCCCCGTATCAGACTCCCGAAGGAGAACAGACTGTGTTTATGGAGCTGACAGGGAGTCAGCAAGGTTTGATAAAGAGACGGTGCTATTGCCCCAATACTGCCCTGCTGCAGTCATTTACTGAGTTGAAATGGCATTATGTAAACCTTAGATTTTCCGTATGCAGTGTTATCATGTTTGGTGCTGTTGGAAAGCCGATGCCATGGGGAACAGGTGGGTTTCATCCATGGTGTGGTACAGTGGGCGCTGAATTAAGATCTCGGAACACCGATCAAAGGTGAGCTGTAGGTAATGCATGTTACCTATGAGTCAGCAGCCAGCTGGGCTTCAAAGGTTGACCTGGTTTGATAGGCTTACTGATATAATGCAGGCAGAGTCATTGGTGGTACTGTTGTTTTGTTGTGATTTTGTCTTTCTTTGATGATTTTTTTTTTTTTAATCCTTGGGCATATAAGGGAAAAGTGGAATAGTTTGTGGAGACTCATGTTATCTTGAGAGCTGTGAGTTTATATAGCATAGTCAATATACTACATCTTGTTTCATTGATACTTTCGACGCATTGAACATGTACATGTACACGCATACTTACTGGATTTACACATCTGACTCTAAAATGAGTGATTAAGCAGCGGGATCACATGAACTCAGGATATCTGGTTCTGGAGGGAGCCATTTAGTCAGTAATAGGGAGAGATGGTGACACTGAGCATTCCAGGGGTGAAATGGAAGCCTGCAAGCCCACATTATCTTTGTGAGGAGCTGGTGAGAGGTTATGATAGATGGATAGTCAGATATATACATACATCTGTGTTCTATACGAAGATACACTTTCGACAGCCAGAGATTTGACCAACGCGGATGATACAACAAATACACCGATGACAGTAGTTTGATTTACAACAAACAGCTCATTTATAAATGCAGGTATTGAAAGCACAAGCTGGTGTTCATATTCTTAGTCATATTGACTTCTAAACCTTTAATGGGAAACGGTGCAGACGTTCTTCTGGAAACTACCTTTCTGCAGCTGGAGTCCAGAGGGAAGTTGAGGCGACCTTTTCCATCGCGTGGCAGGGGCTTTTTGGTCGTCGGGATCAGTGACGGTGGCCTTTCACACAGTATCAGAGTCACTCTCGCGGAATATCTCAAGCAGGCCTGTCGACTTGCTGCAGTGCTGTCGATTCAATGTGCTGTAAACCGTGATGTAAAAAGGATGGAACCAGCAGTGTTACTCACTCAAATGAACAGAGAACCTGGGATTGGAAATGGGTTCCCTCATTAGTCTCAGGTGTTCTTAAGGAAGCATAATTAGCCTCTAATACAGGGCTGTGCCAGGCTAGTTCTGGAGGCCCACAGGGTCAGCTGGTTAATCAGCACTTAATTGCCTAATTTTAACAGTTGGTTACGCAGTTAACACAGCTCATCTGGTTTCTGGGGTCTAAATTTGTGGCTAATTTACAGTGGAAACAGAAAGCAGCGGACCAGTGCAGTTTTGCAGGTTCGGGGTTACAGGCCCCTGGTATAATACCGTGCTCCTGGGCCTCGTGTCTTTAAAACAGTTTGGCTTTGTGTCAGTCCAGAGCCAGAGGCCGTTTTAAACACCGCTTTTCCTCAGTGCGCTTATGTACCTTTATTTATTTGAGCGGGAGAAATACTGTCGATCTTAGTTATTTAGTTCCATTGCTTAAAGAATACCCAGGGCTCTACGGTGCTTTCATTTTAGGAGCATTTTCTCCCGCAAGTTGGCGTGGCTAATAATTCAGGAGTATATCCACTAACTGGGATGCATTTAGTGTGCGTATAAATTTTTGTGCTTAGGAGTGCATATGCTCCTTGGATGAAATGTTAGCGTCGAACCCTGGCACCCTTCCCACGGCTTCTCCCCTGCCTTTTTTTATCTCGTTTTGTCAGTTGTTCTGCTCTGAATAATACATTTCTAAAAGACGTTATTCCATTTGCCCTTAGGGTGCCACGGTTCGTCATGCGAGCCAACATAGACGTTTGTGCCAGTCATTAGTGAGAAATCCACTTCTGGTCTAGTCAGCGCTAGCTGTCCTGTAGTACTGCGCAGCCAGTCACGGTTAAACAGTGGCTCACGGAGAAGCATGTTGGACGAACGCATGCCCTTGGCTGCTGTTGAAGTGGAGGTGGTACAGCGACCACTACAGAGACACAGCTGGCAATTTATAGTTAGGCGAAAAATGTTTCGGCAAGACTTTGATGGACATTTTCCACTGAACTTTGTCATCACGGGCTTCAGTGGTGTTCTTTACCCACCGTGGAACCTCTTCCGGTGTGGTTTTGAATGGCGCTGTTGAAGCATGTTTTTCCATGCATGATTAATAAAGCTGTGTGATTGTGCTGCATTCCGTATGGTTGCGGTCCGGGGGTCTGCAGGAGCCCGCGTTCGTGGCAGATGGTAGGGGTGCGTGTTGAGGCCCGAGTTTGCCGTGACAGAAGGGTATGTGGGCCGTTTCCAGACCCAGACGTTCCCCGTGTTCACATTCCTTTAGTATTTATGCCTATAGGGGAAAAAAGCACGGAACAGTACAGTCAGAAGAGCGCGGTTACTCACCCCGAGATACCCGCGGCGATGGAAATGCAGCTTTGGCGCCATCCTCTGGATATTGTTTGCATCACATCAAAAGTTCTACTTTTCCTCTTGAGATTTTTCTTTGACTGTTTTTTTTTTTCTTTTGAGTTTCAACACATTTTTTGTGTTTAACTGGCTCATGTACATAAAAAATTGTTATTGTATGAACAAACAACTAATTGGGTGTAGATATGTAGTAAAATCGTGTTTTTAGGCGTCTTTCCCCGGAACACATCCTGACAGGAAAACAAGCACTTAGGAACATAGTAAACTGCATTCCAAAAACTTCAGGCTGCAGCCAGAGGAGTTTTCACACTGCAGCATGGGCACAACTGGATAAAGATGGAGTTTGTTAAAGGTGATAAAGAGGACTTGGAGTCACATTGACATTTGAGAGCGGAGATCAGATGAAGGTCAAACCTTTTCAGAAAGTTGCAGAAAGATTAGATACCCCCCTCCCCCCGCCTCCATAGACGCCCATGCTTACTGATGTTACTAGAGTGACACCTGGTGGACAGACTGCGAATAGCAGAGGAGCAGACTTCCATGAAGTTGGCCGCTTCAACCCGAAGCCACATGCCTTACAAGGGAAAATCAACTGGGCTTCAGGGACCAATCAGGTTGTACGGTTTATGCTGCCTGCACAGTATGCCAGCATTACAGTACCCCTTTCCTTTTTACACGCCCTTACGGGGACAAATTGGGTAGTTTTACACACTGCACAATTTACAGTGGGATATTTTACTGTAACAGCTCAGGTTACCTTGTCTCGTACAAGGGAAAAATGTGCTTTGATTGCTACCATTTTCACTCTGGGCTCGTATAAGTGTCTGAGCAGTTTGATCAATGGCGGTTTGTCACACTGGTGCAGGTCTGTTTCTAAATGAATTTTGTGCATGCATAAATGAGTGTTTGTGTGTGTGTGTGTGTGTGTGGGTGTGTGTGTGTGTGTGTGTGTTCCCCCTCTCAGCAGCACCATGCAGTTTGTCATCCTGACCTATATGAAGCAGCTGGGTGTGAGGGTGAAGGAGCCCCGGGGCCTGGAGCCCAAACGAGTCCGCATACATTTCCTGCCCAAGATAAAGGTGCGGAGAACGCGTACGCGCACATGCAGGCAGACACGCACCCGCACACATACACACGGAAATACACATAGACACACACACACACACACGCATGTCCACAGACATACACATGTACACATGTGCACCCGCACACATCACACTGACATACACATACGACACAACACACAGTCATCAACGTGCACATAACGCACTACACACAGCATCACCGTCATACACACACACACTCACAAACACACAGACACACACGTGGTTGCACGTCCGCAGACATACACGTGTGCACATACGCACTCACGCATGCATGCACGTACAGACACACACATGCACATGCACATGCGCGCACACACACACACTCACAAACACACAGTACTCAGTTCCACTGATGCAGAGAGGCTGCTGTGGGAATCTGGTTATGATTTGTGTCTTCCCCGTTGAGCAGAAGAGCATAAAGATTGAAAAAGAAGGGGAAGAGAAAGTGAAGAAGCCTCGATTTCCCAGCATCCTCGGTCCTCCCAGGCGACCCAGTCGAATCGACGCCCCCTCGAGTAAGTGCCCACCCTGCCCCTCCACTGCCCCCCCAAGTGTATCAATCAATCAATCAGTCAATACATAAAAATTCATTTTGATTGATTGATGGGGCAGAATTTATCCTTGGACAGACATGGACAGATATTTTACACACAGAGCACAAAGTGACTTAGATTGTCCTGTTCATGGAACTGCTTCAGGAGCGTCCCAGGAGAGAGGAGAGCTGGCTGTGTGACGCTGGCTGTGTGCTTCATATGTCTTCATATGAGACAGGCTGGAGCAGCAGCGTTGTGCTTGTGCAGCAAGACCCTGTTACTCAGTGTGTGTGTGTGCTCAGGCTTGTCTGTGTTTGTGTTTTTGTGTGTCTGTGTGTGTGCGCGCGGTTGTCTATGTGTGTGTGTGTTTGCGTGCTTGTTTGCGTGTGCTCGCGTGCGCTCATGCGTGTGCGCTTGTTTGTGTGTGTGTGTGCTCGCGTGTGCGTGTTTGCGTGTGCGCGTGCGCTTGTTTGCGTGTGCACGCGTGCAGTAGGCAGAGCCATGGAGATTAATAAGCCGCGGCCGCAGAAGCAGCTGTCCCAGCCAGCGATGAACATCGCGGAGACGCGCTAGGCGCACGCGGGCAGCAGTCCAGTGAGGCTCGAGACCCGGCGCCACCACTCCTCCCTCAGCTACTCGCACACCCAGAGCCCCGAGGGAGGCGGCCGCGATTCGGACAGCGGTGAGAGACCTGAGCGCCATTCTCTGTCTCCCTCCGTCCTTCACTGCCTTCCCTACCGCCTCCTCTCCTCCTCCTTCACGCTCTCTCTCCAGCTCTCCCACCCTCCCTCTCTCTCCCTCTCCCTCCAGCTCTCTCTCCCTCCCTCTTTCTCTCTTCCAGGGTTCTTTTGTTTTTTGTTTTGTTTTTTTGTCAGGTCTTTTTGTTTTTCTTTTCTGTGTTGGTATCTCTCTCTCCTTTCCTCCCTACACTGTGTCCCTCTCTCCATCTCTTTGTTTCTCTCTTGGCTTGTCTCTTGTCTGCGTCTGTTTGGACATGTTTTCTGCATCAGGGCTCTGTAGTGAGGTACTTACGAGCTCTTGCGCTGGCACTCGCACGGAGCTCCGTTTTGAAAATAATTGCCATGTTTATGTTTTTTCGTGCTCGTAATTGGCTGCTGCCCGAATGGAAGTTCATTGCTTTGTGGTCAAGGTTTGCCTTTAAAAAGGCTTTCCTTTCCATCTGAATTACACTCGCAGAACATGGTTGTCTTTTGTGGCTTGTTGTAGACCTGTAACTGCTGCATTGGTACTTTTTTGTTTAAGTTTTCTGAATGAAAAGGGTGTTTCGTAAAAAATAAAGATCTAGTTTAAATGCCCTGACAGCGGAGTGTAAGTGGGTTTAAGGTAAGCCTGTTCTCTCTCCCCCCCCAGGCCTCACGCCCTCCTCCGCCCTCCCCAGGGTGGGCGAGGGCCTGCACACGAGCGACGCCCTGGACGGCACGCCCCACACGCCCAGCACTCACTTCGACTTCAGCTCCTGCAGCGTGGAGCAGAGGCAGGACGAGGAGCGCGACAGCGACAGGTAAGCAAACCTGGCCTACCTGCGGTTACTCACTCACCTGGCCTACCTGCGGTTACTCACCTCACTCTGCCTCACCTGAGTTACTCACCCCACCACTGGCCTACCTGCGGTTACTCACTCACCTGGCCTACCTGGAGTTACTCACACCGCCTACCTGCAGTCCACGACCTGCCATGGCTACTCACACACCTGGCCTACCTGCGGTTACTCACACACCTGGCCTACCTGCGGTTACTCACTCACCTGGCCTACCTGCGGTTACTCACTCACCTGGCCTACCTGGAGTTACTCACACACCTGGCCTACCTGCGGTTACTCACACACCTGGCCAACTGCAGTTACTCATGCACCGGGCCTTCCTGGAGTTAGTCACACACCGGGCAATACCTGAAATTACTCACACACCTGGCTGTACGCGGAGTTACACACTCACCTGGCCGTACATGGAGTTACACACCTGTCCCTACCTGGAGTTACTATCACACCTGGCTGTATCTGGAGCTGGTTATTTGCGTACCTGAACATGCCTGCAGTTACTCAGTCACACACCTGAAAACGTAGTTTAGGCAGTGGACTCAGCCCAGGTGTGGTATGAGGGCTGTGCGCTGATCAGTCTGTGCTGTTCTTCAGGGCTCCGGACGGGGGCACACCCAGGCCCATCAGGAGGTAAGTCTGTCTGCCTATCTGCCTGCCTGCCTGCCTGCCTGTCTGTCTGTCTGTCTGTCTGTCTGTCTGTCTTCTGTCCTTCTGTGTACAAGACAGCTGCTGTGGATGTACTGTACTGTTAAAGTGCAGTCTTGAACAGACTGTGAGTGAATGCGCTTGTCTGTGTGTGATGTTTACCTGCCAGCTGGCTGGGCAGCCTGTGTGTGTGTGTGTGTGTGTACGTGCATCTGTGTGTATGTCCTGCCCTCTCCCTCTATCTCTTCTGCATTCCTTACACCTTGTTCTCCTATCCTCTCTCACCAACTGTCATGTTATCTTTTCAGTAGCAGTAAAAACAAGGCAGCTGTAATGCAACTGTAATCTCGTTAAGCTTCGTAGCAAACATCTAAATATGTCTGTAATTACAGGCTCTTGTGCTTCTTGGTGTCCTTTGTGTCTGCAGTGTTTAAAATTTTTTTTAAAAACCAAAGTTAATTTGCCCCTTCAGTTAACTAGTCATTTTATTTGGGTTTTTATACAGTTTGTGCAATTAAGAAAAAATAGCTTGTAACATATTCCCAAATGCAGTTTTACATTCTAATAACCCAGTTTTACAAGGATATTTATTGTTCTTGGGCTTTAAGCTCAGTCAAAATAAGAATGCAGTATAGGGGTGACTAAATTCTTGTCACGGTGATCTTTGACCTCTCTCTCTCTCTCTCTCTTTCTCTCTTTATCTCCCTCCCTCCCTCTCTCTCCATCTCTCTCCCCCTCTCTCTCTGTCTCTCTCCCTCCCTCCTCCTCCTCCTCTCTCTCTCTTGTCTCTCTCTCCCCCCTCTCTCTCTGTGTCTCTCTCTCTCCCTCTCTCTCTCTCTCTCAGAATGGACACTCTGGGCAGTGCTGAGCTCCAGAGCGAGGATGACCAGGGTAATGAAACGGAGCTGGAGCAGGACCCGCCCAACTGGCAGCAGCTCGTGAGCCGGGAGGTGCTGGCTGGGCTCACGCCGCACGAGATCAAGAGACAGGAAGTCATCAACGGTGAGGCGCTTCCCCTTCAGCCCAGGGGCATTGTGGGTAGAGCTCTCGCATGCTCTCTCAGCCTGAGGGAATGGAACTCATAAAGCCATATTTGTAGAACATTTTGGATATGGTCAAAGTTGTGATCTGACTCTGTTTACTGCAGGATGGTGGGTGTGATCTGATGTTACCATAGTGACAGTGAGGTAACAAAGGAAAGGGGTGTGTCCTGATAGAGAAGGTGTTTGTGGTTTGCAGAGCTGTTCTACACGGAGCGTGCTCACTTGCGCACGCTCAAGGTGCTGGACAGTGTGTTCTGTCAGAAGCTCACCAGAGAAGCCATCCTTCCTGCTGCAGACATCAAGAACATCTTCACCAACCTGGAGGAAATCGTTCAGCTGCACGGTACCCAGAATCACACTTGCCCACTGGCAGACTGTACACTGACACACTGACAGACTGTACACTGACACACTGGAGCCACACACTGATCCCACACTGACTGACTGTACACTGACACACTGATCACACTGGCAGTCTGCTCACTGACGCACCGATTACGCGCTGCCTCATACAGTCCTGTTTATTGAACCTCAGGCCACATAAATGCCGAATCCCATCTGATTTATCCGTGCGTGCGCTTGTCCTGCAGTTTCCATATCTGACCAGATGAGTGCGATCAGGAAGAAGACCGAGACGACGGTCGTGGACCTGATAGGAGACGACCTGCTGTCCTGGGTAATGCCTGCCTGAGAATGTACCCCCAGTAAATTACCCTACGGGCTTTGCAAGTCTGCAACGCCTGTAGATACAGCAGTTTGTGCTTTTTGTTGGGAGGGGCCTATGCCGTGTCATATGATTCAGGCCAAAGGCCAAATCGTTATTTCAGGAGCTGCTGGTGTTTGACAGGGACGTAATTGTTGATCGAGCGTTATATTATAATTTTGAATGCCCAGTGCTGAGCATAAACAGCACCAGGTTTGTGGGAATTGTTGCGGCTTAATTCTGCGCCACTGCGTTTCTAACACCCAGCATACATTTGGGTTAAACTTGCTGAGTCAAACTTGCACAACGCCAAAAAAAAAAAAACTCCTAAAAAGCAAATACCATATCTGACGGCCAGATTCCTGTCAAAGACATCTGGAATGTGCTCGTCAGCGGGCCCATCGCCGCTGCTCTTGCTGAGCAGATGCACCCACTAATATGTTTATCATGGACAGCAGCCATATTGCCTGTGACCTAGTCGAACAGCCCGTAAAGCATTTCTCTTTACAGAAACAGCTTGATCCAGCTGCTTTTTTTAAAAAACACACCGCAGTTTGGCCAAGCGAAGCGTCTGGCTGCAGATTCTGGTGTCTGTGCTGCTCAGCTCTCCTGTGTGAGTCCTGCTGGAAAAGGCTGCAGAGGCGAGCGACTCTGTGAGCCATAGGGGAGACATGGGGGGGAAGAGCGCTGTGTTTTTAAATGGGTAGTGAGTGAGTGACACAGCCGGGACCCGCTCATGACTCGGTACCCCTCTGGCCACTCGGTCAGCCATCTTCCAGTAACTCAGTAAATTGGCCCCTGACATAGTTACTCAGCAAGCGTTCCTCTGGTGACTCTGTCAGCACTACCCAAGTTCCAGTGACTCAGTTGATACTCCCAAGTCCCAGTGATTCAGTACTCCAACTCCCAGTGACTCAGTCAATACTCCCAAGTCCCATTGACTCAGTTAATACTCCCAAGACTCAGTGACTCAGTCAGTACTCCCAAGTCCCAGTGATTCAGCCAGTGCTCCCAAGACTCAGCCAGTACTCAGAGATTCAGCATCGATGATAAAACTGGCTGTTCCTCATGCGACTCAGTTCATTGGCCCTGCCAGTTCTGCTTCGGGTCAGTGTAAGCTCCCACTTTAATCCGGCGCGGTCACCGTGGCGACTCGCGCTGATGTTTGTTGGGCGGGGTTTTCCAGTTCGGCGGCGGCGAGGAGGAGAAGATCAAGCGAGCGGTCGGCACCTTCTGCAGCAACCAGCCCTTCGCCCTGGAGCTCATCAAGACCCGGCAGAAGAAGGACACGCGCTTCTCCTCCTTCATGCTGGTAGGGAGGGGCGGCTCAGAGAGGTGCATGCTGGGAACAGGAGCCGGGCACGGTCGAAAGACGGCATGTCGAGCATAGACACTGCAGGCTTGCATAGACATGGAGAACAGCGTGTGTTAATGACAAGCCTATTCTCTGCCCTCAGGACCTCCGTAACATTATGAAGCACTTAGTTGAAGCCCATTTTCTTGCATATAGTTTGATATTCAAATGAAATGTTGGCATCAGGAAAAGCCTGGATTAAATATAGCACATCAAGCCATTCAAATACATGACGCAGTTCCTGCTAAAAGCAGCTCATCCCTGTGAAGAGGGGTTTTTCTGCCTTGTGTGTGGAAGAGGGCTGATGATGAAAGGAGCGTTGGAAAGGTGGTGTGGGGCGTAATGCTGGGAGGGTTCGGGCGCTGACGCCGCGGTGGGCGGGACTCTTCTTACCCGCAGGAGGCGGAGAGTAACCGCCTGTGCCGCAGGCTCCAGCTGAAGGACATCATCCCGGCCGAGATGCAGAGGCTCACCAAGTACCCCCTCCTCCTGGAGAACATCGCCAAGTACACAGGTGCAGTACCCAGGCCTGCCTGCGGGGGGGCCGCTGTGCGTGGTCCTGTTCGAGCGCACGCGATGACTCAAACCCTAGCCTCTCCTGGGCCAGAGCCCCTCGCCGTGGCAATAAAGGCTCATTGAGGGCTTTACGGTTCCTCAGCAGGATGATCTGAATTCTAATAACACATCATGTTTGGTATTTAAGAATTAACATGGATCCAAGTAAGATGCATATCTTCTGATCTGAATTTTATGTTCTTTTAGAGTGAAGTAAAGTGAGTATTAAGCAATCCTTAGCCAAGCCAAAGTTTTTCAACATTCACAGAACATTTTTCATTTATTCATTTATATTTTTTGAGAATTTCAAGAGCTGTTGAATCACAGTAATTTAATCCTATTTTGTCTTACTCTAAATTCATTCACAAGTGAGCAGATGTCATCGCTCCCGTCTGCTGTTTAAGCGGATGACGGGGCTGCTGCGGGGTCTCTGAACCGGGCGGCGGGTTTAGCCTGTCTGCTCCGCTAAACGTGAGGCGTGGCCACCGCTGCTAATACAGAGCCTTATCATGGGCCCGCAGGACTGGCTTATTGATGTGTGTCTCTGCACAATGTGTCGCAGTGCAACGAGAGTCGCTCCAAATAAGAGTGTCTCCTAAATGAGCAACATGTAATTGTTCTTTCTGTGACTGTGTGCGTGCGTGCGGGTGTGTTTGCGTGCGTGCGGGTGTGTTTGTGTGTGTGTGCGTGCGTACGTGTGTGTGTGTGTCTGTGTGTCTGTACATGTGTGTTTCGCAGAGGATGCTGAGGAGAAGGAGAAGGTCAAGAGGGCAGGGGAGTGCTGTAGACAGATACTCAACTATGTCAACCAGGCTGTGAAAGAAGCTGAGAACAAACAGGTGAATGTGGAGGAGAGCAAAATCACACTCACACGCACACACACTCACACTCACACGCACACGCATACTCACACACGTATGTACACACATACGCACACGCGTACACATAAAATTTTACAAAATGGCAGTGGTGTTGATGTCCACTGCTCTATGCCTTGCAGAGGCTGGAAGACTACCAGAGAAGGCTAGACCTGTCATCATTGAAACAGAGCGAGAACCCCATGATCTCGGAGTTCAAGGTACTGTAAGCCACCGTCCAATCACAAATCGTTTTACTAAAAAACCAATTCCAACCAAAGTGTGTGGTGTATTGTGTAAGCAAGATATTTTTAAGGAATGTTGTCATTTGTAAAATACGCAATATATTTTTGTGGATGTAAAAATATTGTGTGTTAGTAAATATGAGCTTTGCTGCCGCATTGCTATGGAAATGTGTATGTGAATGAAATATCTGTGTGAAGTGTCGGTGGGGGGAGGTTTCTGGAAGTTTCATGGCCATGCTCTTCCACAGAATCTGGACTTGACCAAGAGGAAGATGGTGCATGAGGGACCTCTCTCCTGGAAGGTCAACAAAGATAAGACAATCGGTACGTAACCCTGACAACTGATAAGACAGTCAGTATGTAACCGTGACAACAGACAAGACAATCGATACAACAACTGTGACAACAAAGCCAAGAAAATCAGTACGTATCCATGACAGCAAGGTCAATTACATATCCATGCAAGTCAGACATGATAATCAGTAGGTAACTGTAACAGGAAAGACAACTCAATTGACATGCGACCATGAAGCATGCCATTATTTCACGTGTATGCAGTATTATGGATTCTAAAATAAGTCATTTCGCACAACATTTGCCCAAAATTGGGAATGTCTCTGGGTAACACTTGCAGTATGCGAACAGTATTTTTCTTTTGAAGATACTTGCAAATAACCTTTGAGGTTGACAGTTATGAACAACTTCTGCATTGAATGCGATATGCAGAACCAGTTTTTTTCTCCTGCTGAACACCTACTGCATATCCAGTAAGAGGGAAATTGCTTTTCCGTTCTGACTGACAAAGAAATAAAAAGTTTTGTAGCCGTCGTAAATAATCGTTGAAACATAGATTTGGGCCAAAAGTATTTATGTAGCCTATAAATTTCTTGCTGAACACGTTCTTTTTAATGCTCGACATGAGAAGGAATAATTGATTTTTAACAAAAGAACGTGGAGTGTTTGCCAAGGGCCGGGAGGGAGAGCGCTGGTGTTTATTTGTGCTGGTGTTTCGCGGCAGCGCAGTGGTAATTGCATTGAAGGCAATATCAGTGACAGTGATTAAGCAGCGTAATGAAAAACACTTTCCCGAGCCGTAATGGCGGCTGCGGGAAGCTCCTTATGCCAGCCTGGTGAGCGAGTGTGACAGTTACTGACGTACTGCCCCCTGGCTTTGCTGTCTGTCCCAACCTGCTTCACGAAGGAAACGCTTTCTTTCATAGCGGTTTCATACAGATCGTAATTCGCAGACCACATCAGCAACGTGTATGTTTGAACAAAATGACTGTAAATGTGGGTTTCATGCTAGTTTCTTCACGCTGGAGTCTGCGTTATAGCTTCACACGGAACGGTTGGCAGGTGGACGGGACTGTGGTTGTAACAATGTCTTAATTGTAGATTGTGTTGGGGTTTTTTGAGCGTCGTAATTGCTGGATTTGATGCGGATGTCACCGGCACACCGTATGACTGAAAAATGCATCGTCTTCACTGCGTCGCTGTGAAATTGTTTTCTGCTGTAGTGACTCTGTGAGACAGTAAAAAAAAAAAAAACGTATTTAAAGTAGTTCCCGTGTGAAGATTTGGCAACAACAAGTGCCCTGCAGCGTTGGGTTATAGACGTCAGTGCTGCACGTGTTCCACACAAACGGTGTTCAGTTCAGCGGCCTTGTTCCGGCATGGAGCGCCATCTTCATCTCCAGGCCTGGTTCTGGCACACTCTCGCCGATTCCTACCTGGATGTTTATTGCTCCTGGCAGTTGCTGGTAGCATTCATTAAGAACGGGGCTTTTAATGGCTCTCAATGGCTTTCGCATGAGGCACATGTTCTTACACAAGCGAATGCTCTGCCGGTGCCGCCCGTGGCCGGCAGCCCTGCGGAGCGCCCTGGAATCGGCAGGTCTCAGTTGGGGTAGAGTCATGGTCAGGCTGGCCCGTCAGCTGCCTGCAGTGTTGACCGTGCCAGCGGTGTGCGGCGGTGCCGGGGGCATTTCAGAGGAACTGCACACTTCCTTCACCCTCCCCACAGTTCTGTTTACGATGACAGCTGTGCGTTCTGGGCGGAGCAGTGAGTTAGTGAGCGAGCTGGACGGTTAATTCACTGCAGGAGCCGTGCACCGTGTTTTAGCGGTCTGTGATAAAGGTCTGTGTTAGAGGTCTGCGTAGCGGTCTATGTTAGTTGTTTGTGTTAGTGGCCTGTATTAGCAATCTGTGTTAGTGGTCTGTGTTAGCGGTCTGCATTAGCAGTCTGCGTTAGCGGTCTGTGAGACGGGCTGTTTCTCATGGTCTGTGATAGCAGTCTGTATTAGCGGCCTGTGTTAGAAGTCTGTGTTAGCGGTCTGCATTAGC
This sequence comes from Anguilla rostrata, assembly GCF_018555375.3. Lineage (NCBI taxonomy): Eukaryota > Metazoa > Chordata > Actinopteri > Anguilliformes > Anguillidae > Anguilla > Anguilla rostrata. The sequence continues at coordinate 19,986,557 of NC_057941.1, read as the reverse complement.
AGTCTGCGTTAGCGGTCTGTGAGACGGGCTGTTTCTCTCCCCGCAGAGCTGTACACGCTGCTCCTGGAGGACATCCTGGTGCTGCTGCAGAAGCAGGACGAGCGCCTGGTGCTCAAGTGCCACAGCAAGAACCTGGCAGGCACGGCCGACACCAAGCACATCTTCAGCCCCATCATCAAGCTCAACACCGTGCTGGTGCGCTCCGTCGCTACAGGTGAGACTCGGCCCCGCCCACACACACACACACACACACATACGCGTACACACACACACACACACATACACACACACACATATACACACACACACACACACACACATACACACACACGCACGCACGCACGCACGCACGCAGGCACACACACATACACGCATACACACACACATATACACACACACACACACACATACGCACGCACGCACGCACGCACGCACACACACACATACACACACACACACACATATATGCGCACGCACGCACACACACATACACGCATATACACGCATATACACACACACACACACACACATATATGCGCACGCACGCACACACACATACACGCATATACACACACACACACACACACACGTGCGCACACACACACCTGTGTACCTGTCTGTCCCCAGGGTTTAGTTCACATATTTATCTACTCCACCTCAGCATCCCAACCCCTCTAAGGAAATCCAGAATTAATTTCAAGCTACATTTAGATACTTGGATAGATGTTCTTTATTGTTATTTATTTTATTTGTTTAGCTTTTCTTTGTGTATACAGTCATTTACTATTGAGTTAACGGCCCGTGCTATCTGTTAAAGAATCCATGGCAAACCCTCGTAAAAAGGTGTAATCGGTGGGGTCTGTCTGGGAATTTTCAGGGCCTACCATAAATTCAGCTTTCCACAGTACAGCGATTGGTGCGCGCAGTGAGCAATTGGAATTATTCCAAGTAATCATTTCATTTGAGCGAACGCTCGCTTTCTCCCTGACCGGAGTTAATCGAGGCTTTAACCACCGTGCAATTCCTCTGTGCTCTCTCCCCCCCCCCCCTCGCCCCCCCCAGACAACAAATCCTTCTTTGTGCTGTCCATGTCCGATAACGGAGCCCAGATCTATGAGCTGATGGCGCAGACTGTGTCCGAACAGAGAACGTGAGTCCATTCACCCGTTCGCCGTTTAGCTGTGAGTCGTAAAATCGCAGCTCGTCGTCGATGCGCAGCTCACCGTGCATCTTGCCCTCCATCCACCAGGTGGCAGTGTCTGATCACGCAAAGGGCGGACTCCATGAAGACGAAAGCGCACAATGTCATTCCTTTACCTCAGACGGAGTAAGTCCCTCGTGTCCTCGCTCTGCGTGCACGGGTCTCGCCTCGTTTTTTGTTGTACTCTTTCTTGGCTTTTCAGTTTTTTGCTGGTTTTTTTTCATTCTGCTGACCTTGAAAATGGGCCTTTTCTGACGTGTTTTGCTTCCTTCAGCGGGGAGCGCGACGCAGTGGAGATGATCGGCGCCGGAGTCAAACTGAACAAGGACCCGGACCGCACTTCCACCGGAAGCATCCAGTCCCCTGGTGTGTGGATTGTTGATCATTCCTGTGTGCAGTTTGTGTGGCCTTCTTCAAGACCGCTGCTGTCTGGCATTACTGGACAGACAACGGGCTCCGTTACGCGCATGTTGAATGTGTGGAGAGCATCATGAGTAACGTGCGCTGTGAGAAACGCGTGGCGTGTGTGAGGAGTACCGTTGTGCGAAATGCTTTTCGTTTTGTTCCGCACACAGAGAAGGATGGCAGCGCCTCTTCCGCAGGGGTGACGCAGACCCCGCCCCCGGGGTCCAACCCCTTCGAGGAGATCAAAGCGGAGGAGGAAGGGGCGGAGCTGGAGCGGGAGGGGGAGGAGGTGCCGTACCTGGAGCCCGACCTCGCCGACAGGCTGCCCTTCCTGCCGCAGAGGTCGCGCCAGGGCGTGGCCGTGGACGACGACGACGCCGACCCCTTCTGCTTGCCCCCCTCCAGAGCGGAGGAGGCCCTGCGCACCTGTGAGTGAGAGAGAGAGAGAGGGAGAGAGAGAGAGAGCGAGAGAGAGAGAGAGAGAGAGAGAGAGAGGGAGAGAGAGATATAGAGAGAGAGAGAGAGCGCGAGAGAGAGAGTGAGAGAGATATAGAGAGAGAGAGAGAGAGAGAGGTGGCCTGTAGTTACATTACTGAAGCTGCGCCTACCACAAGACCCCACCGTTCTGTGCTTGACCGTCAGCCACAGTGTTCTTCCACCGTTTGTGTCATCATCTGTGCTGTCAGTCACCCCCACACACTATCATACCTGCACAGCCTGTTATAATGTAACTAGACTCAGGGCTGAGTTACCACTGCACTGGGGCAGTGTCGTTCCTGCACTGCGGGATATATCTGACATGCTCTCATATTCTGTCTCCCTCCCCCCCCCCCCTCTCTCTCTCTCTCTCCCCCTCCCTCCCTACCCCTGCTTCTCTCTCTCTCCCCCCCCTCCGTCACAGTGGCTACTCTACGGCAGGTCCTGGTAAGCCAGATGATGGCCCAGGAGGAGGGCGAGAGGGCGGGGCGAGCCGGCGGGGGCGGGCGGCTCCTGAGGACCACCTCCCTGAGGGGCCCCATGGAGAGCACGGGGGCCCGGGTGTCCTCGGCCCCGCTCCGGTCCCCGGAGAACGGAGGCGGGAGGGAGGAGGCGGCTCGAGCGCTGGCCTCCGGGGACACGGGCTTCTTCGAGAGCTCGGAGGACTGCGGTGAGCGCGTGGCGCATGGCGTCCCCCCGTCACATGACCTCTGCGTCTAACCTCTCTTCGGTTCAAACCGCGTGTCACTTCTGTGGCTTCATTATGTACCGCAGTACCGAAGCTGGGCTGCCATTTTCAGTACACGATAACTGTAATAGCGGTGACATTTACATAAACGCTGTTGACTGGGAGAGTGGTTAACAAACTAAGACAAAGAGAAGGAAAGTTTGAGCAGAAAACGAAGGACAGGCTTCTGCCTCCGCGTCCCGCCTCTCCCTTTATTGAAAAGCTGTTATTGATTCTGGATGTTTGCTGACTGTCCTTCAGGCTGTGGCAGGCAAACACGTACAGGTTTGCTGTCTGCTCCTCCTCCTCTCCCTGAAAGAAGAGGTTACTACTCTTGGAAAAGAGGGTTGTAAATTGCAGTGTCTGGACTTCTTTTTTTTTTGGGAAATAGCCCTTGCCTGCGTTGATGTATTGTACAGGGTAACAAGAACTCTCTCTCCCCCCGTTTGTCTTTCTCAGCAGGTAGCTATATGGTTCTGGAAGGATACGGGGGCTTGGGGGAGAGCAGCACCGATGAGGACCTCCAGGGCGGCGAGAAAGAGCTGGGAGCTCGATGGGTCTCGGCGGCAGACTCCGGGATCGACCTGAAGAAGCTGCTCTCAGCCTCCTCGCAGCCAGGGGGCGCCCCTAACCTCGGCCGGCAGGTCATGACACACCTGCGCGTGCTGCAGGCCAGCCTGCAATACCTGAAGGTAAAGTCCAAAGACTCCGCCCAGCCACGTCCAGGCACCGCTGGCTGTACCCTGCCTGGAGTAGGTCTGTCCAGACTAGCCACCTCATTTATGCCGGGGTGTGGACTTCCTTAGCATCCATATTGCCAGCTTCTACATGTTGAGCTAGGGGTTGGGCTTTGGGTTAGGTTTCGGGTTTGGGGTTTGGGTGGGAGTTAGCTCAGGGTTTGGTCTGTCAGAAATCCTATTGAGAAGAAAATGATGCATTTGCCTACTAGTCTTCACATTTCCTTGAGGGTCGATTTTTTGTTTGTCAGGGTGTTTTCTCATATAGTTCTTTTAAAATGCGCCAAACCAGAACCAAATGGATCAAAAAAGTGAACCAGCTGCAAATGAACTCTTGTTCAGTGTTCACATTGTAAGTGGACTTGAAAGAGGACTCCGCTGTCTTTTTGGTCCACTTAAGCATTGATGAGATGTGTTGTGTTCACACAACAGCTTCTTTAGAACTCAGACCCCACTGCTGTAACGCTGGATTATGGACAGGGGTTAGCAGAAGTGGCACTTTTAGCCAATTTTATGTCCTAATGGAATACATAATAGGTTGGCATCTGCACTGTTATGACATAAAATTGGTTTGCATTTTTATTTTTTTTTGCTGTTAATGCGTACTTGTATACCACTTATATCAAACCCTGATTATGTGTAATTTTCTTCAAGATGGCCTCTGCAGATCTTTATCATTTGGTTGTGCTACATTTTGAGGAAGCTGATGCAAGGAGAGCACAGGTTTCTTCTGACCTAACCATCCCCCCCGAACACCGCCAGCAGCCATTCTGATATTTCTTTTTAGCCGGGTACGCTGCAGCTGCACGTAATCAACGTACAGCAAGTCTCAGGGTATTAACAGCGCACAGAAGAATGCAAAGCGGACTGGGGCCACTTTGTGTTCACAATGCACAAATTAAGCGGACCCCGAAAAGAACCACAGATGAATCTCCCGTTTCAGAGGGAAAAAATGGCACGCCATCGGTCTTGAGAGGCTGAAATGACCCGTGTGTGAAAACACCCTTGATCTACTTCAGTGGGTGGTAGTCTAGTGTGTTTCCTGTGTTATGACAAAGATTCTAGTTCTAGCGGCTATTGGAGTCCCCAGCCTCACCTCCCTTGTCCTAAAATAGATTAGCTTGCTTCCTGGCACTATGCAAATTTTGCCACAAGCTCTGAAACATTGTGACTTTTATCTCTTTCCAGGATGTGGAGAACAGATATAACCAACTACGCCAAAGTATGGCAGCAGCTACTGACACAGACGAGAACAAAGGTACTTTGCTGCTTCTCCTCCCTTCCCCCCCTTTTGTCTCTCTTCCTTCCATCTTTGACCCATCCATCCGTACGGCATCACCCTGCTGTAAAGAGCAGGAGTGGGGAGAGAAACCCTCAAATGTCGGTGAGAAAAAAAACTCCCCGACGGGGAGAAATCTCAGGAGGAGGCCGGCCATGGAGGGGCAGCCCGCGTTGAAGGCTGGCCGGCCTGGTGTTAATGCGGCCGCTGAACTGGCAGTAAGCCTCGTCTCGCCGCGCCCCGGTTGCTTGGCCCCCTTACCGCGCGGTTTGCACTGTCCCGCCGTTCGACGGGCGGCCCCCCCGTCTTCACAGCCGTGGATTCTGGCGTAAACACGCACGGCGGAAGGAGAATTACACTGATTGTAATGTAATTGCCGCCAGCAGATTTTGATTTTGGATTGAAGTGGGAGGTGGCGGGTGAGTGCAGATTCGCTCGGCTTTCCCCTGGTGGTGGAATGAGCTTGCTTAATTCAGGAGGAGTTTGGATTTAATTTTGCGCAGACAGTGGAGACCGTGATGTGAGGCTTCCATCTGTGGAGCACTAGCTGGCTCTGTGCCATGCGAAGAACACCTGTGGAATAATGAAAACTGGTGCCTCTCTCCCCCCCTCTCTCTCTCTGTATCTCTCTCTCTCACTGTCTGTCACTCTCTCTCTGTATCTCTCTCTCTCTGTCTGTCTCTCTCTCTCTCTCTCTCCAGACAAGAGTTAGTGCTGGCGGAGCTGCCCAGGCCCTGTGTCCAAACATGAGGGAAGCGATGGGGATGGAGGGAGGGGCAGCCTCTTGTCTCTCTCCTTTGGGATGTCCCATTACAGCCTGTGCCCCTAATCCCCCCACCTCCCACCAGCCAACCCCCCCCTCCCCAAATTACTGCTGAGCCCCTAACCTCACAGAGACTGAAGAGAGCGAGTGAGAGGGATGGAGGAGGGGCTTCCAAGAGGCTCCTCCCCTCTGCCAGCACAAGGCAATCAGGGAGACAGACTGCCCTCAGATGCATGCTCTGGCCCCGCCTCTACCACAGTGACCCCACCCAACCCTACCATTTTTGGGTCCACCCAGCCTCCCCCTCCCCCCTTCATTCTACCAATCCGAACAAAAACGAACTATACCAAAATGTATAAAGCTTTGTGTTTAGAATATATTAAACACAGAAACAAGAAGAAAAAAGAACAAGGAAATTTTAAAATAATGTATTTAGATTTTGTTTTGGTTTTCTTTTTTTTCTTTTTTTACCCCGAGATGTATTTATTTCATTTTTTTTCTGTCATTGTCCTTTGTCGTCGTCATGGATGTTGTTCTGATTATTGGCCCCCCAGTGTCCCCTTGCATGCGTTTTGACCTTTTGGAACCTTTGCTGCCTCCGACCCCGTCCCACAGCGATCACGCCCTCAGGAGGGAACCGATGAGCCCCCCCCACCCACTCCAGCTGCATTCGCGCCCCACTCAGCGCTAATGTTGCGCAGCTTCTCCTCTCCCTTCTCGGGGCCCCTCCCGCTCGATGGCTCCTAGCTCGCCAGAAATCGGAGGCGCCATCGCTTTCAGGCCGCCTCTGATCATGGACGCCTGTTTAGGAAACGGAAGCCCCTGTTCTGAGCCTGAGGTGAAGGCAAGAGCTAAATGCCAGTTTGGATCTCTGTGACCCTGGCGGCCTCTGTGAGGAACATGGCGGCCTCTGTGAGCTTCTAAAAAAAGATTATTCGGCTGCGAGAGCGTTGCTCGTTTTGCTGTTCATCCTCACGAGGTTGTGCCGAAACGCAGCCTGTGTGTGTGAGAGAGAGAGCTCCAGCTCCCCACGACCTGCACTGTCAGCCAGGCTGGTCTGTGTGTGTGAGAGAGAGAGCTACCCATGGCCTGCACTGTCAGCCAGGCTGGTCTGTGTGTGTGAGAGAGAGAGCTACCCATGGCCTGCACTGTCAGCCAGGCTGGTCTGTGTGTGTGAGAGAGAGAGCTCCAGCTCCCCACGACCTGCACTGTCAGCCAGGCTGGTCTGTGTGAGAGAGATAGAGCTCCCCATGACCTGCACTGTCAGCCAGGCTGGTCTGTGTGTGTGAGAGAGAGAGCTACCCATGGCCTGCACTGTCAGCCAGGCTGGTCTGTGTGTGTGAGAGAGAGAGCTCCAGCTCCCCACGACCTGCACTGTCAGCCAGGCTGGTCTGTGTGAGAGAGATAGAGCTCCCCATGACCTGCACTGTCAGCCAGGCTGGTCTTGTGTGGAGAGAGAGAGCTACCCATGGCCTGCACTGTCAGCCAGGCTGGTCTGTGTGTGTAGAGAGAGAGCTCCAGCTGCCCACGACCTGCACTGTCAGCCAGGCTGGTCTGTGTGTGTGAGAGAGAGAGCTCCAGCTGCCCACGACCTGCACTGTCAGCCAGGCTGGTCTGTGAGAGAGAGAGAGCTCCCCACAGCCTGCACTGTCAGCCAGGCTGGGCTGTGTGTGGTAGAGAGAGAGCTCCCCATGGCCTGCACTGTCAGCCAGGCTGGTCTGTGTGTGTGAGAGAGAGAGCTACCCATGGCCTGCACTGTCAGCCAGGCTGGTAGTGGCACATCGAGCTGTCAGTCCCATCAGAGAGGAAAGCAAGCCAGGCCTGGCTCTGCAGGACCTTTTTCCCGCTTCTGTCCGTGTGTAAAAATCCCGAGGTCTCATTGCCAATTAAACCAGCTACAGTAGTTTAGCCGCTTTGACGGACACGGAAACCTGGCCTTTGGAGGCGTCTCAGGAATACGGAGTGCATTAATGACTACTCGTGTAGGGATATCACAGCCAGGTTCTTCTGCGCCCATTCCAATTTTCAAGGCAGCCGTATCTTTCTCAGTTCAGTTGTGGTTTGGGGGGGGGGGGTTGAGACCTGAATTTGATTTTTAATAATGAAATTGTTTCCATTCATGTGGCAGAGAAAGGGAACTGTGGGAATATTTCAAATGAAAGTGGCTGAAGGAGTGATGCTGTAGAGACCACACTTATTTTCAGATGCCTCATTTTGAGCTGCCTGAATCCTCCAGTTTTCATTGGTGGTACTTTGGACTTTGTAAGGAATCCACTGCTTTGGAGCCACACAGTGTTATTAGTGTTATAACCAAGGCAAAAGAAGACTGCCTGCTATTCACTTCAATAACTGCCCCTAAAATAATGTATTAATCTTTTTTCCCTTCTGCTGAAGGACAGCCTTCCCGACCTCCAGACATGGAGCTCTGCATTACCCCCCAGAGCAAGGCTCAAGCCCCCTCTCAGCTTTTGAACTGTGTGTGTGTGTGTGTGTGTGTGTGTGCGCACGTGTGGTCGCGTGCCTGCCTGTGTGCGTACATGTTTTTGTTTTTTTTTCTTACCGTGTTACTGTACAACGTCCTTCGGAAACAAGCTACTGAAGACCTTTTCACTCGCAAATGGAGGTTATTGGGTGAGATTGAGGAGTTTGTGGATTTTAGGTTCAGATTGAGGACTTCACAATGGTCAATCTGCTCCAGTTCATACTTCAACCAAGCTACTCCAGTTCATTCTTCAACCAAGTTACAGGACTCTCGTCTGCAAAGGCTTCATCTGGGACACTTGGATTTAAAAATGAAAAAAAAGAAGAAACTAAAAAGCTAAACACATGAATGCAGGAACCTTAAAAAAGGAACTTTGTGGATAATTTTTAATGTAAAAAATGTACAATTATGACCAACACTGCATCTCTTAACTAGACAAAGAAACAACATCTTCATAATTCTTTTTTGTTGTTTTGTTGTTATTTCTTGCTTTCTACATCATACAATCATTTATTCTTTTAACAGAAACTACTAAAAAAGAGGAATAAATAAAAAGACTGCAAAGTATCCCTAAAAATATTAATGCAATCTGTATTTTTATTGCTCATTTTGTCTAGACGTTTGAGGTATATTTTTTATTAATTATTATGAATATTATTATTAATATGGTCTTGGTTTCCTGTTCAAAACATGAATGATAGCTCTTTTAGTTGAGATATTCTATTTGAACAAACTGATATATTGTTCAATACGAAAGACAAGATGATAAATTGTGTATTTTTTATTTTATTTTACTTTTGTGTGGGGTGGGGTGGGGGGATATGAGAACTGGGATGCAGATTCTCGGCCAAAAAAAATACAAAACAAAAAAATGTTTAAATATCATTAAACATGCTTGGTGGAAACTTGGTGATGGGACTGCATCTTTATTATAAATAAAAAATAAAAAATGTGTTTTTTTTTTTTTTTTTTAAAGTTACTATCTCAAAGGTAAGGCAAAGTGTCAGGCAATTGGTAGAATGTAGAACGGCATCAGCCAGGTAGTCATTACCATGAAAGAGAACGACTCTAAAGCCTTCAGACACCATAAGCACTTGCTTTCTATTGGCCAAGAAACTTAATATGGTATGTCTGGGCCAATAAAAAAAGGAGTGTGAATGAGAAATTGCATCTCATCTGAGGTATGGGGCAAGAGGGCTCGCAGACTTGCAAAAATGCCATTGCACCTCTGACTTAAATACAATGCCTCAAATACTGAACAATTGTCTTTTAACGTTTGGCCTTGTCTCCATGCTCAATATCTCATAGGTTGGCCCTTTTCCCAGAGTACTTTGGTTACATTAGACCAGTGGATGGAGCTCTTGTGCCAAAAATTCTAGAACATGGTTGGGAGAACCTTTCATTCAGTCTGTGAAACACGTCAGGTTTTGATTGATAATATATTTTGCCTATAGGGGGCAAATCTTCATAATTTTTGTAGTTGACTTGAAGCCCTATCCTGAGGACAGTGAATCTCGAATACCATTCAGAAGCAAGCTGCAGTGCCTGCTCTGTATGTAGGCTGATTTAATTGTTCTGGAAGGAGTTTGTGTTTAGTTGGCCTGTCAATGAGAATGATGTTAAGCTCTAGGGCAATGTGTCCATGATCATTTGAGGCTGTGACTGCTTTCTGGCCAAAACCTATTTTCTTTTCAGCTGGGCAGAGAGACAAGTCTAGTGTCCATGTTTTAGGATCCTCACGCTGCACGAAATTGATCTGGGTCAGTTCCTGCTCAGTGTGATGCTCTGTAATGCACTGTTTATATTTGCTGCTAGCTAACTGATCTGAACTGCAGTTGAATCTCTCAAAATCCAGTTTCTTAGGAGTGGTCTTGGATTAATAGTCTCCTGCTGTTCATCATGTCTTGAAAGAGGCTTTAATCTCAATAGGACTTCCATGTAAAATTAAAGCTAAAACCATAGAAAATGTGTCAAATGCACCATTTTGTTCTCTTGAATTTGCTGTGGTTTCCCTCCATTATGTTTCAAAAGTTTTGTCACACAGCTTCGCAATTTTAAGGCATCACTTTCGGTTAATGATCTTTTGCTAGGCAACAGCATATATTTGTTATTGCATGTTTTCATCTTCCTCAGCCTTCCTGTGGTGCACAAGTTGAACAGAGGACATTTTGGGGTAGAAGAGAAAACCCAGTCGTTTCAAATAAAACTGTCTGAGGGCATTTCTCTGGGCGTCGCTGAATAAGAGACAGGTGTCATGGAAGAACACAATAACCCACAGTCGACCGGGCTCTGCGCTTGTATCTGTCAGCCTCTATCTTCAATTTTGTCTCACTGAACCTGGTATCTTTGTATTCCTCCATTTCTTTATATTTCTGTTTGTCCCTATGTCTCTTTGTCTTCCTGTCCATGTATCTGTCTGTTCATGTTTCCTGCAGAATTATGGGGGTGCCTGTCTTTCTCATTGGAATGATGATTTCTTCATGTGTTAAATAGTATGAATTTGCGCATGCTCTTTATTGCCAATGAGTCTTTATAGATTATATGTTGTGTGTGTCCTCAAGTCAATAAAAGAGGCGGGGGAAAGGGCCGTTGAAACGACAGTCGCTGTTCCGTGTTTCTCCTGTCAGTTCTTTATAAACCGAATCGATGAGGGCGGCGCGACGAGAAGCAATGCTTCGTCTCCCAAACGCAGAGCCGCTTCTTTAATAAAGGCACCGCTGCATGACGCACACCACCCTGACCTCCCGCGCCGTCGCTGTGGAAACCGATTTGGCGCTTGGTCGGAGGAGAGCCGCGGGGCGAGTGAAGCGCTCGCCCGCTGAAATTCTGTGTGGATCGGTAAGGACCGCTGCTTTTAGGAATTGAAATTCACGAGTCATCACCCGTGTCACTTATTTTGCTTCCGGCCTGAGACCAAAAAAGTTACGCTGTTCCTACTGCTTAGAAACTCTTCTCACTCACTGCAAAAACAGCTTCGTTCGTTCGGCCTTTACCCTACTATTTAATTTTGATTGTAACGTTTATTAGCAGAAATCGTTGAGGCAGCTATGCAGTCAGCTGTCCTGGTCTACCTGAGCTCCAAAAAGGAAGCGAGCAACACTTGAATGAAGGATCTGTCGGTAGCCCTGTATTTAAACAGACTGAGAAGTTAATCACAGTGATAACTGGATACGACCGCTATCCATTAAGCACCCATCTAATGAATGGCTCTTGAGCGATTTGCGTCAGATCTCTGGCTCGTAGTGCTGCCAAATTTTGTCCCCAGATCTGCAGACTTCTGCGGCGCCCAGGTGATATTTGCCAGCGAAAAACTTATGGACATTGTGGTTTCCTTTGCCAAGTAATAATAGTAATGAAACTTGGATTCACTTTGTGCTTTTATTAAACCACAGAGTGTAAAGTGGAAGGGCACGAGCTGCAACTAAATCACACAACCTTCAGCACTACTCCGAGTGATTTCTGACAACGAAAGTGACTTTTGCTGGAACACATGAAGACCTTTTGCCTTAAACAGTAGGCCACACTGCTGATGGAACATTTTAATCATGGAATGACGGAATGCTTTGTTTCTTCACTCTGGGCAAAGAAGGAAACTGGAAAATGACTCACCATCTGGGCAAACGGGGTGTTGTTAGCAACTTTTAGGGAAAGTTTTACGGTTGTAGCAGTACGTGCAATCTCCTAAATTGTTTAAATGCTCACTATCCTACCGCATTAAAAACACTTCCTAATACAGCAGACTGCCCTTGAAAAGTACACCACTCATAATCACTGGAATTCAGTGACAGCAGGGTGTCCAATTAAAGCAGACTGACCACCCTTCCAGCCTACCTAGTTAATAGATGTCACTCATCTGCTAAGCAGATACCCTTATCCAGGGTGACTTTATATACCACAGTTCACATTTTGCAAACTGCCAATTAAATCCGCTAAGTATTTGCTTAAACAAATCATAATACATGTTGTGCCAGTAGCCTGATAAAAGCTGTAGGTGTAGAGCCTTTATGGATGAAGTCTAGTCAGACACCCATGGGTGTAGCGGTTGGAGATATTACCTGGTATTTTAGAGGATACCCCTGAAAGATTTTGCGGATTGCTCATGTGTTCCAACTGATGTGTTCCCGTTCCAGCTCTCTCTGCCCTGGGCGAAGAGTGTGAATGGCTCTTTACAAGCCCCTCCTGACACTATAATTCCTCTCTCTGCTCTTGTCCACATGGCCTGACTAACAGGCTGTACATGGGGAAGGTCCCACACCATCCATTCTTTCTCCGTCAAATCAAACATCCCGGTACAGCACAGACGTACGTCAGTGGATCAATAACAATTCAATCTACAATTTTTTCTCTTTCAATTTTTTCCCTTTCTCTACCTTAACATACCAGTTTGGTTTTTGCTCCATTGAAAACCACTGCCCTGCTTGGAGTTTTTACAGTGATATGATTTTCCCTTCTTATTCTGTGTATTCTGTCTTTGAGACCTTGGGAACCGATGGGGAAAATGGGATGCATGCTCTTTCAATCATAGCAGGGACAATACTGGCTCCTCAGTAGCACTGAACCAGTGCAATTGTTTTTAAAGGTCCAGGAAACTGGATTCTAATTGTGGTTATATTCCCCAGAAGTGACAATTGATTATCTTTTAATATTTCTTTCCATTTTTAACCAAATTATAACCATCAAATTATAATAAACTCTATCAGATTATCATGACCTGCTCAGCAGATAAGGACAGGGTGGGCGTGTGTCCTGCACTTGTTAATATTCATGTTCGTAAGACACGTCATACGTCGTAAGCCACCATTCCTTGTTGCTAGTTTAGAACTGGTTGTCCCACGTATTAGTACAGGTTGTCTCATGCATTAACATTTGACTACCAGACAACACAAAAGAAAGCTACAATAACTTTTTTTAACACTGAGCTACACAACAGTAGGCTGACTCATCACGTACACTACCATTAGACTCGACAGCAGTCTAAACTCTGGACATTACATCTGAATAAAGAAAGGCTTTGATTCTAAGCTTGAAAGCTATTTAATTATCACTTGCTAATGGTCGGCCTACTTGCTGGTCCATCATGCATCTGTGACAAATGGGAGTGTCGCTAGCTGCAACACTTGAGAGGGAGGTGAATGGAGGGAAGGCACAGCACCATGTACCAGTGCTAACTGGTACAACTTTTCATGCTCCATATTTTTTGTAGACAGTTGGTGAAATCCTGCTCTCGAAAATGGGCACTACAAATATGAACTGTTGAGGTTATTGCAACATTGCAGTGCCCGTGGGCCTCCACAAATGAAACCCATTTCTTGTGGGTCTCTTCATTCTTTGGAAAAGAAAAGAGCATTTTTGTTTTTCTGCATCCAGAGAAGGCGACTTAGCTTGCCTGCACGAAAGTGGCAAGAGTCATTTACATATTACAAGTAGAAAGGATTTCACCGGTCTTAGCATTTTACTGACATACATTATACTCAGCTTGCCCCACCTACTGAAAACCTGCTGTTTAGTGAATGGGGAAAGCAAGTCAACCTTGGCACAGGCTTTTCAAGGTTTCTTTTGGCAAGAAACACTTAAAAATATCCATCCATCTATCCATATTCATCCATCCATTCTGGGCCATTTGTGAATGCAAAAAAAGTATTAAAACAACACATCAGCAAATAATTCACAGATTTGAGTTTCCTGGACCTTTAATATTCATATTTACTACTTATTATTTCTAGTTCTAGGCCCTGCCTCACTGATGTATCCTTTTCCTCTGGATGATGTATTCTTCACACTAACAAACAGCACCACCCCTCTCTTTTGCCACCTCAAATTCTGGTACTCTGTCCATTGCTAGCATGTAGCAGTGTATCTTTACTCACAAATTTGTAAGCATTTTTCTCCGCTGTCTTTTGCATGGTATGAGATCCATTTTTATCTTTATTTTTCTATTCCATTTTCCATTAAAACAATTGAGGTTTTTTTGTGTGTGTGTTTATTCCTGGGACTGTGACATACATAATAACCAATTTAGTTCTGTGCTTCACTTTGCAGTTCAGGAATAAAGAAATACCCACGTCATTGGACACAGCTCTGAGCCAGGAAAGGACAGCATCAGGCTTTGAGGCCCACTGGGTCCAATGGTATTTGCTCATCCTCGAAATGTAACCATTAAAATGATGTCACCCTTTGGACAGGAAGTGTCAGCATCCAGCGTTGTACGCTTAAACCAATCTGAAATTAAAAGTGTCTCCAAAAACCTCTCCTTTCAAATTCCGGTTTAGCCAAAAACAGGTTTACTCTTAGTGTTCATAAAGTTGATGTAATTATAAAATAAATTATTTGTACTGCTCAGCTTTCTGCTTTCAGAAATTTGTGTGCATGTGTGTGCACACGCACTGCATGCTACAACCAAAAGCCAAATGCAACCCCCCTCCCCCAAAAAAGATAATAAATAAAGAAATAAATAAATGAATAAATACATATTTGATTATGTATATTTAAAAACAAATACTTAAGGGACTTTAATGGCAATGAATGTGATTTGTAATGAGTCATGGTACATTGACATATTTGTAAAATGAAATCCGTTAAAAGGGTTTTGTATTCTGTTTCAGAGTCTAAGCAGTAATAGCAATTTTCCATTAAAAAAATGACTTCATAAATATTAAACATTAAAATGCATTGCTATGTTTGTTTTGAACTGCTGTACTGTATGTGGCCTCCCCTTAACCATTATTCTATTATGAACATTTCACTGTTGGTAATTACTCAAATTATGAAATAATGCCTTCATTGTAAATAATTCATGTTGAGTACTTGTATTTTTGTAATGGCATACCCTCAGTAGAAGAAAAAGGGGATGGGAGGAAACTGGTGGTAGTGCGTTTTAAGGGATTAGTAAATCATGAGTAAATTAAATGTTCCTTTACATTTTTAATGTTAGTAAATTTGTCAGCCACAAGCACAATTTTTATGAATGTCACACCAGGACAAAATTAACTGGTAGAATGCTGATGGATTGTGAGAGTAAATTGCAAACAAGCATGCCAGCCAACAAGCAATTATCCAGCCTACACCTCAGTCCCGAACCACGTCCAATAAAATGCAACATGAAAGCAGCAGAATTGAGTATATACAATCAAAATTACATTTTGATATTAAAACCTGTAGTTGTCATTTTTAAATATGAAAAGTGTTTGCAACTGTTTGTGTTAGTCTGATGCAGCTGTTACTGAAACCTATTCATTTGAAATAATGAAGATATTCTGTGCAATCGAAGCTGGAGAGTGCACCAGCTTCTTTCCTTTTAGTCTTTGTAACACAAATACTTTGTAAGTTTCGTGGATGTGTCAACATGGCAAAGTTTTTTGGCCTGGTGTGTCAACCTTCTTGCTTATGGCTGCTGCTGGCTGTAGGCTAATTAAGCACTGGCTTTGCGTGATCAAAACTTTGTTAAAGAAAGCTTAGAAGGTGTTGGTAGCGCCTTTGTTATGTAGCCATTACACTATATATTCAGTAGATACTTTTAAGCAACAATGTATTAGTCATCCAGTATCACGTAACCAGCCTAAAGCACATATGAAGCCTACATAGCCAGAGTATCAATCTGTATCTCTGTTTAATCGCTCCAAATGAATATTATATAATCATATATTATTGTATAAAGTGCATTGCTGTGGGACACGGGCATGTTGCGACCAAATGTTCAGGTCAGTCCTGTTTCTATTGATTGTGTGTGCGTGTGCATGTGTGTGTCTTTGTGTGCGTGTGTGAGTCGTGACCATGCATGTGTGGATGGTTGTGCCTGCGTGTATTCATGTGTGCTCATGCTCATGTGTGTTGTTGAGTGTGTACATGTGTCTGTTGTAACACGTCTAGCTGTATGTGTTGAATATGTATGATAAACTGTTTTACATTTAACAGCCTATCGACACTCATTTGTAAAAGATATTTTGCATGGTAAGGCCCTTTTACTGTTAAAGATGCTGCAGACATATCGATTTCATAACAGACCATAAAGGCAAAATAATTGCCTCTCTGAGGACAGTTATAACATTGCATTTCTGTGTTAAGATATATTTCTGAGATATATTTATCTACAAGAAATAAGAATAAAAATGTAAGGATATTTCAAATATATGTACAAATAGTGACACATTTTCGACATATTGAATATTCTATTAAAAAAATTAAATAGGCATATTATAAAAACTCTATTTTCTACAAAATGTATTTGCAATTCCATATCCAATTCTGGCAGTACTTGATATATTTTAATAATTGCCATATTTTTCTATATTTCTTTTAAGATGCTGTACATTCCCTTTACTATAGACTGCCAAAAGTGGACATTTATTGCTTTTTCATAACAGGTTTTCCTTCCTCTCTTATGTTGGAGGCATATATCGCAAAGTTGTCTAGGACATCTCAGTGCCTCTGTCAACTCAGAGACAGTATAAAAGCTTATCATATTTAGGTAATGGCTTACCCAGAATAGCAGTTTATCGCTCAATCTTTTTTTTTTTTTTTTTAAACCACATTGATAACGCTGCCGCCAAGAGCCTTAGATGCAGTTCTCTGATTATGGATGTTTTCAATGAAGGTGGAAAAGAACTGTGGGTTCCTTTTAACCCTTGAAGGGGCTTTTGCTGTGATTGACAGCCTCACAGTTTAAGATGAACAAGGGCCCCAATTTTCTCTGACGTCATAGACGTATTAGACCTTACGTATCACGGTCTTCACACAGGTTCAAAAGTGATTTATTAGTCCATCTGCACAAGTGTTCGTAGCATTTTTTCGTGGATACAGAAAGCAGCCCTTTCTCCAGACTGAGAGGCTGCCCAGAACGGTTGGCACTTGCAGACCCAAATTGTCTGTTCGGTTAGCCAAAACAGCCTTGATATTCTCAAAAATTTCACACGTGCACACGCACACAATCGCACATACTTTCGCATGCATGCGCGTGCACACAAATTCAAACACACACCCACAAACACATACGCGCACATACACACAGCCAAAATCATTTCAACCCCCATGAGGCTGTGCTGTGCCAAACTGTCTCGAGTAGCATCGCGCGTCATTTGCAGGGACCCCAACATCAGAGCAGCGAAAACAACATAGAAGCTCTTGATCTGCTGCTTGGAGGTTGGACTCCCTTTCATCCCTCGCTGCTGGGTGCGGGCCAGAACCATTAGCCAGCTGTCGCTATGGACAAGGAGGCACAGAATCCATACTGTTAGCTGACGCTGGATGCACAACACTACAGACGCAGATCTGGACTGCAGAGAGTGGCTGGGTAGGCCATGCGTTTGAACCTGCGTTTGATGAATATTTATCACCAGTTCGGCTCCGACCCCCCATCCCTTCCCCGGGGATACGGTAAGGTTAGGGCCCCAGTTGTGATCGGATGTCGTAAATCAGATTTGTATGCACACTTGAGTCGAAGCGCCGGGACCTCATTCTCTCCTTGTGACAGTGGCCTGCTCTCTCTTCCATCTTGGAGGCCTGCCCGTTTGGACCACCTTGAAACAGCAGGTTCTGCTGTGAAGTGCCTCCGCACATTGCGTTCCCCCCCCCTCTCCCTGAGAGGCCCCTCCCAAGCCTTGCAGGATCTTGGCATGCCTTCTGCGAGCATCACTCGCCACTCGGTCACCCCTCTGGGGTTCAGTCCCCTGGGTGGCTCCCTGCTGCTGTACCCTTGAGAAAGGCACTACCTATAAACCGCCTCAGTAAACAGCCAGCTGTATTAATTGATATGTAAATGTGAAGTTCTCCTAGATAAGGGCATCTGTTATGTGGATTCATGAAAATAATAAATAGAGAATTAAATAAATAATGTGGATATCATATACATTTCCCTTATAAGGACGTGCTCTCTGGAGTACCTGTCAGAGCCACATTGAAGACCACAGTCAACAGAATGTCCTCCACCTGAAGGCTAACTGTAGCGCTGACTTTACCCTTCTGTGAGCAGACTACGTATTGGACTTTTCCCAACGCTTCCAACTCCATGTCCTTAGGAAATCCATCCAGCTCTATTACGAGCATCAGCGTTTCTCCTTCACAGTAGCTTATATTTTGGGTTGCCATCACTTCCCACTCATACACATGCTAGCAGCAGAAGAGTACTCTGTTACAAAAGGAGTCAATTGGTTTGAGCAAGTGTAGATTTGCCCCAGAATTATCCTGCATTCTGACACAGCCTGTTTTATTTAGTTCATAGGGGTACAAGGGCATGGCCCTTCAATATGACTGCCATGGGACTTTATCCTTAACTTGGATATGAAAAAATATGAGATTTGTATCTTCAATTTTCAGTCTTTGCATCACAGGGGTACTTTGTGCAGGCAGGGGCAAGCTCCCAGCTGCCCTGAGAATTTGCCAGTATGGGATAAGACAAGGACGATATCTTTGACCGAAGCCTTCCCTGCCTGGATGAAGGAGGCTGTTTTTCTTTTTCTCATTTCTGTTTGTTTCAGTATTATGGTAGTTGTACTGGTGGGACAAAAAAAACAAAAAACATTGTCAAACCGACCAATGCATTTTCATTTTAACTATGGTACACATGATGTTCCCTCAGACAAGGAAATGAAATTCAGATTTGACTACTGCATTTTCATTTTAGCAGAAATTACACATGCGCACACACACAAGGCAATTAAATGACACTTGCAGTATTGGATTTTCTTTTATAATTTATTACATTTTTTGTTGGGGTATGATTTCATATGCCAGCCCAGTGGTTCCTGAAGAAATTAACTGTGCAAGATTCAAAACAATGGAAGACACAAATGCTAGAGATAGTTCAGTTAGGATTCCCATGTGAAGTACATTCAACTTGAAAAGCTTGTTAGTAGGGCTACTGTTTTTCTGTAGCGATAGAGAGTTCAAAGTCAAAAAATTGTGGAAGCAGAACGCTTTAGCTCTGTTATTTTTCTTAATAGACGGTCCAGGGGAAATTGTCAACAACACATTGATGTGAGCCCTGTGATAGATTGGCAGCCTGTCCAGGGTGTATTCCTGCCTCTCGCCCAATGCACGCTGGGATAGGGTCCAGCACCCCCGCAACCCTGCCCAGAATAAGCGGGTATAGATGACGGATATATGTACACGGATCTCAGCTCGTCCAGTGCTGTCATTCCCAGCTCTACTAATGCTGGGTACAGCGTTATACTGTACATAGGAACCATTTGCTTTTACGACTGCATCATGCTAACACAAACTTTTCCCCATTTATACTGCACTGTATTGATAGTTTTTTACTTGTAAGATTTTATCTATTCTCATTTCTCATTCTCCTCACATCTCTTTGTGCCGTGTCAGCGTTCGTTGTGCATCTAAATTCATCGCCGTTTACCAATGAGGGTCTAGTCTCCGTTAGATACTGAGGTAGCCTACGAGGAAAGGTCAGGCCGATTAAAAGTTTTGTCAAGCTTTTTGTGCAGACAGGAAACGAGAAGCGTCAAATGAGGTAAAATGGTATTTATTCCAACAAGTTCAATTGGTCATTTCTTCCCAGGGCAAGAACACGCGTTCCATCTTTACCGAATAAGAATCGGGATGTTTGCGCGAGCTTCATTTGTTGTAGAAAGAGGGACCAGTCAATTCTCAGTGCATCTACAAAGTCAAAAATAGTTCAGCTTGCTTATTAAGGAGTAGTTTCGCACATGTAGCATATTTTGATTCATACGCGTAGCACTCAATGAGTCCTCTAGGGAGAACAAGAGATAATGGAAGAGCGAATGGAGAGTTTTTCGTACTTGATGAGAGAAAATACTTACTAGAGGGTGGAATCAAGAGCCTACTGTCTTCGGTCATAAACAAATTGCCTTTCATTACACAGATCTGCTTCATTGCTTAACGTCCCGTAGTCGGTAACTAAATTGCGCACCTGGATCTTTTACTGTAGCATTAGTAATCTATTACACCTTTTGACTACGCGATGTTGGTTGCTGTCTTAAAAAAAGAAGAAAAAAGAGTTGCCATGTGTCATACCTAAAAACAATTTGATATTATAAAGGTAGGCCTATATATGCATATAATTATCAGCATATTTTCCATTACTTTTGCGTAGATGAGTGCTCTCTTTATGTTCAATAATCACATAACTAGGGTTTTACTCAAACGCCCCATTTAACTCAGAAACAAATAGTTTAATTTAAAATTGCTCACCTAAAGTTTGTCATGTCGTCACGTACACGTAAATCTACATAAATTTGAAAGATCCATAAAGATTAAGAATAAAGAATGTATTGTTTAAAACTACAATATCGACGTCTTGCAAAGCCATCTCATCTCACTTGTCCCTCACACAACATCCCTCCCAAAATTGATTTGATTCACTTGGAAAATATCTACCTCCCTCACCAAAAATAAAATAATGACAACGGATGGTAGTAGGTTGTAAGTAGACTATTTATATAGGCTATACAATAAAAGCGGCCATATTACAAAATTATCAAAGATACTGTTGATTCGTATAATTGCGCGCACCTGTTATGTAGGTGTGTGGTTCTAACAGCGCGTATTGAATTGTTGCAGATTTCGGATCTTGACGCTGTTCGACGGTTATACCACGGCGCGGAGCTTTCACGGTACAAAAGTGAATGACTTCAGCAGTGCCTGACCAACTGCATTTCGCACATTCAGTTTTCTCTCCCTCTCGATATTTTTGATCTACTATCTGTGCCGTTTTTTACATTCAAAGTGATTTGAATGCTATCAGTGCACCAGGCAGATCCAGTTCAGTAAAGCAGGGACAATTGTAAGCTACCTATGTATAAATTCATTTGCTCCGCGTTCTTTCTCTGTTGCTGCGCTAAGCATTTTCAACTACATCAAGAAGGGTGAGTGAAAACGGAGCCTTTTCAAGGGAACACTACGTCTACATTCGTTCAATTCTACATTATTTTCACGAGGAAAAAAGAGAATGGAAAAGGCTTCTGTCTGTACGCGGTCCGGCTGCATACCAGACCTCTGCACTCCCCAATGGATTTAAGAAAATTATTATTTGTTCATCACCTCTGACAGTTTGGATGCGGAGTGTGCGTTTGCTGTTTTACGGTATAAAGTAGTCAAATAAAAAACATTGGGCTTCTTTGCAAAATAATCGCGCATTGTATTGCTAGCAACATTCGGCTACTGCGTTTTTTTCTTCCAATGCGTACTTAAAAAGCCGAGAAACAGGACAAAGCAGCGGACTGAATATCTTTTTTTCTATCTGCATGTAGTTTATTTCCTGCGGTACTTAAAAAACTCCGAAAATATATAGCTAACAAATAGGCTGCACGTAAACATCTACAGCCCAGCGGAAGCACGGAACCAAAGCGGGAAACGCAAGCTCATGTGGAAAAAACAGGTAAGATTAACTGGTCCCAATATGTTGTAACTAAGTTAGATTGCGACTGTGTAGATGCTGTTACTATTTCTTTGATCAACCTGATAAGAAGATTTTGGGGTCGAGTTTAAGTGTTATTGGCAGAGTCTTATTTTATGTGTCAGTAATTTTATTCATGGATTAATCAATGGAATCGCGTACCTAGGGTAGGCTACTTAATGCATTCGAGAAATGTTTTTTTTTATTTAAACCATGCAACTGTCCTGTTCTGATGTGATGTGAATGGCTGCTCAGAGTTTTTAACGGGTCTTGTTAGAGGAAGCCTCTCCCTCGTTTGCTTTCCAGTTTCGCAGTCTAGATGTGTCTATACATTTGCATGTATTCGGCTGTCGACAAAATGAGTGAGGCGATTTTTCCTCCAACCACTTGTTTTAGCCAGCCTATAGACTTGTGAATCAGCCCCGGTGGTACTGTTTTAACGCAGGTTTCCATAAACCTGCTTTACTGACACGCAGTGAATCAATCACAGTTTGACGCGTTATGGCTATCCTGGTTGTTAATTAACCCATTGAATCCCGACTGAATGCGAGTGACTAGGAGCGCTGTGCCCCTCAGCGAACTGCCTAAATAAACCAATGTACGTAAATTATTCAAATATTATTTTTCTTATTATTCTTTTGAGAAATCGAAGTGGCAGGCTACAGCTAAAATAAGTTATTTCAACAATTTAATGTATGATGACTTTATTATGACAACGTTTATAATGTCATGAAATGTGTATTTTCATATTCAAGTTATTTGCTTGCTTGCAGGAGTCCCATAATTCTGTTGATATGTTTGTTTGTTTTATTGTTCTGTGCCTTTACTTCTTCAGCAATGCTTGCACTGTAATGAGCTAAACAGAAAAGGGGCCATTAGTTTATGCAAAGGATTACAGAAAGGTTAAGCAGCAGTGAGATGGAGAATCATGAATTGGGTTGATGTGATTTGAGGTGTTCAAGCCAGGGCTGCTGTTGAAGGTTAATTATCGTCAGCCATCTCCCACGCAGGGAGAAGGAGACTGACAGGCAGTAGTCCTTGGTGAAGTTCCCTTTTCCTCTGAGTTTGCAGCAATGGGCGGGGCTTTACCACCTCCACAAAACACTTCTTCCCGCTACCCGCACGGGTTCTGAGGGTTACTGGCTTCTGGCCTAAGTGTGGATGCTGGGATGCTTATGATTTCCCATCATGTGACCCACTGAGAATAGACCCCCCACCCCTGACCCACATGCTCTCTGCCTCATGGGCGGCCTCGGGTGGTACAATCTCCCCCTAGGCAGTGATCTGCTTGGGGCTGGGATTCTGACCCATCTGAGGTTCCGTTACTCTTTGTGTGATGCCTTTCACAAAAGGAAACCTATTGAATCTTTTCTTGGAGAGGAAATTAAACCCAAAGGTTTTGAAAATAGACTTTTAAATGTGTACGTTCAATGTTGGACATTCAGTGCGTGGGTTGACATTTTTTATGATTTGCATGAGCTTTGAAATGTTGCGTCTTATAATATTCTTATAAGTATATGTGCAGTTGTGTAGGTGCTAAGTGATAATTCTCCTGATTTTTCCTCTGAAGCATTTGTAGCACACACTAAGAAGGTCATGTCATACGGAAGTTCCTACTGCTCAGCCCGTATTTGACACCATCATGCTTTTACAACTGACAGCAGACCGTTTGGCTTCGCTTTGGACCCTTTGAAATGCAGTGACGTCTGACTGGCTTTGATCAGGCTCCCACTGATCATGCAAATCAAGCTGAATGTATTTTTTTCTTACCACAACCTCAGCCGTTAGAATAGTCTTTTTCCACCTCCTGCAGGAACTGAGTGAGTTGTGATTTTGCCATTAGTCTTACAGGGTCCTAAAATGGAAGTCCATTTTGCACTACTACTTGTTTGGCTGAGCAAGGTTTATTGGCAGTGTGGTCGAACCCCCTTGTTTTCTGTGCCTTCAGAAACAAATCAACTGCAGCAGCCTAATGGCTAGGGGCTTTGAGCTTTGGTACTGGCACGTTTTTGCATGTTCTTGAACCATACCATGCTGATACTTGATCAGTGTGTTAAATGTTCATCTTTTAAGAATGTTACAAACTTCAGTGTTAAAGTTTTTTTTTTTTAGAACATTCATTAAAAATGTATTTGATGAAATCAATTTGCATTAACGTGCCAGGGAGTTGTTGGGGTCATATATTTCTGAAGCACTGCTAGGAAATTGGTGGAAAAAATAGGGACACACCTGGCTTTTTACTTTGGAGGTTTACCAAGGTTTTATACACCTTGGTAACATAACATACTCTGACCTTTGCAAAATATTAATACATCATAAACACAGGAGAAAGGCACCCCGCAGAGGCTCCCAATCGCAAATGATTATTGATTTCAAAATGAATAGATATTTGCTGTTATTTTTGGAATAATAAAAAAAAAGATTTTGCGAGCCTCATAGGGAAAGATCTTTATATGGAAAACAAAAGGTAATTATTCTGTATCTGACAGTAAATGAAAACCAACTCTTGGATTACAAATATAAAATATACTTTTTACTTTGGATTGACAGGACATCAGCACTGACCATCAGTTATTTTTAAATAATCATTGGATGCAAATTAAGTTTATCAGCCGATAACAATCGTTGGCCGATATATATCGGTGCATTCCTGAGTGAAACTCATGTTCTGTTGATTTCAGGGTCACAAATGTTGCACGCCCACAAAACTAATAGACAACAGCTTGGGTGAGTGCTCAATTCTGATTGGTTGGGACGTACGTGTGCATTATTTTTCCATATACCATGAAGTTGTGTCTGCTAAAGTTCTCTCGCTGTTCTAATTTAATGCGCGTCTAACATGATAAGTAAAGTGGAAATTTGTAAGAGCTAGCAAACCAACAATTACAATATCATACTTGCTACAGTGTCAGCTTGATGTCCATGAATGACGGTTCTTTGATGTTTTTCCAAATAAATGTGTCCTGTATATTTACTGAGTGAGACTCCTGTAAGATCAGAGGATTTGCTCATTTTAGTACAAATGTGTTATTTATTTGAAGCATTCAACCATGTCTGTACCCTTCCTACAGATGCCAAATCTGGCCAATCCTCACCCATTTAGGGGGTGTTCTATTTAAGGCTTTATACACCATATGTGAGCATCACAGAGATTTAGAAAATGTCAGCAAGACATTTTTACCATTTACAATACCAACTTATTAGTTTATATTCATCATTCAGGTAGAAATAAAGTGGCACAAATGCAATTATCTTGGCAAAAATGCAAAGTGAAGTTGTTCTCCTTTAGTTTGAAATGAAATACTGAGAGCTCTCACACATAAAACAGGCAAATACATGTTATACATGTCTTGGATCATAAACTCCACTAGTGTGCAAAATCTGAGGGTGATAGGCAAAACAACTAATGATCCATGGAGCAAAAACTAAGCACTGTACCCTGGTGTCCCTTAGTGTCTCCAAATATATCCAAAATATCTAAATTGTGCATTGCTGTAAATTATAACATCTTATATTTCACTATAAATCAGCTTTCACTATAAACTCACTTTTGCATCATTTGAAGTGGGTATTGCTATCTTTTCATCAGCATAGGGGTCTATGAAATCTAGTGGTCCAAAAAATGAATAAATGTTTTTTTCATTATAAAACATCTTATGGTTAAAAAAATAATGAGGAAACATTGTGACATACTGTGGTAAACATACAGACAGGTGTCAAATTAAAGGAAAAACCTGAATAAATGAGTGGACAAACATAATGAATGCAGATGCTTCCATACAGGTGTACTGCATAATACAATTAAGCGATTAACTTTCTTTCATGCTCTGTGGCATGTATAAAAATGCAGGCCCAGCTGACCTCAATTTTCAGTCAAGATGGCAAGAGGAAAAGCTCTCGGTGACTTTGAAAAAGGGTCCATTATCGGGGCACGGATGGCAGGAGCTTCAGTCACAAAGACTGCTCAACTGGCTAGTGTTTCAATAGGAAGGGCACATTCGATGATCGTGATGCTCGTGCATTAGTGCAATCTGTAAGGAAAAACAAGAGCAAGTCAGGTGACTGAGAATGTCAGTGCAGGACCTGATCCAACTCTCAGCAAGAACAGTATGTCAACAACTGCATAGAGAGGGATATTATAGTAGGGTTGCAGTGCATAAATCTCTCATTACAAAGGAAAATATATTTGAGAGTTCAGTGGTGCAAAAATCAGAGGCACTGGTGTGGAAAATAGTGATATGAGTCAACCTTCTCCATATTCTCAACACGTGGGCAAGTGCATGTGAGGCATACACCAAGAGAATGGTACCGGCCTGTTTGACCCCTACAGAAAGTGGGTCCGATGCCTCTATTATGCTGTGGGGCGCATTTTCCTGGCATGGTTTAGGTCCACCTGTCCCCTTAGAAGGAAGAGTAACTGCAAGTCAATACCGAGTTATTCTGAGTGATCACCTTCCACCTTGGGAGTGGTCTCTTCCAGGATGACAATGCCCCTATCCAAAGGGCACGAGGGGTCACTGAATGGTTCGATACGTTTGAAAATTATATGAATCGTGCTGTGGCCTTTGGAGTGACCTCAACCCAAATGAACACCAATGGAAGATTTTGGAATGGTTTTCCATCCCTCCAATAAAATTCCTGAGACTTGTAGAGTATATGTGAAGGCACATTGAGGCTTTTGTGGTGGCCCAACACCTTACTAAGACACTTTATATTGGGTTTTCCTTTAATTTGTCACCCGGCTGTACCTAAATATGTAATCATTCACTCGCATATGTTATTCTGTACTCTGCAGTATGTAATCTTTTGCTGCATGGGGATGGGATGACATTTTACAAATGTTAGCATTTACTGTATCATCACTCCAAGGGAAACATATATCTACACACAGTATTTTCCATGCCCTTAGTGACAAGTATAGCCCATGGATATACTAACATCCCACATTATGTGCAATAAGATTACAATAAAATGTTATTCTACCATCTACCATTTTCAAAAAATGTTGCCAATAAACCTAAGCCAACTACAAATGCTTACACTATGGTATGTAAAATGTCTGCATTAGAGAATAGCGCAAACCTCTTGAAAGGCCCTGAATTTCAGTGCAAGTGGTATGAATTCTAAAGCGGGCCACTACGCTAACACTGCCCAAGGTGTGCTACCAATTGCCCCTACACAAACTATTTAGCCCCAAATACAAGTATGCTGAGCATTATTAACAATTGCTAAGAGTTGCCTGTTATGACCAATGCGAATATAACCAAATCAAACATATGGCACTATGTAAATAATTGAAATGTTACAAACAGTAATACGTACATCTTTGCCATGTTTATATGTGCCCTGGCTAGACTTCATGCTTCCCCCTCTTTTGACCCATTCCCTACATCCATGTCAGCAAGACCAGATTTTGCCTTAGCCACGCTGATGAGTTGACAAAATTAGTAAAATCTTCCAAAAGAAGTTAAAAAACACAAATATGCACAATATACACAAACAAGAGCTTGTATATTGCTGCGTAATGTTACAATTGACTCCACAACATTGTACTGCAGTAAGAATTCAAGCTGTTGCATGGGGCTCTCAATCTTTGTTATAAAGTTCTAATTAGATAAGCAATATACCACTGGCAAGCTTATACGTTCCTCTACTGGATAAAAGTGTTATCAATCAAACCATAATGAACTGAAAAGAGTTGCCCTGTGCTCTATCTTTCTCGAAATGTCAGCCATCTGGAAACGATACAAAGTGTGTGAAGCAGTCATTAAAGTCATTAAAATCTGTTTTTTTCTTATTTTCGTAATATTTTTCATCAATCCTATCGGTTCTGATAGTATTTTATGTAACTGCTTCATCGTCAAGTTCTGGTATTTTTTTCTCTATGCCAGTAGGTTCACCATGGCATCTATAGGACATATCAAGATATGCTCCAGGTTCAATGTACCTTCAGGCAAGTCCAGTTTATCCATCCATCCATCCATCTATACCCGCTTATTCCTGGTCAGTAAATAAATAAATAAATAAATAAAAACTTTAAAAAATCGGCTATCAGAATTGGAATAGGCTGATTTGGCTTTTAAAAATCGGCAACCAGAATCGGCCATAAAAATCTGAAAAATCGGTGCACGCCTACTGGAAATCTTAAGCTTCTTTACAACCTTGCCACGATGTTTACTTGGCCCTGCACATCTGAACCTAACTCCTTCATCTTAGCCATATTTCCTGCAGCTTTAGTGCCTATCTTACTTAGACTGCAGGCCAATGGTATTAGGCTACCTGTGTGGCTTTAAAAAAAAAAAACTTATGGTACATAAGATTTCACTCAGTTTAACTACCCCTACCCCTCTGCCTCCCTCCCACTTTGCAAAATGATTGGATAGACTTCCAGTAATTTGTTTAATTGTAAGTAAAGCCGAAGGTGGCTATTATGAGGAGAGATTGCAGGATTGGGAAGGCATAAACATGACTTAGTTTAGCGTGATACTTTAGCTTCTATTCCATCACTGGCACTGTAAGAGGGCTTAAGAGGTCTGCATAAATAACCAGCATTTAATTCAGTTTAATTCTGTTTTTAATTTCATTTATTTATTTTGTTTCCTTCTTCAAAGCGAGAGTGAATGCATATCTCACTGCAGGGAGTCTGTAGACTTTTTAGAAAAAAAAAAAATTAGGGGGCTGATTTCAGATATTCTCCCTGAAGCATCCGTGGAATATTCAGAACTCTGACTATCTGAAATGCCCATCCCTTCTTATGGACATCTGGCAAGTGCTGGCTTTTGGCTGCAAGCTTTGTGAAATGGGACTAGTCGATGTTGACAGTCCAAATTCTTCATCATGCAAACTTACTGGACACTCATTCGAAAATGTAAATTCCAGACTATACAGAATGTAAATATTATGGGCCATATTTCCTTCAAGGATGTCGCAGTTTACCATCTGGGCAGCAAAATTCTGTGTTGCCACATGTTTTCAGTTCGGCAGGGTATTTACTAAGACTGGTTTTGTCTTTCGGTATGAGCACAGCCACAGCTTGTTCATTTAAATGCACTATCGGTATATAAGATGCGTCTTGCACATGGCCGTAAAGCAGAATTTCTGTACCACTCCATCTCTGGTGAAGTGAAGTTTTGGACAGATGTCAGGATCTGTGGATGTAATAGATAAGTACTGTCACCTATAAATGTGCAGAGAGAGTGTTTACACGTCTCATTAGTAAAACAGAACATGGTTTTAAAGGGGAATTCCACTGTAAAACCTGTTGCAGAGTAGCTGTCATCCTGATTAAAATGAGCTCCTAGCCAGCTCTCTACCTGTAGCAAGTGCAGACACATAGCCCAAAACTACTGTGCATGCTTCAGGTAGCTGCTTTACTTAAGATTACAATTAGCGGGTACTTACAGTCTATGGGCGGGCGTCAGACAACACCAGTGACAGATTGCCTCTCCTACTAAATACGAACGGAGCGGGTTGGCGTGATGAAGAGAGGGTAACATCACTCGCTAGCAAGCTAGCCATTAAAGAAAGAAAGTCGTGACTTATGAGTTCAGTTCTGTTTATTTTGCTGAAAGTTCTTATAAAAAGAAAATGGCGCTTCACTGGAGCAAATTGCGTGGGTTTAATGTAACTATGATTTGAATAACGGCAATTTATACATTTGACTCATGGTGAGTTATTTCAGACATGGACACAACTTGTGCGGTACTTGGTTATCATTATCATTATTAAATCCGGCAAGAACAGACGTTTTTATAGAATTTAATATTTCACATTGTTTAATTCCGTACGCAATAGTCATCATGCCAGGAAATGCAGCGTGGAGTTATGTCACTACAGGGATGGTGTGGCTTAATTTTGCTGTTGGCTCCAGATAATCTCCAATCTCATCCGATAACTGGAGTTTGGCATGACTTCGGAGCCTGTAGGTTATTCTTACATTCTCCTCTGACTTGCTAAAAAGCGATGCTTGATTTAGAACGACTCTCCCTTCACAAATGCGCTCTCCTGTTTGACAATGTCTCCCCCTAAGAATGGCCACGTTGAATGTGCTTGTGCTTGTTGATCATCTCATTCCAAAACCATGGGCATTGATATGGAGTTGGACCTCCCTTTGCTGCTATAACAGCCTCCACTCCTCTGGGAAGGCTTTCCAGTAGAGTTTGAAACAGGGCTGAGGGGATTTTCTTCCATTCAGCCGTAAGAGCACTAGTGAGGTCGGGCACTGATCTTGAGCGAGAAGGCCTGGCTTGCAGTCGGCCTTCAAATTCATCCCAAAGGTATTTAATGGGGTTGAGGTCAGGGCTCTGTGCAGACCTGTCAAATCCTTCCACACCAAGCTTGGCAAACTATTTCTTTATGGTCCTCACTTTGTGCACGAGAGCATTGTCATGCTGAAACAGGAAAGGGCCTTGCCAAAACTGTTGCCAGAAAGCCATTGTAGAATGTCATTGTATGCTGTAGCATTAAGATTTATCTTCACTGGAACTAGGGGCCTAGTTCAAACCATGAAAAACAGCCCCCGGACCGTTATTCCTCTTCCACCAAACTTTACAGTAGGCGCTATGCAGTCGAGCAGGCAGAGTCTTCCGTCAGACTACCAGATAGTGAAGCACGATTGATCACTCCAGAGAACATGATTCCACTGCTCCAGAGTATGATGGTGGCATGCTTTACTCAACTCCAGCTGACGCTTGGCTTTGCGCATGGTGATCTTAGGAGTGTGTGCAGCTGCTCGGCCATGGAAACCTATTTCATGAAGCTCTGGACAAACGGCTCTTGCACTGATGTTGTTTCCAGAGGCAGTCTCCGAGACATTTCTACTTCACACTAACAGCACTTACAGTTGACCGGGACCACTCTAGCAGAGCAGTAATTCGGCAGACTGACTTGCTAGAAAGGTGGCATCCCATGACAGCAGTGCCACGTTCAAAGTCACTGAGCTCTTGAGTATGACCCATGTTTTTCTATGGAGATTGCATGCTTGATTTTTCTGTACCTGCTGGCAATGGGTGTTGTTAAAGTTGCCAAGCCCACTAATTAGTAGTGTCCATATACTTTTGACCATGTAGTGTGTATATAATAATTAATATTTATTTTTACAAATAACTACTTGCTCACTGAACTGCTTGGAATAGCCTACTGGATAAATGAATGCTCCATTTATTGCAGAAGGCTTATGTGATCCTGCATAAGTCGAACTGATTTAACTCATTTCTGTAATATGCACACTCTTGTTTCTGAGTGTGATGCCACCATAGGTCCAAGCACATGCACAACTGTCAAGAGTCTACTGTAATTTTACACTACATTTATAAAATTTGGCTGTTTGTTAGAACATATGAGATATATATATATATATATATCTCATATATATATAGATGACTCACAAAATTCATTTTTAAGATGTCAAATCCCAAGTATGAGTGATATATATTTTTATATAGAAGAAAAATTAGGAAAATTTTATCATATTTATCTTGGAGAGCTGAACATTTTCCAGCCCTAAATATACACCTATGGGAACAAATAGTACTTGAGCCCCATTTTAAAGCCATTCTTAGGGCCATGTTTCAGTGATGGCCCTTATATCAGTGGGTAATTTGTGTTAATGGGATGAAAGTTTCTCTTTTCGTTCCACCAAATTACAGTGAGGCATTGCCAAAGTTTCCCTTTAGTCTGTACTGTAATGAGATATTGTCTTTGTGCAGGCATTTAACTAATTTATTACCAGGACTGTCCTAGGACAGCTTTAGCACACTAACCATGAATTATCTGTTACTGAAGTGGTTTCTGGACTTAACCAATGGCATTTAGCATTTATGCACATGTATAGAAATAAACTGGGTTGTATGCAGACAGCACTCCAAAGGCCTCCAAAAATGTTAGCCTACTTCTTGCTAATGTGTCACCTAAAAAACTGATGAGGTATACATAGTGATAAATTACTGGTTGCACTGCGACCAGTAAGAAAAACACTGCTGCCAATATAAAGATGGAGCTTATTGTAAATGGCATAATGCAGAACTGCATGGTAATGGGCGGGGACGCTATGGTCAAAACCAAGCTTTGTGTTCTGCGACAGTCACAGTGCCAGCCATTACCACAAGGGTGCGTAACAATACAGGAATATTTATTTTATTCATTATAATGAAGTGTCAGCACAGCAGACATACTTACCTGTGGAGTATCAAATATTTTAGCTTGTAGTTGTAAATGTATCGTCATTCCTCTGTTTTAATTGATATTAGATCAAATATGGTTCAATAATTCTTGTGTTCATGCTGGTTCTTGTAATGGTATTAGATCCTGGATGCAGTAGGTTTTTCAATCATTTCGGTGCTATGCTGGCACATCTTTTTGATGGTTAATTTCATTGATGACCCAACATGTCATCCCATTCACTCCATTAAGGATCAGTGAACTTGCAGCATGGATTCGGACCACAATACTAAAACCAAACCAAAGAAATACTGTAAGAGGCCCATCAGGGGTTCATGCTCAAACCCTCAGGAATCACTTCCTCTTTTTCAAGGCCCTGGAAGAATACTCTCGACCCTGTCAGAGTTGTCCCTCCTTTAGACCTTCCCTGCCCTCACAGGCTCCATTCTGAACTAAGGTGGCTGAGTACACCAGACCTCTCAGAAAACAGGAGGCTTGCGCCTTCTAGCAGGCACCAGAAGACCCCGACGCACATCCTCCAGGGCTGTCTTATTTCCACCTGCCAACCGCGTAACTAATCTGTCAAATTGCTTTCACGCCACAAGCTTAAGAAGCCCATCAGGAGAGCGCGATGCTGGCAGGTGCTTTGCCTTAAACCTTGTGCCAGATCTGTGAATGATGACAATTACATTAGCTTCTTTCATATATGTGTATATATATGTATATATATATATATACATATGTATATATATATAAAATACTGGACAGATTTATACTTCTTTCTTCCTTTTTTTCTTCCCGTTTTACTACACCATAATACGGAGGTTTCTATGGCAGCCATTTCTATGGCTCTGAATTTTATAAGGCAAAAGAGGATGACCCAAAAACATGAACATTTTATAATGGCTGTCAACAAACTCAAAATGAAACATGGTTAACATTATGAACTTGAAAACTAGATATTTTTTCTTCTCTCCCACATTTAGCATTTTCATGTAACCGCAGAGAAATGCACCTTTCGGGCTCTTGCCTTTGAGTTCCAGAATAAATTGGAAAATGAAAGCCCAACAAAGAAATTCTCACGAAGGCATTTATAGAGTCATTCAGTGCTGTGACGTCGACTAGATACTTGTATGCATATTTGGCTTCATTTTCTTTTATGTACACAGAACCATAAATCTAACACGGCTTGCTCTTATATTATGCGATTTGGTGTGTATTCAGATTACCTGTTGCTAGTTGTTGGCAGTGATGTCACTGTGGCATCATAAAAAGGTCTGGAATGAGAGAGAGTGTAATCTTTAAAATGCTTTTGTTAGAGATGATCATTTGTCCATGTCTGTTTCCAATGACAACCAGGAGCTGAACTTTTGCTGTACCTTGGTGTGTTTGTGGGTGTGTATATATGCATGTGCACATGTTTATGCATATGTTTGTGTGTGTACAGTTTGTGTGTGTGCGCATGTGCTTGCTTTTCCAGCAGTTTTAATGAAAAGTGATTAGCAAAGCGCAAACTGTAGAACTCATGCCTCCATAAGTGTTGGATTGTGTATTTTTTCATGAACCTTTCACTAGCATTCATAACTTGCATTCTGAATGAATTATATGAGCTGTGTAGGAAACACAATGTAAGTGCTATATAATGCATCATTGTTATGCACTCTGTTACAGTAACACTGAAGTGGGTATTATTTATTATTCAGTTCCCTCTAGGTTTTTTTTTTTTTTTTTTTTTGCAGAAGGAATTTAGTTTCTTGAACAAATTATTGTAAGTCCAGCTATATCTATTATTAACATGTATGATAGGCAGGGGTGATTAATGATACATAACATAATCTTGTATTTCTGTGCTTTTAAAACTATTTGGAAACCAAAACTTTCATAAAGATGACGTATACAAATATACATATGTTTTCCACGACAGGATGATTTGGATGAAAAAAGGCTATTTGCATCTGTGTGCATTCAGTGAACCTTTTCTTGGCAAAATAAGTTGTATTGATCTTGCATGATTAGTTATTTAGGCTAATGCAATTCTCATTGTTCTCCTCAGTGAATGTGCCTATATGGATGCTAGACAATATGCATTAATAGGCTACAGCCTGCAGCACAGAATAATGCATTTAACAACAAGACAATAAAGCAACAATTTTCAGATCATATCGAGCTCATCTTTCATTCTATTCATGTTCACGAGTAAAAATGGCCGATTTATAACATCGGGCAAAAAAATAACATTAGGGCGATGATAGTCAACCTGGCTGTGTCCTTTCATTTGCAGTGATATTTCATGGTGTGGAAGTGGGCAGCTGCTGATTTGGAACTAAATGTCTGAAAGGTTTTGGTGGATCTTCAGATTTGCATTAGCTGCGTAACCTTCCCCTGCAGTTGGCTTCTTGGTGTGATTTTGATGAGAGAAAAAGCAAGTTCGAAAGAAAGAAAGATGGTCGCTTCACGCTTGAGGGTAATTTAGGGTGAGAAAAATATAGCTTGCTTTTTTTTTGAGACAGTATAAGCATGAAGTGCACATTTGCATTTGAGCAAATTGTGAGAGCCATTATGTTGGCTCTGGCAAATAAATATTATTTATTTATTCACTTTATTTCCTTTTTTACTTACTTGCGTACTTATTGCCAGAATGTTCACAAGACTTTAAATTTCCCCGACTTTGATGATTTTTACGGATCAAAAGCACGTTATTTCTGGAAATGTCTTATATTATTTATTTTCCAAGTTGGCTTAAGTGTTATAGTGTCATAACTATTGCCAGATTATAGCAAATGGTTTTCAGTAAGTGGCATAATTGATTCAATCTGTATCATAATGCTTCACAACACTGTGGCAATTACTGGCCACTGGCTGTTAAACTTATGACAAGAGTGATGCCCATTATATAAATAATGAAGATGTCATGAAGAGTAATGTTTTTAATTAAACATTTACAACCAATTAACAAGTGTTTTCATAGAACATGTCAAATATGATATTACCAGTGCTCTGGTAATGCACGTTATAATTTGTATGCTGATGGAAATATTTACAAAGACTTATTACAAGCAGTGTTTCCCGTACATTGACTTCATCTGGGCAGCCGCAGATTTGCTCCTATCCAGAAAGACTTTGTTGTATTTTAGTTGTTTATTTTTAAACTCAATGCCTAGTAATCGCAGTACTCCCCCACCCCCGACCACCCGTCACCCGTTTCTAGTTGACGGTAATGAAAATGTGGTTCAAAATGACAACGTATATGCACAACTAAAGTTCACTGTACTGAAACATAGAAATATAGATTTTCAAGAGAATTATCTGTAGCGCTTCAATTGTTATTTTGTCCACAAATATCATAATAAATCCATCCAGGAGATTCTTGTTGCTATTGATCGCTTGGATATCATGTCTAGTTAAGATTTTAACTGGACCATTGATGGCTGAAGATATAGTTTTAAATTAATTATTCTTTTGCCATAGTTTAGCCTTTAAATTAGCTCTTAAGGCATAATTTAGTCCCATGGTTTGCAACATTCTTAAAATGACTTGTTCCATTCACATCAAAGCGAAATGAGACATTGCTTACTCTTACTGGTACCATAGTACCATCCTCTTGTTTACAGTTCCTTCATTGTTAGTTGCAATACTCATCTGGCAAATATCTATAGGACAATATAGCAAAAATGGATGAACGTAGTAGCCATAGTGAGACGCTTGCTGTTAGCAGCAGTGCTGCTAATGAAAGCAAGGCTTTATAAGAGCTGGAAATCCAGTGCTTGGAGAGGCGGCCATGTGTGCTTTCAGCACCTGGTACACGGAGTGTATGCCCAATTGTGCAAGGATTTAGATTTACCATCATTCCTTAATTTCACCTGCCTTTTCCCTGAGCAGAGTGGGCTCACTGAAGAGCTGGTGCCGTGGTTGCTTCGGGATGTGACCACTTGTAATACCATGTGCTTAATTACCACAGTCAATTTTAGAAAATGTATGTTCTGCCAGTGCAAACACCCTCCCCTCCCCATGCACAGCTCTCACCACACACCCCCAGATCCCCCTCCCTTGTCGACACCTCTGCCCACTACTAACATACTGACTACTAACACTTTCTTTGGGTAACACTAATAAGGGTTATGACTTTCGATTTCATAAAGGTGCTATGTAGTCTCTGAGGTGTTACAGTTCTGTTCATGCAGTAGGCTATACTGCAATGTTTGTCAGCCTGGGGATGTACTACTATAAAGGTGGGCCTATGCATGGGGTTGGGCGCTAGAGGTTAGGTTTCAATTTTTCAGTTTGGGATCACATGGTGAGCTTGTATGACAGGGTACAAAGACATGGCATTTTGAAAAAAGGATAAAAAACCGTTGGTGTTATAGTTGAAAGGGCCAGTGGGCGGTGGGGGGTTTCAAGAAAATCAAATGTTATATGTATATGTTGAGCAACAAAAGAATGCTGTGTTAATTTCCTTTCAACTCATATGTGTCTTTACAAAAGCATGCAATCTCTGTAATTGCAATAATTGTGTGCATGTGTGATCAAAAGCCTTTTAGTCAGTGAACAGTGCACACTAATTAGATTAGAATGGGTATTCGTCACAGAGTCGGTAGGCAATTGATTGTGTTTTCCTATGAAGCTGCAGTATGAAAGTACCTGTCAAACTGATATAATAACGGCATCTGAGCCGCTGCATAATTGGCACAGATGCACTGAATCAGCACAAAAGTGCCGGCCGGGGTTTTGCCCATCTCTCTTTATCTTGTAAATACATGTAAACAGTGCTAATCAGACTGTGCATGTGCCGTTCCTAAGTGTTCCTGGCGTTGTGCTTTTCAATAGTTGGGAAAGATTTTATTGTTCATTCATGTAAGTATTACTCATAGCTGTTTAAGATCTTTTCTGTTGGTTGGAAGACATTTTTTGAAAACACATCCACGCATGCCCCTAGAGCGTCCACAGCTCTCTAGATAGTCCCAGCCCACGCGGAAGGGGGGGGGGAGCTGAAAAACAAATTAGAAATGAAATGACCCAAGGAGCAATAAGGAAGAAAAAGAAATGGATAAAGAGAGTGCTCATTTGCTAGATAAGTACCTTTAGTGAGGAGATGTGCTGGTCTTTGGGCTGCAGTGTTAACACCAGTGATGGGTTAGTGATCACACGCAGATCAGCGGGGGGAAGCTCAGCTTCTTTTTTTCTCCCCAACACCATCTTTCCATCGAACAGGCTTGGACAGCCCCCTCCTTCCGCACCCCGGATTTTCGCATCGCGGCATCTGTCACGGTGACGCCTGGAAAACGTAAAAAAATGGAAAGTTACGGCGGAAGTGAAGTGAAGCACGCGAGGCCGCCGCGGTTCAGGAAGGGAATTCAGAAGGGCTCCGGCGACCCGGCGGCCGCGGGCGGGTCCGGGCCGGCGCTGCCACCGCCCTCCACCAATCACAGGAAACCACATTAACCCGTCTGGAGCGCGGACGACCAGCTCCCGACACGGGCATCTTCAGCTTCAGATTATTGTGCTTTTTTCTTTTTTTCTTTCTTTCCTTCTTGTAAATGACTTCCTTGATTTTAAGGGGGGGTGGGGTATATTTAGGCTTTGGGCCGAGGTGAGGGTTAGTCGAATGAAAAACAGTTGGTCAATTAATGTTTTTATTTTCTCATTAAAACTGTGAAATGGATTACGGATCTTTGTCTGACCATAAAAACAAGGAAGGTGATTGGCCGTCCAAGGCAGCCTGTGGCGCCGGAGCCGTGACCCCAGCTCCTGTCACTGGCTCCGCCTCTTCCCTGCTTCCAGACCCGGCTCTGCCGCGTGCGGGCTGAGTGCGGTGGCTGGCAGCGGCGGTGTGCGCGACCTTAACCCCCCCCCCCCCCCTCCCGGGTTGTCGTGTCGGGGAGCGCCACGGCGCGCTCCCCGGCTGGCCTGGTTAGGCGCGGAACAAATGGGTTTCGCGGTGAGAAACAGGCTTGAAGAAAACAAGGGGGCTCATGACCGCTCACCGTAACATTGGGAAAGCATCCCAGCGGTTATCATATCGAATGGGCACCTGAACTCCCTGCCTGTTAAGGCAGAGCGGTGTTACAGAGATGGAAACTGCTCACTCTGTGGTGAGCGTTGCAGTGTACATGTCTGAGGCAGTACGAATTTACTTGTTATACTCACAAAAAACTTTTCATATTTTTATTTTTTATTTTTATTGGAAAGAAGTTGAGTGTCAGTCCTTTCAGAGTAACACTTGATGGCCTCTGTGTACAGTGCCTGTGGGTTAGCTGTAAAAAACAAATGCCTGTGAACAGGTGGGTTATTATTTACAAAAATGACCAGAAAAACACTCAATTTAACATTTTGAAGCAACAAATGGAAACGGTTGTTTCATGCAGGTATGCAAAATTATACATAACTTTGCCAGAAATGTGTGCAGCATAGCATGTAAATTTCAATTTCCTGTCATTGCTGGTACCAGATCAAGGGTGTGTTGCTAAAAGCTTCATTTTTTCGGATGTCCTGTACACCTTTGGTTCCAATTGCTGGTCAGGTTCAGGACTCACTAAGTGAATGTCATGCAATCAATTTTCTGAGTTCTCCCATTTCTGAAGACAATCCTTTTTCTGAACATTGCCTAATGAGTCTTGAGCATTCCTTTGATATATGATTCTGCATTTTATTCCGGGCATTGTATTCCGATTCACTTGGAAAAAAAGTGTTTGAAGGTGGTGGAGGGGGGAGGAGGGTTGGGGGGGGGGGGTGTTGATTGCTTCT
Source organism: Anguilla rostrata (assembly GCF_018555375.3). Classification (NCBI taxonomy): domain Eukaryota; kingdom Metazoa; phylum Chordata; class Actinopteri; order Anguilliformes; family Anguillidae; genus Anguilla; species Anguilla rostrata. The sequence continues at coordinate 19,948,221 of NC_057941.1, read as the reverse complement.
CCCAGAGCAGTAGGATTTTCTGTTCATCTCTGACATTTAGTAAATCCAACGTGTTTTAAACCCGGTGTTCCTTTTTTTATCTCGCAACTTTGATTGCCCACTGGTATTTGTAAGCCCATCGCATTACTGAAGCATCCACCTTGGTGCGAGTCAGGAGAACACATTTTTGACTCCTCCACAGTGCATGTTGACTGTGTCCCTCTACATACCGTCAGACTGTGTCCCTCTACATACCGTCAGACTGTGTCCCTCTACATTCCGACAGACTGTGTCCATATACGTACCGTCAGCCTGTGTTCCTCTACATTCCGACAGACTGTGTCCCTCTACATCCCATCAGCCCGTGTCCCTCTACATCCCATCAGGCTGTGTTCCTCTACATTCCGACAGACTGTGTCCGTATACGTACCGTCAGCCTGTGTCCCTCTACATTCCGACAGACTGTGTCTGTATAAGCACCGTCAGCCTGTGTCCCTCTACATTCCAATAGACTGCGTCTATTTAGACTGCGATAGGCTGGAGGACGTGTCCACTGAACAGAGACAACCCTCATGGCTGAAACCCTTCCTCTGTGGCGACACTGCGATCAGTTACTGGGCTGCTGGCCACGACACTGAAATCCGTGCCATTTTAACCAGACCTGCCTCTCTCAGCCCTGTTAATCCAGTGTGTTCGATCCAGGCCTATTGTGCTGCCCAGTTCTGGGATCCCCCCCCCCCCCCCACACACATACTCAGGCTGGTAGACGGGTTGCTTGGTAGCGGGTGCGCGTCTCGCCCTCCTTCCTGCACGCTCCACTTGAGCTGGGATTTGTGATATGCATCTGAGACCAATTACCGTGTGTACTTTTCTAATGCTGTTCTTAGCAGTGCCTGCGACTCGCCTCGCGATTCATTGGGAGACGGAACGCGCCTCCAAATCTCTCTCCCCTTCTCTGCAACAAGCTCTGCCAGAGCAGCCCGCCACTCAACTCAAACTTTCTTCTTCCGTCCAGTGAGGTGGGCGTGGCTAGGCCTGGGACGCCTTCCGTCTTTCCCCTGAGCTAAATAAACCCTCTGATAGAGCAGCCTTGATCTGGAATTCTATTCATCATTCTAGAATCAGGCCAGCTCTCTGAATTCAGGTTTCATGTGGTTACCCATCATCCTTTTAGAACGGAGTAGAATAAAACAGAAAATGATAAGTAGACCAAAATAAGTTGAACAATAGATGGATTTTTGTTGTGTAAGCCCAGCCTGTTAGCATTACTGGCACTGACTTGTTCACGAGGGAGATGCGAATTGAGTCTTCAAGACAGCAGTACATGGCTACATTACTTCCACTGCCATCAACACAGAATACTAAGGAGGAAAGGGAAAAAGGAACATGCCATCCTCACTGATCATAGCAGCCAGGGGTATTAACTGTCATTGTATTATGTGTGCGGTTTTATGAAACAATAAAGTTGCATTTTGTGCAGCAGCATTTTTCCCCACAGTCATTTTATCACCAGCCTGGCTTAACGCTAAGTTTAGACCTTGGCTTTTATTTGGCAGTTTAACGTGGGAGCATGGTTCACGTCCGGTCTAATTTAAGAGCCGAGCTTAATGGCATGTAGCCTACCATGTGCTTGTAACATTTATCTCCCATTGTCATCCTTGACCATTTGAAACCACTTTAAATATGCTCAACTTATGTAATGTTCCTTTATTGGTGAAGGCAAGTTCCAATTTCTGGCTGCATGAAAGAAAATTAAATAAAGCATCATTCCTTTTTAATCAAAACTAACTTTCTATCCACGATTACTTTTATTCATAGATTAAATAGGCTATTTCAGAACTGGAAATGTGAAACCCACTAAAAACCTTTTAATGCTTTTGCCTGTTTCCCCCCCTCATTTTGGACTGAAAAGTCCTATAAAATTATATTAATTGTCTAATACTCAGCAAGTAACATTAGTGCAGCACTGGAAATAAGTTTTTCTTTCTCTTCCGAGCATGCATTATGCTTGTAGCTTAAAGTAAAATGGAGGCTACATTTCAGTCCTATAGAACCAGACCATGGTTGTTTTTTGTCCTTCAAACCTTCCGTGACAACAAACCCTAAGATTTTTGAAGTGAAAAATTGAAGCTTTGGAGTGAACGTGCAGCTGATTCGGCTCTGTGAAACAAGTCTGTACCGTTTCTTTTCGTAAGGCGTTGGAGGACCCAACGGAGTCAGCTGTGAAGCACTGGCTGTCGTTTTCTGAGCAGTAAGTGTTCAGTTGGGGAATTGCAGAGTGAAGCTGCACTGGCAGTTTTCTTTTAAAGGTGGAACATTTTCACCCTTCTGCACAAAGACCCACATGGGAGAGACATTCTGCAGGTGCAGAAAAACCTGGGGCTTTACCTGTGTGAGTCTGCCTGCTTCCTTCGTAATGGCCACACAGGTCGAGGGGGGATCCATTTGACAAAGCATGAATGGTACAGTACTGGTAACAGTCAGAAGAGAACTGCCTGACAGTGGGGAAGCCCTCAACTTCTGAGTACACTACTGTACGAGTTCTTAGTTTTGAGTTCCAAGTTAAAGGTTCCAAACTTAAGGTGCAGGCTCCAACTCTCAGCAAATTCCAGCAAATTGTTTTGCCCCTGGGTGAACCGACTTTAAAAAAAACGCCATTTCAGATTTTAGGAATGGGGCTCACGAGTCTGTGGAAAAGGGAATTGTGTTGGGAGATGGATTTGCAATGCTTGTCAGCACCTGGGGCTCTGCTATTACTCCCTATTTTTTAATGAAACTCTGTAATGTGGGGGTGATGAGCAGTCAGTTCTACTTATAGCATGAAGATCACGGGGACAAACACAGGGAGTCAGCCTGACTGGTCCTGCAGCTTAAGGGCCTCTTTAAAGGAAACCTCAGATTGGTCCCTGAAGAGTTCGCCATGCAGTCACCATGAAACATTGCAGCTAATTGGAATTTCAAGTTAATTTTATTATTTCTGGTTTTCTCGCGTGACAAGGCAGGGTATTACCGTACGTATTTGGAGTATGAATGCCAAAGAGGGTGTTGAGCTGGACAGTCGGTACCAAGAGCATGTCATGTCAGCCATGCGTACGCAATTCCGGGCACGTGCAAGAAAGTGAGTTCCCTGGGCTTTGTTTTCACACACAGGTGCCTTTTCACAATGCAGCCAGAAGAGCTGCAGCAGTCTGCTGACTTAGAACAATATTTTTCCACAGAATCGCCAGTAGAGTAGAGGTGACATCCACTTGGGGCCGTTATCACGTTTAAGAGGACGGTATAATTTCTTTTCAGCTTTTGAGAGGTCTTAGATGACAATTTTTCGGCACAGTTCGTCAACACAAATTAAGATGCTATTTGTGTTAGTGCAGTTTACCGTCCTATGCCCTGATGAAAAATTTGTCACTGTATGAAAACAAGGATTTTGTTTGGTGTATACTATTTTCAAGAATTGAATGTCACATAAATTTCTAAATGTTAAAGTGGCTGTAGTTGATATATTTTGACAGCCGTATAAATATGTACCTGAAATTGAATTCATATACAAGCAGATTATTGTTAAATTAGTGCAGAGATGAACTCCATCACTCTCAACTGGCTCAAGGAGGAAGAAGAGAAGGAGGCATGCAAATGTCCCCCTGTTAGGCCTGCAAACTCTCCTCCACTTTCATTACGATCTTAATTAGCCTAACGAGCAGAACGGGAGGCGGCATTAAGGGTGGCAGGGGTCTGCGGGTTGAGCAATTACATGGCCAGTCCTGGAAATGGCTTAATCTGCAAAAGGGGGTGGAGATTGGAATCTAATTCCCGCTCCCGCTGCCTCCTATTGATCACTGAGAGAAGGGACCGGTCGGCTGCGATTACTCACCCCCCCCCCCCCCCAATCTCTGATATCCCTCATCGGAAGCCATACACTGACACCTCAATTCCTCTGGGTGTCTGGCATCACAACCACACCCCCCGTCCCTCCCTTCGCCTGCCTGTCTGCCCTGGAGGATGTGTCGCACCTGGATGCCCCGCGAGGCCAACAGCAAGGTTCGATCGATACCGTCCACCTGTCAGCTTACCACAAATTACAGGCCCGCCACAGGTTGTTGTTTTTTTTCCCCCACCTGAAAACTATTTATAGGGCAATGCTGGTTCAGTTAAAGTTTTGGATTGGAAATCCCCCATCAGCAATACGTCTCTTGTTTTTGATTTGCTGAAATAAAACTGTCTGGATTTTCTATTGCCGGTTCTTCAAGATAAGTGCTTAAAAGTTGTCTTCAAAAATAATTGGGCATTCTTCCAGTGTGGGGGCTTTTTAGGAGTCCAAGAAGCAAGTGAACCTCTGTTGTGAGGTTGTATGGTTTAGTGAATGGTTGAGCCCTTGCTTTTTCAGTAAGAATGTTATTTCAATAACCATTCAACTCCTGAACACAGTGATGCAGATCCAGAAACTACAGTCATTTTAAAGTTTTGTATGTGGAAAAGTTCCTGCCCACAATAAACACATTTGGAACACAAAATAACCTAAATTTAACCAAACTATGCAAATAAATGCCTATGTATTTTTAGTTTGTTTAGTCTGAAGCAAGTTCACATTTGCAGTAGCTGCATTAGACTTGGGTTAATATAAAACAATACAGTAGCTTAACATTACAATGAAAAATTACTTTGTTTCCCATTATCCTAGCTCACAGACGTTATTTGTTGAGACAGAGACCCAGCCGTGATGAAATCCCTCTGAAAACTGTGTAAGCAGTCCTGGAATGCACTGGGAAGTCACTTTTTTTTTTTAGAGCGTTCTTCCTGTATGGGTACCTTTTAGGTCATCCAAGAAGGTAATTGAAAACTTTGTTGTGAGTACATGTGGTTTAGTGTATGTCTGGGCCCTTGCATTCATACCTCTGATTAGAAAATTATAGAGAATAACATGCCATTACAGTCTTGACAACTTTCTGAACCCACTTCTCAAGAAGTGTAAGTTCTGCAGAGCAGCATGAGGAGGCTGTCAGGTTGACATAATCGGGGTTCTGATCCATCGCTGCCCACACAGGTCCACACATGCCCTTCCCATTGTTCCCAGAGACATTGATCCGGTAACTGCAGAAAAAGTACCATCAGCGTGAAGCTGGCATGGGATTTCTGATGAAGTAATGTCTCCATTTAGCCATTCAACTCTTAAACATAGTGATGCTGGTACAGTGACTAGAACACTCATCTCGACATCGCTGTATTTTATGTAAGCAGTATTCTTATGTTTCTGTCTTGTGTTTTGTTGTGTATTAATCAGTTATGTGCCTGTATTTTCTTCTGAAATCGCTGCTGTTGACATATGGATTTCCACATAGGAGGACAGTGAAGTGAAATCTGAAACTGGATCCAAATGAATGGATTTACGTTATCTGCCGAGGGCTTTCTTCAGCTATACAGAAATCCGGAAAAAGGCAATATGAAAAGAAGACAGGCCACATTTCTGCCTGTATGAACCCCATACTGCATGGAGCTACCATGCGCTTGCGAGACTTTTCTCTCCATTGGTAGAACATGATAACTCCATGAAGCCCCATTCTACCATCACTAACGGCATTAAATCAGTCTCTCTCCGAGAAAAAGCAGGTTGGATTAGTTTAAATGCCATCAAGGACAGGAGGAAGCCAACGGCTGAGCATTAGTCTTTACCTCCTCACTGAACAGGTTATCAGGATTATTGATGTCTGTTTGATCTCTCCAACTGAACCCAGAAGGTTTTATGTCTAACCCCACCTCCCTGTGATCAATATTTGTGAAGGTATTGAAGCGAAACCCTTCTATTTATAGAAAACCTATTCTTCAAAAAGGCTGTGGAGCTATGTATGAGCTAGCGATGGCCTTGAATCCGTTTTACAAATTCAGCTAAATGTCATTTAAACTCAGTGCAAGGATATTTGTTTAGAATTCTCGAATAGAAAGTCAACCCTCAGATACAACCCTCCTCAAACTAATTCAACATCAGCATCGAAAGGCAGCTAAAATCATGCATAGGTTATCCAAATTGGCTTATTTTTTCACATGAAATTAAATGAAATTAAGATTTAACTGATAATTAAACTGTGCTTTTGAAGTAAAGTTATGTATGTGGAAAATACATTGCCCACAACACATTCAAAACATAAAATAACCTAAATGTGAATGTATATACAAAATCTATAAATGTTTTATTTTAGTGTGAAACAAGTTCAGCATTCCAGCAGAAATATGAGACTTGGATTAGAGTGAAACTAGATTTATCATTTCAGTGAAGGAATAAAAGAATGTTTCAATTAAAAAATGACTTTTTTCACCCGTGGGTCCTAGCTCACAGGAGAGAGAGCCCCAGCCGTGATGAGCTCCCCTAGAAAGCTGCCAGCAGGCCTGGAAAGGCCTGAAGAGCCAGCCTTTCGGTCCCTCGGCTCCGGCCTCTCGTCGCAGAGCCGTAGGTGACGCAGTAGCGAATTAAATGTCAGTCTGACTGCGGTGCGGAGCTGCGGTTTGGGCTGAAAGGCCGCTGAGCCCGCGCAGCGCCGGAGCTGAGCGCCGATAATGAGCAAGTCTGCGCCACGTCACAGGATGGGGGACAAGAGGAGGAAACCCAGGGAGACCCACGTGCTGAAAACACAAAGCACACTGCACGCTGCAGTCAGTGGTGAACTCAAAAGACTAGCACTTCACTACAGCAGGAGGCAGTTCTCTTGCATTGCCACTTTGGACTTCCAGTGGGCACCTCTGTTCCGTTTTGCACACTGTCTAGCTATTTGAACTCCACTTTCATTCTGTGGGCCAAATATTTTTTTGTTGGAATTTTATATATAATTTCCTTGTAAACATGTTAACATAAAGACAGGGAAGGATGTAATGTTGGCTACATAGTAAACCAGCTCCTTGATTAATAAACCCAGTAAACCAAGGAAGATCAATGCAGAACCATTCTTTATGTGAAAGCACATATTGGTTGTAATCCAAAATTAGGCACTTAGGAGAAGCTTTGCTAAAAAAGGTCAAAAATAGAAGAGCAGTGTATGAGGTAAAATCTGAAATTTTTGCTTCAGTTATTGTGTCTGAATGCTTCCTGAGAGATACTGCACAGGGAAATGCCATGTGAACCTACTGTGTGTGTAAACCACAACCATGTTCAGAGCAAACACACACGTGCACTTGATGCATCCTACGGTAGATCACTGGTGAGTTTGATTTAAACGATTATTGACAGGATGTAGTTGCATAACCCTTGGAATTGTTAGTTGTATAACTCAACTCAATAATGTGGAAAGGTCCTCCTGTGTCCTTGTAAACTAGAGGTCTTCACTGGTGCACCAGGTAGCTGTGGGTGTATATTTAAAATTCAGGTGCGGGTTTGGTTCATTTCAATTCTCGCAGGTCCCAGGTATATGTCACTGCAGCTGATATACCCAAGAGTACTTTTGCGGGTATGTGTGTAGTTCTGTGGTCATTGTTAGCAAGGATGGGGAGAAATTGGGGCAGCAGAATTTATCAGCCTAGCCTGTAACATTTTCATCTATAACTTTTGTTTATAGGTTTTTTCAATTGCTCGGCTTTATTTAGCTGCCTCATCTCTTGTTCACTTTATAAAATAAAGTAGCCTATTTCCCTTGTGACTTGTGGGTTGCTTTTTCATTAATGCTATTTAAGTATTTTATTATTCCACTACACCTATTTAAATGTTAATCTGTATGTACGGCTGGTTATTTATAGGCTAGGTAAACTCAATTTAAGCATTAGCCTGGCTTATTTGGGCATGACGTGCTGTCTCTCTCACTTGGGTCAGGTTGGCTGGGTTGCGTGGGTTTGCTGTTTTTGTTTTTCCACTGTTCTGGTTCGGGACTGGTTGTCAGCATGTCTGTTAGGGTTCGGGTATCTGTCTTTTGAAAATTAATTTCTGTGTCTCCTGGTCTGGTTATGGTCAATTTCGGTCAGATGCCACTTTTTGGGCTTGTGAAGACCGTAAAACTCAACTGTATACCGATTGTTACTGTGTTGCTAATGCTAATACTTTTTACCTAATATGTTAATTCCTGTTTTGTATTCATACCGTTAGTTTCGTAGCCCTTATAATTTATGTACCGGCTCAGGTACTTAGGTATCCTTTAAGTTACATTTTGAAAAACCATGAATAAATTCGAGGCTGTGATTTTCAGTCCAAACTCATAAAATATATACTGATATTGTTTATATATTAATTTTGCTGAATAATTGACACATCATTTTAGAAAATTATTTATATGATATGCGTGTTAAATTTATATTAGTTTGGAATATGACCTTTCAATTACAGGCCTTTAAATGTTGCATTCCACCTGAAAATGCTGCTGCATTGACTGTTGTAAGTTTGCATGTTCAGAGTTGTCATTTATTTTTGAGGGGTTTCAGAGTGTGGGATATTGCTGTTTGCAGTTTTAATCAGAAGTGCATTTTTGCATTATTGCATTACAGAAATGATTTAATCAGGGTTTTTCCTGGCTCAAAATTGGGAATAGGTGGTGACTTTGTGTGACAGTGACTGTGGTCGGTCTAGCTTTACTGCCATCGTCAACTTGTCACGTTGTCTCTATATTTATCTACGTTTAGTATGTAAAGTCATGGTCTTCAGGAGACCACCACAATGCAATGATATGTAGGCTATAAAAAGGAAATGCATGAAAAAATAAAAAATGTAAACAATTTTAATATTTATTGGCAGGTTACATATTGTGCCAGAATTGTGTGAAAAATATAGTCTATATCCTGACGGATTTACACATTGGTAGGGGGGTCATTCTCCAATAGTAGTATTTATTCCATTGTAAAGAGATTGCATATTTGCATATTTTCATGAAATTATGACCAGTTGCATTGCGTAATGATCTGTAAATAGGCCTAATTTTGCAAAGGTGGTTTGTGTTGAAACTCACATCGATAGTGTATGCTTCAGTGAAACACTTGCTTGTCGCGCACTGTTTCATTATTGTATGCAATTAAGAAGATTCTACCATAGTTAATTTAGCGTATCTGAGGTTGCACGTAAACTTGAAAGCAATCAAAACTTTAGAAACTGAAAATGCAGTATCACTCACAACCAAGTTGTAACAATAAATTCACAGACCATTTCTGATCGTTTTACAGGTTTTTTTTGTGAGCGATTTCTTTTATGTGGCTTGAAAAAACACTGACATTTCAGTGCAATGTTATTTTAATGTCACTGTAAGCAGGAATGTTTTTTTTTTTTTGCTTTCTTCGCTGAAACTCGAAACCACGCCATCCTTTTCCTTGTGTAATCCACCTGCTTATGTGGAGGGCATGCCCTACAAGGCAGGAACGTGGTCACTTTCAATGAGACTTCGAGAGTTCAGAACTCTGTGGAGCGCTGGAGGCATTCACACTGGGCCTGACGCGTTACTGTTTGAACGGCCTATCAGACCTCCGAGCAGCACAGGCTTCCAAGCAATCAGCCTGTAGTAATCAGCTCCTCATCCTCAGGACAGTTAAGTGGCTGTTCTGAGCTGTTGTGTGAAACAATGACAGTTATATTACGAAGGGTCTTAGCGATGAAACAGACCTCATTAAACAGAGCTCCGCTTTAGGAGGCGTGCATATGGCACTTCAGTCTCAAGTGCATTAACTCTTGTCTAAATGTGCATGCACAACAGTATCCGAACTGGGAGCAGGGGCCAATCAAATGACTCGCGAACCTGGGGGTCTATGGGGGAAATGGGAAGAGAGGAGAATGAGGAGAGAAAATGAGATCGGCATATGTAAGGGGACAGAAGAGAGACCGTTGCGGGGAAATGGGAACACTGGAGAGTGGCATGTTCATGGGGGAGAGGAAGAGATGTGTTGGGTGGGGGGGGGGGGTGTTAAAATAGGCTCATTGGTGGCCTCCTGGAGCCCCCAGTGCCACACCCATAAAGTGGACTCAAACCCTGCCTCAAGTACATTGTGTCATCAGTGTTGGCCTGGTATCTTTAGAGTAATATGAGAAGCTTTTTGTGAGTGGTTCCATCCTTCTGGCTATACTAGGGTAGACACTGTGATATCCCCAACAAGATCTTAAGCACCCCTTTTAATGATTTATAAACATTAAAATGTACGCCAGTAGAACAAAACTGGAAAAATAGCCTGTCCTCTAGACTTTTTATTGCTGATGCCATTAGTTATAGCCTTTCACATACAGTCTCCTTGGGGAGTTACAGTTAATTCAGGAATGGGAATTGTGCAGCTCTGGATAAAGAGGGTAAACATGTGGTAATACTGTGGTAAGAATGTTACACAGCAGTTACCTTGATTTCTTCCAGACGATCCTCATTACCCTCAATCAAGCGTCATAGTAACCATTACAGAACAGCACAAACTGGAACAGAATAGAATAACTGTTTTCCCAAAGGAACTTCAATTGTGTTATCGGTTTCAAACGTAAAATACAAACAGTTAAAATTCAGAGCACAGTTTGTTGCACTGATAAGCACAATTGCTGCAAACAGACAAAAGGCAATGCATTCAGATGACTAAATAAGACATCCCAGCAACCTGAAAAAAAGATCTTGGGCCTATTAATTTAAAAGCTTCTATTTATGTCTGCAAATAGAAAATGCTAGCTCTATTGATTTTAAGTGATTGGCACTGTAGTATAAGCCTCGATGGCAGAAGCTTGTACTGGTGGCTGAAAGGGTGGAGGGGTCGGTCATGGTTGCCTTTTGAGTCTTGCATGTGTTCTTTATAAACCTCATGGTTTTCAGTTTTCCCCCCTGCTGTTTTTCCAGAACCACTCTTTCCAATGAGCTTAGGTTTTCAGGTTTAAATTGATAAGTGAGTAAAGCATTCTGAAAGATAAGATGGATGCAATAATGGCTGTGTATAAAACCGTAATGCAAGTTCAGATACATTTACTCTGTATATCCAAGCTGTGGAGCGAAGTGCTCCGCAACCCCACTCTATTCCAAACATCATCTGTTCCTGAGTCACAACGGAGACGGTGCAGACCCTGAGAGATGTCAAATTTCATACAGCTTTGCTTCTCGTTTTCTCTCTCTTCTTCACTTTCTTCCCTTGTTCACTCAGCTGTGAGCGGGTGACCTCTCTTCCCTCGTCCCTTACCTGCTCTCACTCTCTCAGCTCCACTCTGTCTGCGCTTCACTGTTTCCGCTGAGGAATGAAGGCGTATCGGGTCAGCCCGGATGCCATTTTCTCTCCATTTAGAGGCCTGCCTTGGAGAATGAAAGCAGAACGTACTGAAGTGGTGTGTTTGGGCGGCACAGTGGTGCAGGATAGCACTTTCACCCCTCAGCAAGCAGGTCCTGGGTTTAGATCCCGGATGGGGCCTCTCCATGTGGAGTTTGCATGTTCTCAGCCTGCCCGTGTAGGTTTCCATCTGCAATCCAAAGACATGCAGGTTAGGCAACTTGGGGGGTGGGGGCGGGGGATTTTCACAGGGCATGGCTGCGGAAGAGCGTGCATGCTCAGTCAACCTAACCCTGTATAAAGAAATGTTAATAAAATAAATAAATACATAAATGAATGCAGTTAAAGGCCCTTTTCCTCTGAGAGGAACATGAAAAACAGCTTGTACAGATTCCAAACAGAAAAGTGTGATTAATTGCCTGCAAATTGAGCTAATGATCATCATCACTCATTCTGGAGTGCACTTTGCATATCATTTCATTGCTGAGACCCTCAGTAATATAATTGCATTAAGCATATCAGAACCCATGTAGTGACCTTTGACCTGCAGAGGGCTAATGGCGCATAACGACTCACTAGACTGCCTAGGAATGTGGAACCAACCAGAACCTGCCGGACAACCCGAGACTCTCACATCTCTCCACAGATCAGTGACTGTCCAGGGAATTCTTCCTCTGCAGCAATCAGCACTGCTGCTGAACTGCATGCCTGTTATCTGCCTTGCAGTAAAGATGGTGAGAGTACTCTTCCAGGATCACTACAGGGGTATTTGGGACCCATCGTAGTTCTTTGGGTAGTTTTTTTTGCGAGACCAACAGGATGGCTGTGCTGATGTCCCTTGCTGAGGGAGAGCCCAGTGGCCAGCGTTCAAAAAAAGAATTACTTCCTTTGTCAATTACTTTCAGCTGCTTGTTTCCTTGTATGAAAAGTCCTCTCCACATAAATCGTAATAATTGTTGTTGCTGTTGCTGTTGTTGTTGGGTTGTTGTTGTATTTGTAAAGAAGTGGGGTTCTTTTTTAACATTCTGGTTTCTGGGCCACGTTCCAGGTTCTGAGCCTTTATTTATAGTGCTATTTCAGTCTAATAACATTTAATATGTAAGATGGCTACCCGAAGATGTCTACCTGTGTTGCAGCACCTAATGGTGTTTGCTAATTATGTTTCCTGGCAACACAGCAAAGCTGCTTGACATATGGAACAAACCACACAGAAAGGAGATGAGCATCCTGTATCTGGTGAATCGGGGATTACCACCCTCTAACTGTTACACAGAACTGGGCCTGACACAGAATACAAAGATAGTGCTCCAAGGAACAATGGCTATAGGTGCTCTCGCCCGTGTGATGTGACACAGCACATTTCAACCAATTACGCCTTCAGGCTGTAGTCATTGATTGTTCACTGTCCATTTTTTGGCTTCCTTTTCCATAAAGCACACAGCATAACTAGGAAAGGGGGTGGGTTCAGGTTAGGCTAGATAACAGGTTTAAAGGAAGCCTCCTCTGCACCAAGGGAACAAAAGATCAAAGCTAGCCGAGCGTAACGTCCTATGACACACAGTGCTTTGCAATTCACAAAGGAAGGAAAGGAACTTTATATTTCTTTCTCTGGCCGCCATTGTGAGAAGTGGGTCAGGTTTCCTGGAGCGATGCGTGAAGGGGTTTGAGTGAGAAATATGAGCTTAAAAAAAAGCCCCGGGGCACATTGTCTTTCCTGAGGCAGTGGGTCACGGAAACTGCCACAGTAAACAATCTGCTGCGCGGGACGCTGGAGGTCTAGTTTAATTACGCTGCCGATGGTAACTTTCCCCTGCGAGATCTCAGGAGGAGCGAGCCACCGTCCAAAAAAAAACAGAAAAAAAAAGAAGAGGAAAAACACCCTGAATTATTTATTCGCTTCACAGACACATTTTATTCAAGGCAGGGACAGGGCTTACATCTCTCCCATTTATATTTACGCAGCTAGCTATTTACTGAATCGATGCGGGTTACGTATCGCGCTTAGCAAGAACCTTTTGCCCACCCTTGTAAATATCACTCGGTATAAGCAGGATGTTTATATAAGAAATTTAGAGTGTAAGAATATATATGCCAGCAGAGCCCCCACCTGGGATTTGAACTGGTAGCCCTCCTTTTACAAGCTCGTTCCCCAAACCTCCGCGTCCATAATGTGCAGAAGTCGTCCTCGTCATGACACGCTAATGAGAACAACTTCAAACTGCCTTTCATGTGCATTTTTCCCCCCTGAGGCAGCCTGGCAGTCCCCGGGACAGGAAGTTAGACTCTGCCATCTCAGCGCTACACCTGGTTGTCCAGGGATGCCCACCTGGGTATTAAAAAAAACTCATGCGAGCATTCATCAAAAACTGAGCATGCCCAGATGGAAAACCAGTCCACATAGCTGGAGTACACAGTTATGGCAGTTTAATGATGGGAATGATTTTAATTGCATTATTCATAACATCATTTGCATTTCCTGTCTCTTCACCTATCCTGGTGTTCATATAGTGGGTTGCGGGCTTCCTGTTTACCCCTGAATCAGAGGGGGGAGGCGGTCTCTGTGGACTTGTGCTGTTTGAGAACGTGATCCTGCCAGCTGCGTGTGCACCCCTGCTGTCTTTCTTCGGAGGATCTTCACTATTTAAAGCTCCAGTAGTGTCCTTTCAAGGTGCTTGCATTTGGTAGGCTGCATATTTTCAATTTCTTCACTTTCTTTCCGTGCCCTCTCTCCTCACTTCTCCTGTACCGACCTCCCCCCACTCTACCCCTGCTGTCTCAACCCCCCCCGTGCTCTCTCCCTTTCATCCCTCTGTATTCCCCACCCTCCTCTCTCTTCACCCTTCACCCCCCTCAGCCGCCGCCCCCGCCTCCGAGCTTAGACTTTCGGGAGTGGGACCGGAATTTCAATTGGCTGAGGAGCAGTGTTTGGAATTCACGCTCGGCCTCTCAGATAAGCTCATAAATGTAATTAGGTGTCCTTTCAATGCTGTTCCTTTCATTTGATGGAAAGTGCAAGTCCTGTTTCCCCCCCCCCCCTCTCTGTCTCCGTCTCTCTCTCCCTCTCTCTCTCTCTCTGTCTCTGTCTCTCTCTCCCTCTCTCTCTCTCTGTCTCTGTCTCTGTCTCTCTATCCTCCGCTCTGTTTGGACGACTTGACATTCTGCAGCTCGGAATGTGACACAAGGGTCTCCTCCAGGGACCGGGGCTCCAGACTGTGAGACGGCACACGCCGGCGTGCCCCACCTGCTGCTCCTGTGAACAACCGCCGCCACAACAAAATGGAAAGGCGGAGGGAAGAGGCGGAGGAAATTTGGGGATGCAGGGTGCGCGCCAGTTTATATATCCGCGCGTCGCACAGACCGCAGCGCAGGAAAGCGAGGGAAATTAAAACTCGAGCGCTCACGAAGCCGGAATAGAAAAACTTTTCTCACGAGAAATCAATGAGCGGGCGGGGGGAAAAAAAACAAAATATTGGCACGTGCGTAGCCTGCAGCTCGCTGCGATGCGCTGGCGCTCCGTGATGAGCAAGTTCCCGCTCAATTAACGCAAAGCGGCGTCCAAATCCGACCAGACTTACTGTGACTGCAACACGCCCCGGTCACAAGAGGGTCGCTTTGTGTTTCTCTGGCTCATGTTTGCCTGAATTGTTTTCATCTTGACCGTTTTGCCCAAGAGTACACAAAAATGCTGGGTTACAGTTTACAGGCCGTGTTGGGTAAAATGCTTTTATCATGTCATTTCACCATTTGTGATTGTTGTGGTTTTCGCTGTTTTCATTTTGTTAGGTTTCTGTTTTGCTTTGGCTGTTTTTACCGCATGCTCTGCCAACTTATTGTGGCTCATTGACCCTTTCCCCTTTGGTGTCTGCAGCCATTCTTTATTAATATGGCCTTTGCTTGTGTTCTACACTGATTATTTTTCTATAACAGCTGCGGTAGAGAAAAGCTAAAAGCTCTGTACAAGCAATGCATTATCTTATGATTTATATAGTGTTTGTGCTCAAATTGCATAAATGGGTGGCCATGAATAGTGAAGAAAAAGCTTTATATATTGACAGATCTATTTTAAATGATGTTATATGAACACGTTAAAAAGTCACATACATGTATATGCATACCTGTACATCATATCTCATATTTTGAACTTCATATTTAACCCATATAATCAGGTATGTATTTTTTTATACAGTATCCCACATTTTTCTTTTTTAAACCCAATCTGGATTTTGATATTCGCTCAGTCTGCCACTTCTGCTGTCCACCAGCTCAGCTGTGCTGTTATTCCTGTGCAGCACTACACTAAAAACGAGTGCTTTTAGCAGGAAAAGCCACCTGCCACCCCTTTTTACATACGTACATGTATACCTTTTCTAGACTGACCTCAGGACGAGAAGAACTTGATTGTGGTGAGAACCAGAGAACTGCTAACGATTATTGACATTTTGCTACGGAGGGACAGTTTGACAGTTAGCCTCATCTCTGGCTCCCATAGTTTATACCGAGTCCCTGAGCTGTGACAGCTAATGTAAGCAAATTAACAGAAGAACACAGCCATTTCCTTTCTCTTAGTTATTATTCCTGGAAACAAATACCGCCACGTGACCTGAAAGGGATTACCGTTCCTCAAAAGCTTCCCTCTGTTGTCATATCAAAGGCGGCATATTACATTCCGAATGCCAGACAAAGCCTGTGTCACGTGACGGAAACCAGAACTACCGTGCGGCGTGTTTGTCACAAATTGCTATTCCGCTGGCTCGTCTGTGACTTCCATTTGGAAATGCTTGCAGTTCCATTGCGAGTAAATCAACATTTTCAGGATTTTTACCCCTAATTTTTATTTTGGAATGGCCAAATCACAATTCTGGTTTTGTCCCATGTACCTTTGGGAGGGCCCTGGGCACTCTCCTTCAACAACTGCTAAATGGCACCAGCTGATGTGCACAGCATTGTGTCAGAGCTGTACACTTCGTGGCACAGGCAAGCTGGAGGTGCCTGCTCCTCCAGAGGGGTCACCCACGTGCAGTGAATCTGGAATATTCCTGCGAATTGAAGCCCTCCCTCCTGCAGCCAAGACTCTGCTGCGCTGCCCCATGGGGTTGCTGGCTACAGCTTGCGCCAGCGTGGTCAGTGTTTGATTTCAGACCACAGGGCATGTCACCGCAGTGACAAATTAGCGCTTTAACCGGACACTGTGCCCAGCAGCCCTGCAATGCATTACTGTTGATGGAGTTCCGGAAAACTTTTCTCTCAAACTTTCTGCATGGCCTTCATTATTTTTTGCAAAGTAGCGTGCGTGAGAGAGGTCCTGTGGCAAATCTGCACATTCACTCGCTTCATTAGCCTATCATTTAAACAAAAATAGCAACTCTTCTGCTACGATGCTGATTATCCATGGGTTTCACATACAGCGCCTGAGGCCAGCATTATTCCTGTGCGTGAACTGTTACTGGAAAGGTGGATGAAACTGTGGTTCCCAGCTATGATTAATCATTGTTAAATACACTTTTTGGTTGTTGTATTTTAGAAAGTAAACATCTATCTCTCGCACTCCTGGGCTTGTAGCCAAAATTCTGTTGTTTTCATTTCGGGGTCAGCCAACATGCTTTCAGCTTAGCTCTGGAAACATCGCTGACTCACAACTTAAGGCGGGGTCAACTTTCCAAAACTTGTGCGCTGTGCTACCTCCAGCCCTGACTACTCTGAATTCCGCAGCAATCCAATCGTTTTATGTGTCACCTTCACTTGTAGGAAACTCTGCAATTGAGGGGAACATTTCGGAAACCGCCTAGTGTCCTCGCTATTCAGGTTGTTGGAAATGTGACATTGGAGGTGCACAAAGGGCACTGTGGTTCAGTGGAGCGATTATCTTGCTTTGGGCAAGAGGGGCTTAGGGGATGTCTGGGCTGGGGGATAAACTGTTGTTGTTCGGTTGTTGTTTTGTTGGAGAGCATGCGTTTGTTTTTGAGATGGCTAGCTCTATTCACCTGTCCGACTTTTTCTCCTGGAAAAATTTCCTGACACACAATATCCATGTTGTACCTGGTGGCCTGTCAGGACCCAGATTTGCCGGCTTATTGCATCTTATTCTTAAGTCTCTAGTAACAGTGATGCGCAATGAGTGAATATTGTTTTTCTTTTTTTGTTTATACATTTTAAAAATGACAATTTTTTGGACTATCAAAATAAATCTGGTTTATACGAAAAGGTAAGGTGTACACATTCATTCGTATTCTCAGTAAATTACATGAAATGGATCTACAGTACCCTGCAATACATTGGCATATTCCTGCCTCACACCCAAGGCACCCTGGGATAGGCTCCAGCACCTCCCACGACTCTGACCAGGATAAGTGGGGATTGATGATGATGGATGGATGTATGTATGGATCTACAGTATATGATGTAGACACCATTTGTATATACTAGTGGTTAAAAGACCATTGCAGCTGAGTGGGTGTGATAAGTTACTTGGGCGAATGGCTCAGAGGAGCATTTCGGGCAGTCGGAGGGTGCTGTAAACCCAGCCTGGTGTAGTGGCAGACACTAACCATAACGCCTGCAATGAGCATCAATTGTAAAGGGCTTGATAAGTATATAATGCAGTCCATACATTTCAGTTGTCCTCATTAGAAATGTCAGCCAGAGGGTGCTCATTACAGGGGGCCTTGGTTTAGCGGACTGGACTTCTCGCTTTTTTAAAGTTCCCATTTTGAATCTGAAATGGAACACAGCCACAGCGGTTGCACCCTAAATTAGGGTTCTTAACCTGAATAGTAAACACATTCAGCTGCTTACAAATATGTAAAATTAATTCAGGGCCTCAAAAGGTGGTTTGAATAATGGAGTTCTGCCTGCCAAGTAAGTTGTATAAATTTACACTGCAGCAAAATTCTCCCTCACCCCTTTAGACCACTGCTGTTTCTTCATTAAAGCGAGAGCTTGCTGTGCCTCACAGAAACTTCCTTAGATCATCTCCCTTCCCTGTATGTTTTCGCTGACTGAGACAGTGGTGCTTTAATTCAGGGCGGGAGTGGAGCGGGCTCGGGGTGTGTGAGCGAGGCTGCCAAAAACCCACGGCCTGATTGAAATCGCTCCCACCCGGCTGATCCGGAATCGGCGCGTTTCCTCTTTTTTGTTTTATTGAGATTTCGTGGGAAAAAATCAATAACGGCGCTACGGCGCTAGCAGTCTGGCTGCGGCCGCTGCCCCCGTCTGGGTTACTACAATCCCACGCTGTAGCGCACGCAATGGCGGCTTGGGGGAGTGGCATGCAAAAATTGAGGAGGGGGGGGAGGAGGGGGGCTACAATTACATTTAATTTAATTAAGGATCTGTTCCGGTTCAAGCCTTCCGCGGCCAGGATTACGCTCCATTAAAACTTGACGGCACGAGAAAATGGAATTGAAGGCCAGGCAGCTGCATGAAGGTGGTGCCCAGTGGGTTTATATATACAGGCTTCTGACAGTTTGTTGTGGGGAGATATACCCTTGATGCCTGCCTGTGTGTGCCTGAGAAACAGAAGTCAGGGCATGAAAGACGACCTTGTTGAGCAGAGGCTGCGTGTCGCCGTACACACCAGCCAGACAGCGGGCTGAGTGTGTCGCTCTTCTGTGTGTTTGGGTGAACTTCTTGTGCCTAAAAACATTCACCCCTACAACTAATATTATGTGGACTTTGTTGTATTATCCTGCTTTCTGTCCAGTTGAAAAGCTAGCTGCCTGCATGTGTGTTATTTGTTGCCTTGGTGTATGTACCATAAGGATGAGTAGGTTTAATACATGCAAAACTGTGAAATTTTATAATGAATAAACTTGCACACCTACATTTAGTGTGCATCAAATGTGATTTTACAAAGCCGGCACTGGTGAATCTTGCAGTGAAACTAGTACACAGTTGACGGTCTATGCATATGATCTACCTTGTGAGATTTTTCAAGACTGGCTACAATTGCAGAAGGAATAATTGAGCATGTTTCTATCCTTTGGAGAAAGCTGATCTTAACTTTGGATCAGTCATGAGAGTACTGACATGGCTGCTGTAATTGTTGCCAGAAGATATTGTTGGCATCAGAGATTATAATTTGAACGGGGAGCGTATTTTCTGCTTGAGTGTCACTCTTGAAGATGGGGAAGAAAAAAAGTATGCACGCAAGTAGTTATGCTGTGCTGGGATGCTGTATATTGGGGTTTCGGTCTGTTATTTTAAATTCAGTGTTGTTTCTGCATGTGCAAGCCACATTTCTAATAGTCGTTGTAATATTTAAAAGTATAATATGCAGCTGTATGAATTCATAAATACATTTATTAAATACCCTACAAACCAGAATGAGGCACATTTTTCCCAAGACTTGTTTTACATTGCAACAGACTTAGTACTACCATCTCTCTTATTAAGAATAGCTTAGTTATACATGATGTACATTTGCACAGCTTTCACTAGGAAGGTTTTTTTTCCCTACAGAGTTACTAGTGCATGTAACATCTTACCAGGACTTGTGGTAGAAGCTGTGACCTTAAGGGTATTCAAGGCATGGCTTGACACTGCTGCATGTTGATATGGACTTTTATACCTATGAAACTTTCTCATGCTCTCATGTTTACTGAAGCACTTGCAGCTCAGCAAGCTGAACCCCAGAAATTTGTGTAGCAAATCTGTTTTTTACTCTGCTTTTATGCCACACTGCGTTTAATTACAGAAACTGCCAGGCGCCATGTCAGGTAGCTCTCTGATCCGCCGATCGAATTTTAAACAGCACACCGCATCACACTCACAAGTGGAGTGTGTGCGAGAGGCTTATGGGAGAATCCGATACGTGGCTGTGATTGTGACATCATCAGGAATTGCCTCTCTCCGTCCCAACGTGCCTCATTGTAATGGGTCGCAGATAATTCTTACAACTGCTGTTAGTAACCAGTCCCTTTAATTTGTGTGTGATGACTAGTCACACCAACGTGGGCAGCAGCACTAATGGGGCTTGTTTTCAATTGAGCAGTCAATGGAGAGGACAAATGAGATTAGAGTCAGGCGGTGAACGAGCATCCATATGCTCACCAGGTAGGGCTTCTGACAGAGCACCTGGCCTTGTACGCCCAGCACAGTGGCTCGGAAATGAGGAGGAACAGATCGAGGAAAAATAAATACTTTTTAAAAAATTTTCCTTACAACCTTTCTAAGGTATGGCCTCTGGTGGGGGTTTTCATCCTCATCAGTACCTCAGACTGCACCCCTCCATAAATCCACTTCACATCAAAAATCCATCCGACCTCCAAAAACAAACAGTCAGTTTCAAGTTAACCAGGGAAAGAACTGAGGAGGAGGGTACAGGTACTGAAACAGGCAGTTCTCCCCTGTCCCTATCAACAGAGTCATGTTTTCTCACATCTCCAGTATCAGACTCATGGTAGCATGCTGAATTTTAAAAAAGCCATGTTTCATTATTGATCACTGCACATACATTATTGATGCACACACACATGTACCTGTACGTACAGATTGTTCTTTTTGGCCCTTAAAGTAAGTGGAGCTACATGTAGCCATCTTCTGTTAGTAAGAATACCGTTTTGATCTAATCATGGTGCTTTTTTGGTCACGCAAAGCAATTGTTTGTTGGTTCTTGCGAGACAGTGACTGAGTGCATCATTTGTAATGCGACTCTTCAATTCCATTATACGATTCTTGGAGACCCACTCCCTCATCACTCACTGCACGACAGTGATTCAGTGCTTAAAATATGGCTGATTTAACCGAAAACACCTTCCACATGATAATAGACCTTAATTTACCAGGGAACTGTGTTCATTTAGAGAAATATAAATAACAGGGGAGATAAAAAGAGAAAATGAAAGGAAAAATTCAGAAACAGTGGCGTACTTCTGATACTTTTTTAATCGGCTCAGTCAGGTTTTGCCAATCACACGCGGCTCTTGATGATTCTTCAGTGGGAGGTGACAGTGCACACTGAGGAGGAACAGTGATGAACCTGCCTAATCCCTTTTGGCAGAAATCTCTACGCAGATTCTTTATTCTGCAGGCCCTGTGCACTCCTGCACTGCTGTACAACCCCCCCTCCACCCCCCCCCCCCCCCTCCGCGGGGCAATTGTGCTGCCCAGCTTGGCATCCTGGCTTCAGCATAGAACACTCGCAATTCACAGCCAATGCTCTCCCTGCTAGGGAGGTACTGCGCTGAACCAAACATTCACAAACAATGTGGTCAGATGCCATCGATGGGTCTGTAAGAAAATTTGCCAAGTGTTTGAATGGAGAGCTGCTAACTCTTAGCTTCTCTTCCATACATTGTATGTTACTGTATATGCACATAATGTAATCTTCTTCAAAAACACTTTACCTTGCATTATGAAACTGCTACTATATTGTGAGGGAAGACCATATCTGAACAGTAATTTGCTTAAAATTAATTTGATATTTTCTGCTTGATGTATTTAAATTTGGTGCTGTGCTCAGGGCAGTTTTTAACAGGTGTACCTTTGAGTGGTTAAATAATGTACCTGCATATGCACCTGAAAAACGGTCTACCCTAAGCAATTACAGTATCTCTTTGGTGTAATCAGAGTCCGTTGGCACATGGTCAATCTGACTAGCGTAGAGTCAGGGAGTGATGCATTTGCAGTTTCTTGATTACTGGTGCACTTTGTGATTGCCGTTATAGTGCTTTTCCTTTTGGCTATTGTGGAGCCACCCCCTTTGGGGCACTTGATTGGGTATTGTGTGTTTATTGTAGCTTCCTGTCGCACGCGAGGACACTTCAAAGCATTTCAGCTTGAAGGTAGTTTCTGTGTCTGAACGGCTGTCATTCAAGCCTCATTATATGCGCTGTAAACATGAGCTGCAAATGTAAAATGAATACACATTCTTGCGATGCCGTCGTGTTAACCTGTGCCTAAGCTGACGGACTGAAAGAGAGGGAGACCAGACTGTTGTCACATGCTACGATCCCCTAGTAGAGATGCGCTACATGTAGGATAGCTACATCCCGGGCAGAATGCCCCGCACGCCATTACGCGATGGCGGCAGCCGAGCAGCCGAGCAGCCCTTTAGCGCTAACGCGGGGTCAGCAGCTGTGACACGGCGCGTTGTGACCCTGTCCAGCCTTCGTCTCTTTCGCCGGCGGTGCTTTCTGTGAGCTCCCGCCTCCAGAGGGGGGGGATTTCCAGAAGCCGCTTTAATCTAGCAGCGCTCAGACCTCCTTTGACCAAGTGGATCTCGTCCAGGAATCTTGGCGTGCGTAACGAGCAGCAGATTTCTGTGCTGCTTTCGTGCAGTATCGGTTGTGACTCTCAAGGCCAGATTTACTCTTGAGGCATTCGCTATATCGCGGCTCTGTTGCGGTCGCGGATACCAACACATTAACACATTTTACCAAAACTGGTTCTATTTACGCAAACAAATTCAAAGCCCTCATTCGCAAATTTGCACCCATAAAAAGGGTCAGAAACAGTAAGGGATACTTACACATTAAAAGGCGCCGAGAAATGGTTGCAGAGGAACCAGACACGAGCGAGGGAAGCGAAAGAAAAAAAAAACGTGCATTTCAGGAAATAGAGGTGATGGTCAACGAGGTGTCGCTTCATAACACCATATTATAGCATAGGGGTACAACACCAGTGGAGAGGATATAAATTTGGATTGACATCACAAAATTAATTCATCAGGTATAATAAAGCAAACGGAGGATGTAAAAAGATGGCATGATGTTAGGTGGCGTACTAAAAGATAGACTTTACGAGTACAACAGACACAGGTGGTAGTCCAACTAAGGAAAGAATATTAACACTGACAGAACAAATGGTGGAAAACCCCTGTATAATGAGAAAATTGTGCATGTGGAAGGAATAAACATGGATGAACTTGTGGTGGGAGAAGGAGCATCTGAAGGTCAAGCTGCCAATTGCTTAAATTCAGAACTGTGTTTTTATACTGTTCGCTGATAACTTCAGTAGAAGTCTTGCGTCCTTTCAATAAGGCAAACATAATTTCACTTTATATCTGAAAATAAACGAGAAGTGATTAGTGGAAATGTGTGGAACAAATCTCATTTCCAGAGTGTTAAGCATCAGAGGATGCATTCGTTCATCTTCACCCCATGCAATCCACAGGGGAAACTGATTTGACTTCAGAAGATGGTGTGTACAGCCTGGCAGCCTGTGAAAGAGGTGTCAGGCTATATCAGTGCAAATTACCACCTGCTCTCAGGAGTTCTAAGAATTCTAAGAATTTTCATGCATAGAGGGGAGTCACAATTAATGCATGCGTTAGTAAATTAGATGGACTAATTAATTGGCCTAATCTCCGGCCTGTTTTAGCCTGTTCACTCCAGGTATACATATGCATGAACACATTTAACTATGCATTGATATATTTTGTGACCTTTGAAGCAGCTACCTTTGCATCAGAAAAGCAGTCCAGTCCATTAGTAAATATTTGTCTGGCTTGGTATAGGCTCACGGGTCATGCTGAGTGCACCATATATCAAAGAACGCTATGCTGGATGAAGTAAATGGATCTCTTCATTTAACGAGACAATGCTATGGCATTTCATTCTCTGTTTCTGTTCATGAGATGAAAAAAGCTTGAACCTCACTTGTTTTTTCCAGCCTTCAGAATCAGTGCGATTACCGGCGGAACTCCACGGACCGAGCGAACGTGCGAATGCGCCGCTGGACGCGCGCAACGCTGTACCCCTGAACAAAAAGAAAACCAAACGCGCGCCGCCCTGCTTGATCAACTGCTGCCGCGGCTCCTCTGTTGCGATAATTGCTGTGAGATTTATTTTGGGGCGTGCTTCCTGTCTTCCTGGAATGTGTTTGTGGGCGCTTGGCTCAAGCGCTCGATAGAAATTAGCAGAACAGTCGCCTTTGGGAACAGCAGTTTGCATGAGAATCGCTGTCTGGTTTTCAGTGTTTTTGGAAAAACTCTGGTCTCCAGGGGTGCTGGTGACCCAGTTTGGGACTGTGTGTGTGCGTCTGTGCAGTGTGTGTGCGTGTGTGTGTGCATGTCTGTGTGTGTGTGTGCATGTGTGTGTGTACGGGGGTGTGTGTGTGTGTGTGTCTCATTGCGGGAGGCAGCTCAGCACATATATATCAGGATAAATCAAGGCGGAGAGATCGTACTGCACTGTAGGTGAAGAGGGGCTTTAAGATGCGTGAAATGGGAAACAAATGAAACAAAGCAGCTGCTAGCCTGCCAGATATGGACACGCAGTCCGTCTGCCAGCAGGAGGTTCTCCGCTCCGCTGCCGTCCAGAGGGTGGCTAACATCTGGCCATTCCACCGCATCATCAGAATGCGCCCGGGCAGACCTCATGTGATTGCATTCCAATATCCTGGGAGTTGATTCCAGAATCACTAACGGACCTCATAGAGCTGTGCCTGATCGCTCCTGTACAGGATTGCTGATTTAGGAGTTTTACCTTTTTGCTCATAATGGACAAGGTTAAGATATGGATAGTAGAAACCTGATATCCTAGTTCAGCACTCATATACCCTATTTTCATAAAATAGCTATTTGGGATTTAGATCCCTGTTTTTTCCACTTATAAAGTGAGGAATTTCCTGGGTTGTTCCCATTTTACTAAGGAACAGAGAACTTTTTTGGGACATTCACATGCTGTTGTCACATGAATGTACTGTATATGTATATGTTGTATAGTGTCACTTTTGCACAATTGAAAATATTGAGATTCAGCTCAAAAACAACTTTCTCTAAAATGGTAAAACATTTACACATGTAAATACCATGAAATAAAAGCTGATTGTCTGTACTTTTGTCTCACATCCCTTCCCCGGTGTGTCCCACCTGGGTGTACAGTATAGGAGCCACTAGCCACTAGTCTGCCTGAAATGTTGCTCACAGATCACATGCATGCGCTGGAAACTGTGAAATAAAAACACAGTAAAATTTAAACTCATTCTGCACTCATTTTATGCCTTAAGGTTTTTCTGAATGAACTCACTATCACAATACATAATTCATTTAATTTCAATGCCTGTGGAAGCTGCATTATGCATGGGTTGTGCTTGCATCTTCAGTTCAGCCCACTACAGGGCTTTGACTCTGAGTTTGGGGACCCCTGAATGTTAGGAGCAAATGTGCATAAAAATGATGAGGGCGGGGGGAGTGTTCTGATGTCAATCAATCAAACACATTTTATTTTTTATATTCATATTTTTCAGTGAATTTGTCACTAATTCCCTGGAAGAAAGATTGGAAAGATCAGACCGTAGTGCTGGAAAGATCCCGTGGGATAAGAGGAATGTAAGATTTGCTACTATTGTGTGTGCGAATGAATATAAGAAGCACGGGGGACTGTTAGAGTGCTGGGACTCTGGTTCTTGGTTTGATTCCAAAGTATCCTGCTGTTATACCCTTGAGCAAGATATTTGATTCAGCGCAGTATCCAGCTCTATCATTGATAATATATGATATAATAATATGTATGCTGGCTATGTAATACGCCTCGGACGAAGATGCCAAATAAGCAAATGGTCACTGCAGCATTGTCCCCTAATGGTTCGAGCCAGCTCATGCCTTCATGCTGCATTGACCAATGGAGATGAATAAAAAAGTAAATTATAAAAAGTAATTGAAAATGGGAAATCTTTTCAAAGTTTTTTTTTTTTTTCCTTTTTTTCTTAGGTATCTTTCAAAAATAATTGCCATAGTAAGGGGTGGAAGCATGTATAGCCTGCATGTAGCCTGCGTATAGCCTGCGTGTGGCCTGCGTATAGCCTGCGTGTGGCCTGCGTATGGCCTGCGTATAGCCTGCGTATGGCCTGCGTGTAGCCTGCGTGTAGCCTGCGTATGGCCTGCGTATGGCCTGCGTATGGCCTGCGTATGGCCTGCGTATGGCCTGCGTATGGCCTGCGTATGACCCCGGTCCACACTCTCGTCTGGGGCAGCAGAGAGATTAGACCCATGCCTGGTAACGGTTCAGAACGAGCGTCTATCTCATCAAAGAGCTTTTGCATGCGGGCTAGCCTATGCCAGAGGAAATGCTCTGAGACGCCTTTATGCGGGCTGCTGTAAAACGGACTTTAGGCACAACAAAAATAAAAAAAGAGCACTTGATGAAATGCAAGGACAAATTAGCTCGTAACTGTTAAACGATAGCGGAAAACGATAAAATGTCCCGCCCCTAATGCGGACAAAGTGATGGTGTACGGGAGGGGTGTGTGACAGGCCTGGTCGTGCGTGTGCGTGTGCGTGTGTGTGTGCGTGTGTGTGTGTGCAGGAGGAGCAGAAAATCAGCGACACGTGTGTATACCGCATGTGTCCCTTTAATTGTCTTTGTTCCCGGGCCTCTCACTGCGTTTCCGTTTACATACCCCCATCTTTCAGAGCAGTCTTCTAATCTTTTCCGCGGAACGCTCGCGTGGATCGCGGCATCGCGCGCCCCGCAGCGCCCACGCAGCGCCGCCCCCCCCCCCCCACCCCCCCGTCCCTCCCCGTTTCAGGAGCCCGCTAATCACTGGGGCCGCTTGTTAGCAAGAGCTAATCATTAGGAGTGCAAAGGACAGAGGACGGCTAATTGCTTTACGCAGTCATCAAGGTGACCATCGGCTCGGAGGGGGGCGAGAGGTCTCCTTTGCTATGATTGGGCACGACACAAAGCAAAAAAAAAAATGCTGTGGATTGGCCAGCAACTAAGAGCAATTTACAAACAGTTGTAATTTAAAATGGAAGTGATTTTCTCGAGCAGAAAGGATTTCTGTTTTACCAGCCGAGGCCAAATAACAGTTGAGGGCGAAAAAATTGTAATGAGGTCAGGTGAAGTGACCACATCGCTGGAAAACTCGCCCTGTGCTCAATCACATGGGGAAACCGCAAACGACAGAAATGAAAACCTGACCATGTCGGAACACGTGCCCCAGAAGCTTCTCCCCTGTCCCCTGGTAGCCTCACGGCTTCTGGCTGGAGTGCGTCCCACAGGAGCCCCTCCAGCTCAGTCTGCCCTGCCACATACCCGGGGCCTATATCCACAACCGTAGGTAGGTTAGGTCCTTTGAGATTATTTGTAGCTTATTATATTTGTTTTTCTTTACTAATGTTCTTATCCGGAACAACATACTCTTCATTTACATGCAGTAGCTCAATATTTCGCTGAAGGAATTCAGGTGCCTTGCTCCAGGGGACAATGGCAAGCGTCCAGCTGGAATGTGAATCTGCAACTTCCGAGTTAAAGCAAGGACTTTTTGCTTTTATTTCTCCTGCAGTGTAGTAACATTTTGAAACCAGCCAGCTACAGTTTCGCCTGTCAGTTGTAGCCTTTAACCTGTCCACGATCAGTCAGTTTTATGAAATAGTTACACGTTTATTGCAGTTCTACAATATAATGACATCACAATTTAGATGTTCAGTCTCTTGCAGCCTGTTGCAGGTGTTGCATAAAGACGTCAAACAATTTCCCATTTTATTGAGGTGATTCTCGGCCAGAAGGAGGCTATGCTAGAAGGCCTTCATTAAAACTGTAGGGGTCTCTGCCCTGTGCCACGCACTGCTGCCACGTGGCAGGTTTATAGTGGAAAGGTTCGGCGGGCAGAGGGCTCCAGAGCCATGGCTGTGTGGGCACACGATGCCTCGGTGCTAAGTGACAGGTTGACGACGCTCGTTTCTGGGTTAAAAGTTAGTGGAGACTGTGGCCATGGAGAGTGAAGGGGGCATCTTCCTCCCTGTAGGATTGAGAGTGCCTGTGATATCTCTGCAGTTTATCAGCCTGGCCAGAGCGAGGAAAGGCCCTTCACCAGAACAGCGCAGAGCTCCATATCTGTACTTCACTAAATCACACATCCTACATTCTACTAATGGCCCCTAATAGAAACTTGGTGATAAAACAAAAGTAATAACTATAATCATCATTGTCATTATCATCATCATTCAAGTTGTTATTAGGGTTCCAATCACAAAAAGACTGTACCCTGATTGTAAATTGTTAGGATTATTATTCTGCTGCTAGAAATGATCTGTGACTCTGGGACACCGCTGCGTGAAATCATAGGCTTGTACAGAGCATATAATTTGACCGCAAGGGGGCGCTATAGCAAATCACTGTAGAACCACTTTGCCCGTTTTCTGCTTAAGTTCTGATTGCATTTGGTGCATTCGTTTTAAAACGGAATTATGTCTAAACAGCATTTGAATCTGATTATAGATTTACAGGTACATGTAGTACAAATACAATTCAATTGTTATTGGTCACAGGGTAGGTGCATTTTCCTTTTTGCAAGTCGGTCAAAGTGCTGCAAAATATTTCCTTGTTACACGTGACACCAATCTTTGCTGTGGAGGGTATTTTTGTGCTGGCGAGTGTTCATTACCTTGGAACTGCTGCTCTAATCCTGGAATAATAATAATAATAATAATAATAATAGTAATAATAGTAATAATAATAATAGTAATAATAATAGTAGCAAGGTGACCATGCTCTGTTCTGTGCAGCACTGTTCAGTACATGGCTGAGGGTTTCTATAGTATCGTCTTTGGGCTCTTCCCTGTTGGAAATCCCTAAGGTCTGTTTGTAGTCTGTTCTGAAATACCATTCTGAAATGAGTTTGATTGTGATTGTCTGCTGTCTGTGGAAACAGTGAGATATTGAAATTATGAAATGGCCTCTCTGATGCTGTCTTTGCAGAAATCCCTTTGTGTGATTGTGTGCGCACGGGCATTTCCTGTTGCCACTTTGCCTTCCTCTTGACTGTTTTCATTTTTCAAATCATTAAATTATGACAACAGCTGCTCTCCCCGATGCTCTTGTTTGTATAATTCTGGGTGAGGATATAGGTATTGATTAGCTTTCTCGCAATATTTGGCATTGATTCACCTTTCTTCTTTTCAGTCATTCAATTTTTGTTGCAAAATTATGACTAAAGTTGTTTGTTTTTTTTGCCAGACATGCTTTTCTGAAGGAAACTGAGCAAGGACGTCAGTTTTGATTGTTAAATTTCTTGAATCACGATAAATAAATCGTCTACGGAACGGATATTCAGAGATAAAATGGATCTTTTTAAAATGCCTTGATACTTATAGAAAATATAAGCGCCTTAAAATGTATTGCTTCCCTTTTTATCACCAGAGTAATGAGATGTTCAGCAAGGACATCTTTTTTTCTCGATCTTTTGTGACATCTTGGCGTCCCGCCACCTCCTAATTGCCGTGAGTGGTGTGTGGCAGGGCAATGTGACTCCCCTGTGTTAATCACATCAGTAAAAAGAATATGGATGTGTGCGTGTAGAATGCGCTTCTCCTTTTGATATTAGCCTAGCCAAGCAGAAGATGGATTTTTAAAATAATCTGGGATGGTCACTAATAGGAGTATTATGTAATAACACATTGTTAGGAAAAGAAAATAAACTATTTATTTATTTATTTATTTTCCATGGCAGGTGTGTGCGTGTGTCCTTGAGTGAGTAGTGATTGGTCACAGAGGAGTTATATATATATATATATATATATATATATATATATATATATATATATATATATATATATATATATATATATACATTCAATCCCGTTCGCCAGGATCAGATTGTGGCCCTCCCTAAGCTGATGTTCCCCAAAAAGAGCGCTGCTTGACCGTGTGTCAGAGATTCGGACTAGAGCAAGCTGTGGTTCATCTGGAGCAAACGCCACAGCCAGAACAGGGCGAACATGTCCAGGTTTGAGGAGAGATCTGAGGGACGCGTATCCAGCCAACATGGAGAAAGGTCCTATCTCCTCCACGGGGTCTTTATTGCTTCTCTGTGCTCCAGCGGCGTGTTGATCCAGGCTACAGATTTCTCTCCGTCGACCTCCGGCAAGCTGAATGTACCATTTACCTTCTAAGAGAAGGAAAGAACTGTATCTCCCATCTCGTATCTTCCTGGAAAAAAATCAATATTTGACTATGCCGTTTCAGATCTGAAGTGCAAACATCTCACAAGCTCTGGTGGAAATCCATGGTGGTGAACATTTTCCTTTTTCTGGCCTCTCTGTAGAAGGAGGACTTTAGCTGGCTCTGTCTCTAGGGTATACGTGTGAGCCTGTGTTCATCTGTGGTTGTGCATGAACACGCGTGCATGTGTTGGTGGCATGTCTGCACACGCACACTCAGTTTATGGACAGTGTCTTGAGGAGCCTCGTCAGAAAGGCTCAACTCTTTTGAACAGTTAGAGGAAGCACCGCCCACCTGTTCTTTAACGAATCACCTAACAAGAGCCTGCGTGTTTGACAGGGGCCCCGGCGCATACACAGTTTTGTCTTTACCTTATGCATTATCAATCCTTTCACACTAAATGAATTGCATTTTCGATATAGGTAGGAAGAGTGCAGCCAAGCTGTCACCGAGCAGCTATGAGGCAATGAGAATGAGAGTCCATTACACAGACAAGACGCACGGCACAGCTTCAAATCCCTGTCACCAGTCATCTGTCATTTTAAAGCGCTGATTCTTGTTAAAAGCCCATTTTCAAACTATTACACACCCTGGTGGGTAACGCAGCAGCGCGGCTTTGTAGCGCCACGCTGCAGTCAGTGCCGTGACATCGACCCACTGAACACTGCCGTAATAATTAACCTCCTCCTGCTATACTGTATTGAACTATTGAATGCTCAGTCAGTCCTGTAATCCTACCGAACATTCAGCCAGTCCTGTAATGCTGACAGCACTGAGTAATGCAGTATTGAAACACTGGGCCATTGAACTCCCTGCTGGTAGTACCATAGTACCGAGTACTGAACACTGTGCAATTCATACTGTAATACCCAGTTGCCACTCAACCACTTAACATGTTCACTACTGACTGATAGTAAAGTTATACTGAGCCAGAGTACTGCCAGGGCTGTTTGAGTTAATCTCAGCGGCATTGGTACTAACTGAACACTCACTCGGCTGTCAGTACAGCTGTATTGAGCAAATAAGCAGAGCGCAGTTGGTATTGCAGTCATTGCTGTAACAGAGCAGCAAGTGAACAATGCCATCAATACTTTATTACTGTGTCAAACAATGCTGCAGTGTAGTACCGTGCAGTCTGCTGTCTGTACTGTAGCACAAAACCACCGAGCTCTCAACAGTCAACACTCATCAAGAATCAAATAAGCAAGACCGTTCTCTAGCTAGCCCTTTTTTGATAAGCATCCAGAAAAGTGTCAGTGCAAAGGGAATGGGCCCAGTTCTGCGCAGGTTGATTATTGCAGTGCGGAAGTTAATAAAGCAGTGAATATGGCAGCCCGAAACGGCATTTACCGTTAAGCTTGCTGACATTTCACTTGGTAAACAGCCATTTGCCTACCGATTGCCCTCAGTGTTGACTGTAGATTCCCGATAACCTCATTATCTCTGTGACGGAGCAGGTTTTGTCCCTGCGTTTGGAGGGAGGCGAGCTATTGTGCTGCTCTACCATTTCCAATCACGCACTCTCCGTCCAAACTCCACAAACAACAGCGTGAAAATCAGCATGGTACCATGTGTTTTTTTTTTTTTAACTATTGGAATTGCATGGTGCCATCACACTGACAGAGCTCAGAAGTAAGGAAAGCAATACCACAGGGCATGATTGTCTCTGGCAGAGCAATCTGCATCCACCAGGCAGAGATAATCTACACAACAGACTTCAATTTTCAGGACAAGAGATTCTCCCACGAGCGCGAGTCCAGTATCGGTGATTCATTCATCTGACAGGAAAATGCAGATATTATCGTCAGAAGAGAATGTGGTAAATACGCCAGGCTTCGTGCCGTCAACCAGCTAACTAATGGCTGACAGGTGCAGGAAAGGAGGTTTTGCAGTTCCCTTGCGGTGGGGGAAAAAGAAAAAAAAAAAAAACAGGACAATGCTCGCTTTGGGAAGAGCTCCTGTGAAGTGTTGTGCCTTTTGCATGATGCATGTTTGTAATTTTGTTGTCCTTCAGCCTCTCAAGCACCGTTGGCTAGCGCTGGAGAAACAGAAAGACAAAAACATCGGGCAACACCACAGCCTCTCAGAGAACAGCTTCACTTCAAGAATGGATGAGACTTAGAAAGGGCTATGGGAAAACATTAGGGCTTGGAAGTTACTGTTTTTTTTTTTTTCTTCAGCACAAATAAAATGGCATCTCATTATCCTCAAAGTAGCAGCAGATTAATTACGATGACAGTGACAGATGGCTCGTTGCTGTAATATCGAAGGCTTGTGTTTCCCCTTTTTTTCGTTTCTTGTGTTTTCTTGTCCCCCACCCCCTTCTCCCCCTCAGAGTTTAAAGGTAGGGAATTTTTTCAGTAGCGAATATTGTTTATGCACTATCCATTTGTTCTGTTCATTATAGTAATTAGACTGTATGTAGAGTAACATATTTTGTGTCATTTACCTCTGACTAAATTACACTATTGTGAATCTTAGAATCCTGATGTCTTCAAAGCCAGAACAATATTCTCCCTTTAATCTATTATCTTCATTAGTTGAACTGGGATGTGACATTTCTGCTCAACCAGCTGAGTCATGGACAATGTGACTCATCACTGTTAGTCTGTGAAGTTGGTCGCAGATATGTGTGTCTGCTCGCTTCTGTTTCACCAGTATTTCTAATGCAAGGCAATATAACCAGTTGTTATAAATTTAATGAATTAAAGTTGTTGAGTGGTTTTGAACACTTATATATATATGTCTGCGGTCTATGTCTGTAGATAAAATAAATTGCCTGCAATTTTGTGTATTGTCCGGGCTATATGTGTGCAAGTGCTTCATCGGGGTCTTTTCTAGCTCACAATAGTGCTTAGGTGGTGACTTTGTGGCAGCAACTGCGGTCGGTCTGGCTGTACTGGCATCGTCAACTGGATGTGTTGTCTCTCTATATTTGGGCATATTTAGAATATAAAATTCTGGTCTTCAAGAGACCACCACAATGTATTGAGATGGGCTATAAAATATTTAATGCATGACAAAATTTTTTAAAATTTAATTCAGTATGTATTGAAGGATTACATATTGTAAGTGCCCGAATTGGGGAGAAAATATAATCTATACTGCAGGATTTACGCATTGTAAAGGCATCATTCTGCAGGAATAGTGACATTTGGAATTGCAATATGTATTGAAATGCATTTAATGTCAATGCAAGCAGGGTACACTATTAATTTCCCTTTTAACTTAATGAATCCACACAAATACCATCTTTATTAGAATCATTTTTATGCATTTTCTTGAAGATTGCTAGCTCTAACTTGTTGGCACTGGTGCTACTTGTACCTTAAACAACATTAAAGGCTTTTCAGATTTTTATTTCTCAAACCTGCACAGGTAGGCAGAAACTGTGTAGGTTAATGATAGTACAGTAGAATTAATTTAATTGCATAATGGATTATAGCATAATTTGGGTATTTGCATAGAATTGCCAAATCCAAACCCATTTCCCATTTATTCCATTGTAAAGAGATTATATATCTGCACAAACCAGTCAAATCAAATTGCGTTGATAGTGAACACACGGCACATGGTTGTCTGCACACTGTCTCATTCTTTTATGCAACTGAGCGGATTCTACTTTAGTTATTTTAGTGTGTCTAAGGTTCCACATAAACTTGAAAGCAGTCAAAACTTGAACTTGAAATGCAGTATCATTCACGGCCAAATTATACCAATAAATGCACAGACCATTTCTAATTGTTTTACAGGTGTTTATTTATTTATTTTTATTTTTGTTTTTTGGTGTGCGATTTATCCCGTAGGCGGCCTGAAAAAACACTTAGGCGGCCGGCCTAAGACATTTCAATTCCGGGAAAAACCCTGGTTTTGATTTCATGCTTCACCCAGCATATACATTTTCCACTTTGTTAATACTACTTGTGTACAAACATGAGAGAGGAGAAGAGTTCAATCAAGGCCCTGCTAGTGCTGATTACTTCTGGGCCCCCTACTGTGGCCAATTAAACATGATGCCGATATGATCCCATTAGATTTGCCCCGGGAAGGAGGTTCTCAAGTCAGAACGGTAACTCCTAACTCTTCATCAAGCAATTTCGTAAGTAGATTGGGTACTTTGACTGCCACAAAGTGTTTTAGGATGTTGCAGAGATGGCATGGCCCTACGCCAATATTTAAAGGACAGTTATGACAGTTTGTGAATTTGATTTTGTGGCTGCCACACCATTGTCACCTTTTACCGTATTGTACCATTTTTTGTAACACTTTCTATGAGTGGTTCTTCGTAAGAGGTATATAACTTCTTTATAAGCACTACGCTGGGTTCATTTCAGTAACAGTGAATATGTATATTGTGTGTGCCACTTGTAGTCATGGTAATGTACCTTTCTGTGTCAGTGGTGACAACACAGCATATTCCTACTTACTGTTCTTGATATGAGCATTCATGAAACTTTTTGTGGTAGGGGTTAAGGTCCTATTCACTCATTGTGAGTAAGCTGGCTCTTATAAAGTATCTTTTTTTTTGTTCTTAACATTTCTTCACAACTTCAGTTCTGCGGTTAAACTGAGGAATCACAGTTATGCTATGCCATAGTAGCACCATGACTGACTATAGTGGCCAATTATAATTGCACAAATCTGGCCAACCAATCACTTATAACTTGGCAAAGATCTCTTCTGCCACACAGCTGTGGATGAAGAAACAGTGGGCAAATCAGAGGTAAAAATCCACAGATGTACTTGACAGGTTGTAGGAATCCCTTCGGTGTATTGACGTTACAGATTTCCTGGTGAAGACAGACTCATGCAGGATGTGTGCCGTCTCAGCCAAAATCACAGAATCCAACCCTTATTCTTTCGCACCTTTCCCTGGCCAAGATAAGACAAGGTGTCTGAAGTGTCTGTGCTAGTCACCGGTTGACAGGATGGTGGGGAGACTACAGGGGGGTGACAGCGCACACAGAGTTTTGTTTTTCCCAGCTCAAACTCCCTGGGCCCATGCACTGCGCCAGACTCATTTTGCGTTAGTGTTCACGCCGGCGCCACTTTAACTGAGCAGGGACCGAACCCTCGACCCTTCGCAATCACACGGCGCAATCAGACTCCCAACAAGAGACACATCAATTCCTGCTGCACACTTGCGCAATTTACCCTGACCTCTCACGTGGGCAAACGCTCAACCTTCTGAGCGTTTTCTTCGCAGTTGCACAAGATTCAAAAGCATTCCTGACACTCTAAAGCCTGTTTCTTAAATGCGTGCCCATTGATTTGTTGTCCAGAACATGAAACTCGGTAGGTAAGATGCATGCAACCGTGGGCGAAGAAAATGTCCTTCATGGCTTCCCTTGCTGAGCCTTTTCATGAGCACTTTTGGTTAGGTGTGATGCAGAATGCCTGCAAAAGTGTTTTTGTTTTTTTTTGGCCAGTCACCACCATGGCACCGGTGGAATGAGGAGAAGCACCAGTCACTAAGATACTTTTGGCCATGTAGTGTATGTGGACACCCCAACATCATACCCATATGGGCTTGTTTTTAACATCTAATTCCAATCCCATGGGCTATAACAGTAAAGGGGGGACCACTCTTTTGGGAAGGCTTTCCACTAGATTTTGGAACATGGTTGTGGGCATTCGCTTCCATTGACCCACAAGAGCATTAATGAGGTCGGGCACTGATGTTCGTTGTAAGGCCTGGCCCACTGTCGCCGTTACAGTTCATCCCAAAGGTGTTTGATGGGGTTTAGGTTAGGGTTCTGTGCAGGCCAGTCAAGTTCTTAAACACCAAACTTGACAAACTATTTCTTTATGGACCTTGCTTTGTGCATGGGGGCATTGTCATGCTGAAACCTTAAAGAGCCTTACCCAAACTGTTGCCACAAAGTTGGAAGCGCACAATTCTCTAGAATGTCATTATATACTGTAGAATTGTGATTTCCCTTCACTGTAACTAAGAGGGCTCACCCAAACCATGATAAACAGCCCCAGACCATTATTCTTCCTCCATCAAACTCTACAGTTGGCACTATGCATTTGGGCTAGTAGCATTCTGCTGGCATTCGCCAATCGCCAGTCCCAGATTTGTCTGTCAAACTGCCAGATAGTGAAGTGTGATGCATCACTACAGAGAACGCATTTCCATTGCTCCAATGGCAGTGTGCTTTTCACCATTACTGCCAATGCTTGGCATTGCACATGGTTATTGCGTGTGGCTGCTCGGCAATGGAAACCCATTTCATGGAGCTCCTAACGAACAGTACTTGTGCTGACATTGCTTCCAGCGGCATTCTGGAACTCCGCAGTGAGTACTGCATTAGAGGACAGACTATTTTACACACTATGCGCTCCAGCACTCTGTGATCCCGCTCTGTGAGCTTGTGTGGCCTACTGCTTTGCAGTTAACGTCGTTAACAAAACGACGTTAACAAATCACTGCAAGCAATGACATTCCATTTTTATCAACATTAGACATTAAAAAAGGGCGCATGCCACTGCACCATCCAAAATATAGAGCCAGAGCAAGATTAGTCCAGGTTTTTTTTTTTTTCCAGTCCAGCTTTTTTTTCTTCTAGTCCAGCTTTTTTTTCTTCCAGTTCATGTTTTTTTTTTCTTCCAGTCCAGTTTTTAAAAAAATTCCAGTCCAGGTTTTTTTTTTCTTCCAGTCCAGTTTTTTTTTTAATTCCAGTCCAGGTTTTTTTTCTTCCAGTCCAGTTTTTTTAAAATTCCAGTCCAGGTTTTTTTTCCTTCCAGTCCAGTTTTTTTAAAATTCCAGTCCTGGTTTTTTTTCTTCCAGTCCAGTTTTTAAAAAAATTCCAGTCCAGGTTTTTTTTTTCTTCCAGTCCAGTTTTTAAAAAATTCCAGTCCAGGTTTTTTTTTTTCTTCCAGTCCAGGTTTTTTTTAATTCCAGTCCTGGTTTTTTTTCTTCCAGTCCAGTTTTTTTAAAATTCCAGTCCAGGTTTTTTTTCTTCCAGTCCAGTTTTTTTAAAATTCCAGTCCAGGTTTTTTTTTCCTTCCAGTCCAGTTTTTTTAAATTCCAGTCCTGGTTTTTTTATTTCTTCATCCATTTGTTCATAAAAAATCCAGTCAAGGTTTTTTTTGTTTCCCACGTCCAGTACAAAAATGCAGATATCAGTCAGTTTTTTTTTTTCTTCCAGTCCAGGTTTTTTTTAATTCCAGTCCTGGTTTTTTTTCTTCCAGTCCAGTTTTTTTAAAATTCCAGTCCAGGTTTTTTTTTCTTCCAGTCCAGTATTTAAAAAACTCCAGTCCAGGTTTTTTTTTTCTTCCAGTCCAGTTTTTAAAAAATTCCAGTCCAGGTTTTTTTTTTCTTCCAGTCCAGTTTTTTTTAAATTCCAGTCCAGGTTTTTTTTTTCTTCCAGTCCAGTTTTTTTTTAATTCCAGTCCAGGTTTTTTTTAAAAAAAATTTTGCTTCTATAACTTCTATAGCTTCATAAAACGAACAAACTAAAGGTAAATCGTTATAAATAGTTAATTTAGATGATAATATAACACCATCGTCAAGTACACAAAGCATAAAATGAGCTTATGATAGATACAGATACAGATAATTTTGTTGGTTGAACAGTTGCAGATACAGATAATGACGTCTCTGCACACCCCTAGTGTCCACATACTTTTGGCCATGTAGTGTACCTTACAGTTCACATGGTACAAAGAGAAATATCTTCTCTGATGACAACACTAGGTTCTAACCCCCTGGAATATTATTAGGCGATACTGGTAAAGAGGTAACCTGACCAACTTAAACACACCCTACCCCTTGCAAGATGAGACACATTTCTGGCCACAGTCACCTGTTGGCATTGACTGCTAATCTGGAATATCGCCAATGATCTGTGCTCATATATAACATCAGAAATAAGGTGTGTGGGCATGTGGAGGTTGTTTTCAAGCTGTTCGTTTCTGTAACGCTACTTCAGATGCTTACTCTCAGGCTGAACTTCCTGTCCTCCCATCTGTTGTGTGGATGGCAGAATGGCTCTCGGGGCACTCAAAACACTGAGGCATCATGATCATGGCAATGGAGAGTGCACACACTAGCAATTACACCATTCGCGCCTTCAGTCCTGTTTGACCACTGACCGAGAAGCTGGCATCTTCCACTCTTGGTAAATAAGATTTTTTCCCCTTTGCAGCAGTGTGTTTTCATTTTCTGCTGTTCCGAATTCATTAAGTTAATTACTCCATTCTTAATGCTGCATTACGGTTACGGACACGCCGAAGGTGCGATTGTGCTACTGTACTGAAATGAGGTGGTGCTCTGTGAGAACAAAAGCAGGGCAATTGTTCTCGTGTAATGATTATGTCCTGCATGGCCCATTGCTCTCTCGGCATTGTAAATGAAAAATGTGCACGTCTCCAAAACCAAAACAGAGATTACGGATGCCCAGTAGGTGACAGAAATGAGGGGAGACATCTGAAGACGTATTTGTCCATAATTGCTTTGCAAAACTGTTGCCGCCTGCTTTGCTGTAATCTGTGTGTCCATCTGCTGATGATGTAGAGCAGAACTAGTTGATGAAAGAATTCATTTACTTTTATCATTCCTGACAGTAGGGGGTACATCATTTAGCTGGGATTTGCAGTAACAAGGTCATGTTGAGGGTGCTTCTTTTAATACTGCCAGTGGAGAAGAAAAAAGTTCCAAATCGATGTAATGCTGAATTGGGAAACTCAAACTTTTATCACTTTTGTTTGAGCAAACACGCTGACCCAGCCATGCAGGTACGAGCACAAACACACAAGCATGCACCCAAGCCTTTTCGTATTCTACATTTCATTAGCTTGCAGGCAGATTTCAGCTTCAATGTCAACTCTCGTCAGCATCCTGCTTCAAACAGGAGCAACAAATGAAAGCAGTTGAGTTCCTGTTTAATTGTTTTTGTCAGCAGAAGGGGGAGTAACAGTATGCAGCTCAAGATGGAAGAATGTTTAGTTCTTTTACCTTTTCCCCAGGATTACTATTGTTGTTGGGTTATACTATATTGAGAATGAGATGTGCAGGATGGTCTCTATGTTATTGGGGGAGATAGGAAAAATGTCAGACATGCAGTTGCGTCTGGCAAGACTTCTACTGTTTTCAGACCACCTCTCAGTATTGCATGGACAGCTCAATGTTAGGGTTTTGTATAACATTGTAACTGCACGTGCACATTTTAACTAGATAGTGAGAATGAACATGTTTTGAAAATTTCCGTGTTTTTTATGCATTTTCTTGGTGAACAATAATAATGACCCATAGCATTACTGCCTAAGAGAAAACCTCATTTGGTACAGGAAGTTATATTATATTAGCCAGCATATAACAATATAGTGATGTAGCCACAAAGGCAACTATAGGAGCTGTCTTGTCCATCTCCCCATCCAACAAAGCAGGCCTCGGCACCTTCTGTAGCACCTCATTAATCCCAGCTCTGCCATTTCTCTCCCAAGCTTCATATTTATTACTCGCCGTTAACAAGGCAAAAGTGATGCTAGTCTTTGGCAAGTTAACGACGGATCCTACAACCTCACTCCCCTCTCCCCCACATACAGTGCACATAACCTTTTATTTCTGATTTGTACTTCTACTTGCCTCAAGCCAATGGGCAAACTGCCAGCCTGTTCATAGAAGGGGGGGGGGGGCGCTTCTGCTTCCAAAATGGGAACGCTGTATACTTGCCTCATTATCGCAATGTGCCACATTTTACCATATCACTTCATTTTCAGCCTGGGAAAACATGCCAGTATTAGAAATGGCATTATGAGACTATTTTTATTTCCCAGGTAGAATGGGTTTGCATTACAAGGTGTACTTTACAATATGATTAATTCCATAATTACAGCCACAGGAGAGGGATATATTTGGTGACTCTTAGAACCTTTCAACCTTTTTATAGCCTAAACACAGAAAACATGCCAGTTTGCATTATTATCCAAGGCATGATTGTGCACTTGACATCACCATAGAAAAGAACAGGTTTATGGGTGCTGGTAAAGAGTGACATTAACTACGTTTACATGCATCAAATATTCCGGTTTTTGCCCTTATTCCGAAAAAGACAATTTTCCTACTAAGCTGTTTACATGGTTAATGAAAATGAATAGTCCACTAATATTCCCGTTTACATGCAGCCGTGCGTACTCCGATTAACGTAATGACGTACGTCCTACGGCTACGCCCTACGGAGGGATTTCCCTCCTTTTCAAACTGCAATCATGTTGCTCCCGTGGTGTGTCCTCGTCGTCACCCTTCTGTAAGTTTTGCAAAACGGTGTTCTTCAAGCTATTCTTTTTACGGCTATGCATGACAGACTCCGTCAAAATAGGATTTTTTCAAAGTTTTCCACCGGTGGCGGACTTGTTCAACCGTGCGAATACAGCCTCCCTCTTTCATTCGTTCAACCACCTTCTCGAAAAGGTTGGCGTTGCGATATTTGCGCATATCCAAAAACCTGTTGATATCCAAGTCTTTCATAATGTTTAAAAGTAGGTGCGTTTCTCCTTCCAACCAGAAATGTGGGCTTTTCTTTTGTGCATGCATCTCTACCCCAACCTTGCGAACTGTTGGCTAGTTAGTTTGTTTACAACGCATAGAGCTGACCGTGAACAGGCAAGAGGCCGTGTGTCACAAACTGCGGTAAAAACCCCAATTGAGACGCATATTCCGAATGCGCTGTATACATGTCCAAAGAATGCTTCTAAAACTCGAATAATATCGGCATATCCCACGTCTTAATCGGAAAATGCTACATTCGGAATAAGGCCTAATTCGGAATATCCAAACGGAATATGCTGTTTACACGACCCGTATCAAATTTGGAATATTGTCATATTCGGAATAATAGTAGAAAATTATTGTGCATGCAAACGTAGTCATTGTGAATGTGGTTGAAACAGCAATGGATAATCCCTCTAGCCACTCTCCATTCGAGTCCGTTAAGATCAGTTGGGACTTTCCTTCAAGAACAATAGAATACAGAGAATGTACAATATAATTCATTACAATGAGATTGTTTCAGATGATATGTTATGAATGATTTTGCAGTTACTGTTGCAAATTACTGTCACGAAACAGTTAAAGAGCTTCTTGATTTATTTATTTATTTCATTGATGTCCTTCGAAATGAAAGGACCTTGTATTCTGGCTAATCCATTAAGAGATAAAGCTAAGCTAATAAATCAGTTACTCAATCTGTAAAAGTTTTATGATTTCTGTCTGTCTTGTTGCAGATTCTGGAAAGAATAAGGGCTTTGTTAAATTATTTAAGGTAACAGTGATTTAAAGGTGCTGTATATAGGTGTGCTTAGTTCATATTTGGTAAAATTTCCTTCAAATCCCGACAGATATCAATAAATTAAAAGCTCTAAGAAAAATATATGGTCTCTCTGACTGCTCCAGGCTCTGAAATAATTCACTCCAAATTTCACTGCACCCGAATATTAACCGATTAGGACAGCTCTCTGAAGGATGCTTCCCTAGCTGCCCATCAATCCTGTTCCGTGTTCACAGCGCTGCCAGAGCAGTTAGGTCGAAGCTACACAGATAGGAGCGCAGCAGAGACACTGCAGAGGAAATGCTAAAGCTAGCTATCTAGTTAAAAATGATACGTTGAGGTATAGGAATGAATCGTAACTAGGAAGCTACTGTGTGGGTAAATTATTTTCTTGCAGCTGGTTACTCAATAAACGTTATGGGTATAATGTGCTTTAAGCTAAACTATTTAATTCAAAATAAAGTTTGGCTGTGCAATATCACTAAATTCCTTGTTTTGTTTGTTTTTTTAGCTTTGTTTCCACAGCCAGGTAGCGCTAACTCTTCTGCTACCTAGCCAGTAATACTCGATCATTTTTGCCTATATTATCATGCTTGTTTTAGCCCATAGCTGTAAATACAAACTATATATGTTCAGCAGTGGCCTGTGTGCTGAAAATTGGCGGGATGGAAAACTTTCTTTTAAACTGATCATTGGTCCTAACCTATTTTCATTCATTTTCTTTGATTAAAATGTGTGCCAACGATCTGACTAATCAATTGGCAAGTATCACACTGCTTCTTCACATTGAGTTAGATTAAAATGATGAGATGAAATAATAAATTCAATTTAGAAAGATCAGGTTTAATTACGAAGTACATTTAAAGATACAACACTCTATTAACTACCTCATTAGCGTTCACCAAATTAGCAGTAACAAAACCTGTGCTTCAAGATTGTTTAAAATCCGCGCATAAGCCATGAATATTCTCCAAGTGTGAGTGTGGAGAAGGAAGAGTTCTACACGCGTTCTCAAATACTGTTGGTGAAATGTGTGCAATTTTGCAATGCAAATACAACTGTATTTATTACTTATTAAATGGCCTAACTGAGGAGAGTTGCCTATATCTGATGGTATTGAGTAATTTTGAATTAATCCCTGTATTGATAATCAAGGAAAATTACTGGTTGAGACTAATAATCAGATTAAGTTTTCCACCCCACCAATTTTCAACTCTCAGACCGTCACTGGATATGTTCATTGTTTACTTTCATTATGATGTTATGCGTTTTTTTTTCTACATGTGAATGAGGCATGATGCACAGCACTAGTCTCCCTAATTTTCAACGCTCTCTATGTCCTCTCTCTCCAGTGCCCTGCAGTCAGGCAATGCGTGTGCATGTGTTTAGAGGAAAGGGCTTTGGAGGGAGAGCTGAGGGGAGAATGTGGGAACTTTTTTTTTTTTCAAAATCTAGCTCTTGCTTGCTCGCTCTTTCCAAACTTACATGCTGCACCTTTAAATGCAGCAAGCCCAGGCAAAAGAAAACAATTAATATTTGCAAATCCAATACTCCCAGTCTCGTCCAGGATAAGTGCATACAAAAAACAGTGAGCTACGAAATAAAGTTTGAAAAGTAATAATCATTTCTCATCCGAGCACTGAGGCAAACCAGCTCTCCACCCCACAATTTGGGGAATGCATTTTTTTCGGGGAGTAGTGGTGAGCTTGTGCTCCACATTTACTCTTCTTCCCATTTAAAAACAACAAGGAACATAAAGTATCAGTTCTTTCATTTATTAGCGG
The DNA here is from genome assembly GCF_018555375.3 of Anguilla rostrata. NCBI lineage: Eukaryota > Metazoa > Chordata > Actinopteri > Anguilliformes > Anguillidae > Anguilla > Anguilla rostrata. The sequence goes on along the minus strand of NC_057941.1, from coordinate 19,905,129 downwards.
TCACCCCCATTTCAGACGTGTTCCTTAACAAGAACCTGCAGCTTTTAGTTCTGCCATGTGTTTACGGATGAATTTACAGCTGTGAATTGCCACAAAACGTAGAAACCAAAGCAATCTTGAGACTATTTTACCCTTGTGGCTGTGTAGCAATAAGCAGGCTGTCAGGAAAACACAATGCTCACTCAGTCCAGCTTAAAAGACAGAGACTGCTTTTCAGCTTTTATGGACGATGAAGCGAGAAATTCACTTGGTATTTGTGAAAAAGCATCATGTGAATGGACCAATATTATGTTTTTTAACATCCATTCTGTTAGTGCCTCCATTATCTGGTCACGGGCACATGTGCCTGGTTGATATACCTGGAATTCCCCCCGAGGGGGGGACCTGTCAGCCACTGCTGGCCTAATGGAAGGACCTTTGTAAGGGCCAGTGATAAATGAAGTGTTATTTATCTAGCGATTTTGGTACAGTAGCTGCACACACTTTACATTGACTAATAATAATATTGGGTAACACTCATTGAAGTTGAGCTCATGCCAGAGGAACAGTATTGCCATTCCGTTAATGATGGGGAACAAGCATTATTCCATAATAATAATACATTATTCCATAATATAACCACATAACTATTTACGTGCATACAACGAGTGTGCTGTTACTGTGTGGTTGTCATGGTGCTGCATATTATTCTACTGTCATTCTTAAAGTTACAGTCGCGTTACGCTTGTATTGGCCCAACTTCATTAAGTGTGACCAAAATAATACATTACAAAGCAGCTGTATGAAAACTGTTATTGCTCTGCCTAATTTATTGTACAGCTGCAATGTTCAATTCCAAGGCCAAAATTATTGCACTTTTCCGCCTCTGTCTCGTATGTTAATCGCCTTCCTCTTTAGTTGTTATGGGTTACAGAGGGAAGGTAATCATTGTCTTCCAAATTGTCTCAATTAGTTTTGAAGGCAAGTGTTTTTGCTGAAAGATGTGATTGACCTGTTTCTCTAAAGCCCCTGAGATCTCCTCTGTTGTCTTGTCTTACTCAGATATTGGTTACTTTTTAACAATCGCTGCCAGCCATGTCCCCTGCTTACGCTCACACCACCTCCACAGACACACATACATGCATATAAAAGCTTGCACATGCACATGCACGCACACTGGTATGCTCCCCCTACACATACAAATGTATTCATAGACATAGCCATTCATAGGCACACACTCTTTCCCGACACACATACATATATATGTATACATACACAGATGCAGGCATCCAAACACCCGTAGCCCCCTCCTCCCACCCTCTGACAGGCACATGCACACACACACACACACACACGCACACGCGTCAGCACCCTCCATGCTGCACTCCATGCAGGTGTCTCCTGAGTGTCACTGTGTCCGCCAGCGTCTCATTATCTTGTGCTCACAAGGACTGGAGACGCAGAGGATCTTTGTCTCACTGCAGGGAGATGGCTTTGATGTTTCCACAAAGCCACCTCAGCTACACCTGCATGTGGAATCAAGTAGATAGTCGATTGAGATGGGTTTTCGTGTGCGCATGTATGTGTGTCCGAGCATGCTTATGCTAGTTTTTGTTTTGCTTGTTCGCTCTAGAAATGTATTTCATTTTTTGCATAGACAAGAGAGTTGGAGGAATTATTCAGGAAATCCTGTTTTAACACAAGGACCTCTCTGATTAATCACTAACACACGCACCCTATGACTTATTCATTAACTCAGACCTCACATACTAACTTATACACTCTCAGTAACTATGACTCCATTCACTTACATACTAAAACTCATCAGACTCACTTGCATGCTCACTTGCTCCGCTCCTCTTACTCAAGCTCACATACTCACTGAACTCATACTTAGACTCATTTGCTCATGTACGCACTCCACTCACTCATTTACTCACTTGCATGCTCACTAAACTCGCACTCGATCACTTGCATAATCATTAAATCCACTCACACTTACTCCGATTCATTCACTCACTCACTCACTTGAGTGACAGAGCTCAGTCATCATTCACATGAATTATTTCTTGCTTCCATTTCATTAGTTCCATTATTGCCAGCCACAATGTTTGCATATCATTTCTGTCTGTTCATTTCCATTATAAGCAGGTCCTTCAATAGACATGACCCTGCCAATCCTAGACATATTTCAGGGGAGGGGAACCCTATGTGTCAAACAGCAGTTTGATCTTTACATTGATTGTGGTAAAATATGGTGAGTTAAAATGCGAGATATGGGCTGCATGAGATAAGATAAGTGAGGATAGCTGTCGTTTGAGAATGATCCAGTACAAGTCGAGTCTTAAGCGATAGCTTTGGTGGGGTGACAGGAAGTGCTGTGCATCAATTCGCATCACTTCGCTTCAGTCATTCAACCAATCGATTCATCAAAATGCTTTTTTATAGCACATTTTGTGACTGATTTGCTCTCAAAACACTGGACAGAGTACACTGAGTGAATAGAAATCTGAAAAATCCAAGCTAACTCAAGAAGTGAAAACTATTTAAAAAAAATTGTTTATGCGATGTTATAATTTTCAGCCTTTATCTTCTGCTTGTTAACCCTCGAGGATTGGACCTTTTTATGACTAACATACGGCCATATAGGGCATAGTGAAAGTTGGGTAATTGCATGAGAAAAATAAATTTGTACTCTACTGCTCCAAGGAGTGAAATCTGGGAAATCAGAAATCCAACACAGGAATAGTATTCAACAGCAAAGCCAAGTTAGTCCTTTTCAAAGGCTTGGGTAGACAGAGAGGTCTGGGCATTAACCTGTGGTCAGTCATTGATCTACTGTAGGGTTCCATTGCCGGAGGTGGAGTAATTGCTTTGTGAGGGAGATTTGGCGCAAAGCTTAAGGAATCTTTGAACTGGGCTCTCTTGGCACAGGACAGACAGTCTAAACCCACCCGACTTTGTCTGCGCTATCGTATAACTTTCCCCGAAACTGCTTTTAACTCAGAAAGGCATATTTCATCTCGGATGAAGAATGCCGGCTGCATCGCGATGTTCCATGGGTCCACACTGCACTGTGTTGCGTGCAAGTGCTTTTTCTAAGTATTGTGAAGAGACCGAACTAAAGCAACATTGTTTTAGTGAGCTGCCCTCTGTTCGCTGTTGTGCTGAGAAATGTAAAAAGAGGAATGTAGAAATATATCCCATTATTACTATTATTATTAATAATAATGTGCTTTGACAGATAGAATGAACAAACCCAGGAGCTATTTTACCTGTTGCATCTCAAACGTAGGCAGCAATTGTAGGAATGCATACGGCATATGGTTATATACATACATGCATACATTACAATACCCCCTGTAGTTTTTTTTGGTTTGGGGCTTGCCTTTGATAGCACTTGAATGAAAGTCATCTCGGGAAAACAAATTTTATAATCGTGTTGGTGGACTAGAAAGGGGCAGTTTTCCTGGCCCAGCCGAAATCCAATATCCAATTGCAGTGACATGGATACTGTGGTGTTCAGATTGAACATTAAACTAAGGACTTTAAAGATCCCATGACACTTATCACAAAGAGGCAATGTCTTGACCATTTTATCATTCCCCTGTTTAATTGGCTGATTAACCTCTCTCTCTCCATCTCAACTGACGCATGCTGAGCATTCAGGTGCAAAATGGCTGCTGTGCCTCACACTGTTGGGCGGTTAATCTCTGAATGGTTGAAGTGAGCCCCTGCTGCTGTTCACTTCAAGCATTTTGAGATTGTAAGGAATCCAGTCAGGCAGGAGGCAGACCACAGGAATATGGTGAATGGTGACAAAAGTAATATGTAATTTCAATACAAAAATATATTCAAGTTGCTATATAAAATATGTTGATTGACTGACAAGGATGCAGGAGGTAAGGTTAACATTGAACATCTTTATTGAAGACTATGAGGGAGCATTATCATGATGTCAGTACTGTATTACAAGAAATCACATTTCCTCTGTACAAATCTCACAAAGACTGCAGATAGATATTGTAAGTCTTTAGGAACAAACATAGCATTACAGCAGGGCTGTGTGCATATTCCCCTTCTTTAGTTCTGGGACCCTACCAAGAACAAAAGACCCTCATAGAAATGTCAACATTAGTAACACATCACCAATGAATGAGAATTTACAGAATGCACATTTTCGGTTGTCTGAATGTAAACTCCCAGCATATTCATTCATTCAAGTGTTAAACATTAATAAGAAGGGAATCTCTTTACTGGCTCTCTACTGAAACTCAATGCACAGAAATAATATGCTTGTTCAAAATACTACATGGACACTGTTAGTTTATACCCAGGTAAGCTTTTCTTTCTGTCCTTGTACCTAGTATTTGGTTTGGAAAAACTTCCACATCTGGTATGATAGACAGGGACTGAGTTCTGAGCTCTGTCTTTATTAAATGTCTGTGTGACTGGTGTCTGCTCAGTGCTTGCAGGTGTTTCAGATGGCTGAGATTAGTTGATGTCTGGCTGGGAGATTGGGAGCTCTGATTGGTGCTCCTGCATGATGGGATGCTACTGTGGTTCTGGTTCTGTCACAGGCAGGATGGGTCCCTGGTCGCATCTGCACTCCTTCCCCTCGGACTCCACTATGCTTGACCACGGCTTGTTGCATTTCTTTCTGAAAATACCCATCTTGTCATAATCTGTGTTTGTAGTCTTACCCCTTCGTTTGGTTCTAGTGGACTGAGTGCCTTGCTGCTTTTGTCATAGCAGCTCTTTTGTGCTCTGCCTTTTTGTCAGTTGAGGCTTTACCACTGACGTTGCCTTAGCTGCTGGTTTCGGCAGTTGCTTTCTGACGAGCAGGGCTTGCTGTGTGAGTCCATCTGGATAAGAGTCTCTATGCTGGTGTATAGTGCTCACATATTATACGTGGACATCTGGTGATACCCTGCTTAAGTAGGCCTACAGTACATGTAAAGTAGGAACATCAATGTTACGACGTACTGTACAGTACTCTGCATAAGCCTGCCACCGTGCTCCATCCACTGATCCAACTGAGACATTAATTGAATCTTTTCCAAACAGAACATCGATGATACACCCAAACCAGGGTATGTCTTGCAGGCTGCTGAAGCACTTATTAAAGTTGGGTTCTACTTGGGTCAAGCTTTCAAAATTCTGCAACAGGCGGGATCTGGTTCAGCTTGGGCTGAAAAGTGCGAGGTCTCATGTTGAGTGGGGCTGAAATGTTTTGGCCTGTTTCAAGCTTTACAGTAACTGGTCATACACTTCATAGGGTAGACAAAAGGAAGGCTGTCCATTTCATTACTGCACTGCTCTGCATATTTGGAAAAGATTGTTTCTGTTAGGCCACTGTCCTCTTTTATGCTCACTTAATGAACCTCTTTAATCAGTGTAACCTTTGTCAACTTTAAGCTGTCTTAGAGGCATAAGATTGACAGCATGCGCTTTTCCACAAAAAGGATTCTTAGTGAGTAAGATCGCGTCTTTGGCATTTAAATGTTACTGCACCGACTGGGATAATTGCCGAGCCTCCGAAGGCAATGAGCTTGACTCTGTTGGTTAGTTTGTAAATCTCCTCAGTTTGCCTCATAGGATTCATGTGTCAATGGCAATAACATTGCCTCTGGCAGAAAGTGTTTATCTTCAGTTGTAGAGCTTTGTCATTCACTTTCACTGTGCAGAACGCCTCTTCTGTGCTTTCATTGTCTACGTCTATTTCATTGTTATTTAGCAGTACTAGTCCCCCAATGGTAAATGTTTCCTCATCACTGCTGCAAGTACACTGTATCTGCTTCAACTGTTAGTTGGTTCCCATGCTTTTGTGATTTCCTTTGTTTTGAGGGTCTGCGCTGCTGCTTGAAGTGGTTAGATTTCTTGCATTTATGACACTGCTGTCCTTTGCTTGGGCACGACTCTCATTTAGGTGGATGGTTGCCAGTTTCTGCAATTGATTATGGGTTTTGATGTACCATATTTTTGCTTTGTCCCAAGTCTAACATTGGTTTATCTTACTTTGTTTCATTTGTATTGCATTTACTTTCACAGCTACTGTGTGCTTTGGTGCAGACAACAGGTTGCTGTGTTGCTCTATCACAGAGTCTGCACTTAATGAGCTTGTATTGTAATGTACAGCTTGTGTTGTAAGTTGCAGCTCTTAACTTGGTTATTTAATGTACTCTCATATGCCTCAAACGTTTCATCAGGCCTTTGGGGTCTCATGTTGAAGCTGTGCCTTCCTATTATGACTTCTGTCTCAGGAATACATATTTCCTTGAATGTTTGTTTCAACCAATTGGGATCTTCCCTCGATACCACCTGGGTGTCAGTCTCTCCACACTCCAACAGTATAGCTGGTATATATATGAACGATCACTCTCAACATCTTCAGGTCCTGTGAAATTGAGGAGTATGTAGGCTTATTTTGGCAGATTTGGCACTGTGTGAGGCCATGATGAATATGTCATACTCACATTCAAACTTGCACCAACTTTCTGTCAAGTTTCCATCAAACACAAGTCCAGATGTGTGAATCCATCTGCTCTGTTAATCTTTTCGGTCCAGTCCTTGTTAGCTTTGGCAACAAAATTTGGAACTTCACTAAACTATTCTTGAATGCTAATGTTGAAGGTTAGTAGCTAAGGTGGGTGCTTTTAACGTCTGACACCATGTTGAAGAGTTAAGAGTTAAATTTAACATACTTCATTGCCGATAAAGAAGGAGCTTTATACTTATTTCTGTATCGTATCATTATGGGAAAGAGAGAGTGGACAAGACTGCAGGAAAATAGCAGTCTTATCTAACAAATAACAACATTTCAGCAACATTTCAGGAACAAACAACAGCAGAGCTGTCTGAACAATATACACAGAAATGTATGTCCATTATATAAATAGAAGTATATGAAAACAGGGCAATCTCCACTAAAAACTCTAATTAAACAAAGGCAATGCATTAATCTCTTGCCTCACACATTGACAGAACATTAATTTCCCTGGTAGGACACTGCTGTAGTACCCTTGAGCAAGGTGCTTAACCTAAATTGCTTCAGTATATATCCAGCTGGAATGTAAAAAGAAAAATTAGCAAGTTGTGTAAGTTGCTCTGGATAAAAGCATCTGCTAAACAGTTGATTTTAATGTAATAAATACCCCTTGATGGAAAACTGATATGAACTCCATTACCCACAATTCATAAATAGCCCGTAGACTGCCCGGTGTTTCTATTCTGCCAGATGCTGCCAGCCAGACATTGAGAGTACAAAAATACACAGGGTGAAAATGGAAATATATGAAACATAGCTGATGGCAAAGACTGAGTAAAAGTTGTTTGTATGTGGACCCGCTAAACTACATTTCCACAGTTTGGTACTGTTAGATGGTAAAAAGTATAAAAGTTTATAGTGTTGAACCATTGAGCTTATATTGTTGGGTTCTTTATTGAAATAGTGGTAACATGGCTAGCCAGAGTCAATATCAAATAGATTAACATTTTAAAAATTTCTTGTGGGCATTTCATTTTTATACCCATACCCATTTTAGAGTCATGTGGCTCCCCCCTTGTTTCCTTCTAATGGGAAGGATGCCAACACTGGGATGGAGAATTAGCAAACAATTAATTCTGTTACAGAGATCCTTGGGAGGTGCTAGCCTATGTACACTGTGGTCTGTAAGTATTTGGACAGTGGCACAATTTTTGTTATTTCATTTCAAATCCGATGAGCTAGAGTACAAAGCCAAAACAACCAAAATATATCACTGTCAAAAACCTATGGACTGCACTGAAAAGATGATTTTGTATATCATATGTCATCTATAAGTACATTGTGCTAAGCATCCTTAACATGTCAGTGGGTTTTGTTGTAAATATTGAGTTTCATTTTCATACTGAACAATAATGATCTTATCAGTAAACATCACAATGCAAGTTGTTCCTGAGAGTCAGATTCTGTGTTTAATATTTTTGCACCATATTATAGTTTCTGTTGCCAATAATGGCTTGTCTGTGATCTTCGCTTTTGAATTAAATTAGCTTGGGCTTCTCTTAATGATGATATGAGACCTGGAGATTATATTGGGAAATTCCTCAAACCTCCTCCAAGGGACTGGATGGACAGGGCATGGCTTACTATGTGTAGAATTTATGTGCAGTTATGAGTGTGTGCAATGGTAACCTTGTTTGAAACTGACTGTTTTCATCTGTGGTATTATCATCTTGTCAACTGTCAAAAGCTCCAAGGCCATGCTCAGTGAATTAGCATAGATACACAGAATTAGCTCTAAGAGAGCACCTACGCACTGATTGTCCAAGGACAATCATTTCTGCGCACATTTAAATCAATCATATTTAACATGGAGGAGACTGGCTTTCTGACAGACTGAGCACTCATGCATTACTAACCTAATTAATGTATTGTGTTTTCAGCCATTGTTTGTCCTGCAGATTGGTTTGTTTGTCATTGGGACTGTAGGGTTCAGCAACTTTGGAAGCTCAGCCCTTTTCCTCTGTCCTCAAACTTCCACAAATACTCAGACACGCACACACACACACACACACACACACACACGCGTACGCACAGACACACACACACCCACACTTAAGGAATTTACCTTTCATGCTGAGCTGGACACATTGTGCAAAAAATCCTATTTGGATGCAGAGGAGACAATTCCTCATGTTACCATTTGTGTGTGTGTGTGTGTGTGTGTGCGGGGTGGGGGGAGAGAGTGGAGAGCAGCAGATAGAATTTCTGCAGATTGCAAGACAAACGAGTATTCTGCCAACTGCTCTCCCTGAACATGAGACACATTACTCAATCTCCTCTTCTGTTCGGGAAGCGCGACCTCACTGACGATCAGATTTTTAGATAACGGTACCCATCTGGTCTTGTTTATGGAAATGGAGAAAAATGTTTTAAAAAGTGGAAGTGTCACAGATTTTATTTATTTATTTATTTATTTATTTATTTATTTTTATCAAAGAGACCGTTAGTCTCAGAGGACAAACGAGGGAGATGTTCCAGAGGACTTTTGTGTTGCAGAGCACAATGGTTTCAGCATTCCTTTCAATTCAAGGGAGAGAGACATTTCTTACTACAGAGTAAAGGATCAATGTCAACTCAAAGGCAAAGGCATTCTTTGCCTTCCCTTCAATTTGCAATGAATAGTTCTATACAGCATTTACTGTATAACCAAAAATCCAAATCTCTAAGAATGTGGCTGCATTCAAATTACTTCAATGTTTTTTCAATTCCATACCTTGCTTTGTTTTTTCAATTCCTTCTGAACGCAGCAGAGAGGAGCAAGAAAGGGAAAGTGAAAAGAAGGCAAAGAAAAAAAAAACAGAGGGATGTGTTCGTAAAAACTCAGATGTCCTCGTTCATGCCAGTATTGCTTTCAGGCACAGCTTTCAGGAGTGATATTGAAACCTGCAGTTCTTTGAATCTCACTTCAGTTATGTGCCGTAACAAATAGCAAAAACATAGCATGTGATTGAATGGTTGATTGACTCATTTGCAAGATTGATCTTTTTTGCCTCGTTGATCGTTGTGTTCATGTCCATATACACACATTGAGACATTGTGACAAAGCTTCCCACCTTTCCTTACACTTATTTACTGACTTACTTTTGCACCGCCATCCATTCAGTTACTTGATTAGACGAAAGCATTGTCTCTCCTGTACTCATTTATAGCACACAGCAAAGGTTTCAGTGTAAAATGAACACTATGATAGTATTTTAAATGCAAACTGTACATATTGAGTCAAGTGAACCAGTATGAATTCTGTTAGAGTTAACTTAAAGTTGAGAATTTTGCCTCGCAAATGGTACTTCTCCGTGGTCTTTCCCAGAGGAGATGAACAAGGCAGATGTTTAAGTGAAATTCCATCCCAGGGGCAATAAGTTGCTAATAATTGCCATGAAAATGCTTTGATTGTTTTTAATCGCTGATTAATAAGCTGGCAAATTAGAGCAGCAGTCACTGATCAGTAGTGATCATTTTACTTAATTGTCTCTTAATGTAGCATTGCATTACAGTGCCATGAAGAAGTATTTGCCCCTTCTCAATTTCCTCTATTATTGCACATTTGTCACACAAAATGGTTTCAGATCTTTAGACAACATGTAAAATTAGGCAAAGGGAAAATGAGTAAACACAAAACACATTTTCAAAACAATTATTTCATTTATTTAATGAAAAAAGGTATCAAGTACCCTTATCAGCCACATGAAAAGGTAATTGCCCCAATAGTTACTCAATCATACTCAGTCAACCAGTTAACCTAATTTGATTGATAATTAGATTCACCCAATTGAACACAGCCAGGCTTGATTGCAGGCAGTCCTGTTGAATCTAAACCTCACTTATTAACCTTACCGTCAGGGTGAAGTAGTCACCATAATGTTTTTACAAACACGCTATGACATGATCAAAGGGAATTTCAAAAGAGATGACACAAAAAGGCCACGTTTCTATTTTGGAAGGGTGGTGGTGTGAGTGGGAGATGTCAGACAAGGACTGTCTTATCTGAAAGCTGACAAATTTACTTATTAAAGTTGCCTTATGTTGTTGGAAGCAGGGCTAAGCATTCATGGTTTTAGCCTGTTTATGCAGAGCCCAAACATGAATGTGTTAGGAGGTAATCCAGCTCAGCTGCTGCATATCTCTTTAAAAAAATTTTTTTTAAGTTTACTTCTGCTTCAAACAATATAGGTGATATTTGCAGACAAATAATTGTTAAATCCAGCCAGTTGCAATCCACCTTCCATGCAACACAACAAAATCATGCTGAGTTCGTTTTCGTTTGAGGCGGGAACAGTTTCCATAAAAATGTAAACTTCAGCAATCACACCCCTGACTACAACCATTATCTGACATATGAACATATATTTTCATCAATGATTTCAATCAAATTTCACAGAATCCGAATAGCACAAACAGTTATCAAGTTTAAGGGGGCAATTATTTTTTCATATGGGTGTTAAATGAATTAAATAATAACAGAATACATGCATTATGTGTTTACTCAGGTTCTCTTTGTCTAAAATTGCATTTTAGAAAAAAGACCTGAAATCATTCAGTCTGACAAATATGCAATAATATAGGAAATCAGGGAGGGGGCAAATAAATTTTCACAGCACTGTACCTTTTCTGCCCCTTCTGAGCTGCATTAAATTATTTTGATTATGAAAGATATATATATATATATATATATATATATATATATATATATATATAGGTAGCGTTTCCGTGGTAATGCCAGCTAATTATCTACATGGGGCCTATTATCTACTTGCATTTGCCTTTGAAATGCTTGTTTTTTTCAGCACAATTGGTAAAAACATTCAGTGGATGAGATGGAGACATATGCATGGCCCTTAAAAATGTGTCCAGCGGACCTTGCGATGCCCACCAGTTTGATCACCGCCAGAATCACAGTGAATGTGAACCCTCAGTCCAAAGGGAGCATCTGTTCTGTGCGATCGTTATAAAAACAGCCATGTATCTGAGGCTGCTCCTGTACTTCCGCACAACGGCATGTGAGGTCTGTTTTCAGTTCTGGAAGCTCTGCTGGTCCACGCTGTGTTTTTGCTGTTTTTCAGGGAGTAGGAAATAAAATATGTGAATAACTGGAGACAGTACTGTCAGGTCTGGGCTCGATCAATCAAAGCGTATTTGTAAGTATTAGGGCAAAGGTGGGTCAAACTGGAGTGTTAATCAAAAGATATGCTACTGTCTTGGTTGTCAAAAATACTCCTTTCTCACCCATTTGAGTGACTGTAAAGAAGGTGGGCAACCTGTCAGACAAACTGCCTTATATAGTCCCATGTTTGCAGGGGATTCCTGTTCTCTCTGATGTTGTCTCTCCGTCCTGCTCGCTGTCGTTTGCCCCTTAGTTTAAGGTGAGTGGCTGTCAAAGCACGAGCAGCCGGCGACGTGCTTGCCCCTCCAGCAGACGCGTGGAATCAGCTATACATCAATGGGACTGACGATGAAAAGCCCAGCCTCGACATCACTGAGTCAGTTTCACACTTTTTTCCTCGCCTGCACACAAGAACAAAATGTACTGTACATCAAAACACTGCAAGCTATGTGCACTGGCCTCGGCCTCAGTAATTATAAACCTGACCATGTTTGAGCTCATAAATCCGCTTTTCATCTTCTATGCTGGGAGCATTGCTCTGCCATTTAAAAAAAAAAATCCCAGTCACTGCCTTTAAAATATTATGGCTAAAACAGACAGCGGGCAGAGAAGGATGGGGGCAAAGGTGAAGGAACCAACTCCTTTTAAGTCTGCAACAAGGAGGATTGGTTGCTCGGAGGAGTCGCTTGGCCTACCCAAGTTCGCAGCTGTGAGTCACGATCCAGCCGGGCCTGGGTTTAAGTAACTCTGCATGCCACCGCATCACAAACTTTTCTCTCTCATGGCAAAAAGAGAGGAATGCGTTTTGAGGCTATCTCGTCCACCCCAGCGGACGGTGAAACGCGCCTCCCCAAACAGCCGTGGTCAGACGGACCTGTCCGGTCCCGTTCTCCTCCCTGACGTTTGCAGAGGTTGTTAGAGGGGATTTGGCTCTCCGCTCAGTGCCGACGGCCCACTCTCGACCCGGCTCCCCGAGGACCTGAAACACCAGATGATGAATATGATGATGAATATAAGAGCTGATGATCTCCCCCGTTTCCAAAAGCTGCAGCCTATTACATTTTATGGCTTTATCAATTTTCCTTTTGGAGCAAAGTGGCACGGAGGCATTTTTAGTTTCAATGGTGTGGTGCTTGAGAACCAGCTAACTTTGCAACTTTTAAAAAAATCGGATTAGAGCAGATCAGGTGGAGCATGTATTCCTGTGTTTATATTGTATCAAAAACTGCAAAGAATTTTGTGTCCAATTCATGTTGCCATGTTTTCTGTCCTCTGGCGCCAATGTGATGCATTTTAATTTCTCTGCAACAGAAGGTTATAATTATTATTTATACGACAAACGAATTATTTGGCATTTCTTACTGTATACTGCTTACCTTTTCAAGTGGCACCTGTTTAGACAGGTGGAGGTTTATGGAAGCAATACAGGTTAAGTGCCTCGGACAAAGGTAGAGAGGATAGAGTGTGGATGGGTATGGCACATGGTGCATGAACCAGAAGCCTTCTGATTGAGACACCAGTTCTTTATCCACCAGGACACATCCCCGCTCTGCCACCAGAACCAACATGGCCGCCTCACAGTTGAGCCAGCAGGTCAGAAGGTTAGCACCCTTATGGAGTTCCCCCATTCAGCCAGGATCTTGTACTTCAGATATGTCACATAGCTCTGTTGAACATCAGACTCAGACTTATTTATTTTTTAAAAACTATCTTGTATTTGAGAAATTGCAGAACATCAATGGCTCTTGCATAGTGTGTCTGCAGTCTACATTCAGACTGCAGGACCTTCATGCTCAACTCCTTTTTAATGCTCAACTACTTTTTCAACTGACTGTTCATATTCCCTGTTGTAAGCAACTCAGCAATGCTGCCCATGCAGAATTTTGCTGACATTAACTTGTCATAAGGAGAGTGACATAAAAATATCTTTCCCTGTAAGGAAAAAAATCTGAAAAACAATGATAATGGAGAAATAACGCCCTTCGCTATGTGGGAAGCAGCAAGCAGAGGCACAATAGGAGGGAAGATAATCACGTACGCATCATTGAAAAAGAGTACTGAAGTACTAAAGCAAAAGGCATAAATGGAAGAACAAATCAATTATTGACCAACAGTGCATGAAACAACTGGGATAAGGACACTAAGGAGATAACTGGATAAACTATGAACTGAGGAAACGGAGAAGGCCCTTGCCTTCACAAGACAAACATATAATTACAATAGCCAAAAAGTATTAAAGCTTTGGGCTTTCTAAGACAAAATCAAGAGGAACAAACCAGCATTGCAAAAATAAATAAAGAGAACTCAGACTACCTAATATCAAAATCTGTACAAATAGTTTTTCATAAACACTATCTAAAATTGAATGAAGACAGGACAGAAGTAAGGCGGAAAATGGAAATGTATATAAACTCTTTAGATCTCTCCCAAGTAACAGATGTCCAGAATCTAAAGATACTGCAAATTACAGAGAGTGACATTTTAAGTACCAATGATGAGACCTGGATCTGATGGGAACACATGAGTTTTATAAACAATTCAAAGATATATTCGGCTCTATACTGTGTAGGGTCTTCAATTGAATTAGAAAAAGGAGATGTAGCCACCTGCATGGAAATTTTCAGTTATATCCATACTACTTAAAGAAGGAAAGGGTCCTATTAAATGTACCTCATATCGACCAATCTCCCTTTTAAATGGAGGCAAAAAGTTGCTCATTGGAATATTGGCAGACTGGCTGTCTCTAATCACTCATATCCTGAATGTGGACCAAATAGTCTTTATTATAAAGGAATTGTAAATGGACAATATAAGATGAACTTTGTTCAAATCACAAATGTTACTGTTGACTTGAGATGTGAAGGAAGTATTCAACAGAATGCCCTGGTCATTTATATTCACATCTTGTGAAGCGTTTGTCTTCCATTAGACGTTTATTGCATGTTTACGGATAATATACCAGGAGCTGAATGCAAGAGCCAGGATGAATGGGGCTCTATCAAAGGTTTTAAATTATGACAAATTAATTTGGGATGTGAGAGAGCCAAGAATTAAATAAATAAATTCCAAAAAAATGAAGGTGGACCCGCAGTTCCAGATTTGATTATTTGCTACACCGCCCAAATAAGGCCTCTCATGATTCGGATGAATAATAATGCCAACGCAAAATGGAAAGGCATAGAAAGAAATGTAGCAAGCTCCCTAAGCACTTTTATTGTTTGTAGAAGGAAGCCCACACAAATAATTCAGAATAATTGAATACTTTTGTCAGAAATACTATAGATATTTGGAGAAAAAGAAGATTAAGGATTCTGAAATGACACCCCAAAGAGACATAGCTTATGACTCAGATTTCTAACCAACTGAAATTGATAATAGATGTACTGGGCCAAACATGGCTTGATAAGATTGTGTGTGTATGTATATATACATACATACATACATACATACATATATATATATATATATACATATATATACATACATACATACATACGTACATATATATATATAATCTTTGAAAAAATTTCTAAACAATGACCATTTTTAAAATACTTGCAGATTAGGAGTTATTTACTGGAAACTCAAATAATGCAATCACAAAAGGACCTCCACTCCCTGCTTATTATATTCTTAAAAATCATAAAGGAGAAGGAATTGGGAGCATATACAGGCAATGTACAGTCAAAGCAGGGTCAACAAACTAAAGCTCAGTGGGAGAGGGAACTGAATGTCACCAAAACAGATTAAGCTAAGACTTGTGAAGAAGCCTTCAAAACATCTGTTTTTATAATTAAAAGAATTGGAAATGGTGGTAAGATTTTTTTCTGCAGATATAGTGCAATAGTGAAGGCCCAATGCTGAAGGAACTGCAGCGGAAATTATAGAAAATGTTTTTTCATAAATAAGGTCAACTTAAAGAGGAAAACATCCTCCTGGGTATAAGTGGATGAGAAATGTTTAACTAAACTTCTCAGAATCACAACTCTAAAACAAATCGCTAGAAATTGGGGAAAAAAAACATAAAACCAGAAAAAAGGCTTGGAAAGACACATTACAAGAAGTATATTTAATGGAAGAACTTACTTTCAAATGTCAAAACAAGATATTTGAGAAAAAAAGATGAGAATTGGTAAGAAATACATTTCACTAAAATACATTTTAATATTTTACATAAATAATGGAAAAATACAGTAAGCCTACTGTAGCCACACCCTATAAATAGAAATGTTCAATTCTTATCCATCTAAAAACCCCTGAAACATTCCTGGCTGTAAATATTCCATTCTTTATCTGTTCTGTTTTTTTTTTCTTTGTATTTTTTCTTTGCATCTTTTTTAAAAAATATTTTTTGATAATTGGTTAACCATGTGCAGTTCTGTGCGAAAGTTATTTATTCTCAGTGTCAGAAAATAATTCTGAAAATATATTTAACACATTTCCATATTTAATATGGCCACCCGTTGCCATTATTACAGCCTTCATTCCGTTCTTTAGGGAGAATTGCTTAGAGTTGTTCAGATCGAGTATTGATTCAACATTGAAGATTTTACTGTGCACACATCCTCTCAGACCCATAGCAGTGAGTTTTCTTCTCACAGTGGAATGATTGACAAAAACACCTGAGCATTTCCTCAGATCGAAAGCAAGAGTTAAAATAAAATCTTTTAAGTACTCTTTGTGATGGTGATAGTTTTGGTTGTCTACCAGTTATTTTACGGTTGTTAGGAGCCCAATTTTCTCTGTATCTTGCAGTAATCTTTTGAACTCCAGTTTCTGGACACTTGTTTTTTCAAGTTTTCCTTTGACTTTCACCTTCCTTATGCCGTTGAATTACCTGATTAGATATATCATGGGAAATATCTCCTATAGCCATTTTAGATGCACACGACAACAAAATCTGCATGGCAGCTATGGTGCGTTTGGATAGTTGTTTGTTTGAATATTGAAGGCAAAGGGTTCTAACATAACGTCATTGACACTTTTGGTAACATTTTTTGTCGGGAGAACACAGCTGTAACTTGTTTGCTGATCGGAAGACTTGAAGTGGTAGTAGGATGCACAAAAGAAAGAGTCAATAAATACTGATAGATTTGATATATATAGTGATGGAGACTTCTCTGTAAGTTTCCTGCATTATTGTCTGATGGTTAAAAAAATTGCCATCTCTAATGTGTCATTTGGGAACATAGATGAATAAATGAAAAGGGTTGCTGTGTCTGTGACTTTTCTTACATACCTGTATGTAGCCTACTACCAAAGGGTGTAAGTCTCGTATATTGGAAATAAAGGATAAAATGGTAAATGAATAAAGGACACTATAAGCGTTTTTTGGGCTTTGATGTCTTCCAGTTTGGGGAGTGTCTTCTGCTTACCCAGCCTGTTATGAAACGGCACTCCTCGCCAAGGGACAATTGCCTGATAACAGTCTGGTTGAATGTCCATACTCATATTGCATGCAAGTCGCATGGCTACATATCCAATTTATTTCCGCATACAGATTTGGCACCAACTGGAACTGGAAAGATGCGACTCAATGTGATTTTTTTTTGCTGTCCACACTGTTCTATAAACATCCAAACTGTCACACAAGTGGAAAAGTTGGAATTGGGCCATTTAGCTTTAGTCTGAACGTAGGAATGTGTTCTGTCTGTTGACAAGCCCCACGGCGTCAGCATTCTGGGGTGTCTGTTGTTTTGTTAGCCTTTAGTGCCTCATGGGAAACCATAGACAAAAAGAGATGCTTGATCAAGAGATGAATTTCACCCACAATCTCTCGTTGTTCTCTCGGACAGCTAGCCTAGTGCTGACCGATGAGGTGCATGCTTTTGAATCTTAAAATTTAAAAAATCACTAATTTCAGTGACAACAGGTTTAAAACTCTATTGTGTACGTGTACCACTTTCAATTGACCATCTCACCATATGACTGCATATGTTTACTTTCTAACATTATTTACACATTTATGGTATGAAAACGCGTCAATATTTTTTAGCACGCTCATTAATCATTCTGCTGAAATCATGTTGATTCATCATCAATGTTGAAATCATCAATTGTTGCCTGAAAACAAATCCTTTTTTTTTCTTCAAAGATTCAGATGCTGATCGTAATTGCTAGAAAAGAGAATACAGAGAAAATGCCATGACAAGGGCCAGAACTATTTGTATTTAAATGAATGGTGTATATATGTTTTTTGCAAATTACTAATCAAAACCCTGAGGCCTTTGTGAGCAGGTGGAAATGCAATTGTGTGTAGAAAGATGAAACAATATGTATTCATGCTTACAATCATATAAGTCATGCTGAAACAATAGATGAAGCTGGTTCATTATTATTTTGTGGGCAATCTACATAGTTTTTAAAATGCCATGTGTTGAAATACAGCAACATTATAGTAAAACTAAGCATAAAAGTTCTTTCAACTGCAAAGTCCAACATTTTCCAGTAATAAGGGCAGAGTCTTTGTTTAAAATTTGAAAAATTTATGGCTCTTTCTGTAAATGGTTGTTTCTGTGGCTTTGGCCTGTGATGAATATATATATATATATATATATATATATATATTTTTTTTAAGGGTTTGCACTGACGAAAGGTTCTCGAAAAACCATTTGTATTTAGTCTGAAGTCGATCAGGGATTTTGCTGGGTTCATTTTTTTTTTGGTCCCCATCGGTTCGTTTGGCTGCAAGCGTTCTTTTCCTGGCTGCAAAACCACAGCATTCAATCACGGGGTCGAGCAAATCAGTCAACTGTTGATTAAATGAATGAGAAAATTGATAAATGAATGAATGAATTGGCCAATCTTTGAAACAATCAATAAACAAATAAGGATTTGTCTGTGCAACTTGCAACACGCTGTTAAAATGGATTAAATACAACGTCCTGTTAATAAATATCTTGCCTCCTGACTGTTCCTTCTGAAAAATGTGCTATCTGATTATACCTGCTGGATAAATCTTTTCTTTGCTGTGTTGCTATAATGTACCTTGGAACATAGATTATTTGTGGTGTGTGTATGGTGTTAAACATGCTTGTACACACCTTTGTGTGACTTTTTTCATATTATGTTTGTGAGTGTGTGTTTAGGAGTATGAAACTAATTTCAAATAGTTTTCAATTTCATGTGTCTGTACATTTTATTTTTGTATCATGAAAAGTCACCTATTGTGTATTTTATGTACCTAAAATATAAGGATTATGTTCTTTTTCATTTAAATCTTGTCTGAGTAATACATTACAGTATATATTGATTGATATTTCCTTCAGGTCTGGTACAGTGCTGTTAATGCGCATGTGTATATTTTATTTGTGCATGGGCGTGCATACCATGTATGTGTGTGTACGTGTGAATGCATCTGTTTTCCGCATGCTCTCCTAATATCTGGCCACTGAGCTGTGAGATTCCATAGCTATGTGCTCCACTTTCACATGTGTAGTGGAGCATCTCTTCCTGCTGTTAGAGTGTAATTGTGTAAATCCCGACTGCGTACGAGCGTACGAGCAGTCAGAAATCTATTACAGACGATGCTCTGAGACGACCAGATCAGTCAAAGGTGCCTGAAAACACCTGACAGCTGCAATCGCCTTCCCGTCTCAAGGGAATACGATCTATATCTACGCGGCCTAAATATAGACATGTCTCTGGGCGCTTGGAGATCCCCAGGGAGACCTCTCCTTTCAGGTGGAGGCTGCAACCGTGAGCTCGAGGGTATTGAGTCACACGTGGAATGGGGTATGTCAGCGGAAGGTCCCACAGGAAGAGGTGTAGCGTCAGAAATGGGTCGGGGTGGGGGGGGGCGGGGGTTGGCGGCTTTATCGTTTGCTTGAGAATCCGTAAGACGTAAGGGCTGTCTGTATTTTGAATCAAAGACTCTTCGAGATCAGAATTCCGTCTCTTCATCAGAACACCCGAAACGGCATCTGGGACAAGTGCTGCCAATTTGGCACTTGCTGGGGAATTGAGGGAGATTTAGAGAAAAGAAATCTACGAAAGAAAGAACAACACAGAACGGGACTGCATAGGGAAATTACTCTGATTTAATAATGTGGAACAATATTTAATTCTGCATTTTTAATTTCTTTTTTTAAGTGGGCCTTGCCAAATTGGCTTCTAATTAAGATACCTATTTACATATTGTAATGCGCTTAAGAACGACGGGGTCTTTTTGTCTGAAAGCTGTCGAGTAAAAGCCTTGCTGTCTAGCCTAGCAGGAGCTTTTGGGGGCTTATGTGTTCGTTTTTTGCCACCGCGTCGAACCCCCCACACCCTTTTACCGCGTTGTGAATGGCTAATGAGGCTGGGGAGTGGAGGGCAGGACAGCAGTGTGGTGTGTTTGGGCCCGTGGAATGAGAAAAGCTTTCATGTCTCTGCTCTGCTCCCTCTCGCTGAGGACTCTGGGTATTTCAAAGGTGCTTTGTGTTGATGGAGAATCAACAAACCGGTAGGAAAAAAGCCATACACATCCAGATCTAAAGCATAAAATATGAGTAAGCTGAATTTAAATATGAGCCAAACTAGCAAATGTGTTAATATTGTATTACTTCTCGGTCCTCCGTCTTGTAATAAAATTAATATAAATGACACGTATTGTATGATTTATAAGTATAACTGTTGGGCATGTTTAGCACTCAGTTTCCTCAAATTCCTCAACTCCACAATGGAGAACCACAGATTTCGACTAATCATAGTGTTTTGCTGTGGAAGGCAAGTAGTTTTTTTTATTAGCCAAAAGCAGTCAATGATTTACAGCATGCACAGAAACAGTTCCACGTAGGACTCACTGGCTGCTATATCACCCCTTTGCTTTTGTAACTACAGTGTAACTACAGTCTAACTACTACCTTAGTATAGTAGCTATGGTTTGTTATGTATGGTTTGTTTGCATTTGTAGCCTAGGGTGAGGCCCTTCCTCCCTCACCAACATATCTAACATAGATGCCTCTTTTTTTACTTCTCTAATGGGCTCCATACTCTTTGTGTCACTTCTTTTCTCCCTTTAGTCACCAGTTAGGAATGACAGACCCACATGGGAAACATTTGCTGTTGCATTTGCCCACATGAAGTATGAGTAAGCATCCACCGCAGTACTCTGAATTTCAAAAACAGGCACTCGGGTGTAAATCATGTTTTCAGAGACTGGCATTCACGTTTCTGTGAATTCTCAGTTGGTGCAAAGGCTGAACCTGGCAAGAATCGCTTGCAGTTCTGAGAACCAGCTTGTGGTTTTTCATAGCCTTTCCCTTAGTTTGTATGTGTTCAACTGCACTCCAATAACAGCCATTTTATTGTGAAAATGTAATAACAGAGATAGCTCAGTAGGAAAGTTAAAGCATGATTTTTCTTCCACTGTGTTTTATGTGACTGTGCTGTCATATCTCACCTATATGCCTGTTTTGACGGCTGTTTCTCTTGTAAATCTTTGGTAGCTTTTAAAGAAGCTTGCTCTTGACCTACAGGGCTCTCAAACTCAGAGAGCAACACCATTGCTAATGATTCTCTCTGATTGTAAGGTTATTACAGCACCATTACAAAGTGCTCTTTAACTGCAACTCCTAATGGAATTTTTATAGTCTGATTTCTGATAATGCTTTTGTAGTATATATCCACCGTAGGAGATTTTTTAAAATCATTACAACACAGATAATGAAGCAGTTTACATACACACACATGCACGCACACACACACACACACACGTGTGGATCATCTGTAGGTTGTGTGTGTGTGTGGATCAGCTGAAGTTTGATGTGTGCATGTGTGTGTGTGTGGATCAGCTGCAGGTTGTGTGTGTGTGTGTGTGTACGGGTATGAGCATGTGTGGATCAACTGCAGGTTGTGTGTGTGTTTGTATGTGTGGATCATCTGCAGGTTTTGTGTGTGTGTGTATGGGAATGGGCATGTGTGGATCAGCTGCCGGTTGTGTGTGTGTGTGTGTGTGTGTGTGTGTGTGTATGGGTATGGGCATGTGTGTATCAGCTGCGGGTGTGTGTGTGTGTGGATCAGCTGCAGGTTGTGTGTGTGTGTGTGTGGATCAGCTGCAGGTTGTGTGTGTGTGTGTGTGTGTGGATCAGCTGCAGGTTGTGTGTGTGTGGATCAGCTGCAGGTTGTGTTTGTGTGTGTGTGTGTGTGTGTGTGTGTATGGGCATGTGTGGGTCAGCTGCAGGTTGTGTGTGTGTGTGTGGATCAGCTGTAGATTGTGTGTGTGTGTGCGTGTGTGTGTGTGTGTGTGTGTGTGGATCAGCTGCAGGTTGTGCACAGTGAAAGCTGACTGTAGAGTGTCATGGCAGACAGCCCACTGATCTATATTTCACACACGTGCCCTGCAGCCACCACGACAGGAAGCTGAACTGCCATTCAGCTCCCGGCTCCCCTCAATCAGTCTGTTCTTCTCTGCCCTGCAGTTACTCTCTGCTGTCCTTCCACTGTCTCTCTCCCTGTCTCTCTCTCTCTTCCATTCACCCTCTTTCGCAATCCCTCACTCTGTCTGCCATGTCTGCCATTCTTTTGTTTTCTCTCATCCTCTCTTACTCACTTGTCTTTCTCACCCCATCTTCTCATCCCATCTCACCCGTCAACTTTAAATTCCAATATGCTTTATTACATTACATTACATTACAGGCATTTAGCAGACGCTCTTATCCAGAGCGACGTACAACAAGTGCATAGGTTTCAAGATGTAGAGGTGCTTTATTTGCATGAAAAGAAAATTTGCATCAAAAGCCATGAATGCCGTTCACAGATTATGACATAATCGAGACAAAACAAAAAACAAAGTGTGACCCTCAGGCAGTGGCTGGCAGAGGCATATCGTATTTGACTGATAGATGGGCTGTTAAAGGCTCTCTGTGGAGTTCAGCACCATTCAAATGTAAATGTGAATGACAAAGAACAGAAGCAGCAAATACATAAACAACAGCGATATAAGCAATTATGCATATTTGTGGATACAAATATACGCATATTTTTGGATAACCGTTGCAATATTGTTCATGCTTGAATCCTGTAGGTAGTTTTAGCGAATCTTTTTTGGAAATGAAAGTTGTGGAGAAGGCGATAGAATCCAAGCCACTTTATACAAGTGTCTCCATCTTTCTTGCCTCTCTCTCTCTGTCTCTCTCGCTCACTCTCTCTGCATCTTTCTTCCTATCTCACACCATCCTATTCCTTGGTTCATTCAGACTTGTTCCCGCCCCCCTCCAAACATTGATAAATGGCTGCACTTTAGTTTAGCCCCAGTGTCAAGGCTGTAGTGTACCTCATCCTGAGGGCTAGACTTTTTTCCCTCTCTAAATTTCTGCTTTTGTTATATCTTCTCTACAGTCCTGTGTCTTTATTTTTATATGGGCTAAGAAGAAAGCTTACAGGCAATTTTAGAGCCAACAGCAGTGTACTTTATTTGTATGAAATTTATTTTATTCTGTTTCAGAAAGCGACAACTACTTGACCATTTGTCAAGTCAACATGACCTTGTGAGAATAGCGTACAGAATAGTTAACTGTTGGAGTCTTGTTAACTACTGTGAACAGGTGAACTCACAAGGGCACTGAACTGGAAAAGACCACTGATGGTTGAAACATTCAGTAGAAAGACAAACTGAATTGCTTATTGATGTGAATCAGCATGCTGGTGTTTTTTCTAGTAAACTTCTTATTCTTTTCTATTCTTCTAAAAAGTGTTTTTCAAGACCTTCAAGACAAGCTAGTAACCCCATACTACATATTAGACTAAGACTTATGGTCTGTAGTTGTTTTGTCCCGTAAATATTAGTTTAGAATGTTTTTAAGCCACTGTTTTGTACATGTTTTTTAAAGGGAACTTCAATGTATTTCTACTTAAATATGGGTGGATATTGAGTAACTGTGTGAGAACAACACCTGTTTATATGCATAGTATAACTGAGAACAGAACAATTAAAGGATATTCTTTTGGTTTAAATAACATTAATAGTGGTAATTGGTTACATTTTGCTGAGAGATAAGTACAGTGCAGGAGGAAGGATTAAAAATGGCAGATTGTATTTGCTTTTCAATCTGGAAGTTTGAGGACAAGCTCAAATTCATTGAGCGAAAAGGGAAGAAAAAAGATGAATCCTAATGCAATTGAATCCTACTGCCCAAATATTACATTCCTGTTGGTTTGCAAAGAATACAATTTTAGACCTTAGGAAAGCATCTGCACTGTGTACAAAGAAATGAATTATTGCTCATGATTCATTTCAGACAACACTATAGCAACAAATGCACTTTAAGTTGTTCTGAGTACTGAACCACATGAGAGGTTGTTGGAAAAATGTGTAGTTAGCAAAGATTTTTTTTTCTTTTATAAAGTGCTGTAGATATAGCCATTTTATTTGAGGACTTTTAGATCTAATCACGAACCGGCCTGATACTGTTACCTCTGGTATTCAGTGCTGCAGACTGGGGAGCCCGCAATATACGGTGACTGTTCTTCAAGCACTTTGAGACAGTGGTGTTCCAATACTCGTCTGTGCTGCTCTAGCTTTAAACTTCGATTTGAAATCAAGGAAATTTTGGTAAAAACCACTTAGGAATCTTGATCTAAAAACCTCTTAGGAATCTGTTTTCATTTCTTTGAGTTGCGTAATTTCTTATATAGCAATGTGAATGTGTACATGTATAATTTTTCATTTGTTGTATTGGAAATGTGAATACCCTAAATATGCAGCTGTCCATATCTTCTGCACATTGAACTGTATGGATTCAAATGGATTTATTTACATGCTGTTGTGTTGCTGTTCTGGTAAATGTGTTTGTGCGTACAGGCACAACAGTCCAGTGGGATGGAATAGGATTAATGTAATCTCATCATGTGAGTAATATAGTGCTGCTTTATCTGTTTGGTATTTGTACAGACCTCTATTACATTAATATTATAATAGTGCATAATATATAATAGATTTCTTCTCTGGGCATATCCAGCTGAGACACCCAGCCTGTTCTTAATACATTGGTGTGCCCTGCAGTATTTATTGTTCCCCAGGGAGGATTTCAGTCGACAAGGCACTCCTCTTTTCAGCCAGGCACTGGCAGTCAGCGGCTGCAGGACCTGCACACGTCGGTTGGTGTAATGACACAATTGGCTGTGCGTGCTGTGAAGGATGTTTGTCTTAATGCGTGCAGATTAGCTCCAGAACTGATTGCAGGAAAGTTGGGACAGATCTTTTCAGAATCCACCTTGCATTTCACTTTCCTGCTCAACCTAGTCCACAGGATGATGACATCATCCATTTAGCCTGGCCCTTATATCTCACCACTTCCGCTCTGTTGTAATGTTGATGACATCATTCCCTCAGCCCACTAGAGATTTTATTGACATCATTCCCTTGGCATCACCTCACTGGTATTGTTTGTGTGGTCAGCAGTGTGTGCAAGTTGGTATTTCACACAGGCACTTTCGACCTGGGGAGAGAGAAATATATCAGGGGCCAAATGAGCTCTGCATTCTAATGAGTTCAGTGGTTCCCTGCAGCTCAGTTTTAATTTTCTGCCTGTGTTTTATCTCTCCAGTGGATTGCTTTTAATATGCCTCTTCAATTGGGGTCAACGGCTAGACTGATAGTACATCAGAGCCCGGAATGACCTGATGGCTGGGGTGGGGGGTGGGGGGGGTTTGGTTGAAGGGCTGGCTTCTGGCAACAGTCTTAGGGCATGGGGTCAGGCTGTTTGTCTCGGGAAGGGAGGCAGGGAAACAATAACCCTGAAACATCTGTAAAGAGGAGACTAGGCGTGCTATTTTAAGAACAAATGTGAATGTTCCCCTGGAGAAGACATCTTGGTTTATGTTCAGTCATTAAGGCCTAAGGCTATGATGAGGCATGCTTTCCGCACCTGTCAGCAATTAAAAACAGAGATTACGTAAGCCCTTGCTAGCCACAGTGAGTGCATTCTACTAAACATTTTGACGTCAGTTAGACATCTAATCAACGCCGAACATTGAGCTTGATATGACGTGGAGCAGGAGCAGAAACGAAAGTTTATTTGATGCTGCTAATTTGAGTGCCAAACATAGAGTAGTGCTCACGTCATGACTCGACTTTGATCAGCCTTATTGGCATGATGTAAGTGGCAAATTGTTTGGGGGGGATAAGAGGAAAGGCTTGTGACGAGGAAGATGACAAGGACATCATCATTGCTATCATAACAGGGGATGTCAAAGCAGCTGTTCGCCCTTTAGTGGGAAACCATCAGTGCCTTCCTATGTGCTCAATCAGTTAGCCAGACAGTTTTTCCTATAGCCTGTAGTAGATCTGTCAGTAAACAAGGGATACTCCAACCTGTTGTCTTGGGGGGGGAAAAAAAAGAAAAGCTAATTTCCAAACTCAGCGGGAAATTTTTCATTTAATTTCTCCTCCTGCTGTCTATGAAGGGGGGGGATGCTGGAAGATGAAAGGCTGCACTCCAGCCGGTCTTCCTTGCCACATTATAGTAGACGTGTCTTTTTAAAAACACCAATTATCCAGCCTATTGAGTCACCCGGTAACTAAAGACAGGGAAAGGGATTATACTGCCTCCTCATTATTGCGAGGTCAAAGAGCCTTGAGTGGCTCAATGACATGTGACTGGGGCATGTAAAGTTTTTTTTTTTCTCCCCCCCCCCAGTCATTAAGAAATTATTTAAAAGGAGCTCCTATCACACATCAGAAATATTAATTTTTAATATCAGAATTTTCTATTCTAACAGAGCCGCAATCATTGAAAAAAGGTCCCCATGTCAGGGTTTCCTCTACTATTTAATTTAAACAGACGCTTTCTGATGTAGATTAGGTACAGTAATAGATGAGCTTTTCTGTTATTTTTCCTCTCGCTCTTTTCTGAGCCTAAAAAGAGAAGCCTCCCCAGTGTCGTGTGAAGTAGTACTTTCTGTGATCTGTCACATGGTAAGAACATCGTTATTCATACTGATGTGTCTAATTTGGTGTACAGTCTCTGTAGGATCAATGATATTTCAGCCAGCTGCCCAGCAGTTCTGCAGTGATTGGAATATACATGTACATTCTAAGGTTCTATTGGACAGTCTGATTAATGTTCTTCTGTTTTTTATTCCATAAGAACTAAAGTTATGGGCAAATGACAATCTGTTTTTATACAGAAAAACGAGGCTTCCTCAGGAAAAACCTATTCTGTATCATTAAAAAAAATCTGAGGATGTGATTGGTTAAGTAGATAAACTGATATAGCAGCATCGACGTGAGTGCGAACATTCTGATTGTGTCTTTTTAAATATGCGTTTGATTATAAATGATACAAGGGTTACAGGTGATTCTGTCTTTGGATGCCCATAATGGACGTCTGAGACATTTAATGAAAGATTCCCAGAAAGAAAAATGCTAAGTTTTTGGCCTGTATTTCCAAGATTCTCTTACTCTAGTGATTTTTTTTTAAATTTCCATGCCAAATAAATCCACAATAAATGTTGTATGGTGATGGAAATGTTTATATGGCATCTTTTTCCACACATGCAGTCTCTTGATAGATGTGTTCAATATTTTGCATTCAATTATTTTTAAATAGATTTAATGCAACAGCCCCCGACAGGCTGATTGTTGCTGTTGTTATGCTCTTTTTATTGGTCAGGTTATCATGATCCCACCCTGTGGCATTCTGGGAGGTGGAGTGCCTTGGGTAGTTAACAAGGGAGTGCCTTGGGTGGTTGTCTCCTGTGGTAAATAATGGAAATAAATAGTCAGATGGCCCAAAATTACACACACTTTATGTGATGCCATTAGACTGCTCAGCAGCCCTCTGAAGCATTTGGGAGCGAAATGCCCTTTTCAGTTTGAATTTGTGCACTAATGGTTCACTGAGTTTGACACCTAGATTTAGATTTTTTGATGATGATAACTAAGTGTGAAGATTCAGATTTCTCTGTGGCACAGGATATTGGTTGGAAAGTACCTGTTTGGCATCCTGTACTGTGCTTTGTGCTATAACATGTGTGTGATACCATGTTCTGTACGCTATGAGTGTGTGTGTAACCTTGACGCAGTCCCTTTACAACATTATTTTGGTAATGTGGAAGCCACAGATGTGCACGTGTGTGAGCAAAATTTATTGAAACATGCTGAAGCCACTGGCCTATTAGTACTGTGTTTCTGCGGTCCAGTCCAGAAAATGGCTCTGTCCTAATGTCTGATTGGATCCAGAGCCTTTTTGCTTCCTGTTAAATCACACTGGTATGAGAGATTCAATTTGAATCTATATATTTAACCTTAACACAGAATTTATATTCATTAGTACCAATGGTTACATGACACACCTCAATGGAAGCTAAAGGTATAATGTGGAAATATTGATTTCTGCCTGCAAAACGGGCGTTACAGTAAGCCTCATGTCTTCTTCCATTGGGTGGGAGACCACAGATTCCATCTCATTAGCTGTCCCATCTCTCAACCTACAGGCAACCTGCACCGAGGCCCAGCCCACAAATCGGAGGCGGGCCCTGTGATGCTGCGTGGAAACTCATTGACCACTCTCCTAGACTGACGGCTTCCTGAGTCCCACCATGGATTAGAGACCTGAGCTTCTGGAGGTCAAAGGTATGAGTGTTGACAAGACATGCTTGTCTTCATACAAAAGCAGTCAAGCTAGGCAAACCATTCCTGGCATTTGCTTCTCAAGCATACATTATGATCTGCCCTTTATATGGGTCATTTAATATATATGATTTTGATAGAAATAATTTGGCAACAGTATTTACATCAAGATTACTATGTCGAATAGTGGTAGCGGAGCTGTCGCCATAATGAAATCGGCCCAGTGTACTCCAGAGGAGGAATCAAGCCGAGAGGATGGCTTTGGGTGTGACAGTCTTCATTAGAGGAAGCTGTAGCATGTACAAATGATGGGCTGTGTGAGTTTCAACGTGCTGTAACACCACAACGAAATCCCAGGAGACCTCTGCACTCAAGGTTTTTCTTCTAAAAAGTACTTGCTTCTGCATTGGGGACGAAGCATCATTCGCATAAATAGGATCTGAATTCTCTCCTTTCCTGACACCATTTGGACTGTGTTCTAAGGATTGTGCAACCGTCCATGTGAAAGCTAAGTACAGCTTACTGCTCTGTGAATATCTTAGACATAGGTGGGGTCATTCAACTCAGCACTGGCATTTATTTCACATTTAAGTCAACAAAACTTTATTGACATTGTTTAGTGCTACTTCCCTTGAAGTGGGTCTTTATAGCAGCTGTATTGGTTGTAAATAAGAAACATACTGTATAAGCATACACAAATGTAATCATGTTCTCTAATAACTGACAAACAGTCATTAAAAGCACAATGATGCTGACAAAACATATGTCAATATCTCAGTGAAAAGCCTGTTTCTGTAAGTTTATAATTATGACAATACTTTTGATGTTGCTAGCATGTTTCTAAGATTAGGGGGGTGCTTTGAATCATGAGTAGTTCCTTTCTTTCTACACTCTCTTCCAGTCACTTTGGTACAGGTTAACACTCCTCATCTGTCCATACAAGTCTGTTTAATCTAGTCTTTAGCAAATTCTAACCTGGTTGTTCTGCTCTAGAGGCTTACCAGTGGTTTGCATCTTGCAGTGAACCCACTGAGGTTATGCTGGTGTAGTCTTCTCTTTATTTTAGGCTTTGGCACATTTACTGTATGCCTACACTATAAAATAATTGGCTGTAAATGTACAATACATTGCTGGCTACTAGTTGCAGTACTTTTACATTAAGCTTCACATCAATCTACTGTTAACCTATTCACAGTAAATTAGAATCAAATGACAACTATATACTGTAAACAAGAACATGGAATACTGTAATATGGCTGTACCCTACTGTAGAATTACAGTAATCAGCTGTTTCTAAATTACAGTAATTACCTGTATTTTCACATATCAACTGTGAACATAATGAAATTCAGTACCCAGTAATTTACTGTAAATATTTTGCCATCGGGGATGATTAGGTGGTGGGGTGAGAGGAAAATGGCAATTTAGATAGGACACTGGGGAATCCCCTACTCATTGTAATAGTGTCCTGCAGTCAGAACCTCAGTTTAATGTCTCATCTGAAAAGGTGGAATCTTCCACTGCACAGTGTCCCCATCACTGCACTGGGACATTGGAGATGATTTGAGCAAAGGGAAGATCATCCTCTACTGTCCCACCAAAGCCACTTCCAACAGCAACCTAGTTTTCCCAGGTTGTTTCCCATCCAAGTACTGACCAAGCCCAAACTTGCTTAGCATCTTCAATTCAGCTGGATCAGCATGGTGGTATGGCTGTTAGCATTTTACAGCACCTTTGTTAACCAGTTAAATTAAAATATAAACAAAGACAAAATCCATTTTACAAATTAAGCAATTTATTTATGCTACCAAAATTTATTTGCATAGGACTTAGGCCACCAAGCTCACACGCTGACACCTGCATACAAACAGTTTATTTTTAAAATTTTTTATTATGCAAAATGATGTTAACAAGTTGGCTAATAATTTCAGTATAAAATTGTTTTATGTATGCACTTTGATACTGGATATTGGTTGCTTACAAAGTTAAATTATATGCGACCTTATTTCAAAATAAAATAATTTATTATTTAGGCCCAAAATATGGGCTACTATAAAGTTAACCTTAACAGTTCCCTCTGCATAATCTGGCACTACACACAGACACACACACACACACACACACAGTATATATAATAGTAATATTCTGATTACATTGTGAAATATTACTGTTACAATTTATTTCACAGTAAGATTCTGATTACAATATTTTTATGGTGAAATATTGCTGTTAAATGTTGTAAAATCCAGGTAACCACTGATTTCACAGTAAAATGCTGAATACAACATTTTACTGTGAAATATTATTGTTTAATCTTGTAAAAGTCAGGTAATATTTAACAGTGTACATCCTGGAGAGTGTTCCTAATCTTTCTGACAGTTGAAAAGAGGATTTTCTTCACAACTGAAAGCATTTTTCTGTCAAGGCAAGGCACAAAGCAGTTGATTTTGCCATACCCAATGTTTTGGCTATGTCTCTGATTGGTCTATTCTGATTTTTCCAGTCCATGCAGGCCTGCTTTGCTGGCATTGACACTGCTTTGGTCCTCATGTTGAGAGACAACAACAACAGATTCAAACTGCAAATTTGTTGTAATTGTTCACCTGCAATTGATGTAAATGGCCTAAAATTAATGTGACAGTCTAAGCTTTAATGTCATATCCATTGTTTAATTTCAAATCTTATATGCTGGAATACAGAGCCAAAACAACAAACATTGTGACACTGGCAGGTCCATAGTTGTGCAACATTTCTACCGCCATTTAAACACTATCTAGATAAGCTGTATTGCACTGTAGTAGTTATTAGCATGTAGTATGTTAGAAATGCAAGTATACAATGGTAACATTGTGTTACTTTGCATTTTTGGTGCTTTTATTGTAATTCTGGTGGTCCTGTGCCTGTTGTCATATAGTACATATTTGAGACACCCTGAAACCTTGTGTAAGTATTGGACATACTGGAGCCCCAATATCCTACCACTTGGCAAATGGTGACATTCCAATGTATCATGCCAGATGATGCCCCTCTGATATGCAGTGGGAACCAAAAGTCTGTAGACACACCCAAGCAATTATTGTTTTCATTGTTTATCAAGAGCTAAAACAATTATGATACTATATTTATACTTCTTATTCTTATTCTATAATACATAATTTTTTTATAATATATCTTGAAAACGTATGTAGATATTTATTGAAGGTCAAACATTGTTAGTGCTTGATTACCGGCTCCAGTCTGCTTGGCATTGATTCCACCAGCTTATGCAACACCTCATCTTCCATTGTATTCCAGTATTTTCTCAACACTTCCCAAAGATGTTTGATTTGGGTCAGGTGCAGTCATTGTGGTGCGATTACCATCATAATAAGCTTCCCTTGTTCTCAATAATGTTCTTGAATAAAAGTGTACTTGGAGTATGATAACTGCATTAGGGCAACGTAGCGTCCTTAGCCTTTTGGTCCCCACTGTATAAATAATAGCTAATCAATACTAATATTATGTAACTAATGCTACTACTGCTCAGAGAGAAGCAGAAGAAGAAGGAAGAAGAAAAGAAGAGAAAAGAAAAGAAGAAAGAAGAAGAAGAAGAAGAAGAAGAAGAAGAAGAAGAGAAGAAGAAGAAGAAGAAGAAGAAGAAGAAAGAAGAAGAAGAAGAAGAAGAAGAAGAAGAAAGAAGAAGAAGAAGAAGAAGAAGAAGAAGAAGAAGAAGAAGAAGAAGAAGAAGAAGAAGAAGAAGAAGAAGAAGAAGAAGAAGAAGAAGAAGAAGAAGAAGAAGAAGAAGAAGAAGAAGAAGAAGAAGAAGAAGAAGAAGAAGAAGAAGAAGAAGAAGAAGAAGAAGAAGAAGAAGAAGAAGAAGAAGAAGAAGAAGAAGAAGAAGAAGAAGAAGAAGAAGAAGAAGAATGGAAATCGCTTGGTGTCAGGTTTTGTCTTGATGCCTGCTTTTGATCTGATTGGCTTACTGGTTGGTCAGTCTTGTATAATAAGCCCAACAGCAGGGAAACACGAGTGTAGGAAGAGCTGCTTTTACTTCTGTCATGTTCTCTCTGCATTTCGTTTGATCTGGTATGTGTGAGTAATTACGCGCTATTAGGCCACTTATCACATACAACTATTGAAAAGGGAACCATTTTGTCTTCACCTTTACTGTACAACCTCCAGCTACACCGCTATTGTTGCTAATGGAGCTTTCAGGGATGCACACTGTGCCATTACTCATTGAAATTTTGTTTGATTTGAGCACTTAAGCTTGATCAGTGCCCTGCAAATGCTGGCCGCAACATCAGAAGATAAAATGTCCAACTGGTTACGTATAAATGGAATATGAAATATTCATTTTTTTCTGGACAAAAGATTGAAGTTTTGATTTTTCCCTTGAAGTTTTACAAGTCTGAGATGTTGGAGAGCTCTCAAGCAAAAAATAAATAAAAATTAATTAAAGAGAACAGGAGGACTTTAGTGGGTCATTGCAGAACCTATTCTTTGGATGATGACAGAACGCTTGTGAGCTTGAGTTAGGGGAATATGCATCCTTACGTCGAAATACATAAATTATCTGGATCTGTTTTGCCGTGGTTTTTGAGATTAAGACATTTCCCTGTTTAACTACCAGCTATTACAATAGCAGCTGATTCCTTTATATTAATTTGAACATTGGTTTGAAAGTTCTATCCCATGTTTTCTACTATAATGTACAGATAACCTAAAAGCACCACCAATGTGTAAAAAAAAAAAAAATATATTAAAACCTATTTAAATACTTAAATTTTATGAGGGAAACCGCATAATGATGTCTGTAAGATATGTTTCAATGTATATTGTAACATATATTCCCCAAAAGTTATTTTTCCAAACTTGAGAGGAACATTGTGAATGAGAATGATCACATGAACTGTTCCCTGCTGAATTTCACTTACATTGTCAATTGATCACTGACATTAATGCTCTCTGACCAAAATTAATACAGCTTCTGGGATATTTGTAGGGCAGTGGTTTTTTATCCAGAACATTGCACGTTTAAGCCTTGGGAGGATCTCTGCTGACAGAACTCTAAAGAGAGGGCCTAAAAATCATTGCTGATCAATATCCAGCGGTGGTAATGGAAATGTAGTAATATAATACAAATTAAGCCATATAAATCACCTTGGATAAGGCTATCCCCAAGCAAATCAATAATAAAGCGCTGAAGCCTGACTGTGCCAGAGCCGACTGTTGCTGGCTGCCGGGGAAGGTGGTGTGTGATTGGCCATGGGATGACCCAGGGTGGGAGGGAGGGATGTCCCCTTCTCATCATGTAACAGCGCCTTCTCTCTTTGATTGGTTGACTTGTCAGTTTGTCTGCGCTAGCCGTGCATGAAGTGTACTGCTGACAATGACTGCTCTGTTAGGGTGGATTGCAAGCTTCCGAGGGGCAATGTGTGCTTGTACGCGTTCTTTCAAATCGGTGGCGAGTACTGCACCGATGGGACAGGCATTCCAAATTAGAAGAAAATGATCATTAATGGTATCATTAATAATCGTGCATTTAACCCCTTAGTCTGGCGTGTTGATGTGGGTGGGGCATTAGATGAAAACTTCAATGAATGGGCCTCAAATAAATGGATTAGTAAAGTAGATAGCTAATGTAGTTATTTTGTACAATCTTTTACACCCGCTGCTGCCAGAGGTGGCAAGGAGCACTTATTATAATCAGCACACTTATTTCTCGAGCATATAGTATACAATATATATCATTTAACACCTCTAAAGACCCATAATAGAAATCCACCTAGAAATATCTTGCTAAAAACTATGCAATATACAGATTTTTGGTGTGGTATCCATCTAATTTAAACCAAGATTTGTCCAGTATTGTGGCTGTGGCTCCATTGTGATTCTACCAGGCACAGCCACAAGCATCTGTATCCACTCAAAAAAATCTTTAGGTGAGAAAAAACCTTCTTTTCCACAGTGTTTGAGCTTCTGTTTGTTTAATTTAGAGTAATTCTCATGCTTGGAAATCAAACTCCCAAGGGTTGCTTTTCAGAAGAGACCAGGACTATGTCTGTAGTCAAAAGGGTTTGAGAATAGTAACCATTTTATTCTGTGTCATTTTCAAGCTTGTGTTAAATGAAGGGGTTAAATTACAGGATATCAGTGTAACCTGTGGCAGGTGAGGGGTACTGTACATAGGCTGACAGCTCTAAGGTAAAAAATACAGTCATTTGCTTCCATTTTGTAAACTCCCCCGTTCCCCTAGCGAGGACCACATGGAGGGCAGACTCCACAGGGCAGCAGCCGTCACCACCAGACTTCCTTTTGAAATATTCCATCATTTTGTCATCTATGGTTTTTTCCTGTACTATCAGAGTATGATGAAACCAGGGGTTAGAGGGGAAAAAGGGGAAGAAATTGAAAGCAAAGGAAAAGCCGTTGCCTGTCTCAAAGTACCTTTCCTCGGTCGAGTGGCTTTCGAGGAGTAATTCCATTTTTCCCAGCATTTAACCTGGCTGCACTCTTGCAGCCGCACTAGCACCAGCCATTTCGGACTCACGTTCACACAGAAAAACAGAATTCTCATCGGACTGGCTGTAGTGGGAACAAGCATGTCTGTCACCTGTACATTGTGCATTGTTTGTGATTTTGATACAACCTAAGCCAGTATCTCAATATCAGTCATTTCCCAATTTGCTTTGGCTTTAATTTGCTATAAAAAAAATTTTAATCCAGTTTTTTGAAATGTCTCATCAATAATACAATGACCTTAGCCAAAGGGTGTAAAGAGAGAATTCAGATAAGTTTGTTAAATAAACATATTAACTTTCACCGCGAGGCATGCTTTTTGAAATGTAGTTTATTTTTATCATGCTAGTCCTGCATTTTCAATTAATATTCTGTGCAGCAATTCAGCTATTTGAGTACAAATGCGTATAAAAATCTATAAGTATAAAGTGAATGCATTAATTTGTAGTTTATCTCACCAACAGGCAATGGCAAAGGCAATGCTCTGTCTTGGAATCATAACCAAATTGTTTGCTGTCAGTAGCCCTTTTGTATGTAAGGCTGAGAGTGATGGATTATTTTCTCCTCTACAGCCCACTGATTAAAGCTGCAAGAGGATGGGGTGGTGGGTGGGGGGGGGGCATCTTAAATTACAGGACAGCTAATTAAAATGTCCTGGTAACAAGAGAACTATGCTTCATTTATCCCCTTGCGCCAGGCCTGGACAGGACAAAGCTGTTGAAGTAAAAAGCGGGGCCAGGCTGTTATGTCCTAATGGTGTGAGGACATCAGGTGGCTTGGGTGCTCTCCTGCCAGGCTCTGTCGTGAGTTTGTTTTGTTCACATCGCTTTATTCATCAGAAGCCAAGAGTGCAAACAAATCAATAGGCGCCTATGGCTTTAATCTTTGAAAGTTCATCAGTATTTTACTCGCAAGTATCAGTTAGATGCACCATCTAATCAGTTAGAAATTTATTACGAGTTTTCTGGGACCAAACGAGTAATAGAAAAGGTGCAAATGAGTCCTAGGTAAAGAGCTTATTTAGTAGTAGAAAGCAATGGCCCTTAAAAAATGGGCTTGATTGTCAGGATCTAAACGGTTATTTGGTGCAGTACCTCCGTCAAGGAGGACTGGATTTGAGGCGGCTAATGGTGCTCATCTCAAGCAAAAACTGAGCCCTGTTGCCAAGATAAAGCTGGCTGTTAACTGTCATTAGCTGGCTTTAACTTGGCTACTTACCACTGTCAAGACATCCCGTAGCTACTTGAGAGCTTGGAGCTCATTCTGCTGTGGTACACTGCATGGCATATAACAGGGCATTGCATGTGTGGGATTGGCTTCAGGCACTCCTGTGGAGTTGCATAGTCTTAATAAAGTGTAGCTCTGGCTGTTGCCACGGATTGTCACTGACACTGGAGATTGAAGCAGGCCATCTTGGCAGTCCTAAGAGGCACTCGCATCTTGGTGAAAAACAAGACTTTCTCTCTGTGAACCTGTGTGACCGGTGAAGGCAGCAGGGGTATAAAAAATAGCAAAAAAGAAAGAAAATCAGTGACAAAATCAATAACTCAAATCTTCATCATCTCCGTGTCCCAAACCACTTTAATTACTCTTTCTGGAAAAGGACAGCTTAGGTGGGTGATTAAAACGGCAAGGGGCTCTTCATATCTCCTCGTTATCAACATAAACAAACAAACAAACCTAAATAGATTGTTCGTATTAAGGGATCATCTTAAAAAGGTACTGTACAACAGAAAAAAGAAAATAATAATAATAAAAAATACATTTCAGATATCCCAAGCCCTACATTTTTCTTTACTGGTGGTGGAGTATGTGATTGTGTTCCTGCTGTCTTTCATGGTGAAGGGGAATGAGCAAGAAAGGTGTTTGAGGCAGCAGTATAGCGCAGTCTGTATGTCAGAGGAGGGAACAGAGCGTCTCATGCACAGCTGACATTGTAGAACTGAAATGGCCTCAGCAAAGACTGAGTGCCTGGCCGCCAGTTCCACTGAGGGGCTACCAGCAGGTTACGCTGAGACCGTTCCAATATGGCTGCTGGGGACACTGTGAAATGCTGGCATCCAGTGGTGCTCCCGCATGGTTTGACCTCTTTTGAACAAAGTTATTCTGGCTTCACATGATTAAGATGTGTATTTACCCCAGGGGTTTCCCCAGGTAATAGCAGAAATTCTTTAGACTCACCAGTTGTTCGTTTCTGTCCACCTTGACTGGTGTGTGGTGAGCATTCTGGAGTAAAATGGCTGTCATGCATCTCCCTGGTGGGTGTCATAGATCTGTAGCCAGGTGAGCCATTCCTCCTTCAATTTGACTATAATGCATGATACATATCTACTGTATCAGGAACAATTTATCAGGATCCATTTGCCCAATCAGGCCCAAATGTAATTTTTACAAATGACTAACCACAAACAGCGTAGGCAGGTTCTATCAGCCTGATCCTGTAATTACATCAAATTGAATCGAATTTCCATTAAATGCAGCACTTAGCCCTTGACAGGAAAATTATCTGTAAATGAGGTCAAAAGGTGAATGTTCACTTGATATTTCAAATATTAAATGGAAGTGAAATACATTTTAATTCATTAGGAGTGACTCCATTGCGTTGAAGAGTTGTTAACCAAAAACCTTAGGGGTTTGGAAATCCATTGTGATGGCCAATCTGTGTTGGGTTAGGGTTTCGGTTAGTGAATTGTTGCATAGTAGTTTGACTGTTTATGTATACTGGTTTTGTGTATGTGCTTGCTCATTTATGAGTTTGTGTATGCTTGATTTTGTATTTTTGTGTTCCTTTGTGCATGCTGGCTTATTAGTTTTGGCATGCTGTTGTATGTGTTTGTGTGTGCTGGGTTGTTTTACACTGATTTGTTTATTTGCAGATATTGGTTTGTGTGTTCATGGATTCTCGAGTTTATTGATGCTTGTATATGTGTTGGTGGACACTGGTTTGTGTGTTTGTGGATGCTGGTGTGTGTGTTTGTGGCTGTGGATTTGTGTTTGTGGATGCTGGTTTGTGTGTTTGCGGATGCTGGTTTGTGTATTTGCATGCTTTGAATAATAACATTGTTATAACATATAACATAAAGTGATTATTATGTTTCTGTGCTGTTTTGTGTATTTGCATGTCCATTTTGACAACGGTCAAGATGAAAGAACAGGGAATGTCCCAAGCGCTGTGCACCCATCCACTGCAATGCATGAGAGTTTAAAATAGCAGTTTCAGATTGACTGACAGTGTCACTCAGCTCAGTATCTTGCACGCTGCTTAAAAGTCTGATTGCCTGCCCCCGCTCCCAGGAAACAGGAAACAGGAATCTGCATTTTTGAGGTTTATGCAGCGTTTATGTAGCCTTATCCCCAGGGAATGCGGCAAAGGGGAAAAGGGGGATATAATTGGTCAAAGTGGACAGGCCATGTCCTGTGTGCCACGGAAGCCTGAGTGCAGAAGAGTAATTCTATGATTCTGTACGCCAGGTTCTGCTGTCATAGCTCATCCACAGAGCTGAAAGGCAGGCTATGCAATGATCAGATGCGTGTGTGTGTGTGTGTGTATATATAATATATATATATATATATATATATATATAGAAACACTCCTTCAATAACACCATTAAAACACCAGGGCATTCATTCCTCAATACCCACCCACAACTTCCACCGCATCCTCCGCAGCTTTTGAATATGTTTACACGGAACACAAAGACCTTTAGAGCAAACAAACAACATTGCATTTTAACTTGGGCTTTAAATGGGTTTACATTTAAATAGCAGGATGCTAGAGTTTTAACCTTCATTGAGTAATATACACTAAAGATCCTTTGAAATGGGTCTTCCAGCTAGATTTCTTTTTTTTTCCTGCAATCTCCTCAAATCCATTGAGCTTTTCTGTGCTTTGGAGAACAATAACATGTGACATGCAGTTCATTTCTGCTGAAGCACAGAACAGAGCTGGTCGGTGAAGCTCACGTTCAAGCGGAGGTTTTGTGCTGTGGTCAAAGGTGAATGCATGTCAACCAGTATAATGAACAGTAATCACAGAACACCTCGTTCTCTCCTCCGCGGTTCTCTTGCCGTGAGGAGTGGGCGCGTGCGGTGAGCATGGCTGTGCCCAATAGCTCCTCCTCCTCCAACTGATTCCTAGCGTGGAGAGAGTTTGGCCAATGCAGCTGGTACAGTACACGTGAGCTCTGCTACGTTTGCCCTCTTGAACTCGTGGAATTTTCTCTGCGCTGCGACCACCTCTGCCAACTGGGAGTTCAAGACCCTTTTCCCTGGCCGCGCGCTCTGACCGTTTTCCCTGGCCGCGCGCTCAGACCGTTTTCCCTGGCCGCGCGCTCTGACCGGTTTCCCTGGCCGCGCGCTCAGGCCGAGGTTATTTGCTGACTTTTCACTGCAAGGCGGCTTGATTCCTGGAACAGCCGACGAGGCATTACCGCCGGCTCCCGCGGGCGTCGTTTCGCCTCTTTGTCGGACAGCGAGGCTTTTTAGACGGATAGAGATACTGGAAAGAGTTCTGTTGCAGCACAAAGCCACGATCTGTATCAGCGGGGCCAAGTGATGCCAAAACCTCCACAGCGGGGAATAGGTTGCCACCTGTACCAGATTTTCTGCTATTTTTTTTGGACTGTAGTTATTTCCCCTTTCCACTGTGGGCAGTGGGTTGCGGGCTGTTCACTCTTTCAGCCCCTCTCTGCCTTTGCGACCACTGAAACAGAAGGTGTGAATTGGAGAGATGCTGCTCGAGCAGAGGGGGGGATTATAATGGACTGTAATGACTTTGAAGGACACTTGCAAATAATGGGCTATTCCGTGGCATTGAGAGGCTGTGGGACCAAAAAAGTTTTAGCAAAATTTTGTTTTGTTACACAAAGATGGAATAAAGTTCCATTAAATGGAACATTTTTCCATCCTATTGTTACACAGATACAAAAATAGCTCCTGCCTCATGTTTATAGAGAAAAAGAGATAACAAACTGTCTGCCTTTCTGGGGGAGAGACATTTGAATTTGATTTTTGATTTGAAATGGTGAGAGAAAAAAAAGAGTAGGAGAATGAGTGTGAACAAACAGGAGTAAAGGGAAGAGACCAAATGAAAGAGACTGAATATTGTAATAAAAATGGCGAAATGGAGCAAAATAAACATGAGAAATAGAGAGGCAGACAAAGAGGGTTAGAGCGAGGTCTCTCCCTCTGTGTGTCCGAAGCATTTAACAAGAAGGCGAGAATCACTGTGGTAACACGGAGTCTTGCACTGCCAGCTTCATACTATTCCCACAGTCTAGCAATTTTCACAAGAATATTAATTAATAAGACTGTTGGCTATCTAACCACATGCACCAGGTACCCTCTGTTAGCTGTTTTGTTGACTGTATAACAACTCTCACTGTCCCTTTGTCAGAAATAGCCATACGGACTCGGGCACATTCAACAAATGGTTGACTGGTCAGGAAAAGCAGATGGCATTCAGGAATAATAAAGAATATGTCAATCATGCCCAGAAGGGATAGTTTTGAATCAACATTTGGTGTTTGGTCAGTAAGGAGTAGGAGGCTTTATGTGAGTGCAGCTGCTCCTCAACCTGCCTGTTCTTTCTGCTATCCCAGAATTCTCATTGTCACTCATAGGACGTCACCCTTTCGTCCTGTAACCATTTTGTGACAATTTCCCTCAGTCCCTCAATACTCAGACACAATCTGGCCATCTCTACCAGGCAGATAATTTGCCTTTATTTTTTAATAGTCCTTCAATTTGTGATTGATCTTTTAGAAATAAATAGATGATCAGTTATAATACATTATTAGCCAGCTTGTCAATTTAAAGGCATACTATGCAGGAATTCTTTCCTTGCTTCACTCTGGTGTTTCTAATCAAAAACATCTCCTCCCTCAGCCCTACCTACACCTAAATGATGACTAAGCTCATGCATCAACGAAGCTACTTGATATTTCCTCTAGCTAGTCAGTAGCTTTGTAACATCATATTGCAGACTGCTGGAATCACGTATTTTTCAAAAACAGAGCAATATTTGCATTCACACCAGTCAGGCAAGTATGCCAAAATACTCGACTGACATATCCAATAGCTGAAGTCACACACAGACACAGATTTTCGGTGCATGAGAGTAATGACTGAGTTGTTTTATTATATTTTCAAGGTTAAAATCCCGCAGAGAAGCACCTTCTCTTTGTTGCAACCAAAATATTCTAATGTGATTCTTGTAGCCTGTTTAATTAATTTAAAGGCCAGTGCACATCTCAGCTAATTTCTCCTGCAGTGTGCTGAGGATGAGCCTTGCTGACAAAGACAGGCCCTCATTAGCTTGGCTTCAGACCAACCCTCTGCAATCCTGGTGCCATCACCAAAGCGACCATTAATGTTTTGAGGTCTTAATGTGGTTTCAAATGCAATGCCTCAATCTCACAACACACTCCCAGGGCATGCTCCAGGGAGGTGGGCAGAATGTCCCAGCGGGCACCTAAGCTGATTATCAACACTGCCAGAGATGAGAATAACCGCAGTCCGCCTTGCTCCATTCATGGAAATTCCACAGGTCAGGGTGAAATTTCTGTCAAGGCCTCCCACCCCCAGTACTTAAAGGCACAATCGTATCCTGATGAAAGAATACGGTCGACGCCCTTGAGACCAACAACTTATTCAAAGCCAAGGCTATTACGGTTTCAGTTATTACGAAGGAATATGAATCTCATGTCTGTAGCGACATTGTCATGTTACAGTGGCCTGCATGAATCCTGAGTGTTCTTTCTGTACGACACCAAGAATTCCAATATGAAGGAAAGGGGACAATTTCTACTGAGAGCACTTATCACTTGAACAAGTATTTAAATACCGCAGCAACAATCAAATGTCAGCACTATATAGTATTGAGACTTTACATTTGAGTGCATAACCCCAGGGGTTTTTTTTAACTGTGCCCTTGGGTACCCCATATATACTTGCTTATGTTCCAACAATGATTGCAACCTTGAATTATAACATGCTGTTCTAACAACTGTTCTAAATTAGGCACTTGCAATGTCTCAAGGGCTATAATGGCCATATTATGTCTGAAATACAGACTGGTGAAAAACCAACATAGAGTGTCTTAGTAAGGTGTTGGGCCACCACGAGCTGCCAGAACAGCTTCAATGTGCCTTGTCATAGATTCTACTAGTCTCTGGTATTCCATCCCTCCAGGAGAGTTCCATTCTTCCAAAAGATATGCCATCATTTGGTGTTTTGATGGTGGTGGTGGAGAGCGCTGTCTAACATGTCAGTCTGAAATCACCAATAGGTGTTCAATTAGGTTGAGATCTGGGGACTGCAAAGGCCGTAGCATATGATTCACATAATTTTTTTTTACACATCAAACCATTCAGTGACCCCTCGTGCCCTGTGGATGGGGGCATTGTCATCCTGGAAGAGACCGCTCCCATCAGGATAGAAATTTTTCATCATAGGAAAATGCCTCTCACAGCATAACAGAGATGCCGGACCCCGTCACTGTATGGATCAGGCATTCGGGCCTGTACTGTCCTTATGGTATACGGCACACATGCACCCGCCCATTGTTGAGAAT
Organism: Anguilla rostrata; assembly: GCF_018555375.3. Taxonomy (NCBI): domain Eukaryota; kingdom Metazoa; phylum Chordata; class Actinopteri; order Anguilliformes; family Anguillidae; genus Anguilla; species Anguilla rostrata. The sequence goes on along the minus strand of NC_057941.1, from coordinate 19,862,876 downwards.
ATGGTGAAGGATGACTCATCTGACAATATCACTTTTTCACACCTTTATCACACCAGTGCCTATGGTTTTTGCACCACTGAACTCTCAAATGTGCATTTGTCTTTGTAATATGGGGCTTATGCACTGCAACCCCACTGTAATGTCCCTCTCTGTGTAATATGGGGTTTACAGTATGCACTGCAATCCTACTATAACATCTGTCTCTATGTAGCTGTCGACGGTCTGCTCAGTCTCCTGAGGAAGAGTTGCTTTTCTGTTTTTCCTTACATATCACACTAATGCAGGAGCATCATGGCCATTGAATGTGTGATTTCGGCCACAATTTCCGACCCTATTTACTGATGCCTCTCCCATAGATCTAAATGCAGATGTGACTGTAGTCACTGTTCCTATTGAAACACTAGCCAGTTGAGTGGTCTCTGTGGTCCCAATAATGAACCCTCTTTCAAAGTCACTTGGATCTTTTCCTCTTGGGATCTTGAGCCAAAATCAAGGTCATCTGGGCCTGCTCGGCATTTTCATACATTCCACAGAGCATGATAGGATTTTAATTGCTTAATTGTATCATACAGTACACCTGTATGGAAGCATCTGAATTGCTATGTTGCAAAACTCATTTATTCAGGTTTTCCATTAATTTTTCTTCAGTCTGTAGCTATGCATGCCATGATGAATACATGTCCCATATTCACATCCTAGGAGTTTTAGTCAGTCAGATGAAATATAGATTTTGTTTAATGTATTATGCTACATGGTAAATGATTCCTTTAGATTCAGTTATTGACTGGCAGAAGCAATAAGTGGGTTGGAAGTAAATCAAGGAGGCAATTTTCCACACTTTCAGAAATTAGGTGAAAGTGTTGTCACCTCACTAAAGGAAACTAAATCAATGAGCCAGTCCTGCATTGTATTAAGTTTATGGAAAAACAAATTTTAACAACCTGTTTTCAATTATTTTAATTGGCTGTGGGAAGCCAGCATATGCAGGTGGTGCTCAGGATGCAGTGCTTGGTCCCCTATGCCCTGTCCTGCTGCTTCATTCTTCCTATGACCTAGACCTGGGCCTAAGGGGAGTCTAGGTCTGCAAGCTCAGGTCTGCGTGGGCAGAGGGGGGTGTCCTTGTGAGAGTAGGCTGCTGCTTCTGTCAATCTCAATCTTCCTTGCCCTCATGTTCCATCTCTTTTCCTTTCACACTCACTTTCTTTTGAAGATGTTTTTTTTGTTTTGTTAGTTTTTTTAAAAAGAGGCTTAATATCTGAAGCTTGACATTTAATTTACTGAGTCAGTAATTTACGGTCTCTTTGGCTATCTGTTCAAGTGTGATTGAACTGGTTCAGTGAATTAAAGAACTTAATTGGAAACGTCATTTATTTGGACTGTGAGTGAGTGAAAGAGCATACATTTACCAACTCAGCTTTTTTTTTTTTTTTTTTTTTTTTAATTGTTAATTTTCTGCTCGTTGGCTATGAAGACTGATTGACACAAACAGACAATTGATTGTAGCCTCCATCTCTGTTAGCTGTTCAGCGAGACATGTATTATTTTTGGGCTGGCATTATAGGAAAAGACTCCTCGTTATTTGCTCCTAAATTGGATTTCTGGGTGATTTCCCCCATGAATATTCTGGATACTCTGGATATTCTATATGTGTGCATATATGTGTATATATGTATATGTTTTTGATATGCTGCTCAAATCTTGAGATTTCCCATGGCTAAATTGAAAACTCAGTATATTGTACTGCTTGCTTACTCCCTATTCAATTAGATGCTACTCACATGAAATGCGGTTATAGAGCTATGCTAAGGCAAGCAGATTTGAGACATACCTGTAAATTACAAAAATTTGTTTTTTTTTTTACTGCTGATTTAGGTTAAAGGCTTCTGCTTCGACCGATACCCTCAGCAACAAAAATAGTACGGTTTTCTGACATGATACTTTAGGGGATTGAGCAATGGACAGTGGGCCAGTTTATGGTCAGGAAAGCCTGGACATGATAACTATCACCTTCTAGGCAAAAACCTCTAGGAATCATGGTGTTAGTGGACACAATGAGGAACAGGACACAGTGTTTTATAATTGCCCTTTGAGTGAGGGCCAGCATATCATTATAGGTAGCCTACACAAAGAAGATTTATTGTCGGTCCATCCAGAGTAATTGCAGTGTAAATTGCCCAGACAAATCTGAGCTTCAGCTTAATTCTTTCTGTCATCTCTTAGATGGTATTTTGAGTTCAGCCTGTTGCTGCAGAGTTTTTAAAAGGTAGGTGTATGTCTGTGAAAATTGTCAAAAACTAGTGACAAAAGGGGGTGGCTTTATGAGCTTTAAAACAGGTGGAGCTGGAACAGTCACTTTTTTATCAGTCAATGAATAATAAGTTATATTTGAATGCTTCATGTAAATTCAGTGACTGATAGGATGTGATCACTCTGCCTATTCAGATTTTCCCCATTCTTTCTGTTTAAACTATCTAATTTCTAATTTAAACAATCTTGAAGTGTGGGTTTTTTTAAGGTAGCCTAGCCTTTATTGCAGGGTGTGCTGAAAGCTAACACAGTAATTAGAGTGAGGGATGTTCTAAAACGTTTCACAAAAAAACTGTTTAACGGGGCTTATGTGCCTGATCAATGAGGTAGAACCACCAACGTTTGCACTGACATAGCTTAGTTTGAGTACTTACTATTTTGCAGAAAAGTATTGTTTAGCCTTTTATTCTCATTAAGCACTGTTTTTCTTGGTTAAAACGCTAATTAAGAAGGCTTAATGTACTTAAACAAGGAACTAGAAACCTCAGAATTTGCAAAGACGAACCGTAGCGGGAGTATTTTGAATTTTATGTTCATTGAATGTTGTTTTTTTAAAATCCTTTACAGCACATTGAGCTGACTATCTGGTTAGTCTGTGGCCTCTCAGATTCTACAGTACATTGGTTTTAAGCAGATTCGTTTTCTGATCTAATTTATTTGCTAGCTATTGAAGGGAGGGGGGGGGGGGGTGGGCTGCTGTTCAATTTGAATGAATCAAATTTTCACAGTAACGTGAGCATTGATTGTGGGCAATGGGCAATGACTACGTGTCACAACTTCAGTGATACACAGCACTTTATAATTAAAAACTGAATATGGATTACACGAATAAAGTGGAAACTGTTTATAGGTTTACTTATTTGTCTTTGAATACTTATAATTTCACTGGGCTTGAAGGATTTCAATTTGTTTGTAAGTACAACACTGAAAAAAAAATTGTTTGACCGTGCAGTACGCATTCGAGGATTGAATTTTAGATGTTTCAATTAAATGAGATTATGTTTTATTTAGAGGAAAAAGGCGGTTTTATGAAACGCAGCAGTCGCTCACACTCATTCTGATGCAGTGGTAGTCACATGCTGTGATTTCATAGAGCAGCAGCATGATGGGAATAATTACTTTCAGCACAGTTTCCCCCTCCATGTCACAGAGAAAGTCAAAGCCGGCAAGGAAATGCTGGTTTACTGAAAGTTTTTGTTGATGATTCTGCTGCAATGCTCCCCTTTTTCCAATAAACCAGGGGCACATATTTGAAATGCATAACTCTTTACATGTCAGTAAAACTTCTGATAAATTTTCAATTAAACTCTAACCAAGACATGAAATCCTTTGAATGAAGAATTTTGGTCCGAATACTGATGAGAGTAGATGCTGCTTTTAAAACCATCAGTAATCTGCAAGAATTTTACTGTTGTCTGAAGGGTCAAAGTATTCTATTATACTCTGACCAGGTATTAACTATTTGACCAAGGTCCCGTACGGCACATAACTTATGTTAGGTATTATTAAGCAGGTTCTGCAGTGATATTTGTCCTTGCATGGGTGTTCCAATGACCCAGTTCATGTGAACAGAATGTGAAGCCAGTTGGTTTACTTTGCATGCCTCGTACTCCAAAACCTCTGTGTCTGCTTCATCTCCGATTTTTGAAAAGCTCCAGTAGTACCGTGAATATACCATTATTTCATGAACTTCGGTATAGGCTAATTAATATAACCATGTGCATGCATGTGTGTACTGAATCTAATAATGAAGCTAAATTAAAATCTGTATTTCACAAGCCGGTTTTCAGAACAGGCATTTGTGGGGGGTATTTACCATGTAAAAATACATTTATAAATTCCACAGAGTCCATTGTTTCCTCTCGGGAGATTGAGTTAGGCTTCTAACCCGCAGGCGCCCGGTGAGGACTGCTCTGTCAGCGGCCGCTATCTCCCGTCTTATTGGGAAGCCATTATCATTAATATAATTTTCTTCCCGCTGTTGGCCTGATGTGTTTCAGCTGACTGGTGGGTATCTGGAGCCTGATCCCCTTCCTCAGCTCACTCTGTGATAATTCCAAGGCTGGAGGGAGGGTGAGGACTGACTGCCACCTGTCCTCCATCAGTCTTTCTTCCCCCCCGTTTAATCGAAGCCCCGGCGCTCCCTGCGCGCCAGGCCGATTTACGGCGGCCGTAAGTCCCGCCGGAGTGATGTGGCCTAGGTCCGCCCCGCACGCGCCCACTCGCTTCATCCGTCTCCTCCCGGCTGGCTTAAAATCGCGCTCTTACCGCCAGGCGACGGGAAACGGCGCGGGCATCGATCAGAGGCAGGATCGACGGAGGCCTGCGCGCGCATGGGCGGGCAGCCGGGGCCGAAGAAGCGGCAGACGCTGGAAGTAGAATAAAGCCGCTAAGCCTGCGCCGTAGGGGCGGCCCAGCTGAACGCCCTGCACTGGCTGCCGCTCACTTGCTGCTGATTACACTGAAAACCGTTGGTGAAAATAGAGTTGAGAAGAGTGCAGGATGGCTGCTTGCGTATAGGAGCCAGTATGCACTGCGTCACACAATGGGCTTATTGTAACTTAAGGGTTCAGGGTTAGGAATCTGGAATCTGGAAACCAACCCTAGTGTGTTAATGACCATGCAACCTGTCATTCAAGTGGTTATTTGAGGAAGGAAATGAAAGTGCTGTACTCTGTGCGCTCCTGTGTTTTCACAGTGTTTTCTGAAATAACACCAGGAAGTCAGATTCTTTGAGAAAAGTGAAGTTCAGTTTGTGTGTGTGAGTACAGGTGGCCGGCTGATCTCACAGCTCATCCCTCATCTCTGAAAGCGGCCTGTTCTGATGTAACACATATCTGAGATTACTGCTGTGCCTGCCGACAGTTTACTCATTTATAGCGAGGGTTCGAGCATGAATAGATAGCAGCTCAAATAGAATCCCCTTGATTGCATCCCACGGCTTTATGGAGATGTTTGCCCATAGTGTCACAATGCGTTATGGAATTGCCTGAGCCTGTCGCAATGTGTTACCGAACTGCCTACCCAGATTAGGGTAAATCACGGCATTCAAATTCGTCCCAAAAAACTCTGGCTCAGCAAAATTCGGTGTTCCATTTTATGACTGTGTAACGACCCCCCTCCAGCTTCTTCCCACCTTTCATAACAAAAGGGACATCACAGTGCAGCTGTTGTGCCTTCTCTTTACTGCCTGGTTTGTCCTGAGGTCAGGTTAGTTGGCCCACTCAGCACTTTCACAGTCCTCCGTACATAAAATGCAGCAAATGTGTCTCTGCCTCTGGTAGTTTTGTATGCATTACCATTCATTACCCCTGCATGCATCGCATTCATATTTCCAGCGTAAGCATTCAAGCGCTCCTCCCAGAAAAATAATTTAATGGAAAAACATCTTGTCCACGTCTAATCAGAAGTTGTAGCAGAATGGGAAAAGGAGCTATTTGCAAAGCCATGCCATTTTAACAGGCCCGTCATGTTTTAACAGAAGATTTGTCTTTGATCAGCATGATTTATGGTTATGTTCACTTTTAAAAAATATTTCTCTGATCTTACTGCTTTCATATATTATTCTCCAAAATCTGACATTTAACCCACGGGTGATGAGTCTACGAGGGATCTGAAGATCAGATAATATGAGTGTAAATCCCTGGCTTGACTATGGAACAAATTAGATTTCTGATTGACTGAATGCACATAAGAAAGTTGGTGTATTGTATTATGTAATCAGTATAAAATTAACATCAAGCCATTTTTATTGCCCTCCTGTTTTATTTGCACCCTTCATAAAGATGATCAAAGTAGGCGGTGAAAAGTAAACAATACAAGTAATGAGCTTCAGTGCCCTCCAGAATAATTCACACCTTTTATAAAGATGAACAAATAAGTTAAACAATATATTTTTCTCTAAACAATTGTATAAGTGTAAAAGAATCTAATTTTCATTTTTTGAGCTAACAATATGGCTCATTACCTGTATTGTTTATTCTATACAGAAAAAGATGAACGGATGAAAAAGAAGTATTTAGAAATAATGTCATGTTTGATGCACGATTGTTCTTCCTAGTGCGAAGCACAGCACAAAATTAGTACAGTGTCTTTCAGAATTATTGTAATTTGGCACCCTCAGTTAATATACACAAAACATGCTGGATAAAATTCACTTTTTGTTCATTGAACTCTCAGAAATTTGAGAGAATCTCATTATGATATCATTCTTTAACATAAAATATTTTTATTTTAAAAAAGACATTGTTAGTCCTTCAGTTTGTACTTTGTGCACCCTCCCATTGCACTGATTCTTCTTTTGTAATGTTTGATGATGTGGGGTCTTAGATCATTCCTCCATGCAGAATCTCCAAACAATTATCAATCAAAGGAACTTCTTCAGCAGAGGTGGGGATTAATATAGCCTCCTGTATCTCTTTGCAGGAAATTACATCTTTGGTGTGTTTTCTGTGACAAACTGGCTCAGTAGGCAGAATCTGACCACTGAATATGACTCCTGCGTGGCACAGTGCCCGGCTGGGGAAGCCTAGCCTGCCATTGCCCTTTTCCTGTACACTGCAGCTGGTCCCTGAGGTGCTGCACAGAGTGGTTTATTGACAGAACAAAGGCTGATAAATTGTGGCACTTCTGTACCAGAACACGTCGAGAGATTTAAACAAGGACATTCGCCGTTTCCTGAACACCAAGAATAACATGCACACTTCTCAGGTTTTTCTATTTCTGTACGTGAGATTAAACAGGCATGCCACCCAAAGCCATTTATTCATTTTTAGCCTTTGCGAGGCTCATAGTCTTTTTTTCCCCCTTTACCTTTTGATAAATGTTCAACCTTGCCTGACAAGCTTTCTGTCTATCTCTCTGTCTTCCAGTCCTTATAAGAAATGGCCCTTCCCATGTCCAACCTAGATCACTGAAAGAACACCCACGTGCACATCATGATCATGATTATGATCATCATCATCCTTATCTTCATCATCAAAAATAAGTTGCATGAATCACAGAAAGCTAGTACAGTACAGGTATGTTTGCAGGAGTAAAAATTCCAGTTGTGTGTGCGTAAAACAGTCTCTCCCTCACCTCCATTAAAGTCCTGGGAGAAAATGAGTGTTTCTAAGGAACATTAACAGGGCTATAAAGAAGAGCCGGTGTAAACAGGGAAATGCAGAGGTAGGAGGCTGCTTGACCTGGTGTTCAATTACCTGCTCAGAAACAAACTTGTTAATTATTGCTCAAACAGCAGGGCTGATTTAGCTTTAGCATACTTTAGCTTAGCCTTAAAGAAGAGCTTGGCTCCTCATTAGCTCACACACTGGTCTGCAAAAGAAAGCGGGTAATTTCCGTGCGCACGGAGGGGGCTGTGTGTAAACGCAGGGAGAGCAGGTGCCGGCACGCACACTTTGCAGTCAGTGCAAATTGCTCTCGTAGTCTGTCCCACTGCCTTTTCTGATTTGGATTCGGATGTCTTCCCGCACTGGGGTGTCTGGGGGGGTGCGCAAATGTGCAGATTTGTCTTTTGTAATAGCGCCGTGCTATCATCCCCTGCTAAGCCTCCGGCGTGCTGAGGCCAGAGATTTTCATTTTTCCGATTATGAACACATTTTCTAATGCTTACATGGTAATGCGATCCTTTGTTATCTGTGAGATGAGCAGGAAGTTATCCGAGAAGCATATTCTACACGCGTCTACAAGACTTCGGCAGTCTAAAAATGGATGGGATGATGCTTCGGGCACAGGAAAGGCAACACGTGATTTACCTCAGGGCAAGAGACCCCCGCTGTGAAAAGCTGACGGGGGGGCTTCAGCGTGCGGCAGTGCGGAGAGCGAATAGCGCTGTGCGCTGTCCACCCCACGGTGCCCATGGATTAGCTGTGCTGACCGCACCTGACTGAGTGCCATGCAGGTGTCAGACAGCAACTAGCTCTGGAGCTTCATTGTGACATGGCCACAGTAAAGTAGAACAATCCTGTTCATTTCGGTCACGGGTCCCGCTCTGCGAAACAAGGCTGAAATAAATGTGCGAAGCAGTGATCCACGGCTACGCAGCAGCAAGATGATTCATCTTATTGTTCAATTCTCCTGGCCGCTTCCTGGGGGTTTGGGTGTTTTTAATTTGTCTGTGAAGTGTGTCAGTATATCTGAATGAAAAATATAACCGTAACCATGTCTGCATTTCATTTTAAATTTTTACCATTTAATTTCTTTTTTTACTGGAGGGATTCAAAGAGAACCAAGATCTGCTATCTAAAAAAGAGGTTATTACTGAAAATGTATATCTGCTGCAAGATGGGCTGGGAAATATGAAATTGTATTTGAAAATATAAATGCATATTTGGTTGCCAGTGCGATATTGCCCTTTTTAATTATGGTCTCCTTGCACCCCAAATCATGTCTGCTTACCAAATGGAAAGCTATTTATCTGCTAAACAAATGAAAAGCTTTTTCTCATTTTACAACCTAGCTTCCTCATCCACCACACCCCCCTTAAAGAAAAAGTACTGCAGATGACTACTGGGATTTAATTGAAACTTAAGCAGGATGAATGTGAGCGGCTTTTCTCTGTCTAGTCCACTCTCCCACCAGCTTCAGAGCCTCATATAGACAGACACTGACTGGAGAATGACCTGTAGCACTTATGGATCTGGGATTTCTACAGCTGGAATCATTGGGTTTTTTTGAAAGGAAGGAATTATTAGAATTCAGGGCTGATATTTATTGCACTTGCAAGATATTTTTCCAACGATCCCATTTGACACCAGAGAGTGGGGTCTTTTCTTACAAGCCACCATAGAGGTTTTCAGTGAAGCATGCTTACCTGCCTTCACATGCCCTAACATGCTCACACACATTCTAAATGTATGTTTTAATACTCCTTTCTTTCTTTTTCCCGAGCAGAAACATAGCCACAGTCTTCCTGTAAGCTGTCAATTTCAAGAAGTGCACCACAAATTATTAATGTAACTGGGATAGCTTGGATCTGTGGAGCTTGAGGAGAACAGAGGTGGGGTGGGGGGTGGGGTGGGGGGGAGGGAGGGAGGGCATGGCGCAACATTCAGCTCCCCTGACCTGTGAAAAATAAGAGAGACACCACCAGATTTCACACAGATGGCCAGAGAATTTTTAGTTGGCTAAAAGCCTGAAATTGTAGGCTGTCTATGCACTGAAGTGTGTATTCATTTTTTTTTTTGACCATGTGATGTAGCAGTTAAGGAGCTGTCTGTGTAATTGGGAGTTTAAGGGTTCAAATCTTTGAGGCACTGATGCTCTATTATACCAGAGGTTTTCTGAGCCAAGGGACCAGGGCCCATTGCCCTCTTACTCTGTCCATGAACCCTCTGTCCATCGAACGAAGGAAGAAGCAGGCTTCTGTTGAATAATTCTGATGTTAAAATTGTGGCAAAACTATGGAAACGGAAGGAAGCTTCTCCTAAATTTGTCTGTCCCCATGCACCCTCATGTTCAATTTCTCGATTGAAGCCTCCAGTTTATAATAAGCTTTTAAATACCGCTCCTCCTTAATAGCAGCTCTGTATTTAACCTGAATGTCCAGGGATATTTATGGATATTGCAGATGGATATGACTGGTCCTGCTCTGCTGCAATGGGAGAGGTCTAAGAGAAAGTGGTAGACGGTGTTTTTTGTTGGAGACATTCGTGAATCACAGATGTTTGTTTTTCAGTTGGTGTGTGTGGTGGTATGCTTCACGTACCAGGCCATGACAGGGGTCAGAAATAAGAATGCAGTCCTGTTACCACCTGGTTGTGTCACAAACTGACCTGAGATGGAAACATATGACTGTGTGTGTGTGGGTGGGTGTGTGTGTGTAGGTGTGAGAGTATGTGTGTGATGTAGAAGCAGAATAAATACAAGGCTTTTCCCAGGAGACAGTCACACATCAGGACACAGAGAGAAGAGAAGCCATGTTGAGAGCTGACCCATGAGAGAACTGTAGGTGTATATTTTTCCTCCTATCTGGAGCAGGCCTTTCTCACTACTTATACCTGTTTCACACTACTGGACTGCTACCACACCAACCCCACCCTAAGGCCATTGGAGACACTGCAAATATGTGTCAGTTAAGTGCTTGTGTTTCCATTCCTTTTTCAAAGGAAAAAAGATCTTAAAAGTTTTTTTTAAAAGCAGAAAACGGTGATCATTGAAAATGATAAATACCAGAGTGTTGTTGGATGTGTGCATCCATTCATCTTAAATAATGCAAACAGGTCAGTTTAAAAATACTTTACTGACCTTTTTCAAAATTAATTTCCTTATCATGCAGAACCCCTCAAGGTTCTAGTTAACTCTGAGTCAGAGCTGAGTTTGTTTGAACTTTTTTGTTCTCTCTAATCCAAACAGAATATCCCACACATGGTCACAGTGTTATTATTAGGACTGCCCTTTTGCAAAGTAATAATAATGAATATCACCCTTGGGTTCTTTTACATATTTATCCATATCTGCAGTGTATTTGAAAAAATGTGACATTGACCTTTTTCAATGATAGTCTCCTTGCACCCCAAACCATTTTTGCTTAACAAATAGAAATGTATTTATCTGCTTAACAGATAAATGGAAAACTATCTATCTCATTTTACAACCTGGCTCTCCCAATCACCACCACCACACCCCTCCCCCCCAAAGAAAAAGTGCCCCCTTAAGGAAAAAAAAAAAACTCAGACATTGAGTGGATAATGACATGTAGCACTTATGGATCTTGGATTTCAACAGCTGGAATCATTGAGCTTTTTTTAAAAGTTCTGTTCCTTATATCCAAGGTTATTGCTGATCTGAATGACCTGATCATTTTAAAATGTTGTCACCGGTAGCACCAACAGGGCCTGTGTTCTTACCCACCATATCAAAAAAAGAAAATTGTGCATGCCTGCATGCCTGTGTGTATGTTCATAATGAAAAGCTTTGCAGGTACATTCTATCCAAAGGCACTGTATGAAATCTGGACAATATTTTCCGTACGGCTCACTGCAAACTCTGATGCCTTTGGAAAGCTCACATGGAGCTTTCTGTTGTTCACCAGCCTTCACTGAAGCCTTCTGAGAACCACTTATTTCCTAAGGTTCAGCTCTCCTCCAGCAGGTGTGGCGATGCCACTCGGTGGATGATGTTCTGTGTAGTGACCCCCTCCGATCCGCTGGGCACTATTTTTTATTGTGTTTTACTAGATAAGCTCTTGAAATACAGTGGATGCCTGTGAGACTGAAACCAGGGAATGTTCCCGGCTGTATAGCACAGCCTATTATAAATCAGTGGGTCTAAGGGCTGTTCAAGGTTTGGTGCACTTAGCCATTGTCCTCCTTCAGGCCTGCATCAGGGCCAAAATATGGCTCCGGCAGCTGGGGTACAGTTACAGTATGTGGGACTGTTCCGTCCTTCTCTCGGTTACATTTGCCAATGAATTATGTTCTCTGTGTGTCACTCAGGTAATGAAACCTCTGTGACACCAATAAATACTGTTTCTTTAAAAATAAATCAAAGAGGAGTTACGGAGCCCGTTGTGTCACTGGTCTCCTATCTCAGACACCTGTCAGTTCTCGAGAGGAACTGCCCAGACATAAAACCCACGAAATGCCCTTGCTTTAAAAGCACAGCACATCCTTTATAAAGACCATTAATAAGGGTGGACCCACACGAGTGTCTGACTCACTGAGGTTTCAATAGTATCCCGCCCTGAATAGAAGTACATTGGTCCTGGATACTATAATTATTCTAGAATACGCATTTAGTGTGAAATTAGTTTTTTATATTTCTGCCTCCTGGAAGAAGACTCTTTGAAGCTCCCACATTCATAAGGTCCGTGTGATTGACTTTTTTTTCCAGAAACTTTAAACTAATATAACTTCCCTCTTGCTCTTATTCAGTCATTTATAGAATGTGGCCATATATTATTCCATTTGCGTCATGGAGAATGTGAGCCATCAGGGGAGGGTTGAGAAGCCCTGTCACAAGGTGCAGCCAGTGGCCTTGTTTCTGACTGCCGGGGTTCTTGACTCTGTTGCCGTGCAGATTGCCCGGCTGCGGAATATTGGCTTGATTGCACAGCGCCGCTGGGTGCTGATGGGGCTGCGTGCGGCTTTAGCGCCTGATTGCCTACAGAATGTACAGCGCCGGGCTGAGCTCTGCCTAATATCCTGAAATCCAGCTCCCCACCCTGCTACAAGGATTCCTCGCATACTAGAGGCAGAGAACCACCCAATCATGTGGTAGTCCCCCCCCCACCGCCCGGAATATTCTTTTCTGTTCTCTGTCATCATGATTCTGTTTTTGAAAAAAAAAGGACGTTTTGTCTTTTAGCAAAGGGCTATATGTCAGGTTAGACGCTGCCCCTGCAATATATAGCATGACAGTTACTCTTTTTGCAACTCAGACAGATGTCCTGTGAGCCGTGCTGGGTGCAGGGAGAGTGCAGTGCTGACACCGTGTAAAGCTCGATGCCAATAGAATGCCTGCAGGCTCGCAGGATGTGTTTCATGTGAAGGCACGAGCATCGATGGGTCATCCTCTAAAGGCCCCCCTTTTACGATAGACCTCTTTCAGCTCCTGGAAAGTTATCAAAAGGACATTTTTAAATACATTATTATCATTAAGTATTGATAACTAATGATGGTATATTCCTGGATAATAGTATAATAATAATAATTGTTTATTGTCATTTTCCGTGGGCGTGCGCGGTTGGTCAGTGTTCTCGTGTGCTGCGTCAGTGCTGTGTGTGAAAGGGAGGCTTGTAGTGTGAAATGAAAGAATATAAAAGGTAAAGGAAGATTTGAGATTTATTTTTCTGTCGCCTAGTGGAAATTTGTGTTGGACACAATGTTACTGCATAAAGTACGCATCGCACAACCGGTACGTAAGCAATATATCACACAACAGGAATGTAAACATTGCACGTGCCCTCGTCATAAATAGGCCCTATTCATTAAATCACATTCTTTTCATATTTACTGTATACTGCACATGGCAACACCCAGTCCATACCTACGGTTGTTAAAGAGTTTTATTGACTGGGTTGCCTACAGTATATCTGTTTGTCTTACACCGAGGGCCCCTATAACATCTGCCCGAGGAAAGAAGCTGGAAAAGGATGGAAACGGAATGGGATCTTTGACAATAAAATAAATCCCTGTAGCACTCCCAGTGTTGCCACTGATTCGATTATGGTCTCTGCGGTTTTAGGTTATATTTTTATGGTCATTATGGATGTTGTCTGTATATATTTAGAATTTGCACTTTGGTTGTTATTAACTTGCATTAGTGCTTTAATTATTTTCCCGTGGGTAATCAGTGGTGTGGGAATGTTGAAAGCCAAGGCTGGCAGTATTGCTTATATTAATCAGGTGAATGCAGTTGCGCTTCTCCTGTACTCTAAATCACTCGAGATAAGAGCATCTGCTAAATTAATGTAATGTAATGATGCTGCATTCCCATTTACTCTGTGTCTTTTTTAGGCTCCTGTCTCATGTAGGTCAAAAGGGTAATGTATAAAAACAATAGGCACATATCCTAGTTGTTGTGTCTCTTCATAAATTTTTCCGGAGTGGTGCTCGAGTTGAGGACAATGGAGCTTACCGCAATTATCAGGCAGAATAGAATAATGTGCGTGTGTGTGTGCGTGTGCGTGCGCATATGTAATTGTGCGAGACATTTTTACTGGAATAGTCCCGAAACTCATGTGCAAAGTGCAAATGGACATTATTGCTACACCTTTCTGACACCAGAAAAAAAAGATTTGATCACAGGGGTGGGAGATGCGTGTGTTGTTTTTCAATCATATCATTGTCATATAGGTCAGTGTTGCATGTGGTGATGTCCCCCACTTAAATGAAATGGTTAGCATTTGGCATCTGTATTCAATACCCACTACAGGCTACAATTCAGACTTAGCCTGTAGTGGGTTTTTCCACACAAGCACATGTCTAAAAATGGACAATTATTTGTTTTTACGAACTGTTTCTATTGTTTGTGATTTACACAAATATGGAGCGATACGTAAAATATTCTTTAAAAGGACCTACAGGGATCCCCAAGCTATAATTAGATAATTTCTTATATATCTGTATGTCAATCATTCAGCCTCAAGTCCACAGTAACTTAATGCATATTTACAGTAGCAAAGGCATAACCCACATGACCAATGAGCTATATTAACATCACACCGGGAGCACTGAAGCATAAACTCTTCTCTGTCAGAAGAAGGCTGTGACATACAACCCGGCAATACAATTTCAGTTGGAATTTAATGCGAAAATGAAACTCCAGAATAGTAATGAATAAATAAATAAATGGATGTTTAAGTATTCCTATTGTAATTCAAATCACTGTACAGTTACAGTAATTGATTTATGTAGACACATATATTTTGACGATGTATTACTGGATTAAGTTATATTAAAAAGCTGAACAATATATCAGTTCTTTTGGCAAAAATGCATATGTGCCTATGCATTTTATGGATATTTTAAAAATTTGGCAGACAGTTTTTACTGTATATATAATGAAATTACACTGCAAGAATATATCTATTGGAAATTATACATTGCATTTTATTTTTTGAATTCGTATCTTTTTGTAACAGCGGCCATAATTCCATATCTGCATTGAAAAATCCATAAGTGATGAAGTGGAATGGCTGCTTGCTTTCTGTAGCTGCCCGTATTTATGATGTGCTGTGAGGGGCCTCATTTGTGCTTGCCTTCACGTGCACTGCTCTGAATGGTTGCCATGAAACTTGCATTCTTGAATACCGCTATGAAATGTTCACTTGTTCACACACATGCATATGAAACACTTCTTTTTATATGCAAGTGTTTGATGTGTCTGTGTGCTAGCATTTAATACAGTATGTGAATGAGACCATTTCGTTGAGTGTGTGCCTGGTGGAGCCTCATTAATATCCATATTAATATCCCTTGCCTTATTGGCTTATTCCTCTATCCCCTTTTTTTGCCACCAGTCAATTAGCTGTGTAAAATAACTCTTTTACTTTGTTAGCTACTGGGAGGGAACAGGTCTTTTCTGGGATAAAGGCTTACCTTCAAACCAGGGCACAACCGCTGTATTTAATAAGTCTCCACTGATAATGACTGTCTGAGCTCTGTGGATTTCCACAGTGACAGCTCCTTTGATTTGATTTGTAGTGCAGATCAATGTTCCTTAGGATCTGTCAGTTATTCTGCACACTTTTTGATGATGAGACAGGCGGGGGGAAAAGAGACAGAAATATCAATGTAATTTAATGGTGTCATCCTCATTTCCCTCTTTGTGGTCGATCATGTTGCTCTTGATAGGATTTGGATTTCCATAATTTGTGTCCATTAATTGCATGATGACTTGGGGTGGGAAGTGTGGGGGAGGTGGTATGAGGTCAGTTCTACATCAGCAGGGTATAAATAAACTGATAAACCAGTGGAAGTTCACAAGTAAAAGGGTCAATTTATAGCAGTAAGTTTCAAGTCAAAGTCGAGCCCTTTTTACCCTATACCTAAAGCTTGATTGTTTACTGGTTCTAAAAAAGACATTTTTCACAGACTTTAAATGGAGATGGAGCACTGCTGGGCAGTCATGCATTGTAGTGAGATATGAATATCTGCAGTTAAATTTGTACTTGTAAAAACAGCAATGGTGAAGTACAACTGTGAGAATATTTCTGTGTGTTACAGTAACAGTATAATAGGAGGTGTTATAATATGAGGGAAGTGTGGATTGCAGTTTAGGCGTAGACGGGGGTGAATTGCAGCCTGGATTCTTCCTGCACTGCAATGAGGGCAATGAAAGTTTTCTGTGTGTTGATAAAAAATCCCTTGGGAATTTATCAAGGCTGCACGATGTTCAAAAGTCCGGTGGCTGTTCACAGACAAGGTTAAGTCGGTGATTAACAAATCATTTGTTTCTTCTGTCACACCTTTATGAGAACTAGGACAAGTATACCTCTACACCGCCTACATCTGTTTAGGCCCCCCGAATTGTTACATATATTGTCACAGTTCTTGCAGGAAAGCTAAAGGTAAAAATTAAAGAATCATCTATAATTTGAAATCCTATGACTTGATTTGATTTATCATTTAAAAAGAAATGTGAAATATTTAGTCTAGACTGGGCTTACTCGGTGTACCAATTAAGCCCACAGGTGTTCAAAATAAGTCCACCTCACGAATTATTGATGGAAAACCTTCTCCACATTTTGTTGAGTTCCTTTTCACCTATCTACGCACTGTTCTCCAGATTTTTAAGGGGAAAAATCGTCTTTGGGAAATAAATATCATAACAATTCCAAGACAAAACTAAAATGTAAGTGGGGCAGACACTTATCCATCCTGTTGGACATCCATACCAGTTTTTATTTTTACACAATCTTCAAAATAATTATTTTCTAACGGGGCATGTAACCCGTCTATACATGCTGTAAAACTGGTCATTGCTCATTTATAATGGCAGTACTCTCATTTAAAATCATTGAAGATTTTCTTTTATGTTATTGTTGCTTGAGAAAAGAACATGGTACTCAATCAACTTGAACACTAAAAATCCATAGTGGAAGCATCAGGTCTGTTTTGCTAGCCTCATTTCCCTCTGTCAGTTGTTTTAGTCCATTACATTTTATTGTCCTTTTCCCTGGCCTTTGTACCTTATATTGTTTCTACTTCTCTCTAGATTTCATTTCATTGCTTGAAGCATATTTCTGTAAAGATTTTCAATCTCATGGTGGCCATTTGGTATTGTGCCAAAACTTTGCTGTGGAGGGACCTTTAGGAGATAACATTATTCAGGCATTTTCTTTTGCAAGTACTTTTTTATGTGAAATTGCGAGATTAATATTTATATTTACACATGACACCTGATTTCTCATAAAACATTGTCAATTATCTGATACTATTCTGAGCATTATTCTGAGCAAGCAACCACACCTCATGGCACCCTGAAAACCACTAGGACCAAAATAATACATAATACATGCAAAAACATAATAAACCTGCACTTATAATAGATTAGCACTTATGTGTTACATTTTTCCTGACTATTTATGGTTTATGTGCTTTCTTAACCACTACAAAATGCTCACATGGCATAGAGTGGTCTCTAGTTGTGCCCTTTTGAATAAGTTGACATGCACTGTGCATGCATGGACACAAACTGCAATTCTAACATATTTTAGGCATATGTTTTCATAAAAGAAAACACTTGCATGTATTGTTTGTGCTTACTTGTGTTTATTGTATACTAACTGTATGCAACTGAAATAAATACATTCTTATCAACTGGGCTAAATAGGAGCATGGTAGGCTTACCTGGAACAACTGTGTTTCATGGTAAATGAATGGATTTAGAGAACAATTGGCTACGCTATTAAGATAGAAAGTGTAGCAATGCTGTAAAGTGGTATGCTGTGAGTGAATCTGTCTGCAGAACCAGTGATGATTAATTGCAGCAGTGAAAGCAGAGAAAATGAGATGAACCCAGTGTGGAGCCACGCCCAGTTTTGTCTCCACACATTTTCGTTCCCACCCGCTGGCAGATTCCGCTGTCACTCAGCAGACAGGTGTAATTCCCCCCCCCCCCCTCCCTGATCCACACCACCTCTAAGAGTCATCCTCTTTTGCACAGCATAGGCGGGATCCCCGGGCCGCGAGGGGGAGCCGGGTTCCTGACATTTACTCAGCGGCAATAAAGTGCTGTGGTTTCCGAGCCATCTAAATGTTAATATAATACACTGGATGCTGTTGACCCATGTCTTCCTTTTCCGGGGCCCAGTGATTAAATCAGCGGCTCGGCCCGGCTCTCAATTAAAACGTGGAGGGTTTTAATCGTGCCTGGTGAATAATGTTTCTGGTTTTCGTGCGGCGGAACCGGCTGCCGAGATCTCGGCAGAGAGTAAATCAGCGAGCGAGGCTCGCCATTAGACGCGACAGCCAAGGTGAGCGCTCCGCCTCCCGAGCGGCCGGGACGCGATCGATGAAGTGCCCGCTGGCGGGAAGGAGGTAAGGGCACTGCCACCTTGGCTGCGCCCCAGCCGCGCCTCTCGCCATCTCCTCGCTGACACTCCCGCTTCACTCCCACCTGATTTCGTTCGCTTCGCGAGACGAACATTTTTGAATGTGACAGTGGTGGAGGAGTTTGTTTCCTGTTACAGTCAAAGAATATTTATTCCACTGGTTTCATACTGCTGGCTGAAAAAACATTTTTCTGACACGGTGCTGGAATTCTACATGAAACAAATTAGGTTCTGGCAAAAGGAAACCAATTTTTACAGTAGTTGAGCTATATCTTCTGGCTCACTCTGAAATTATTGGAGTGATCACAGACCACCCCACCCCCCGTGATGCTGGGGTGCCGCTCAGTGAATTAGCTCTAGTCTCAGCTTGCCCATCAGTGTTTTTTTTTTTTTTTATCAGTTCATTCCTTACGTACAGCTCTATGTTTAAAGCAATCAACCAAACAGCAGTCTAATCAATCATTCAAAATGAACTAATCGATCGATCATTCAATCAATCAAGAAATCCTGTTACAATAACACCCAATTTAATAATTCCAGTGCAATTTCCCCTTAAAACAGAGGTCTAGCAGAGTTTCTGGATACATGTTTTAACAAGCACATATTTTCCACCCACTCTGTACTTAGTAACAGCGGAAGAACATGAGTACATGCCATTTTTTTGGTCCTGTGTTGATGGACTGACTGATTGATTTCATGGTAGTCTTGCATTATGCAACAGACTGATGCTGTGCACCTTGGTGTGTACATGAGACCTTTGCATCACCTTGTGAGTCAGCCAATTAGTGGACACATATGGAATGCAGGGCCATCAACCACAATATCTCCTTAGTAAAACTCTGATCAGCCTCTTGTCTGGTTATACATGTATTAAGGAGTCATAAGCAATCTTATACAGGCCAGCATAATATAGATTTCTGTTAAATGCCATTGATTCAGGATTCAGAAACCTCCCAGTTCCATAGGCAGGTGCTTCACAACCTCTCCTTAACATCTTATTGGTGTATATTATTAACCCTAGCAATATATAGAAGGGTACAACAGCAATGCCCTACCAGGGGATTGAACCTGCAACCTTTACGTTACCAGCCCGATACCCTAACCATTACACCACACATGCATAGTGTTGATCATATATACATACATACAGTGTATATATATAAATTTTTTAAAAATTTTTAACAGCTGTCATCTGTGTGGGGATTAACCTGATTGCCAGTTGAGATCAGTATAAAATGCTCTCAGGCTTTTAGTGTTACAAAGCCATTATCTCACAGTCCCCATACAACTTGCATAATACAATAGCTTATAGCAACTGTCCTTAGAGACCCCGTCCTTGGATTTCAGAGAAATAGAAGTTCTATTCAAGGCCTATTGCCGGGAGCCATTAAGCATGATTTTACAGTCATCAAAGATGCTCTGCTCCTATATATCTGAACATCACAACTTTGTATCTATCTGTGAAATTGCTGTTGAGATCCAGGTCATAAGAGGGTGGAAATGTGAGCTTGTCATCGATCGCTGTAGTACCGCGGTTTGACTGACAACAGTGCTTTTATTCTCAGATGTTCCTAAAATTACATCGCATAAATGCTTGTTTACAGTGCTTACTGTAGGTGGTAATATGAGATTTCAGCTGCTTACACTAATTGAAGTCATAACCTGAATGTCACAGACATGTGATGAGCATATTTGTGTAATTAGTCTTGCATTCAAGAAAGGAGTGGAGTGATTTTCTGTAATCGTTCTGAAATCAAATTCTTCCATTGAAAAATTCTATGGGAGATCACTATGGGCAGAAATTGAATGTGAACAGCATAACCTGAATTTGCATTACAATAATTTGAAAGTGGAACTTGAATTGCATAACTTGAATGTGTATATCACAAATTGAAATTGAATTTAATGGTTTGAAATTAATTCCAATCTTCTTTGCATCCATTCAGTACTTTTTGGACAGAATTCTAATCTCTTAAACAGCTCAAAAAATGTATTTTGTTTAGGCTTCAACCTAAAACCAGAAGCCTTATTGTGGCTCCTCATGGAGAATCATGTAGCGTACCTGTGAGTTTGGTCTCTGGTCATCCATGGTTAAAAAAGCAGCGCCATTACCTGTTTGGCATGCCACAGCACTAAAAGTGAATGTTTGAAGGAATCTTTGCATGTTTGCTTAGTTTGAGTACCCAGGTGCCTGTCACAGAAAACTGAAATTGAATTGTAAGAATATCAAACGTGATTTTTTATCTCCAAATTAAGAGTGAAAATTGAATATAATCAAGACCACCAGCTGGGCAATGCAGTGGCTTTGCAGGAGGACCAATCATTGCACATTGCCAGAGTCTGATTGCCCAGAAAGTGTTGCATGATGAGACATGGAAGCGCCAGACAGGTCTATATAATTGCTTGAGTTCTCACTATGAAAAAAGGGGAGTCTTTTAATAGGCAGCAGGGCATTATGCAGCTTCATGGGTTGCTTAGCAACATCTTGTCATTAATTTTCCAGGGTTACTAAAATATTACCCTTTCTTTAATGGCTGAGTGAATGTGTGTTCGCATATGTATTTTTAAAAAAACATATAGTGTGGTCCTTATGTATTTGGACAGTGCCACAAGGTTTGTTGTTTTGGCTCTGTAGTCTTGCACATTAGATTTGAAATGAAACAGTGAATATGAGCTTAAAATGCAGACTGTCAGCTCTAATTTGAGGGTATTTACATCCATACTGGATCCATGCAGGAATTACAGCCTTTTTTTGCATGTAGTCCCCCCTATTTTAGGGGATATATATGACTTTAATATTTATTTTCTGTGAGTCTTACAACATTCATTTTTTACATGAAATTCAAAAAGTCAGGTTTTACAATGTGTCTATGATATTTACGAAAATAAAAATCGCATGCCACCAGAGAATTGTCAATGGAAGTGTCACCAGATGTTATTTTACTTTTCCAGAGGACCTCTCTTACTCACAGGATACTGAAATAAATAAATACATAAATGAAAAGGAATTGATTTGAATTGCCCTCTGGTTCAGTTCACTGTTTGTAAATTTAGGAGACTTTTCCCCTCCAGTGAACCTCCCGCAGTGCATTGCTGTACTCTGTTTATTCACTCATCCAGGGTGGCCCACATGAAACAAAGTTTTTAATGCATCTTTTTGCATTTTTAACGGCTGAATGTCTGCTGGAACAAGTCGTGTTAAGCACTCCCCCAAGCACCACCTGGGAGTGTAAAGCACAAGCCCTTAAGGGTTTGTTCACATACTGTGCGCAGTTCTAAACACTTGGCCTTTGAACCCCAGAGATGCCACCAGCTATGACTTTTACCAGTAATAAAAAACGTGCCAAAAGAGACAACCGAATTCTAAAAACAACAAAAACAACAGATTCAATTTAATTGAATTTGATTGCAGGGAAGTAGGGATTCAAATTTTTCCCAAAAATAAAAATTTTATCTCCCGGAAACAGACACACGTTATCCCAGGAATCGTGAAAAACTGCTTATTTTTCGAGCATAAGCTTCCATGAAACATGTTGGTTATATTTCAAGAAGCAGGATTCATTAATATTTTTCTGAAAATAGGAAATAGTTTTGCCAGGAATTCCTGGAAACCTGTTTCCCAGTGTTAACCCCTATAATGTCAAGAAAAAAAGAACAGGTAGAGATTAGTTCAAGAAGAGCAGAAATGGACTTGGAGTGATTACATGGACAGTGGTGAGACACTGAAAGTGTATTTTACTGTTCTAGAGGGTGATGGAAAGTAACTAAGTGAAAATGGAACCATAATCAGTTCTTCTATTTATACAACACAAACAAATGCAGAGCATTCTCCCTCCGTTTATCACAAGGTTGCGGGCATTTAAATCCTTTGTATTTATTTATAAAACAGCTTTGTCATTGAATCAGATTCCCCTTCCTCTACCTCGGAGCAAACAGTGCTTTTGTTTGCATATGCAACAGAGTTCGGAGATAAGGGACCAGGCTGAAGTTCCTGCCAGGCTTGCGTGTGGGGGGCATGATCTAAATTGCTTTTCCT
This sequence comes from Anguilla rostrata, assembly GCF_018555375.3. Classification (NCBI taxonomy): domain Eukaryota; kingdom Metazoa; phylum Chordata; class Actinopteri; order Anguilliformes; family Anguillidae; genus Anguilla; species Anguilla rostrata. The sequence goes on along the minus strand of NC_057941.1, from coordinate 19,840,533 downwards.
CATAGAACAGAGTCATAATGGAGCAACAGCAGACCAGGGTGTCAGACCTGCACCGGCTCAAGTAAATGGTGATGTACAACTGTCATTGTGTCTTTTCCCCTCAGTAGTAAGTCAGTATAAAAAGTCATTAATCATTTGGACCTCCCTCACTTTACCCATGGCAGAGGCGTGTAAGAACCTATATTGTCCCATCAGTCATCCCTGCGCAAATGTCAGGTCCATGTGAGCAGACATTAGCCAGCTGGAAAAAAACAGTGGAAATCTTATCGGGGCGAGGCGCTCACCTGCATCTGAAATGGCCGTGCCCTCAGCCGTCGTCTGATTGAGCCCCCTGCACAAATCGAAGCGGCTGTTCCCGCCAAGCCCGTTTGATCTGCAGAGGGACTGACGATGACAACAGGCGACAGAATTCACTTTGCTGAATGCACATTTGCGACATTCACATTCATGCGGAACCTTCAAAGGCACCTGAAGCAACCTTTTCTGAATGTGTTCAAGTCTTTTTTTCGAGGAAAAAATGTCCCTCGTTCATTTTGAATTAATCTACAGCTCGACTGAAGATGTCATGACTATGGACGTCAAGACTAGTGCAGATCTGGATGAGGAGCAGGGACAAAGATTAGAAAGCAAAAGTGCTGCGTTGCTTTTTATACAGAATAAAACATGTTCTGATATCAGAGTGAGTGAGAAAAGAGAGACTTGACGTCTTTTGCCATTGTCGTCTGAAAAGAATTTGAAGATCATACTTATGTGGGAGCGCTGTAGCCTGGTGACTGAACAGTCGCCTGAGTAGAGAAGTCAGGCAGGTCAGTCCTCTGGCGATAAGCTCTTTTGAGTGTTATAGCATTTGACATGGCCAGGAGGCTGTGCTGTAAATGAAATGGGTGAACAGGGGTATTAGCTCAATGACATCCCTAAAGCGGACAGCCTAAGGCAGACCACATCATCGTGGAGGGGGATTCTGGTGAGGCACTGTGAATTCTAGGATTTCCAGCATCGGCCTCTGTGGGATGAACTTGCAGTGCCAGTAGGAATAGCTGTTCATGGTTTGCTTGCCGTCTGTCTGTTTTCTGAGCCCCTGCTCATTCATGACAGTGTGAGAGTGTGACAGTGGCAGTTACTTGTAAAAGTTGATCTGCGTGCCCCAGTCACCAGTTCAACAGCCTCAGCCATTTTGACCTTACTGCTTTCAGCACTGCCAAGTAACAGTTCTCTGCGATTGGCCTGCTATGATCATGGGAGCATTGAGTGAAGAGCGATCAACTTTTAGTCAAGCCTGGTTCAAAACCATTCCTCTTTTCGTTTGATAAGTTGGCAAAGAAACGTAATGCATGCGAAATGCAAGACAACCAGCGAATTGAGGGAGGCTTTGGCCCAGCCAGACAAGTGCGAGTTTGGAGAGGGGACTGCAGGAAAACCCGTAGATCGGATGTTTGACTGCAGTGGCTGCTTCGTGTTCCTTTTCGTAGCAAAGTTCAAGAGCGGATGTGACTTTCACCCGTCTAATGGATGATGTTACCGAGCGCAGCTGCTAAGGGCTAAGCTCCATTCCATTCTCATCTCCTGACGGGCGCTCACTCACAGGTTTGGTGCTACCAGGCAGCGCTGAGCCCTGGGGTGTTGGGTATGGTGCTTCTACATAAATTTAGGAGATATGTGAGGATGTTGTAGGGCAGTGGTGATTCTGTTCACCCAAGGCATTTGGAAAGTGTAGGAAATCTCACAAGGCAGCGCTGGCTCCTGCCCCCAAAGATGCTTTGTGTGACTAATGTCAACATGGTCGATGGCTTGATTTTATTACTGTGCTGAATCCAGTTCATCAGTGGGCAGCCAGCACGTCTGACACTGCTGTCAGTAGTTCTGATGTATTTATCATTCCCTCTGCGTCCTCTTTAATCAAACGCATATCTGTGCTCCGCCTTGCATTTAGGTGCTGATGAAACTGGAGTTCAGGTAAATAAAACGCAATCAGACGAGTTTAGAGACGTACTGAGAAAGAGATCTTGGTCGTAATTGTAACACATGCAGCTGGGAAAGGTGTGTGTGTTTTTGTGTGTGTGCGTTTGTGCGTACACTCTGGATAGCTGGATAACACTCACTATTGTATATTTTGCCTGTGCACATGAGTGCATATCATTGTTCAAATTGCGCTCAGGTAGTTAACAAGAAAGAGATTTCATAAATTTACCGGTGACTTGTCTTCTCCAGAAAGAATTGGATTCATGGAGGAATTGACCCTTTGTGAGTAGGGCATGTACAATCACAGGCAATTTAAAATAATGCATCTATTTACCACAGGAACAAAAACTCTTGACATAGCTCAGCTCACTGAATTACTGACTGGGGCCATCTTTAATTGCACATTACAGTCTAATCAATGTGATCCTTATAGTTCTCGAGCTGGTTTGCCAAAGAAAATCTTTTCAGGGGAACTAACGTATTGAGTCTCTGACTCGTTAAATCCTAACTGTGATATACATGCACTAGATTTAACATTTATTTGCCGACCTCTCTTGTGACATCGCAAATGAATCTTTACAATTTATCTTGTGTGGAAACATATGCTGTGATACTCCAGTGGGAAAACGTCTTCCCTTGGCGAGTTCACGGTCATAATCTTGCCACACGCATTCTTCATATTCACAGACATGCAGGCCCAGCTTTCTGAGCATGAGAGCATTTCATCTTATTGCTTAAATTTATGAGCTATAGGGATCACATAATCATCACTTTGTGTACCCGGTCTTGTCATTTATGGATTCGTGGTGCACAGGAAAAAATAAATAAATAAATAAATTACAGTCAGCCAAATAAATCTTCTGTGGCATCACAATGAAATCTTAACGGATACATTCATTTCTTGTGTGGATTAAAGAACACAGTGCTGTGCTCCAAACAAAAGCAACCAGTTAATTCCCCATTTTATATGTGGGATCGCATTCCATGCAGTCTTATGTAGCTACTGTGTCACAGTGAAATGGCTGAGTTTTACTGTGCGCCAGTTTCACGGTGCACAGGTATACTGTGCACGTGTGAGAGCAGTGGTGTTCGCTGTTAAATTTTATTGCCCTATTTTTATAGTGCAATGACTGCATCGTCCTCATCATTGTTCTAGAGAAACACAGCCTGTTCAAATGCGGAGACAAGGCTTAATGTGCTCTTACGGATTTACAGTATTTGTTTCCTGGCTGCATGTCACTATCATGCCCCTTTAGGCTTTGGCTTTTTCTGCATTTCCCCTGTCTCATTGGTTCATCCATGCCTCTGCTCTTTCCCATCTCATTAGTCTCTGTCTCTACACTGCCTGTCTCTCATTGGCTAGTCTCTGTCTCCACACTGTCCTTGTCTCACTTGTTGGTCTCTGTCTCTACACTGCCCTTGTCTCATTGGTTAGTCTCTGTCTCCACACTGTCCTTGTCTCACTTGTTGGTCTCTGTCTCTACAGTGCCCTTGTCTCATTGTTTAGTCTCTGTATCTACACTGCCCTTGTCTCATTGGTTAGTCTCTGTCTCTAATCTGTCCCTGTCTCATTGGTTAGTCTCTGTCTCTACACAATCACCGTCTCTTTGCTTAGTCTCTTCAGTGTCTCTGTCTCTTAGGTTGCTTCCTGTATCTTCACATGTAATAATGAAAACATAGCATGCGGCAAAGCCACACAAATCTGGAGATTTCCAGGTGTTTGGTTAGACAAGGTTAGCATGGTTGAACATGACCTGATTCATTCTTTTAAATAGTGCATTATGTCTAAACCATCTCACATCTTGGCCAGCTTTCTAAAATTCAATAAGCCACAGACAAAGAGGAACAGCGATTTTAGATAATTTTTCATTTGTATTCATATTTTTATTATTTGCAAATGGTGCAAATATTTGCCATTGGTGCCTGGCAGTTTGCATTCACTGATTTGTCTTGTGAAGATGTGGGTGGTGTCCCGGAAAGCACTCGTATTCCAACTTTTTAAATTCAACGGTAGCTTATTATCTGCTGAAATCTCCGTTTGTAATCTTGTATCCGGAGTACCGAGGCAGCTGGGCAATAATCCTCCACCCAGTATATCGTCATTCCTCAAAACAAACAAATGAACAAATGAAAAATACCTACCAACAAAGCAAACAAAGAAACAAATCCTGAAAATACAGGCAGCTTAAACAGTAATGGCTCTTGTATCGGTTGATCATTTACAAACACGGGCACTCTAGACATCCCAACTGCAGTGGAACCTATTACATTAGGCTGGGTAGTGAATATGGATTGTATTGGGGTTTCTAAACATTGCCAAATCTGTTAACTTATCTTAGCTCCAGTTTTTTCTTGTTCTGTATCTCAATACCCAGAACAAGAATAACAGCAGCAAGTGTCTATGAATAAGCAAGAGGCATAGATTGTATGTTCGTGCTCATACTCACCACTGTAATGTATTCCTATGTATTCCAGTCAATTATTCAGCTGGGATGAATACACCTAGCCTTGTCTCTTAAAATACTGCAGTTAAAATTGCCTTTTCAATTTAGCATATCCGTGTGGAAGATTAAACGAACAGGCCACCATCATATTTTTGTCAGGATGTGATCTGAACACTCAAATAGAGCCAAATTCAATCAGGTTAGAGTCGGTTTGAGTACAGTTGATTTCAATGAAGTAGCAAGGAGTTGCCATTATGACCCCAAAAAAAACATGCAATTATGCATTCCTATTATATGTTAAATAATCATAAGGTTAACAGATATTGATTTTTCAGAGAAAAGTCAAGAGGTATGTTTTTTAATGAACTGTAATGATAAAAATATTGTATTAAAATATCCACAGGGCTGTTGACATTAGCAGGGGCTTGTGGTCCATGGGAGAGCTGTGCTGATAGGGCAGGAGGCAGTCCCCAGAGAGCCACAAGTCTAAACAGGGAGTAAGGATGAAATACGAAACGCCGGGGGGTGTGGACGTTTCATATGAACAGCTCGCGGAAAGACGGATCAGCCGACAGAGAGCTGATCCCAGTGTTTGAGCTCGAGGAGATGGCGGGGGGAGAAGCTGTGCCGCGGTGAGCCGTAATCTAGCACGCCCGCGTGTGAAAAAACAGACACGGCGCGGCGAGTGGTGGCCAGGCAGTGTGGCTTTCGCCCCGCCCCTTCCCCTCACTTGAAGGTGTCTGGCACACTGTGCCGGTGTTGGAAATAGAATTGGAGGTTTTGAGGTGTCAGGAGTTTAGTTGGACACGGTTGTTGCACCTTTGAGGAAGGTGCTTAACCTGAGTGGCTTCATGAATATTTAAAATGTAAAATGTGAAGCCAATTTGCTCTGAATAAGCAAACAGATAATGTTGTCTGACCCGTGCCAAAGACAGGGGTCGACAAACAAGCTGTGCGTATGCGTGCATGTGTGTGCATGTGTATGTCTGCGTGGATATGTGCATGTGAGTGTGTGTGTGAGTGTATGTGCATCCATGTGTGTGTGTGTGTGTATGTGTATGTCTGCGTAGATATGTGCATGTGAGTGTGTGCGTGCGTGCATGTATGTGTGCATGTACTTGCATTCGTATGGTTGGGTGTGTGTGTGCGTACGTGCGCCTGTGTGCGTGTGCGTGCGTGCGCGCAGTCAGTTTGTCCTGTGAGTCTGAGAAAGAGGCTATTGCAATCCCAAGTGTTTTCATGAGTGAAAAATCTCTCGCTGTTCACAATGTTACCTTCCTTTTTTCCTTGGGGGAGGAGAGTGGGAATCAATTCCAACAATCGAGTAGCAATCCAGTCCAACAATTGTCTGCAAATGCACTCCTCCCCACCATAAACTCCCCACCCTAATGCCTAAGTGAGGACCTCATCAGTATGTTTGAGATGGCTCTGATAAATGGCACAGCATTTACAGGATTTATGTAATCCCGCTTGCCTTCAAGGGGACATTTTTGCATATCACAGACAGTAAATAAAATGGCTGCTTTTCAGTATCATTGACTGCAGCATGCGCGTGACATGAAAAAGCAATTAAAGACTCTAATCCTGTTGCAGTGACAATAACCTGCTGTACCAATATATTAAAAGTTTTTTTTTATGGATTGAAAGCCAAAAATTGCTGAAACCCAGAGCTAGTTTTAAGATTTGTGCTGTGCTGTGTCAGATAAATCACAGAAGACTTAAAACACGTGGACCGCCACTATGACACATTTCATTTATACGCGTCCCAGAAATAATTGAAAACAAGATTATCAGCTGAGCAGGAAATGGAAGGATGGGACGGTGTGGACTCTACCAAGCTTCATTCTGAAATGGAGATTTAAGAGGTCTACAAATGACATACACATGTGGGGAATACATTTATGAGAACAACATTCTTGTTATATACTGTAGTTTTGATTTCCCATCAATAGTCTGGGAAATATTCATTTGTTTTCACAAAAGTATTCAGGGGAATATTCATTCTGGTTGCACCAGTAATCTGGTGGAACACAATGATGTATGAATGATGAATGATGTATGAGTAGGCTGACACTACTGTGTATGCAGTAGTTGGGCACTGTATCCAATGTGCTGTCCATTCAGCACCCGGGTCCTTCAGCAGCTCGAGTGCTGCAGCACCATGGAGAGCTCCAATGCACTTAGCACCAGGCATTGCAGTAGCAGTACTGTAATTTTTCATGTGATTACTGAGTAATTCAATAATCACCGATCACATAAACAAATTCAATAGTCCACACACTGTAGCTAATGAAAATAGAAAAATGTACACTGTTGACTTCCGCACATGTCAATGTCAGTGTTTTGTTTATTATAATGTAATGGGGTGCACTTCTAACCTACAGTGTGCGGACTTTCCCACTGATTTGGACTCTGCCCAGCACCTGCAGCTATGGTATACTGGATGTGAGCGTTGCAACTCAGTTCATTGTCGGTCTAACTGTCACATGTTTTGAGGCTGAGTCACCTGCAAGGTTTCATTTCTGTGCTTTCAGACTTTATATTTCACATTCTTTCACTCTGATAGATCATTCTATCAAAAGACAGATTTATCAGAGCAAGAGAGCGCCCTGTGTTTTTTTTTCCCCTGCCTGACTGTCCCGTAAGGCTGTAATAATAAAGACATCGCTTGCTGGCACACCTCTCTGCCCAGGTCTCGCTCCTCCTGTCACTTGCCCAGAGTGACCACGCTTAGCGCTCTGTGACAAGGTGTTAAATGCAACAAAAAAAAAAACATTTGGCTTATCCACAGCTGTTCACAGGAGGGCAGGAACAGGCCGTCTCTTTCAGCCTGCCGCTGGACTATCGAAAGGCGCGATGGGATTCCTTTGGGAAATGTTGTCTGCAACGGAGCGCTCCCTTGATGAGTTACTTCGACATGCCTGGTTCCCTTATCGCGAAGAAACATGGCGAAGCATCATTCACCTTTATCGTGTTTGTAGGTAGCGTCAGTAAGGAGTGGATTGGTTCTGACTGAATTAGGAACAGACACCCGCATTTTTCCTAACCGTTTTTGGCAGCTGAGCAGACTCTGAAAGACTCTCTTCAGCCCCTGACGGTGAAATACAGTGTGAAAAGGAGCCAATTTGGCCCCTCCGCTGAATCCATGCGCATTCCTCCAGAGCTGTCTCAAGGTGGAACGAATGAGGAAGTGGCTTTTGATTTGTCTGGTTGATTTTCATCGCATGCACAATTTGACATGCTGATGCTGTATGCTGAAAGCACAGAGTGCGGCAATACTGATGGAGACCGAGAGGGGTATTTTACAAAGCGGGACTAATGTGTTAACCGGCTAACTTTTACAAATATTATGGAACAGCTCAGCCGCTCCTGTTTCATGAAACATTATTTACTCCTAGCCAGGCTTAACTCTATGGTTACACATCCGGTGCCAAACTGATGATCTCTGTTCTGAAAAAGCTCATGCTACTTTATAGAGGTCACATTGCCACTAGACCTGGAGGAAAATGAGGATAAACTTGAAATTAATATGTAATGCTTTGACTGCAGACAAATTAAGCTTTCATGTGTAAGATATGTGGATGCCACCATACCCCGTCGATGGAATGACCATAATAATCAAGGTACAGTGCACAGCAGTGCGTGAATTAATGATGTGAATTCATCCATATAAAAAATTAAACAAGGCATATTTATTGTTGTCATAAACAGAAGGCAATATAGCAACTGTACAATACTTGTTATGTAACAGATGTCCATTTCTATGAACATCAAGTCTAAAATTGTGTACAGAGCCAAATCAAGAAAAAAAAGTGTTTCCCTAAACATTATGGGGCTCACTGTGTGTGTGTGTATATATATATATATATATATATATATATATAATATGGTTAGTGCGTGCGTGCGTGCGTGCGTGCGCGCGACTGCAAGGTGTGGTTTCATTTCCCACTATATATATAGTGGGGATACAAACCCACAACCTTCTTGCTGTGAGACAACACCTACCCACTGCACCACCATACAGTCATACACACACACACACACACACACACACTTTTGCAAGAAAAAGTTTGCGAACCCTTTAGAATTACCTGGATTTCTGAATTCATTACTCATTACTCATCTTCACCAAATACTAGAATAGACAAACATCTTGTCAATTACTGAATGTATCATTTAAAAACAGTCAATTTAAATTCATAGTCTAGGATAGAAAAAGTATCTAAACCTCTAGGCTAATGGCTTCTACGAAAGCTAATTGGAGTCAGGTGTTTCAATCAATGAGATGAGATTGGAGGTGTGGGTTGCACAGTGCTATGTTTGAAGGGGAAAGCACAGTTCACCAACACCAAAACAACTTGCAGTCATTGAGGGAACAAAGAATTCAAATTTGTATCAAGAAATTTTACAGGAAACTGAGTAGTGGTCCATCACCTGAAGCTTCATAGAAGTTGGGTGAAACCACAAGACAATGACCCACAACACATGAGTAAGTCAACAACAGTACTACTACTACTACTAATACGATTAATAATAATAATCCTGTAATCTACAATAATAATCCTGGAATCTAACATAATGTTGTCTTTGCTGAACCATGCTACAATAGCAGTTCCTCATGGGACTTGCAACCTGCTCCAGTCTAGTTTGCTGGGAATTAGACTGTAACTGATATATTTATAATGAAATAATTTTATTGTGGAGGATGTGGTGGTGGGGGAGCATGTTTTTACTCTAAACAGACATGAAAGAAATTAAATTTGAATTTGCATACTGTGTCAGTTACACACTACCCACAGCGAGAGTGGGAGGCATTAGAGAACAACAAAACAAAAAATGCGGAATGAGGAGTCAGCATTTTAATCTCCAGACTCTCATCTCCCCAGAATGCCTCAGTATGGTGATCGTGTCTTTTTAATAAAGGCTTTTTAATATTTTCACAAAGAGGTCTGTCTTGTTTTCTATGCTGTTTTGTCAGTCTCTCTAATACTTTTTGTCACGTTTTTTTTTTAATTTTTTTTTTTTACATCTTTAAAGTTTTTTTTTTTTTCGTGAAGGATAACTTCTCTGAATATACAGCATTACTTCATACATCAACCATGTTGTGCTTGTTAAAGTATCCATTTATTTATGTTTGTACAGGGCTTTCTGAGAATGTGTTCTTTCATTATTTCAATTTTTGCGCATTGGAATATAGACTATATTGAAATAAAAACATTGAAACAATGTTTTAATTCCAGAACAACTGTCCAATAGTGTTGAATTTCAATCTTGTAAAATGTGGATATTTCGTTGTGTATCTTTATTATTAATTCACACCTTCGCTCACTGCTGCTTTCCATGTTGTTGTCCAGGCCTGTGGAATTATGTGCATGTCTGTAATGTCCGCAGTCTCGGTCCTAATATATTTATTCATGACCACTTTCTTGCAAGTGCTTTTGAAAATGAAAATCTTGTTATCGTGACTGAATGCAAGAGAGAATCTGTTTCTCAGGACCACAAGGAAATGGGCCTTTCATACCAAGACTCTGTTTGTCTGTGTTTTGCATTCAAGTGACATTTTAAGGACAAATTTTGATTAAATCCTGGAATATGTTCCTGTATTACAGTGCCAGCAGAGTCACTCAGTGCTTTAGACATTTCCCCCGATATCATTTAGAGACTGATTTAATAATCCCATGACACTTACAGCCAAGGGAATTCCAAAACTAGGTCTTATGTAATCATTGTGCCAGTACATTATCCAGCCATATAGCACGTATTGGTGGTGGAGTTCCTCCCCCAACAGGCACCCTATTAACTGTAAAATATTTTGATCCATGGAAAATGGCATTGAAATGCAAACCCGCAATGCAAAATATCATAATATCAATTATAATTCACAGTGGAGAGGGACTCTGCTTGGGGGAGGGGGGGATTGGAGAGTAGCTGTTTGAGGTCATGGTGATTATTATAGCACATTAATTAATTTCTGGATGGAGAATCACAGTTTAAAGAGTTGCCAAGTAGAAAGAGTCAATTTGAAGGTATGTCCTGGTGATAGCTGACTGGAGTGTTTGCTTTATTTTTAAATTATTGGATCTACAAATGAAAAAATGTCCACTGGGCCCATTGTAAATGAGCCCCCCAGTATGGCTGTAGCAGTAGGACTTATGAGGCAGCACCTGAACAATATTAACAGCTACCATAAAACCTCTTAAAATCCCTTCAGGGCTCACCATAAATAGGAGTCTGGAGTGCTAACTATATTAATACGGTCTTTGGAGCGCCTTTGAATATATGATGCCGAGTCTCTTCAGTAGTGCGTTAATTGCTTTGTGAAACCGGGCTCTGAATCTGAACACATTAATGCTGTGGTGTAAATTTACAGAAATTAAAAACATCTTTCCTAATTATGAATCATTTGTGTTCTGTACCTATTGCTCAGCCATATCCTCCCAAGGACCGAAGATGAAATTTATCTTCTTCGTCTGCAAGTGTTTTGACAGGCACATTAGCATTCTCTGAACATTTACTGTATTAAGTGTATTAGGATTTAAAAAACTTTAATCTCAAATTCATTGTGCTTTCCTGCGTGCTGGGACTACCATATCAATGTGCGCCGGTGGAATAAGGACACTGGCTTTGCACTGCAGTGGCTATTTTAAACAATGGCAAAAGAAAACAATATTCTCAGCACTACTAGGATGTCCACTACGATATACAAATGAGAACAAAAATGCTAATGCTAGATTGTTTGCTTCGTTGCAAATGTGTGACACCCTTTTGTGAAATGTCTTATTGGATTCTTTTGTTTACAAAATTTTTCTTCACTGTACTATTTTCCAGATGAGCACTTCTCATTTGGTGGTGCTGTGGCAGAGGCAGGGGGATTGGGTGTACTAATGGAAAGTCCGGGTCGTTTGTTCTCAAAGTTCTCATTTTCCTCGACATGGTGTCACAGGTGTAGGCTAATCCCTCAAGCTCAGTGGCTAGAGGGACTGCACTGTTGTTGGAAAAAAAGATGAAATACAGTTTTATGAATTTATGTATTGAATCACATTGTTAATAAAGACCGAAACAGGCAGATGTTGTAATGCGGATGGATTCTTGGTGTCGGTGTTCCTTTTCCTCCATCGCTGGATGATTGAGTCGACCGGAAATTGAGTGTGGCTTTGTTTATTTGCCCCCTGCTTTCTGCATTAATGGTCGTTTCCTCGCCCGCCAGCCCAGCCACGCCGGCCTAGCTCCGGCCTCTCTCACACGTTGACTTTGCCGCTCTCGCCCAGATTGATTCACCGAGCCAATTAACCCTCCGTCAAAGCCCTGGCGACATGACGGTGTCCGTCCCGCTAATGAAGCTAAATCTCGTGGGTAAGGGATGGGGGGGCTCTCAGGATGCCAGCTGGAGCCTGCCTTCCCAGCCAGTGGTAATCACCCCTCCGTAGACGGTTTGAATGACAGACTGGGATTGCCGCAGGTCTTGGGAGGGAGATATAATTGCTTATGGTCCAGCATCGATTCATATGCATGGACGGACCTGGGGTACCATTTGGCTTATGGTGTTTTCCAGCCTGTGGAACTGCTATTTTTTTTTTTAGAGGTGGAGGGTAGACAGTTTCAAACACACCAGTTTAAAGGACATTTGAAATTCATGAAAACCAGGCTTTTATTATTATTATTATTATTATTATTATTATCAATATTATTATTGTTATTGTTATTATTATTATTATTATTATTAATAATAATAATAATAATAATAATAATAATAATAATGACAATAATAATAATAATAATAAATAAAACGAACATTAAGGGTGATTAATGCTATGATAACCAAGAACCTGGAAAAGGTGTGGCCTGAGAATTGTGGTGTCCTGGCAGTGGGCTGGATGTATATCTGATCTGTTCAAAATTTTAGGAATAGACTAAATATTGTAACTATTTCCCACTTTCTTCTTTCTATTTGGATAATATGGTATGCCAAACATTATTTTATGTAATAATGAAAAAGACAATGAAACAAACATGGGTTGTACATTTTGTTCAGAGTAAAAGCTATTTTAACAGCATTATTTACCATTAAATTGTTATTGGGGTAGAACACAATAAATTAGTAAGTCAGGTTTTTGGTGGTATTCTGTATTCTGATGTGTTTAATAATGACTAATGCGTTCAAAATTTTAAAAGACACTGACTTGAGTGGCTTAAGCAGCTTGCACACATAGGTCCATGTACAGTACAATTACTGGAAGCTATTTCATTAATGATGGATCTGTATATGGACCATTTGTGCAAGGTGGGTTTGACAATGTATAAAACTGTGCAAGTATGAATAGACACCAAAACATGTTCTGTTCTCCCCTTGTCTGTATGGGTTTCCTCCAGGTACTCCAGTTTCCTCCCACAGTCCAAATACATGCAGGTAGCCTAATTGGAGACTAAATTGCCCATAGGTATGAGTGTGTGTATGAGTGTGCGAGTGAATGGTGTGTGTGCCCTGTGATAAATTGGCGGCCTGTCCAGGGTGCATTCCTGCCTCTCGCCCAATGAACGCTGGGATAGGCTCCAGCGCCCCCCGCGACCCTGCCCAGGATAAGCAGGTATAGATAATGGATGAATGGATGGAATGGATGCATGTTTTTCCTATCATCGAAGATGGCATCATTTTCCGTTAATATCCTATACAGCATAGCTGTTTCTACCTGTTATCTTCTTCAGGAAGCAGTTACTGCAATATAAACCACTTAAGGCAGCGTCTACTAAGATACTGAAACACATTACTCATCATTGCACACATCAGAATACAGAATACCACCAAAAAAATGATTCATTGTGTTCTACCCAATGACCTCTCAATGGTAAAGAATGCAGTTAAAATTGCTTTTACTCTGAACAGTATACATGACCCACGTTTTTTCCCCCTCCTCTTCATCATTATATAAAATAATGTTTGACATACCAGGGGTTGATTTGGCACTGTACAATACAGGTCCATCATTAATGAAGTAGCTTGCTGGAAGTAAATGGAACCATTATAAAGAGTTACATTATAACAATAAAAACTAAGTTCAATTCTTCACTGAGTTTGAGTTCACCGTGCCGTGGCAATGTTCATCAGATGAAACCAATGAAGCAAAGCTAATTAATTGGCTCTTTTTCATGCATTACCAGAATGGTAGAATGTAATCTTGAAGTTGCGATGTTTTCTCTTTCTACAGTTTTCTCAGTTTGATATCTTCAGATGAATTTTGCATGCTAGACATGTGCTACCCAAACATCCTTCAGTATTAAAAGGCAGGTATTTCAAAGAGTGGTCTGACCAATCAGTGGCAACCATGGGTGTTAATCACTGCATGAAAACTGATTTTTATTGGCACAAACCTCCTGCCACTGTATTGAGATCAAAGGTTAAATAACTAAAACAGTCTTTATTGAGATAAGGCTCCAGGAGTATTTCAGTGTGTTTGACTGAACTGCATATGCCCTTACACAGTCTAAGTATGTTCAGTTGAATCCTGCTGACTATGTTGAGATTTGTTAAGATGGAAAAATGAATTTAATTTATAATGTGTCCTTTATCTCCTTAACCTCTTATGTGCTGCGGCCATCAGGGAGATGCACAGTAGCCATTCTGTTCCAGAAAGAAGGACAATGAAGCTAACAGTTTTTCTTGATCTGTTGCTTTAAATCACATATTTAGTGCATAGTTTGGTGCAGGTCCAATGACCCCCCAATGGTATTGCCAATAGTCACCCAGGGGAGCACCGTATGGGGGGCAATACCAACCGTAAGGTGGGGGGGGGGTGCTGAACAAAAAGAACAAAATGTGAAAATGGAACACGTTGTCAGGATAGTTGTCAAACCCGCCCCGCTCCCTGTGATCTCGCCTAGGTCGAGGACAGCACGTGGGCTAGAGTCGGCTTGGAGGGGGGGGGGGGGAATGGAGGCAGAAAAAACTGGAGGCTAAATGCTTTGTACTTGTCTATCATTGTCTACTAGTGCAGCATTGTAGGGAAATAATTATAACCAGAAGGCTGCACTTATCCAAATCCCGCTAAGAGTAATGTGTTGTACCATTGAGCAAAAGTACCTGAAGTGCCTCATTAGGTTCATCCACCAGTAGGCATACATAACTTAAGCATCAATTCAATTCAATTTTATTTGTAGAGCACTTTTTACAGAGAAACTGTCAATTCACAGGGGAAATGCTAAATAAAATTTGGCTGAGGTCACACGGTGGCGAGAAAAAACTCCCGAATGGGAAACCCAGCTATAGATGGGCAGCTGTCCTCCACGGGCTCGACCGGTGCAATAAATAAGCTAGAATGAATGGTAACGGAAAGGTAACGAGGGATCAAGGGTTGGGCCGGTTACAAATAAAATATAATAAAACATTATCTATGTGAGTCACCCCAGACACCTTATGACCTCAACAAACCATTTTGCTCCCATTTCGATCTTGTTTTCACAGTGTGATGAACACGGACAGTCAATCACATTCAGCGACAGAGGGCCAGTGGTCATAGCTTGCGCCGAGAGCACAAGTGTAGATGTACCGTTAATATGCTTGGCCGTTGCCAGGATGCCAATCGCGATGACTTATTGACTTTTTACTATATGCACAATTTCATCAGTGGCCACAGTGCAGCTTCACCTCAGATAGGATTTTGTTTTCAACCATTCGGGGCCTTCTTGTTTATACTGGGGGTCCCCCAGCCCAAAGAAGTCAAATTAAAATGGTTGGGGTTGTGGGAGAAGGTGGCATTTCTTGTTGTTTCCGTGGTAGCGTAACGGTGTGCAGTACCTCCCAGTGCGTAACGCACAGCTCTGTCATTCCAGGATTTCCTCTGTGTAAGCTCCCTCATTAGCAGCCGATTCATCAATTGATTAATCGATCGGTTTACCGAGACGTTTATGAAGATTTTTTTTTTTGTTTGTTGTGGTTTCTGGGAGCGGAGGAACACTGCGTGCCTGAGAGAGCAATAAAAAGGTTTAAGAGCCGGTCTCGCACTGCACACTCCCACGTGTCCGTCCTGTTCCTTTTAAATTAATGAGAGCCATTTGCAGTGTGTCGAGGGAACCGCACATGGGTGAAGGCAGGTTTCTTTTCTTTTTCTTTTTTTTTTTTTTTGTATGGGCAACACTGCTAGCTCAGCACAAACAAACACACCTGTGTCTCTCTGGGCCCGGTCGGCATAATTGCAGCATTAGTACCTCATCGGACTGATGGTTCATTAAACCCACTATGTAAAGACCAGACAAGAGAGAGAGAGAGAGAGGGAGTGATACCATTTATAACTGTTATTTATAACATAAATAACATTTATGCTGTTATTGTTGTGGCAGTTTTTTTTGTATTGTTATTGTGATTGATTGCTGTTATCACTACGCTTCGGCAATACGCATTTGGAAATATGTCATGCCAATAAACTATTTTAATTTATTGAGAGACAGAGTCAGAGACCACCATCAGTCAGCTTCAGGATACCACCTCAAGTACACCTCCAATCATAGTGAACAAAATTATGAAAACAAACTGGAACGCTACCAGGCTGTAAACTGAAAAAATACATTGGCAAAATATCTAGTCACTATTAAAAATACAAAACAGAGGGAGATCCTGACCAAATATTGTGTCAGTGACCACAGCCTGGCTATTGAAAAGGGCTGGCATAGGAAATATTGGCAAGCCAGGGAGGATTAGTTCACATGCAAAGAGGTTGATAGATTCATTTTCTTTCATATTGTACATATTACAATCAGAAAGGGAAAAAAATCTTTAAAAATACGAACAATGTTTTCTCCATTTTCCAAAATATGAGTGATAACAAAAAATGATCAGTAATATTAGGGGAAGGGCCTACAGCCCCAAAAGCAGCAAGATATGTAGCCACATGCCACAGGATGAGGGACATAAAGAGGACAGTCTCTGCATCAAATAATTGAAATGTACAATTGTTATTTTTTTGGCCTATTTAAAAAATGGACAACTTAATATAATGTGTATTTTTAAATCGATACTATACATGTTTGAGAATAAATATAATGTTATGTTCTTCACACTTTAATTAATATTATTCTTTTTTACAATATCAATATTTTTATATTTATTATGTTGAGTGTTAAGGGTCATACTTGATTCATGTAGTATATGTGGTTTCCATGTTTCTGTGTATTATAATATTATATGTGTTGTTTTGGCAATATGACTGGTTGCTCTGCCAGTAAAGCAAACTGAGAGAGAGGGAGAGGGAGAATGGTAAAATATGGAACACAAATGGGCATGTTTTTACATGCATTTGGTCATTATGAAGTTCAGCACCATCAGTGTGAAGACTGCCACGGAGATGGAGAGTCTGTTAGTCTTGGCAGGATGGCTTGTGGATTATCATTAACTGCTTCATCTTTCCAGGATATTAATCACACTGGCTGTGAAAACCCCAAATGACTTCTTTCTTAGGCTTCATCAGATTTCACACACAATCGGTTAAACTAGAAAAGAGTAAACATTTTGTCCCACACCAATGATACAATGTCACACCTCCAAGTTCATTTGGGTGGGGGACAATTACTTGTTGCCTAACTTTGCTGGTATGAATACAGTTAAAGGTCCGGCAACCCGAAATTAGCGAGTAACACATAGCTGATGTGTTGTTTTTATACTTTTGCATTCGCAGATGGGCCAAAAATATGTTAAAATGATTCTTGGAAATAAAACAACAACAACAACAACAACACAAAACCACAGAAAGGCTTGTGCTGAGGTTGGCTTGCTTTCCTTCTTGGTGAAGCGCCAGGTGTTTGGTGGGTGGGGTTAGCTGGGGTCAGAAAGACCCAAAAAACTGTAAAATCGTTTCTACGTGCAGTGATGCTCGTGCCACTTTCTGCCTGTTGTTCGTAATGTTATGTCACATTCTTTGAATGAAATGGTGTAAGAAATTAAGAAATTAAGTTTCATTAGGAAATTGAAATAAATATTAAGAATGCAATCAGTTGTCTTTTGGGGAATATCACCACAATTTGAATTCACAAGTTTCCCCGACTTTTAAGCTAAGCTTTTAATGGATAAAGAATCAACTAATTTGAAGTATTCCACTAAAATGGCATGACATTGTTACTATAAATGTGGAACAGCGGTATCTGCTGTCGACGAATGGAACGTGTGAGATCGCAGGACCTGGCAAAACAATTGCCTGACACAGCCATAGCTGACAGATGTTGCAAGAAGGAAGAAGAGCATAACGATGTGGATCAAATCCGAACAGGAAGTGTCAGGCACGAGCAATCTGACAGCAAACAGTACATCTTGTTTCTATAAGCCAGGGTGTTTATGACATACTGTACCTATGTTGGTATGTAATCATTGCAAGAAACAAGATTGTTAGTTAGGTACTGTTCAAACAGGAAGTTCTGTGAGCCAGTGATGTAGGTGAGAACGGTGTGTCAGCGGACACACACTGAGTAAGTGAGATCATCCCCTGCAGCGACCAGCTGGTCTGTCCTTTAACACAGGCTCTCTTTTCATTGATACACACAGAACTGAACCATGGAGGCTGTTCAAGCAAGCATTACATCACAACCATGACTTTATCCCTGTTTCATTCTTAAGGTGATAATGCGGATGATGATGATGTAGGGTACGAATAGCATATAACCATATACAAAGGCAATGGCCTAGGGCATTCTCTTACAGGCCAATGGTGAGACAATGTTAATACTGAGATATGATGACTCTGTGTTATCCATAATGAGACTCACGGCATCGAATGTTGGAAAAGGAAAATCACTAGGATGAATGAGAATATTCGTAGGATATTCACGATGCTATTGTTTCTCTAATTTTAAACCATTTTAAAGTCCTACATCATCGGGTCAGCAGCACTACTGTATACCATCTTTAACGACTTCCATCGAATCATTTCCCAAGGCGCATGTTGTTACAACGCTTTCAAATAGCACAATAGAAAGGTTTGAACAGGAAGAGAACCAAGGACGATTTGAGTGCATTATATATCTGTGCTGACTGGTGAAGTTCCTTTTGGTATTTTTTTTCCAACAGAGGATCTCATAGAGATGGTAATGGAGACGCGAGTCTAGCGCTATTCTTTGTAAATCCCAAGACGCAGAATGCCCAGGAGCGCTCTCCCCTTTCCAGCAGCAGCGGGAGACGGCGACATTCGAATGCAGTACGAAGACCGCGAGCGCGTTCTGGCACGCCTCATTAAAATGTTGACCAGGTTCTTATTATCAGAAGATCCGCGCATCCGTTCGCCTAATGAGTTGATGGAAGCAGTTGATCACATTTAATTTCGTTCTGATCTTCGGCTGGATTTGAAACTTTACCGAACACGCACAAAAAGCCGCGAAAAGTTTGCTAAGAAGCAACAATTAGATAAATTGGGGTCAACGGCATTGCTTTCTTTCGCGCAGCTATCGTACTGTACGTCAAGATCGCATTTCAATGAGCAGGGAGAATTATGAGATACTTTACACCTCTAATTATGGGAAAGCTGGGTTTCACTTTATTGCTGGGCCTAATTGGAGATTATTCTTGCATATGCAAATAAGTATATGAGACTGATTTATTGCCTTATGTTTTCTTCAGTGTTCTGTTTACTTTTATTATGTATGCAATTACTGGGAGTCATTTTGAAAGATTTATTTGCATTTATTAGTGGAGGAGCAACGGAGGAGAGGAAGCCTGGAACACAAAGTGTTGTAATGTGACTGACTCAGTAATGCGTTTTTATCTTGATAAATCCTTAGTGAATGTATTTTGGATGTATAAGAATGGATTTTAGAAATATAAGAAACGAAGGCATGTTTCACACAGAATATACATATCATAAAACTGTCATGAAGCCTAACCTGGGCTAACTATTTGGAATACTTTATCACTTTAGCAATCATTAAAAGGCCTTCAAATTTTTCCTGAAGCTTGAAAGGAACATCAATTCTCTCTCACCAGTATCTAGAAAAAAACGTTTGTTTCATCTGATTGTAGGCTTTGGTGCGTAACATTTTTGTTAGAAATGGTTCATCTGTGACTAAAGCAAGGGTGCACAGACATTTGGTTCAGCTTGCAAGATGAAAAAAGGCAATTAAAAAAATCTTCTTAAAAAGTCACATGAATAGGGGGAAGCGTCACTCTTATGCTGTGTAAGCCCTATTAGGCTGATTCAAAACATTATTTATTTAAGCTGATATACACAAAAGCACTTAATGTACTATTTCCCCTCCATCTCAATGTGCAGAAAATACAATACTGTGATGATAATGTGAAGCTGTGGGACACTGTTTATCAATGGGGAATTTTATTAAATTTAAATAAATGGTTTTATTTAAAATGTACATTATGTCTTATTGCTCACTTAAATGTTGAAAGACACACCATATTGCAACATATTATGCTTACATTTTCATCTCAGAATTGTAATATTTTTCCCCATGGGTCATTGCTAATTCTGTCCCTGGTTTAATAGACATATTTGGCCTAGGCATGCATGAAGCATGTGTTAAGAGTTCATCACTGTGTAAAGATCATAAGCATGAGAATTTCATGAGCAGGAATTTTAGTCAGTGGGTGAACACCATGGGCCCTCTTTTTCTGGAAACATAAGGACAAGTGGAATAGCTTTTTCAGTCTTCCACAAACTGAATATGTTTCACCTGCACGAGGTTTGGGAGTTGTAGTCAGCAGTAAACCCGTTTGTGTCAACGTGGGTTGTGTGCCTCAATTGGGGACATGTCAATAGAAACATTCAGTGCTGTGCAAGTTTGGTAGTCAATTGTGCGTTTGCATTTAAACCAACCCACATCCGGTTTTAACTCAAACGCTGTTGCATTGTGCTATTTCACTGCTGTTCTGAATGTGCCTCATATATGAATGCATGAACACAACACAGATATGAGAAATATTTTATTTCAATTTGAGGGCTGTAAATCCTTCATGGATCACCCGATGTAAATGCCCTCAAATTAAAGCTGACAATCTGCACTTCAACCTTTTTTTCATTTCAAATCCTACATTCCTGAATACAGAGCCAAATAATGAAAAATTGTGTCGCTGTCCCAATACTTTTGCATTTAACTGCATATCCAGCAGTGTAAACAGATGCAAAAAATGCATGAAAGAGCAGTGACTGTAGAGCTGTAGAGTTGTTTCTCTGTGAGTGTACATTCATCTTATCAAGTGCATGTCTGGAATTAATGAAACTTAGTTGAAGCGGTGATTTGTTTGTTTAATTTAAAAAATTGGTATCAAACTAAACTTGATAGCAAAAAAAAAGCAATGGCATATGAATGGAAAATATATTTTGCTTGGGGGAAAATAAATATGAAAATTAAAACTGTTCAGTCTGACCTTTGTTTTGATATGTAACGATATCACAAGCAATGTTTAATTGAGAGGCTCATAACACACTTGTTCTTCGCCCATGGCAAAATTACCATTTGACTGTGGTGCTAATGTGCTATATTTAAAAGGAAAGGAATGGCACAATCTGATTGGCAATAATGAAACCAAAGCTCCATCACACCCACAATTCAATTATTCCTATCGAACCAGCCTCTTTTACAACTGCGTCATAGTTGCACTAAAACCAGGTGTCAGAAGATTTCCAAAATTGAGTTGGATATGCTCTAATTCGCCAGCACCTTGTGTCAGGGCTAGTGTTTGACAGTTGTGCCTTAACTGTTAAAGTAGGGGCCAATATGTTGCATTTGTGAATATCATTTTACTTAATATATGGTATGCTGCCCTTCATAAAGAATCTGTGCCTGTTTTGGAACTTATTTATGCATGTATGCTGGTTTATAGCAATACACTTTGTGTATAATATGACAACAAATAAAACTTTACTCACACCAGTTTTGGGAAGTAGTATTGCTGAAAGTAGTGAAGCAGTTTGCTTAATTACCTTTATTACCCAGTAGCGTGTTGGTATTGTCCCATACAATAGCTTTTTCAGTAACAAACAAAGCTGTTTAATTGAT
This sequence comes from Anguilla rostrata, assembly GCF_018555375.3. NCBI lineage: Eukaryota > Metazoa > Chordata > Actinopteri > Anguilliformes > Anguillidae > Anguilla > Anguilla rostrata. Next base: position 19,819,150 of record NC_057941.1, on the reverse strand, counting down.
CATGTAGCATTGCAGGATCCACACACATTTCTTATACATACTCGCATGCTATACACATTTTAATGTTATTGCTTGTAGCAGGTATTTTGTCACTTGTCTTTAATGACTGTGGACTGTGGAGCAGATCCAGAAGTTCTGGAGATAGCTCTGTATTGCTGATCCAGAGTGAGTCCTTAGAGACAAGTGGCAAAATACATATAAAGACAAAAATGCTTAGCTAATTACTTTCTTTTTTTCCATGGTTTCTAATAAACAGTTTCTCTGAACAATTTGCTGCCGACTGATTTGTTTGGCTGCCAGCTGTAGATACTGCTGTTTGCATTTTTTAGAAAATTGTATTTTTCCCTTTAAAAACTTGTTATAGTGCCATGAAATAATATTTCCCCCCTTCCTATTTCCTTTATTATTGCATATTTGTCACGCTGAATGGTTTCAGATCTTTAGACAAAATGTAATATTAGACAAAGGGAACCTGAGTAAGCACGTAACACATTTTTTAAATTATAATTTCATTTATTTAATGAAAACAGTTATCAAAAACACATATCACGTGAAAAAGTAATTACCTCGTGAAGTTTAATAACTGGTTGCACCACCTTTTGCAGCAGTAACTGGAATCTAACACTTCCTATAATTTGATATTAGTCTTTAACATCTCTGTGGAGGAATTATAGCCTAGTCTTTTTTTTGCAGAATTGCTTTAATTCAGACAAATTGGAAGGTTTTCAAGCATGAAATGCTCGTTACAGCATCTCTATTGGGTTCAAGTCAAGACTTTGACTTGGTCAGTCCAAAACGTTAATTTTGTCTCTCTTCGGCCATTCAGATGTGGACTTGCTTTTGTGTTTTGGATCACTGTCTTGCTGCATAACCCAATTATGCTTCAGCTTCAGCTCACAAACAGATGACCTTAAGAATTGAATGGTACCGAGCAGAATTCATGGTTCTTTCAATAAAGTTGGAGTATTTATGATGAAAAGCAGTAACTGAAAGAATGCTGGCAAACTTGCTCCCCTTATCCCAGGGTGGTTGAGACCGACTATTTTCCATCGCTGCTATCTCCCAGGCATAGTCTAATCCCAGACAGGCACAGAGTCTTCAGTCTCTGATTGCAGCACTCAGCCTGCACTCGTAGTGAGCACCGTAACCTATTGACCCACTCGGGAGCCAATCAGAGCTTGTTTTGAGCGTGAGGGCGGTGTCACAGCAGAACAGCGTGTGCACCCGTGTGCCGGGAGACGGGTATCGATTACCCATTTGTTTCCCAGCGGTGCCTCCTGCAGGGGCCTGCTCTCCTCTGACAGCAGGTAATGGCAATGCAATGGACAAGATAAGTGGGCTCAGCACTCTCAAACCCTCGCCGTCCATCTTTCTCCACCCCCAACCCTTTCCTCTTTTGGCCTTCTATCACTCCCTCATTCCCTTGTATGAAAAAAAATGTGAATACATGGTAGAATATGGAATAGTTTTTTTTTTGTATCATACAGTGCCCCATATAATTATTTAATAATAATCATGAAATGAAAAAGCTTTCTAAAATAGAGTACAGGTAGTAAGCAATATTGTATGCTCAAAAAAATAGAAATGTATTCCTTTATACTAATGCAGTTACTGAGAGAAAAAGATTTTGTTTAACAAGTAATATTTTTTTTCAAATATGTCTCACTTATTCACCCCTCCGTCACCCTCTGCCCCCCAGTTTTCAGTACATTGTGCACCCTTCCTTCACATAGATAACACCACAGTGCCATCTTCTATTGTGTTTTATCGGATTGGCTTTTATCGAGAGATCAGTCCCCATTCCTCCATACAGAATCGTTTGAGATCTTTTGCATCCTTTGGTCTGTGCTGCGTGTGCGCATACGCTCGCTCCACCGTTCCGCCATGTGTGAGTATAAACAGCTTCAAAAGGGAATGACATCATAGGGTGTTCCAAATCTGTACAAGATCTCTCTATTCGCTGCCCGTAAGCGCTGGCGTCTCTGAATATCGACTCGGGCGCACCAGGCTCGGTCTGTGTCTTTGGGACTAATGGCTCGGGCGTTTGTGAGCAGATGATGGAGCGGGTGCTGATAAGAGCTTGCTGCCTGGCTATCACAGGGGCCCGCTGGCTGCTTATCGCACGGCGTCTTCTTCCCTCTCCACCGCGCAATTGCATCTCCTCTCACAAATACGCCTCCTTGGCCTGAATCCTAAGTGACGTGAGCCGATATTGCGTTGCACAATATTCCCTGGATCAGCCTGTCTAGTGACCTGTCGATTACGGCGTCATATCTGCACTCGAATAACGCTCAGAAGTATTTATCCGTCTTCACACGGGTAGCTTAGGCCTTCCAGAATACTCAGTGTCCTGTAACTCAAAACGTCCAAGTGATTCAACCCTCAGGGAGAGTCTCTTGGATTTCCCTCTGACAATGGTTACCAAGAAAAGGCAGTTTCCTCAGGAAGTGTGGAAGGGGAAAATAGAAAGCTGGGCAATATGGTACTGGTGAGGTGTTGATACACTATAAGCCATCAAAGTTCAAGAATGCCTGAGATTCCATTGATTCCATTTAAAGCAATGGCTCGAATGACTCTCTTGTGATGCACATTCATGGTGCCTGTACACGGCATTTTATCCCCTGTAAAAAGAATAAATGTACACAAGAATGTTTGATGCCAGGAATAAGCTAATCAGTCTATCTACATTTATTTTTGCTGCTGTCAAGAGTATCCAATGATGTGTCAAACTGGATATAATTTATTACATATTACAGTTTTTCAATCTGCACAGGTGAAATGATAAAATAATTTTTTTTTTTTTAATCTATATTGAAATATCTGACTTATACTGTATATTGAAACCAGTCCCATTTTATATTTGCATTTAGATATCTGCAGGATGTGTTTTTATCATTTTAATTTGTTTATACATTTTTTTATGTTTTCCAATTTCACTTTCCTTAAAAAAAGAAGAAAAAAAAAGAAAAAGCTTTCTTGGCTGATTTCTAATCAGTGTAAGTTCTAAGAAAAACTTTCCCTGAGTTTAGAGATCTTGCAGACGCTCCTTAATTGTTCTTTTCTTTCGGCGGGACTGCGGTCCAGTCATGGTCGGCAGCTTGTTGGCCTGTGTCTGGCGTGTGCGGTGTCGAGGAGCAGCCGCCGAGTCGGCATGCTGTGTTCCCGTCCCAACTGCCCTGGAATCTCTGCCAGGAAGCGGTCAGTGCTGGCCTGAACCGCCGAAGGAGTGGGTGGCCATCGGCCGTGATAAGTCACAACCGAGTGTGGCATGGACGATGAAAGGCACTTTGAGTCTGAGAGACCCTTAAAAAGGGAGGATGCATGGATATCAGTTCCAGTTAAAACGCAGCCTGCTCATGAGTAGCTGCATATATGCATGGAATTGGATCTGGGCTCATACTGTGTACTTTTTTTTTTCCAAAAAAGACTTTTTCCCCAACTTAATGTAACCTAGTTTTCTGTAGTACACAGCCTAGTGTGTTGAGATAAAAAACACTATGAAGTTGTTGAGATTTTTTTTTCTAGGCTTTTGTGACACTTCCTGGACATCCTCCCTGGAAGAGAAAGTGGAGAATAATAGTACAATAATGTAGAATGAGAAGTTCCGGGTTTGATTCCCCGTTGGGGCATTACCATTCAATAAAACGTCTAACTCGATTGTGTGTGAAAATATAATCGGTGTCTGTTGCTGTGGATAAGGGTGTCTGCTAAATACAATAAGAAACACATCTCTTTACTCATCTGCTCTGTCTTCACACAAGTAAAAAACAAAACCGGATTCTGTTGACATGGGCACGACCAACAACATGATCAATAAACACGATAAGTTGGCTAACTCTGAAGTGACTGAAAACTGATTCACAATACTTAGGGCTAATTTTTCTGCCAACAGTATAGAAATTGTTCTCAAAGCTGGACAGAATTTCAGACAAGCAGTGGAAGCAAAAGAACATGCTCAAAAATCATACCTTCAAAGGTCTATTTTTGGAATAGAAAGTTGTTGATCTTTCAGAGAAAATTGTGGGTGTCGGTTTTAGTTTAGAAACACAAACTCATTGTACTCAACTGTATTCAGCCCCTGTAGTGACATTGCTACAAAGCTATTATTTTTTAAACCTGGCATTTATAGTAGAAAACTTGCTTTTACATTGGCAGTTACCACATCATTGTCATGCCTTCCTTTCAAAGTCTCTTCTTGAATTCTCTCATGTTAAATGACCATGCCTCAATTATAAAAAGTTATGTTTTTGATTTAGGGCTTGTAAAATATATTCTCACTCCACCGCAACTACAGGCTTTAAAATCCCCATACAGCAGCTTTACTTGCAATTTTCAATAATCCCTGAGCATCTATAAAGTAAATGTGTGGAGGTTATTTGAATGAAAAATGTCTCTACACATTATAGATAATTTATTTTCCCTCCTCTCACTCGCCTCATAGAGAACAGGCTGTTTCAGTCGTCTATATTAATATTCATGAGCGCACTATTTGTTTGGCTGAGAGCTCACCTACCTGTTTAGCTCAAAGTAAGCTATTGATGACAGACCAACCTACACAAGGCATCACAAAAGCTTACTCCAGTCTCTCACTGCAGTGCTGGCTAGCTCATTGCAACTAATGTCACACAGTAGGAACATACATATAATGTAACCATAAGGAAACAAGGTTATTTTCTTAGCATGCTAAATAATTAGTAATCAGCAGGCAAGCTTGAAATCATATTGGCTAAATCCTAGCCTAGTTCTATCCAGTTTTTAACTACAAGCTAGTTTGTTTTGCAAGCTTGATTGTCACACAACTATCTAAACTATACAGCACAGACAGGTGCCATAGTTAGAGAAATGCAATTTGTCAGTGAACTTGATTTGTATGGAACTGCTTGCTGTGGTGACTAACTTTAGTCTACTGCACTTGTATCCACATCAGTCATTGTTATTACCTAGCTAATAATGTGTTTTCAATTCATCTGTCAAGCTAGTTAGGATGATATGATTTTGACATAAAGCCAAGATCACTGCCAGTACAATGTTCTACTGCCTAAGGTGAAACAAAAACAATAAAGTGTTGCAGTTAAAATTACACGAGTGCAATATATCCTTTTTTCCTCCTCTATATTGGATTTCCTTGATACCAGCACTGATTGTAAAATATTTCTGGAATGTATATATCCATAATAATTCATGTAAGTTCAACTCAATCCACCCAATACCTCAGCACAAAGGAAATCATCTGCTGTAACTACTGCCTTGTTTTGATTCTGTATTGATGCCCAGAGCATAAAACAAAAAGCTTTGTTACTGTTACATCTCAAGAATAATTAGCTATCAATAACATTAGTAATTCAATGTAAATTGATCGGTAAATCACACATATTTACTGGCTGGATGTTTGCAGTCAGATCTCGGTGTACTGCAGTAACCCAGCAATGTACTCATTAACAATATTTCTTGTGAAAAACTAAGCTGAAGTTGTGGATGACTGGGCCTGTCGAGAGCCAGTGTAAAGACTTGTTTTTAAACCTACAGTCTGAAACTGAACAGCTAGCACCCTTCTTCATAGCCATTGCTCCGTTACTTGCATAAAAGTGGGCGGTCCCCATGTGCAGAGGAGTGGGTAAGTTAAATTGCTCGTAAAAGATGATTGCCGACTCAAGGACAGTTGGTTTTCTCGATAAAAAACCCTGTTGTTCAGATTTGCCCATTTCAAGACGGAAATTGCTAAAATCTCAGCTACATCTGAAGCCTCATCAAATTCACAAATCTCACAATGTTACACTACCGCATCTACCATAAAGTCTACAATCCATGCTAAACACTGAAATGTGTGAATTTCATCACATATGCCCTTTAAGCAATATGTGGTGTATTACTGAACTGATATATTGTGCACGTTGAACTCCTTCACAAAGGTGTTTATTTTTCTCAGCCAGACAAACTTTGTACTCAAGAAGTGAATATTTGCCTCTCAGATCCTCATCTTCTCATCTCAAGAATTTTATAATACCCTTGTCATCATGGAATCATTATGCTAATCTGTGTACAGTTACTGTAATTGATAATCTAAATGTAGTCTTCAGTGGTGTTTTAACCTATTGCGAACATTAATTATGTAATGTCACTGGTGTGTTGAGAGTGGAAATAATGGAAACTTATTTCCATTATTCAACTTTTAAATATTCTTTCTCTTTATTTTTCTCTTTCTTTACATCTTTATCTTTCTCTCTCTTTATTTCTTTTCTTTCTCTCTCTCTTTCTCTGCAGTGGCATGCCACCACCAGGTTTGATTGGGGATGGAGTTCAGTCCAGTGTATTTTGTGTTCACTGCATATTGTTGCTTTTTCCACCAATATAGCTGCCCTAGTGGACTACCTCTCTCCTCCAATTAAATTGCCCGTGGCCATAGGTTTCAGGTCAGCATGAGGACATGCCAGAAAAAGAGAGCTGCTGGCATGCTTTTTTGGCTCAGTTTGGCAGTTTTAATACATGTCAGGAAAGGGATCTGGGGAAGACCACTCGACGGCTGGAAAATTGCGGGTGACGGCTTTGATATTACCGCTGAGGACCTCGCTCCTCTGCCACACTGTTGCAAAGGCGAAAGAGTGAAACACCAAATGAGCAACTGCAGCCCTGTAATTTCATGCAGTGCTCTGCCGGATTTGGAAGAGTTTGTACCTTTAGGCTTGTATTTAATAATATAAGCCCTGGATAGATTACAGTATAGCAGTGGAAATGTGAAAATGTGTAGTGTGTTTATCTTTGGTGTTCCGCACATTGAATAGCACAGAAGCAGCACACTGAATGCATTATGTGTAGTATTAAAGTTTAAACAAAGACCGTCCTAGAAATGGACTATGTACCGCAGCTGATGGGACCAGTCAGTTTGAGAATTTGACTTTCTAGCTTTGGCCCAAGCAATATTCCTCTGATGAAACATATCTGAGATTTCAGAGGGAAACCAAGGGTTATCTCTCCCTTTTACCTTGTACCTTTTAAGAGGAGCATGTTTATCTGTGACTGCTTGAAAATGTGATTTAAAATAATCCCAAACAGTATGAACGTCTGGGATAAAATCAGTTGAATAAAAGTCGCATGCGTGTATCTCATGAAGAAATGCCTGTTCGCAAAAGTTCTTAAAATGTATTTTAATAATAAAACGGGGCTTGGTTTTAGCCAATTTAGTATTCCTGACACAGGCTATGACACAATGGGCACTGATGTCATTGGGGAACACAGAGACTGCACAGTGTGTGAGAGGTGTGTTGGTAAGAATCAGATCAAAAGGAGTAGATTTATCAGGTGTTTTCGTATTGGGTCTTGTAGGGAAACTGGCGAGTTTTAGAGATTTAGAGAGTTACAAATGTCTTTGAAGGGATCCGAGACAGGAGTTAACCAATTTCAATTTAAATCGCCCATTAAAACAAACTCGCATCTCTTGAAGCCGAATGAGTTTTATAACAACCATACTGCAAATTGAGAATCATTAGTTAAATAAGTATTAACAGCAAGAAACTGTTTCGAAAGGTATCGATATGGATTTTATCACCGTAACATTACATTTAGATTTTACATAAATAATCACAACATTTTGGAGGTAGGAAAAAATGGAAATCAAACATCATATGTTCAAGCCCCGTAATTCTCTTAACTTGGACGTGGATAGTAGCCTATTAGATAAATGCAGACAGATAAATCGTATTCTGGAGTTTGCACGTTTCATTTGCATGTAGATAATTGCTACCGTATCCTAAACAGAGGTAGCATGAGCCGCCAGAGAGGTGAGCCAGTAGAAGTCCAAGTCTCATCGCCAAACTGCGTTGCAGCGGCATAATTTAGCAGACTACCAAATGAAAAATATAACCTGCGTCCTGCTGAAACTGAACACAATAAATGGTAGCCTACCCAGAGCAATAAGATCACACACAGCAGGTATAACTCATTTGCCATAGACTGGATAGGGAGTCTAATTAAGAATTAAAATAACACAAAGCAACAATCTCAACTAGAAAATCAACACCGAGAAAGTTTGAGAGCTTACTTACTGAATTAGAAACGCTGGTAGAGTAACCGATGAGTGAGCTGGAACCCACTTGCCAAGTGCCAACAAGGAGTTGCAGCCAGTGCGGCCAAAAACCGGCAGGTGCCCAGTCAATGGGAGATGATGCAGAACAGCTCTATAGGTCCAACGAAAGCACGTCCGATTCCGCTCCCGAAGAATTCCAAAAGCAGTCGCAAGGTGCAGAGTCCGAGTGAAGCCGGGGTGCCACAGGGCCGCACAGCCAATGATCAGACAGAAGAATAATGTTAAATAAAGTTAGCAGGATGTCCAAGAGCGCTGATTGTGACTGCCACAGCGCCGCAATGCCGGGTAGTAGAACCAGAGAGTAGGCCGTGTTTAGTTTGTGAGTTACATTCTTATGAATTCAAAGCAAATTGTATTAAGCGATATTCAGACTAAATGAAATACGGCCTCGGAAGTGGCAGCCTTCCTTCCTGAAGAACGAGGCTCCTGGTCTAGTCTAAGGAGAAGCGTTTCTGAAGCGGTAGCTAATTTCGCTGCACAACAAGCGTCTTTCCTGCGGCCTAAAAAGGAGCTGAGTCACAGAGGCAAGTTATGTGGTGAGTGAACTGATCGCTGAGGCCGTATTCCGAATGCGAATTTGTAAAGGAGTGCTTCGTTGCTACTGCGCAAATACTTGCTCCAGAAAAACTAAAACTAAAAAGGTTTACATTATGAACATTCAGTCAGCATAACATGGAAAAATGTGTCTGTAACATAGACCGTATAAAAATCTGTAATTAACATGAGAGTTCATAGCAGTCTATAGCCCACTGTCGTATATGTCGTATGCAAATATTAATCTGGCCCCAGACAGGAAAAAGGTTCCCCACCCCTGGTCTAGACAGTATTCAGCACTGTGCAAAGTCTTGCGCTGAAGTCCTGAAGAAAGCAGGGTCTGTTTTATAATTTGTTGCTATAACAGCTGGAATAAATGTGATTCCACATGTGACATAGAGTAATAGTGTGTGGTATTTCAAGTGGTGGCATGCTCCATGAGCAAGACGTGTCACAGGTACATTATTTTTCGTGTATCATTTTTGAGTAGTTTCTACTGATACAAATGTTTTAAATTATTCATGATTCATGCATAGTCTGATTTTCTACTGAAGCGATACAGGTGAAGAACCCTGCTCAGTGATGACACAGTAATGCCCCAGTGCCAGGCGTTTTAGCCACAACCTTCAACCTAAAGCCTAGTTATTTGGCTGGTGTGTTAGGTACCAAGGCATGACCTAGCATTTTTGCAATGTTTGTGAGGTACAGTAGCTTCATCCATTGGACACTTTCTGACTGAACAAATTAATTATGATGCAGTGTTTTTGTTTTTATTATTTTTTCCTCAAAAATATGGTCAAGTCAATATAAGATGTTTATTTTACTTTGGTGGAGAAATTCCCTGTTTATTCATTGTACAGACTTCCAAAGAGACATGTTACAGATTTTACAAAAAAAAAAAAAACGTGGTCTGCAGCTGCATTATTCCATAATGAAGAAGCTTGAGACACGCACCACAGTTGCAATATTTGCCCTGAACATATGACATTGAGCTGCATCTCATTTTATTTCCTTTTACATAAATACAGATGCCTCATTATTTCTCATCATGCTTTTCAGCAGTATGTTTCCAAGTGTGAATTACAATTGGCTGTGATGTAAAAGCTTGGTCCTGAAATGCAGTAAGGGCCTCATACAACTTAGTATTGGTACCATGGTATTGTTTTCCTGTATATCACAGCCATGCTCCTTTCACATAGTTCTTAAAATCTTCTTGAAATTGATGTGGTGCAATTAATCTTTTTCTAGATTTTTTTTACAGCCACTTACATAATCTTTAGTTCAGGTATTTGAAGCGTATAGCTTCTTAGAGATTAATTCAGCTCCCACTGGATACCTTGATACATTATCAAGGTATCCAGTGCCTTTCATGGATACAGAACAAGAGCATGTGAACACCTTGCATGAGTTGTCCAGCATCTCCTACTCTGTGGCTATCCATCATCCAGTCCTACATTCCTGCACACCCCCAACTCACCCCCCCCCCCCCCTTCCCATCCAGCACATTCTACCCAGAAATGAAAACCAGCTCATACAGTATATCAGCCAGACAGGGCAGCTCATAGACCTGTGGATTTGTCTTTCCAAATGCAACAATGAGGTGCATACCTTTCAGTGTTTTCCAGAGAACCAATTTATGAAACCTCAATGAGATCTCACACCGTTGCCTATTGATCTCTGCCTCATGAGCACCCACATACACATACTTAATATACCGTATGCTGTATATGCAGTGCTCATTTCCCATCCCCTCCAACCAATACACACACACACGCACACACACAGTGCTGGCTGGTTTTAGTTTTAACCAAACACTTATCACATTCACTGGACGTTCTTCTCCCAACCACAGAACACACACCACTCATGATTGCACTGCTTATTTCCTGCTCATTGGTTGCCTTGTTTGCCTTTGGCAGTATTTAATTTCTTCGTGAGAGAGTGATATATCTTTCAAGCTTGGTGTCCATTTTAGTCACTTCTGAAGTTCCTATTTCTGCTTACAAAGCATTTCCAGTGAGGGAAAGGTCAGTAAAATGTAAGGGTATTAAAAGATTATGTGTACTCTGTGGTAAAGTACTGCCTGACTCTGGGGTGCTATATAAATCTTGCATGTGACCATTTGTCAGGACTGACACTGATGCTTAACAGCATTCTGAACTTTTCAAAGTGTCCCTCTGGATCCTTCAGGAATGGCTGATTCATATTTTGGAGACATTTTTCTTCTCACCCCTTTTTGTGCCACCAGGCTTTTGCTGTTTTAAATCCTCCTGAGCAAGAAATGTGCCTTCAAAAATGATGTGACAATATAATATAGCCTAATGTTAGAATAATATACAGTAATATGGCCTTTCAGAATATTCTTTACAATATGTCTAGGAGCTGCCTATTCTCTTTATAATTTTGTAAATTGGATGAATATATTCCCATTTTAAACCAATATCGTTATACAGGAACTGATGTGTAAACGAATGCATAGTTATTAGTACAGTGAAATTGCTCTTGGATTTAATTAGAATATTCAAACAAGTGAAAGAATGTCATATTTAGTCTGCTGCTCTTTTGCATTGAAATGCATTCATTTAGCACATGTGTTTTTCCAGGTGGACAAACAGGCTGATGTTTCTTCGATTATTCTCTAGTTATTTTGTCTTTGCTGATCTTTTTGTCTAGCACATTATAATGTGATATTTTCAAAATCAGGATACTGCCCACAAAGTTGTTTCATTCTCACAGTTGTGGTGTAATTTGATATGGGGAGAATGGAGGAAATAAATCGTATATTTATAAAATACACCTTTATATCTCCTTTAGTCAGTAGAACCTGGTTTATTGTCAGACCAGCCCATTTCAATCTTGACTATCCTCACACGGGGAACCATTTCTGTAGTGGGGTTGTGAATTTCTTATTTGTTGGCCCATCTGAGTTATCTGCCTCAGCGGTTGCTCCTTTCACAGGGCACCAGCTGATGAATTTCACATTTACAGTAAATAATTAATAATTTAGGATGAACCTAGCAATACCTTTACGTTGAGTTTGTTTGTTAGTGAGTCGATTCTACTTATTAGAATAAAGTGACGACACAATTTGTAACACAAAACTTTTATTTAGAAATAAAAAAAGACATCTAAAACAATTAGCAAAAAAGATGACGTGTTCCACTGAAATACCATAGTTCTGTAATATTCTCAAGTGTCTCAGGATTTGAGATTATTATACTCAGTCTGTCTGCTTGCTTGCAATGTCTTAAACTGGGTTGTGGTGACGCCCTTTGTCAGGTGTGGAAAGGCCATGTCTTGAGACAGTGTCTTTAGGTGGTGACGGCCTCCTGGCTTCTTGGCATATTGGTCTGGATTTTTCACTGAAGCCGATTTCTTGACCTCAGGTTTGCTCAGAATCTTCCATTGTGAGTAATGGAGTGAAAAGTCTAGGGCCGGCCTATTTGACAATGTCTATTATGATGGGCTCATCACAAAGGCAGGCTTGGCTTGTTTCAGGGCCTTGGAGTCTGTTCCAGGGAAGCAAAGAGAGCTGCAAAGCGCACTGTCAAAGGGAAGCGAACAAGCCTGAAGAAAAGATCAAGCAACTATGTGTGTTAGACTCACACTTTGTTTGGTGAACTAGGGATGAGCAATCCATCCCACATTCAGAGCTATTGGTCAGCTCTGATATCACACACAGTAGTTTATGTCCTTGTGCCCGGGTCTCTCCCAAGTCTCTCCCATGCTTTTGAGGAGAAGGTGTCCTATAACGCATTCCACTGAATCATAAAATGTTATCAATTTTCTTTTGTTGAAAAGGGGAGAAGTGGGAGCAAATGACTTAGATTTACTCAACAATGAATCTAACACCTGTATTTTACAGTTATAAAACATTTATACTCTGTTATATTCTCACAGTTGTTTTAGTTGTCTCTGTAATTGTTTTTCATGTTAGTAGGTCTGTTTACTGCTAGTTTGCCCGTATATTACCATACACTCAGTCACAATTTCGTATTTTATCTTGTCGGAGCACGAAATCAATTTCATTTTGCACTCTGGACAGGGTCTGGAGGAATGTCAATAAGTGTTTGCGGTGAAGCACTGAGAAAGTATGTATTTCGAACTGTGCCAGACTCTATTGGTATTACATCAAAGTTTTACAGGTCCTCAAAAAGGCAGAGATAGCAAATGCTGTCAGTTACTCTCTGAGCCAAAGACGATGGTTTGCTATGGACAGCAGCAGCACATACAAATCAGTTGTAGCTTCTTCCTCATCGGTCATACTTTTCCAACTCCACCAAATGCACACCAGAGTCAACAGTACTTGCCAGTCAGATTAAAATATTCTTAGATCATCTGGGCAAACACTTTCCCTGAGTGTTTTCCTGTAATGGAGCAACCCCATGGGTGCCCTTCCCGTAATGAGAATTGTGCTCAGCACGTTGGCGAGGTCTCATTTCAAAAGTGCTGCGTGGGTGCGGGAAGGGGCTGCTATCCAATATATTTGTAGCTCGGAAAGTACAGGGTGTGAATGAGGCTCCCAGAAAAAGGTGAGAGAGAGAACGCGTCCCTGCCCCCCCAATAAATTGCACACGCTGTATGTTCCGGTGCTTTCTGTGCCTTCTGAGGGACGACGGCCTGATCGGTCCTCATCGCTGTTCTGTAGAAGACTGCCTCGCTGACTGATTGACTGTGCCTAGTACAGTATATGACTGACTGAACTCCAGCGGTGTGTATTCTGTTCTCCCACTCAGCATTCAGCAAGAGGCCATTGAGCACAGGCCGCGCAAACCTTTCCATGCTGCCTCACTGTAATTGCATTTGACTGAATTGATTTAGCTTTCTGTATGTTTTTCTAATTGTCATTTTCCTGCTGTGATAAATGAATTACCGGCGTGTTAGTGACAGCCTCTCCTGTAATGAACTCCGCTGTAAAGGCAAGGCTCGAGTCTCCGGTGGCCGTGGACTTGCGTAATGTTCCAGTGAACAGTAGAGCATGCAGAGCAGTAAACAAAAGGCACTTGGTGAAAAATAGAAAAAGTTTCTGACAAACAGGCCTTGAGGAAATATTTTACTGTAACCTTTTTCCCCCTAAAGAGCCTTTCTCCACAAACACACACACACACACACACACATGCACACACACGCACAAACACATGCACATAGAACATTCAAACCACTGCAGTGTAGTAATAGCCTTATACTTGCTTTTAGAGTGAATTCATAAAGATTTAAGAAAGAAATTTAGATGGAGACCACAGATTTCAGTCTGACAAATTCCACAATCATAACATGCTTTATTGTTAAAGGCACACTATGGAGGATTTTTTCTTTGAATATATTATAAAATAGCCATGATCAGTCATATCTAGTCTCTGTCTTTGCACTCATTTGCTGAATCTGTGCTCCTGCCTGTATTTCTTCTAAAATTTGTTCAGGATGTTTGTGGGTGGAATGTGTGGGGAGGGGAGTGTGTGGCTACAGAGCCTGTGGGGTGGGATCATGTTTTTGGAAGTAATGGTTTAGGTGAAGAAGCACAGCATGACAGGGCTTGAAACTTCAAGCCGACAGGGCTCATTCAGAAACCAGTCACCCTTGGAATTGCTTTTCCTCAGTGACGACAGCTGAAGTTCACAAAGGGGATGAAAAGCGACGTGGAGTTGGCGTCTTTTCTGTTGGTCCTGTAAGTAATGTTACCTCAAGCTATCCAGTTAGGGACTTTAGGTAGCTAGATGGCCAAAGTGGAGTACTCTGGGTGAGTGGGTGGCATTGAAGGTGAAGGAGGAGACTTCATTGATTGTAAAAACAGGACCACAGCAAGGCAAAAAAAAAAAAGATCCTGCATAGTATATCTTTAGCCATGTAGCTGAAAGAGCCTTCCCCCTTCAGCAGATCGGTGAAGTAGCCTAGAGGACCTCCAGGCTGTGGCCTACCAGCCAATCCCTGTGACAACAAGAACACACAACTGCACATGAACCTAGGATGTGAATATAGTGAAAAATGCAATGTGTCTTTCTGACCGTGAATATTGGTCTCTAGTAGTCAAACTACAGATGTATCCATAAAATACCTAACTTTTATGGGATAGTAGGATTTTGCGAAGGGTGGACTCCTATTACCTCGCTAACAATAGTCAGCTTGCCCATATGAGCCCAGAGAAGTGGACTGCAATCTTGGGCTTAAATTGTTACTTTGTAATATTGGGCCCACAGCAAATTCTTGGGCTATCCAGCTAATGTTGCCAAACATAAATGAATTTAGTTTGCTAATAATGGCAACTACCTAACGTTATCGAACCGCTGACCAGCCACTTGGTTAGCCTTAGGTTAGCCACCAAGGCAAAAGGCAACCCTATCTCTCCAGCATAAACCCAACTGAATATACTCCATATAGCCAATCCATACATGTTTTCTCTTCTTATTCTCCTTCTATTGGCCACATGCTTTTCAGATACAGCCTACAATGAAAATAAAGTCACGCCCAGAAACGTCCCAAATACTTATTAGAATAACAAATACAGGCAGACAAGCAAGGACTGGGCAGAGGTATACCCAGACACAGATTGCATAATCCTGCATAATATGACTTCAATGTCACAAAATACTCCTATTTAAACATACAGTAATATTGTTTAGTTTTCTCAATGGCTTCCTTAATAATGCATTTAGAAGGATATAGAAAAATCAACTAACCACCACCATCACATTGTCCACCAATCCACCAACATCACACTGCAATCATGCATAGCACAGTTAAGAATAATTTAATCTAGTTTCATTGTGTGATTACACTGTAAAGGGGTTCTGCCAATTTCTCTTACTGTAAAGCATTTAAACTTTTATTCAAGCCATATACACTTAAAAACATTCTCAATTTATATAATTCCATACTTCACAGGCAAAATCATGTTCGTTGCTTCATGGCATGCTAGTCTTTGTAAAATAATTAGTTTTTTCTCTTTCATTCCCTCTTCAGCTTCTCTAACTGCAATGTATGATTGGAACAACCTTATATGTATTTCAGCCAGTCATTCTGCGTGTTAACTGCTGAAATGAAGTACTGTCACCATGACATCACTATGGCATCCCTATGGCTATTAGGTCAGCATGTGTGCATGAAGGTTGTGTGTGCCTTTGCTTGAGCATATCACCTATAATGTTTGATTGTGTGTGTCCTGCAGGTGGCTGTGACAGGGGGACCCCCAGGGCAGGACCCATGAGGAGTCATAGAAGATGCTCGCAGCCTGGGCGCCTCTGCTCCTCTTAGCCATGTGTGTGAGAGGAACCTCCAGCAGCCCACTTTCCCTGAGAATCGGTGAGTGATGCCTCGTCCTGTACTGTATTATATGTACCAATATGTACCAGTGTATACCCGATCACCCTACATCACATGCACATCTCAGATATGCTGTATCTCATTGCCTATACCCTACTCCTTACAGCCTGTTCCCTATAACCCTGCTGCCTGTAAATGGAATTTAGCATAGCCCAGGCAGTCATCAAAAATATTTTTAATGCCATGGCCATTAAAGCCATGCTCTATGAAAAAAACAGACCTGAACAAAGAAACGCTTCTGTGACTGCTTCACTAGCTCCATGCCATTCACTATAAGACCTTGCCCAACTGGAGCTGTGTGTCTGCAGAACAAAACGTAATTAGTCTGAGACGTATTCCCCGATACGCTACCAAATGCACATTCATCTACACACACCTATTCCATCTTCAAAGTAGCCTCCATTTTATTGGAGTTTTAATAAATCAGCAATGAGATAAATATTAAAAATCTCACATTTGTTCTTAAAATGCCATCGAGAAGTCACGGAAAATATAATATATTGTGATTAGAGTTAGAAACCATTTATATGCCTGCAGTGGACTCAGAGTAGATATGTCTGCTATGCTGACTCTGTATAATTAGTTCCTGGTACCCAGGCAAGATGATTCTGTTCAACTCCCACTACAATTGAACAGCTGAGTAAATATGTATGCAAAACAGGGAGCCTGCTGCTTCTGAATGCATGGCGGTCCATGATTCTGGTTTTCTGATTCTGTATTCATTCTGTATGTTTTTGGTTATTTGCTCATCTGTGTTTATATTCATATTTGTGTACCAAGTTATGTGCCTACACCCGTGGATAAGCTCGGCTGAATGCAACTAAATAATAAAACCATGATATTACGAACGCTTAACACATATACCCAAGAGTGAACCCAGCAGCAATATAAATATCGGAGCAGGTCATTATATTCCAGTTACACTAATTTAGCTGCACAATGTGATGACAAACTGTAATGGTGGTCCCACACTCTTTTAACACAGAAGTGTGAATAGAGGTAAATTGCCCAACCCTCAATAGGCTGGGCCAGTGAAACTGCTCTGTGCTGCAACTGGCTTTGAGGAGGTGTAGCATGGAGCCAACCTGCAAAAACTCAACACTCGGCTAATTCGTTAGGACTAAATTTCCATTTTATTGTTGTTCGGGACAGGTATACTGAATTTCCCCAGACAACCCAGTCTCAGTGGGTTCTTTCATTGTTTGTGAAATTTTTTTTGTATCTTTGCAACAGAGTGATTGATTCTTTAAAAAAATAACTTAAGTGTTGCCTTCTTTTCCTATTATTGTACACAGAGACAGATGTAATTGCCTCAAGTTCTAAGGCATTCTTCAGTCTTTTGCCAAGCGCAAGACATACATTTTCTGCTACACATTAAAATATTCACTGCTAAATCAACTGTTACAGAGTACATATGGTCCCTATTGGACTCGTCTGTTAAATTAGCACTGGACATTTTAATGTGTAGAACAAACTATTTGTTATGTGCATACCAAATTTTCTTCCTCACTCAGATGCCCAGATCATTCACAATCATCTGTTCAACTGTCAGTTTTTTAAAATGTAAAAACACACCAAAGAATTGGTGAAGAGAATGCCTAACTACGGCTCTCTTGTAAATCCTGCTTCTATTTGCATCTAGCAGGACATCAAAAATAGTCTTGGTATTTGGTGCCCTATGAGTGCCTTGTGTCCCTGGTTGGCTCTGCGGGAGTGTTCAGACTTGTTCAGAGTGAATCTTGGCAAAACCGCTACGGTCATCTCCCACTTGCTTCCAACTGCCCTTTCAGACTGACCGATCTGGTCCAGATGTCTCTGGCCTTGGTGCATGTCAGCTTGGTGTAACATGCTTTTCAGCGAGCCAGCGACCAGCCTGTCCGGGATGCTTTACTTCGCTGCCCCCCCCTTATATACGTTGAGGCTTATTAACCGAGATGGCGTTTCTTTTCAGCTGAGTGAATATCACATAAAGCCGTTTGGTTGGATCTGAAGGAAGCGTGTTTTGTGCATTCACAAATCAATTATTCAGCAGCCAATATGGCGCGGTACATTTGGAGTTCATTCATGCCGTTCAGTTGCGATCAGGTCAAGAACAAACAGATCCCTGGCCATTGTTACCGTCTTGTTAGCGAGTGGAGGCTGTTTCCTGCTTGCATGTTTTTCTGCTTTTTTTTCTTCCTTTCTTTTGCCTCTCCACTCTTTCATCTTACATCTGTCAGAAGAAACAAAGAAAATCTAACTCCTTTGTCAGCGCCTCGTTTAGCTGATTCTTGATCAGTCAGTTTGGTTGTTTTTCATCTGATATGGGAGCTGGTAGTGACAAAGCCCGTCTGAAGATTAAATAGCAGTCAAACCAGGGCTGTGATTTTCTTTAATACTGCTACAACTACAAATACAACTACTACTAATAATAAATATGGTGGCAGTTTATGTGGCGCCTAAAATATGCCACATAAACAATTTTTATTAATTTAAAAACATTTCAGTGCAAATAGATGAAAGCTGTTTTTTTATTATGCATTAATTTGTAATCAGTACTAATGATGATTCCTTTGAGGCTTTAATGTTATACAGTACCCAAAGTATAAGTCTAATATCCATCATAAAAATGCTGTTCTAAAGTGCTGTTTAAATTATGTTATTGAACCTGTGGTTTAGTTATTTATTTACATGAATATTTCATATTTTTCATTGCTGATTGCTTGCCATGTGGTGCCTGGATATACTTCTGATATTGTCATCTCCCAAAAACATTTATGGATCCATAATCATTTCATTCTGATGTTTTGCAATAATGCATTCGAGTTAGGATTGGTGCAGAAGGAAGCATATTGGATGTTATTAAATTCTATACTAAGCCAAGGAGCCAAGGCAGAAAAGTTAATCTGATATCTGCAGACTACTCTTGTGTGAGAGGATGCATTACACTCCGAAAGGAACTGGGGTCTTCAAAAAAAAAAAAAATAAAGCTAAAATATTAAAATGTGAAAATGGCCTTTTCTACATTGCATTCAGCCTATTGGAACTCATTTTACATTCAATAGCAGTTCAAAAAAAGTAAGGCAGTGTTATGACCCTGTTCACAGTAGTGGAACAGCGGAGCGGGAAGAGCCAGGTTAAGACTATTACTGGTGTCACGCAACACAGATTTATTATCAGTTGGGCTCCTAGTAGCACCATTAACAACTGGGCATGGTTAATGGTGCTACTGAGCACAGACTGGGCACTGTTAATGTTGCTACTCAACACAGCCTGGGCTGTGTTAATGGTGCTTCTCAGCACAGACTGGGCACTGTTAATGGTGCTTCTCAGCACAGCCTGGGACTGTTAATGGTGCTACTCAGCACAGACTGGGCTGTGTTAATGGTGCTACTGAGCACAGACTGGGCTGTGTTAATGGTGCTACTCAACGCAGCCTGGGCTGTGTTAATGTTGCTACTCAACACAGCCTGGGCTGTGTTAATGGTGCTACTCAACACAGCCTGGGCTCTGTTAATGGTGCTACTCTGCACAGACTGGGCTGTGTTAATGGTGCTACTCAGCACAGACTGGGCTGTGTTAATGGTGCTACTCTGCACATACTGGGCTGTGTTAATGGTGCTACTCTGCACAGACTGGGCTGTGTTAATGGTGCTACTCAGCACAGACTGGGCTGTGTTAATGGTGCTACTCAGCACAGACTGGGCTGTGTTAATGGTGCTACTCAGCACAGACTGGGCGCTGTTAATGGTGCTTCTCAGCACAGACTGGGCTGTGTTAATGGTGCTTCTCAGCACAGTCTTGTTAATGGTGCTACCCAGTATTAGCACTATTCAAATGAAGTATAAATGAAGCATGCTGTGATGCTAGTCTTGTCCCGTGCTTCATGTAACGGTGCTACGCTGCCTGCGCATGTGCTGGCTAGCGTGAGCCACGCATCTCGGCAGGTGTGGAAGTGAGAGGGGGAGTAATCCCATTGGAATTGCTGACGTGGTGTTATCAGGAGCGCAGCTGCTGTTTGTGTGTGGGCTTGCCGGGCTAAACAGGCCCATATGTTACATGTCATGTGACACTTGACTTTATGTAATCCAGTTTTCCTGCATACTGGTACAGCTACAAGCTGTAGAGGTTTTCTACCTGCTATCAGGAGGCTGCAGAAAGGGCAGAAAGGGGGTGACATAGAGAGGGAGGGAGGGAGGGGGGAGGGAGAGAGAGAGGGAGGGAGGAAGGGAGAGAGAGAGAGAGAGAGAGTACAGAAGTATGAGGGTGAGAGCTGGGCATTTTTACATGTATTTGGTCTTTATGAAGAAGTATGAAAAGAGAGAGAAAGCACCCTGCATCAGCAAAAAAGGAAAAGCATATTCCAAACTGCCTCAAAACATCATTTTATACTCCCTTAGATACATTTTTGTATCTTTTTCTCTTACAAATTTTAAAATTGCACTGAGAGAGAGGCTGTGTCAGATAGTATTCCTTCTGTGATTTCAAACTGCCAGTGTGCATGTTGTTTACTTATTTCACCTCCAGTCCTTGAAATCAGGTAAGGATATTAAAGTATTCTGTCCTGTGTCTGGATAGGAGGAGGGTTCTTTCACCCTGTGGCAAGAACAGCTTTGAGTGTAGCAGAGTACCACCTATATCCAATGCAAACACACTTGACTTTCACAGCACCACAGCACATGATACACAAATCTATAACCTCATCAGTCGTTCAGTCAAACAAGCAATCAGTTATCCAATAATAAACCAACCAGTCAACCAATTAATTGACCATTGGCAATATTGATTGTTTGATCAATCTGTCAATAAATCAAATCGTAATTCAACTAATTTTATTATAAGCAGTAATCTCAAGAAATTGATAGATATGGATTTTGTCCCTGACGCTATTATATATAAACAATGCAAGTCACAGGGATGCTCATCATGAAGGACAATGAAGCCATGCTCTTGATGAAAGCGATAGAAGCAATGAGGCAAGATCAATCTCTCTTTGAACTTAACCACGAGACGTCCTCATGGAACACTTTGCACTTACGTGTTAACATACAGTATTAGCTATTCATTCTTGAGAGGCCGAAAAGAAGCACTTCAATCAGGGATCAGCCCACTGAGGCCGTTTTTTTTTTCCCCAGGGGAAAAAGAAAACATGTCCTCTATTTGGCAGTGTAATTGAACAATCCCTTTTATTCCCTTGCTCGCTGGGCTGTGGCAGCAGGCAGGAAATGAATTTGCGGACACGCGTGACGGCTGCTTGACCGCTCAGGTTAACAGCGCCGTCGGCGCACGCCAGGAACAGCTGCGCCCGCGACGAAACCGCGGCAGCATCGGCCCGCAGACCCATGACCCGGCACCCTCCCCCCCCCCTCCCCCCGTTTTCTCGCTTTCCTGTTCGCAAACGGGACCACTGTCACCTCATACGCCACCCAAAGCAAAGCCGGAGTGGGCCAGTTTGTTCATGGCAGCCGTGATTGTTGCACTGTGTTCCCAGGGTGCACTCACCTCCACGACGGCTGAGAGTGGATATTTTCCCCCTTCCATACGAGTGGGCTGAAATCAGCGCGGGGAGTGTAAAATACGCCATTGACTGTTTCGTTTTTATCCACTCCCACGATGCCTAAGGCACGTCTCACTGCGGCAAACAGAATGCCACCATCTCCCAGTGTCCTTTGGGGCCTTCACATTCAACCGTGGCTAGCTGGTTCCCCTTCCTGTTCCGGACAGAGGTGGAGGTAGAAGGTCCAAAGCCAAGCCGTAACCTGTGAATATATAAGATGAAAAACAAATAAATAAATAAATACAATCAAAAAGAAATAATAAACATGGCCTTGGAGGATACTGCACGGTGTGGCAGCTTTGATTTTAAATTCATTTCCTCTATCAGACTGCTGCCTCGCTTTCCAAACAGAGTCAGAAAATTGATTGGGAGTCCGGGTGGACACCAACCACAGTATTAACAGAAGGCAATTTATTTATTTATTTTTTCTGATTTATGTTGTGTTTGTTGTCAGTCTAGAATATCAGGGAACTTTTCCAGAAGCCTGCAAATATTTACTGTTTGTCTGTTTCATTTATCTTGTTTATATTTTTCTGAAGTACACCAATACCCTGCTATATCACAGCTCCTACAGGCCCACTGTTTATAGTAAATATTTAGAAACATTCACTTGACTCATTTGTCCTGACTGTGAGCCACTGGAGGAAATACTAACTGCCCTACCTGGTCTCAGATCAGCTGAAATGGTGTATTTCAAAACGATAAGTAGCCAATGATATCAAAGCATTGTGGAGAAGCTGACAACAAACTAAAACCCTGATGCATTCCAAAAAAAGAAAAAAGAAACAGCACACACAAAATCCTTGAGGCTGTTAAGGTTTTTGACCTCAAGCAAGGCTACACGCTTGACTTGACAAAACTCACCCTGGGCTTGATACCAGGATTTGACAAAAATTGCACTTCTAAACTTTTCAATTATAAATTATTTGCACAAGGAAACAGCACTGCAGTGGCATTGGGGAAGTTCTGCGACAGACAAAAGAAACTTTCCAAATGCTGAATGCACACTGAATGCAGGATGTAACAGTGTGGAAACGTTGTCAATCATTGTTAAGTGGAAACCCTTACAGAAAGTAATATATTTAAATATATGGCGGAAAATCCTAAATCTATTTAAATGTGTATATTGTGTAATTTATGTATGAAATGCATGAGATAACAAGTATATTTTAAATATATTTTTGAATATATGTATAAAATGAGCATATGCCTCTCATTATTTTATTTAAATATATGTAAATACATATCATAAATATACAAAAGAAGCCAATATTGAATATTTAAATATATTTTCACAATTTGTTGGAAATGTATGTAAATATATTATGCTAAATATGTGTAATAAATGCTTTTGAAAGTATGTATATTAATATACATGTAGTTCCCATATATTTCCAATGTAATGTGATAACTGAGTGATCAAAGAAGGCTCTGCTGACCTCATATGAAAGGATGACTGAAATGCAAATGAGAAAACTGCTTTGGAAAAAAATGACCTTATGCGGTGTAAACTATATACAACATTATCAAACTGGTTTAAAACAAAAATATATATATATACTTTAAACTCAGTGATTCAGTCGTGCTGCAGGGGACAGCAGTGCACCCAGGGGAAAAAGTTAAGCTCTCAGTGGTTGTCATTACCTGTCACTCAGGCCATCTATGTGTGACAGGGGACTGTCAGAGAGGACAGAGTGCAATTATCTGATCGAGGCAAAGTGATGACTTGATGGCTGGAAGTGAATCCTTCAGAGGAACCTGACAAATGAGCTCGCAAATGCACTGAGAGAACGCCCGAAGAGATGCCAAGGCAAGCTCGGCCATCACTCCAGAGTACATCCAGATGTCATTACCTTAATAGTAGTATGGGGTGCAGATACTGATGATGGGTGTGAAAGATGTGATTGCCCTACAAATGAATGGAACAGATATCCTGGGAAAAGGACAAAAGTGGAGACCAGAGGAAATATCTCCCTGGTTCACAAGAAATTGAGACATTTACAACTGACAAGACACAGTATCTAGAAGTGTACGTTAAACAATATATGCAGTATTTATATTTATTCATTTCTCAATTTTCTTTCCAATTTTGAAATGCCCGATCGTATATATCAGTGCTTTTTGCTCAGAATCACACTACCACTTTCGGAAAGTGCAGAAAAGCAAGAGCCTTGTTATGTCAGCAACCAGACTGCCTTGTGCAGGGTGTGCGTACAGACATGAGTAGGAGGAGGACACTTCATGAGCAGCTCAACAGGCCGATTGTGCAGCAGGTGCCCGATCAAACACTGGCGTGCCCTGAAATGCTGTCATCTCAGCTAACTGAAATCCTCCCATCCCTGGACTATTCAAGCCAATTGTGCATCACCCAGTGGGCTGTCAGCCACAGTTGAAACCAGGCCATGGGGCCCATCCGTACACTGGAGTCGTGCCTTAGCAGCATGAACAACTCAGCAGGCTCAAATGTTAAACGTCTGAACTATCTTTGTTCATTTTAAGCGAGTGGTATTTTTACCGCGCCTGGGGGCATGTACCCCTTGCGAACTAATCACTTTTTACAAGAGGAAACTGCTTCCCTCAGCTCAGAGGCCCACTTGATTTCCTTGCATTAGCTGTAGATAATGCAAAGTCAAGCTGATCGTCTGTGGCAGTGCATTTCTGTGGAGAGAGAGTGTAGTCTCCGTGGGCCTCATTCGCAAAACTTTTCTTGAATTCGTCTTACTTTTGTTCTCAAGAAAAGTTCCTATGAAAAACCAGTGTGGAATTCATGAAACATGCACAGACTTTATTCTTTGTGCATATCCCAGATGACGAATGTCAATTTTTCAAAAATTTTGATGCACATTCCTTTTCATGTGATTAACATAAAAAAACACTCTAGAAATCCCATAAAATGTATGCCAACTTAAGTGCCGTGTGCAAGCATAAGCCCTTCATTGCTCTCCGCAAACACATCTGTGCGGTCCCTATAGACACACTCTCTCCCCAAGGAAAGGTTATCCAAGTAATATGAAAGCAGCAAATACGCCATTGCTATGTGCTGGGATTTACTGTGCTTGCAGGTCTCTAAGCCTGTCATCACCATCCACCATCAGTCACTTTTCATCAGTAAACACAATGAACTTCATGTGTTCCCAACAAGGTAATTATTGCTAACTAAAACTAAGACAAAAACTAGGTGTGAAAACTCACATGGTAAAAATGTGAGTTTTTGAAAAAATACAACTAAACTAGAAAACCAGTTCTTAAAATTAAATAAAACTAAACTGAAATGTATATCAACATCAAAAACAAAATTAAAATAAAAACTAGTGAAAGATTTGAGATTATTCAAATTCAGGTTACTAAATGCAATAAAATCAATAGCCTATTTATGCCTATAATTGTGTTCATAAACATTTTGTTTAATTGTATTTATTAACATTTTGTTGTTAAAATGAGGCCTGTAACTGCTTCAGTTGACTTTGCATAAATAATAAAACATTCTAAATAGAAATCTCTTATGCATATATGCCTCACGCTTGTTTCCAAACACAGATGGATTTTCATCACAACAATGAACAAATTCAGATAAGAAAAAAAAAAAGATGAACGACAAAATGTTTGTGGAAATGTTCTTATGCACAGTTTACGATCAGATCTGATCGTATTCATGCTTCGTGGATGAGGCCCAGTGATTCAAATTGACTTTCATTCACCATGTCAGACCTTTTGTGAGAACAGTGCATGGCATATAAGCTGGCTTCTGCCTTAAAGCTACAAAATATGCTATTTTCATTATCCATACCTACATTAATATGAAATAGATTTGAAGATAACATAATAAAACCGGTGGCTAAGGCCATGTTGGGTGGCTAAAACATAAATAAACACGCCATTGGAAAAACAAAGGCAGTGTAAACATATAGAAAAGGGCACTGTATAATCTGAAGTTAACCATTTAGTGATTTAAAACTGTTTCATAAAATACTAAAATTTGAATATAATCTATTCTAAAGCCACTGCTATGTATAGCTGTCATACGTACATTGGCCCATTGTTTACAAAGTTTCTGCCCGAAAGAGTCTGACATTAAAATATATATAGATTGCAGACCACTACAAAACAAAATAACACACACCATTTCCCTATCTTTTGCTTGCTTTTGCCCTCTGTGGACTGGAAATTGCACAGCTGTGTATCCTTGGTCTGCTTTACTCTGTCCACCAGTGAACTTGTAGGCCATTATAGGATTGCACTTAACCACACAAATTGTGATGAAAACAAATACTGAACTCGATTCTAAGTACTGGCCTAAACATAGAGAGTTCAGTGACCTAAACTGATGTAGAATATTTGGCAGGGCTAACAATCCCCACAAGTTTTGAAATTGGGGAGTTGCTGTATGGGTCAGAACATCAGGATGCAGGTCTGATTATACCCACATCCATTACAGAAAATGATAGCTGCCTCAGCAGTCTAAACGTATAGAAAAAAATGCATAATGCTTCCAAAATGATCTATTCAGTAATTTCTACCGAACTATCCGACCAAGGGTTTTTTTTTTTTTTGTTGCAATTACTGTACTTATGCTGTTTCTCACGCTGTTCGCCTCTGGGAATGGAACCAACAGACATGTGCTATTGCACAGCAGACTGTAAGCTCTGTGTTGTCTACGTCTGTCAGTGTCTTTTGCCTCAGTGTTTGCGACTTTTTATCATTGTGGTGCTCTATGGCTCCCAAGCTAAACCTCACTGGGAAACAGCTGCTGAAACCTTACATAATTTAATTGTCAGTTGTCGTTGGCTGTTGCCCACTTGGTTTTGTGAAACCAGTTTCTGAATGTGATTAAAAAAACATTTCTGACCTGCTGGAAATTGGCTTGTTGCTCACTGGCGCTTAAATAAACTTTTATCAAAGCCAGTAAATGCATGTGGTAGTTGGCAAGATCTAGAATTTGAATAGTAGTTGAAGCAAAGTAATTCTCCTTCCTTGGGATAAGTCTAGACTAAAATCATATATTTTTGAAGCCTTTTTTGCTGATGTGCTCAGATCAGCATGTGCTGCATTTTAATATGTCATCTGATTGCGATGTAGGCTGTTAAAATATGACTCCACGCTTCTGACTTGCCTGCCTCAGGTGGATCAATAGTTTCCTCAAATAACAGGGAATCTTGTAATGATTTAACATAACAATTTATAATGATTTAGGAGGAATCTACATTTAATTTTAATCTGTAGAGTCCACTTACTAGAATAGACAACACAGAATCATAACAAAAAAAATTAGATAGACAAAAAACAAAGATAGGAATTATTAGAAAGTTGATGTGTAATTTACACAAACAATAGTTCTGCTCTGAAGTCTGTTTTATGCTGAAAAACCATGGCTGTTATTCTGTCTGTCTGGTTTCTTGCTTGCTTGAAGACACTTTTCGCCTGATTGCAGAAGCAAATCCTAGAAAAAGCACTGTCGCCTCACTGCAAGAAGGTCCTGGGTTCGAATCCTGGCCTGGGCCTTTCTGTGTGGGGTTTTTGCGTGCTCTCCCTATTCTCTCAGGTGGTCTTTTTCAAATTTGAGACAGCAATGTTTTTTGGTGAGCAGTGGTTTCCTCTATGGTGTCCTCATATGAATACCATTCTAGTCTAGTGATTTTAACAGGTTCAAAAGATTTCTGCAGGTCCTTTGAGTTACCCTAGGGTACTTTTTGACCTCTGTCAGTAGTGCATGCTGCACTCTTGCTATGATCTTTGCAGGATGCCCACTACTACGGGCAACAAAATTTCCTCCATTTGTATACAACCTGTCTTATTGTGGATTGATGAACACCCAGGCCTTTATAAATACTTTTCTAGCCTTTATGCATCTCTACAGTTCTTCTTCTTCTAAGGTTTTCTGAAAGTTGTTTTGATCAGGGCATAGTTGATATGAACAGATGTTTCTTGAGAAGAGCAGACTGTCTGTACCCAAACTCTGTGCCTTTTTTGTAGGGCACAGAACCTCCAACCCTCACCTTCAATCTCATCTCATTGATTGGAACACCTGAATCCAATTAGCTTTTGGAGAAGTCATTAGCCTAGAAGTTCACATACTTTTCCCAACCGTAGACTGTGAATGTTTAAATGCTGCATTCAGTTTTTTTGTTACTGTATTAGTTTAAGCAGATTGTGTTTTTATATTATTGTGACTTCGATGAAGATCAGGCCACATTTAATGAGTAATTAATCCAGAAAGTCTTAAGGGTTCACAAACTTTTTCTTTCAAATGAATGTTTCAATATTGAATTTAAATATTTCGAGCTTGTCATAAACGACTACATGTGGAATAGAATTGTCTAGTGCAGTATGTAATTTGATTTGTGTCAGTGGAAAGCAAACAATGTCATATCGTATGACCCACCCCAATCCTTCTCATGAAGTGCCGCTGGTACCTAACCCCCAGTTTTGAAACCATGGTACTGGGCTCTAATAGAACTCAGTTGCTGATCCATTGCAACCAGGTGTAAGGGAGACCAGGGAAACTGCACCACTGTGGCTAACTGACCCAGAAGGCAGTATCTAAATTAAGGTAAAGAAAGGTAAAATCCATCCACTACAGAGCCATGCACACAAACATACATTCTTTCTAAATACAGCTTTCTAAACACTGGAAAAAACTGTGCCACCTATACACAGTCTCCTATGCACGTTAAATAGGCGGTTCTGTATGACTGCTTTCAAGCACTCGGCACTAAACCAGACTGACAGCTGCATGCAAGCAACAGTCACTCTGGAAAGAAGCTAATGTAGGACTGCGAGGCAGCAGTCACTTTAAGAGGTTTTCAAATTTAGACATCATTCTTAAGAAGTTTTCAAATTCAGACATTGTTCTCTTAGTGTCTGTCACCGTCCCTTCATTTTTCTCTGCTTTTAATGTATTTTTCATTTGAAGTTTCTGTCTTTTGTTTGACCATTTGCCAGGGTTGTGCACTGTTCGAACTGACAGATTCCCTGTGTGATTGAGTGTCAGTCATCCCCCACCGTCAGCCCATTTATCCTGTATATTTCAGGTGCTTGCTCAGTCCCACGGGCTAAGCCTTTTATTTACACAATGGAAGGGGGCGGGACCAAGAATATGGAGCCTGTCATCACTAAAATCACAGGGAAAGGGAGGGAGCACTCACAATATGATGTCTTTGCATTGTACGTGCTCAAAGATATCTCTCTCATTCAATATTTCTCTCTCTTTCTCTATCACACACACACATACACACATGTTTGTGTGTAAACTGATAATGTGTTCATTTTGCATTGCAGTTGCCACTACATACGTGCTGCCTCACATTGAGTCGAGTCGCATTCATATGCACACACACACACACACACACTCAACAGGCCCTGCTCTAACGTTTGAACATTAATCAGTTTTTGTTGTTTTTTTTGTCAAGTGCACCACAACTGTTTTCCCACAACAATATTTTTTTTTTTCTTATTTCCCCCTCTCCTGGGAATATCCATGTAAAAAGCTGAGACAGAGAGTGTGCTGCCACATGAAACAGCCAACCGCTCTTTGATTTTCTCCTCAATTTTCTGAATGCTTTTCAGCATTTTCCACTCAATTTGGAATGCCCATTTGTATTCAGAAAAGCTGTGCTCATTGTTACAACCTCCGCTACACTTTCAGGAGAGCTCAGACAAGCATGCTTTCTCCAGGATCACGTGATGTCGAACCCCTGCTTCTTTCGATTGCGCAGCTCGAGCGTGCACAGACAGGGAGGCCAAAATGACCAGCAGGGGTTGCTGGTGAGCGATGAGGCACGGCCAACCCAGAAGACTGAACCTCTCCATCCCTGCGTGAGGCTACAGCCAATAGCGTGTTGCACACGTCAGTTGACGCCTGTATGGTCTAGATTTGATACCAGACTGCGGTGCCAATCCACAACCTGGAGCATAATGAGCCACCCATCAGACCCATAATTGTATTGCTTTAAATAAGAACAGTAAAACTGAGTGAAAATAAAAAATTTTTAAAAACCAAGGCGCTTTTAATATAGTTGCACATATGCAACTTATTTCAACAGAATACAACAGGGACAAAAATCTAGATTGATGTCAGTCATCCTCCACTGTCATCCCATTTATCCTGCGTATTTCAGGTGCTTGCTTAGTCCCACAGGTTCAGGCATTTACACAATGGGTAATAAAACTATCCTATAAAAGCTTCTCTCTCATCAGTGGCTGTGCATCCCTTCCTTGCCCCCTTTCCCAGCATGCTCCTGTGCCACCAGTTAAGGGGCAGGGCTAAACTGCTGACCCTGTAGGTATAATGGGACAGCAATCACTTGTGGGGTATTTAGCTGATGAAGTGGGAACCACCTGATAGCTTTGTCTATGCAGGACGGGTTAGTAATCGTAAGTGACTAGGACAAATTCCCATTGCATTAGAGGGCGATAACATCATTAATCCAGAGTGGTCAGACGGATTATAAGCCCTATGTAGTCATACAGGCCAGACACCAATGTGTCTTCAAAGAGCAGGCATTACATTTTTTAAATTACATATCAATGAATGGCCCTATATATTTTTTTCTCATTTTTACAATTTTTGGGAATTGCCATGAACAAGTAAGAAAATGCTTGCTGGGCTACTGCGTGGCTCAGTCAATGGTGGCCATTTCCCCATGAGTACAGGTTGAGCCCCACACTTACGGGCCGAAGTCTTTCCGTTATCGTTGCCCAGCGCATTCGCACCGTGCCATCGCTGCAGTTTCCTCCGGGAGAGCACGGTGCTGCCTCTGCGTCCTCCGAGGCACGTGCTGCCGCCTGTTTGTTATTGTTATTTCACAGTCACAGTCGAGCTGTGCAGCCACAGCCCTGGAGGACTACATTTTATGCGCAGCTACTGTAGTACAGGCCGACCGCATTCACCGTATCCACCAGCGAAGTCGCCGCACACCGCGATGAGGCTGGGAAACGCCCTGCCAACGGAAGCGTTCCCTCAGTGGGTGATGCCATAACACAGGTGGAAACTGGTTTATTAAGTGAAATATGAGTCTGACGTATGAAAGCATACAGAGGGCTGCTAATGTGCGGAACAATCTGCCGGAGAAGGCAAGTGGCCAGGGGTGAGATGCAAACGGCGAGCATTAGAGGGCTGAATGCCCTGCTCCCGCCTCTGCATTTGTTCTTACATGATCTTATGTGTGTTATGTTCCCATGGGAGCACAGCATCAGATTGACGTTGCCAAATGTCTGCAGTCATTGTGCATTTGCCTTTGCATTTGCCAAAGAAATCCTGTATTTCTGATTGGAGGTGGGATTTTCTCTTCATGGACATGGTCTCTGGAAACAATAATGTGCCCTGAACCTCAATGGGAGATCGATCACAGGTGGCCAGCTCTCCTGCTCTCTCACTCCCTAGAGTTTCCTACATGTAATACTACAGAAAATTCACCCACAGGACATCAAAGGATGCACTTTTTCAGCTGTATTTTTTTAAATGCCCCTCCTGGCGGGGCCAGCACAGAGAACACTGCTGGGTTGGTGCTCACAGTATTAGGCACCATTATGGCTCCCAGCTTTTGCTGCCTAAGGTCATGTCAAATTGCTGCCGGCCCATTGTAGCTTTAGGTGACCTATATCTGAGGTGAGACAGAGACATATCCACAATTTAACTTATTTGGGAAAGCAGTGTGTATGTTCGCATCAGGCTCTGGTACTTGTAGACCCGAGCTATGCATGTTTAGGCTTTAAAATACCACAGACATGTACTTGTGGCTGACTTATGGCTAGGTAGCATATCCTATGGTACAGTACTGCATGTGAAGTACAAAGTTTGTGGAGAAAAGATACGGTAAATTAAAATAAAAAGCATCACAAGAGAAAACTATGTGAGAACAAATTTAGGAATGGCATTTGCATGCATGCTGTATGCACAGCTATGTGTATACCGCGTGAAAGCAGAAAACCACGGCCAGATTTATTGCAAACTACATTGCTCCACCAGTGTTTTTTGTGCTTGTTTGGAAAGCGGTTATGTGCCTGTGGTGAATAAATGAGTTTTTTTTTTTTTTTACTCGTATAAAAGGTGTTCTGTGGTTTCCTTTAGAAATATGATACAGACAACAGGGATTCGGGAGATTACATTACATTACAAGCTGCGTCGGAGGCATTCCTTTTGCTTCCCGAAGTCGCATCCAGCTGTGTGTTGGAGACGCACTCGCCTCCAAACCCAGTTTAATAAGTCAAAAGCACCCCGGGGGCACCTTTACTGTAGAGGAGAGGAGCAGGCGGAGGAGATGCGCCATACTCCTTCCCCAAGATTAATGTGGAGAATCGGGAGCCCGAGCGAGATACCGCCGACCAATCTCTCGGGTTCCATCCGGCTGTGGAGCGGCCTGGAGAGAGGGAGAGGGAGAGGGCAGGCACCCGGCTTAAGCATCCTCCGATCCACAAAGACAAGGCTTCGCAGGCATCAGCCGCCAAGGGCAAACTAGTGGAGCTTTAGAGCATAGAGAACAGTGTCTGTGCCTATCAGCTAGTCAATGCATTGCTCACAGACAATGTCAATTGTTGACTTTTAAAATATATATATACTTCATTTCAGTGGAGATCAGACTTATAATGACTGAGTGCTCCCTTTTTTCTTAGATTTTATTGAAAACAGCTCTATGAGGCCATATGGTAAGAAACTGATTACCTGCAACACCAGTTATTTCTGTCATATCCTCAATATATGAGGAAAGTCCTAGTACATAATTTAATTGTGACTTTTGTGAATTATATTGTAATATATGAATGTTATATATATCCAGAATCACCTCCAATATTGCTGGACAGTTTTTCTTCTGTTTCTCTGTAAAGCATCTTTGCCACCTTTGCCTCTGAATGACAATTAGAGGACAACAGCAATTTAGCCCTTTACCAAGGCAAGCGATAGTCCACAGGTGGCAGCGTCTGTTTGTGCTTATAGCAGCACTGTTGAAAAGTTAAATCTTTTTAATGTGGTGTCATTTGCATATTTGCTGATCCAGGCGGATAGCGCTGGACTTATGCAACTCATCTACAAAGCCAGAACCAACGGCAGGCTAACCTCTCTAATTCCCAACAGTCATTTCCATTTCAGAAAAAGCCATTACACCGATGACTTATGATTTATTAATTACATATTCTGTGCATGTTTGTTTGGATCACAAAGATGTGTGTATTATCCTGTTTAATGATGCATTATATGAAAGTGACATTTACTATTTGAAAGACATTCATATTTGATTAGTTCCATAATCAGGTTCCGTAATTGTGACCACAGAAATTGGGAAGGCAGGGGGGCAGCACCCCTTACACATTGTCCATGCCGAGCTTGGTCAGGCTGGGGTCGCTTGGCTGGCTTTCTTTTCACACTGTGTGCCAGGATATACTGTTGCAGGCCAAGGCTTCACATTAAAGTGGGTGCAGTTGGCTTGAAACCAGACCGCAGGCAATGACAATCAGCCATAGTTAATGAACTCAATCTATTCCTGTTTAAATTTAGCTCGGTATATTAATTTGAACAAACACAGCTGAAATGAAGTGACAGTGCTTATTTTAAGAGATGACCCGAATGTATCTTCAGCGACATTAGCTGTGATCATAGCTTTCACTCTAACTGTCCAAATATTATGATGGAAAGTACTGTACATTACGTAATATTATCCTCCTGATTGTTTCCTTAGGTTGTCATGTGTTTGACTAAATAATTGTATGAATTGCTTGAACAATTTTCTTCTGCAAGGCTTAATGGCTAGTGACCTGCTTTTACTAGTTTGATTTAGAATTACTGTGACTTTAATAAATTAGCAGTACTAGCTACCAATTAAAGGCTATAGTAATGTTAGTTGTGATTATTATTGTCTTTGCCCATCATCTAAAGTGTAGCACCACTCTTGGTATTCTAGGGGTCAACACCATGTTTGTGCTGCAAAGATAACTGAAGAAATAATCTTTCTAGAGTAAATACTGGCAATTAATGAGACTGCCACCTGCAACCCCTCCACTCTGGCTCCTCCACCCACGTATCACTGGGCCATAGCCCTACAGTCCCTTCCCAGCATGTCAGTGCAAACTCGTGTCCATGAGATCTTCTCTTTTTCAGATGTTCTTCATCTGTGTTCCCCTGTGAATATTCCACATTTTACAGCCTTTGATGTCAGCGAGCGCCAAATCGCTAAACTTTCTGAGTTTTGAATGTAAATGAGAAATGAGACGGAGCCGCCGATACCCCCTCCAACACGCTGGCAGCCCTCCAAAGAAAGGCTTACTTTATAAACTGAATGGCAAGATCCCACTTAGGGAGACAAATGAGGGCAAACAAGCCTGCAGCGGAGTAAACTCCTGGAGATGAGCCCGGGATTACGGCAGGGCTCTGCTGTTTGTGCCGGGAACGCGTGCGGCAACGGGGAGCCGATTTTCCCCGAGGGCGCGTGTGGGGGAAGCTGGAGCGCGGTGGGGGGTACCTTCAGACTCACCCCACAGAGGCTCCTCCTGGCTGCCCTGAATGCTCTGAACGGCAGGTCAGCCGGTCAGAGCCAGCCCTCTAAAAATTATGCAACATTCCAGAACCTTCCAAAGTTCTGCCCATGGTGCCGGTAATTAATTCAGATGGAATTTCTGAAGATGGTGGTTTGGGATCTTGCCAGTATTGACACGTCTGATCTTAATTAGTACATTTCCTGCTGTGTTGGTTTTGATGAGATGCGACGCTTTAATCATGGTTTTTATTTTTTTGTAATCTTGCCTTCATGCAGTACATCGTAAAACATATGCGTTTTCTGATGCGCCGCGCCCACGGACGCCTCCTGGGTACAGCACTGTGCGTGCTCACTTTAAAGGATGACATACTGACTGTAGTGCCTTCTCTCCGGGCTGTTATTGGCTTACTGTAGGTGTGTATTGTTGTCAATGGTTATGTAAAGGAAACCAAACACCTTATGAAAAAGTAAACTATGGATGAACTAAATCAACATTGTAGAAAAGTGTTATCAGTAAAAATCCAAATATCTATATACACTGTGTATTTAGATGTTTGGATATTTACTGATAGCATATGTCTATAATTTGCATTTAATTTGTGTATTAAATAAGTGTATTTATTTATTTATTAGTCTTTTTTTTCCAGTGAAGTTGTCCAAAATAATTTCAGTTTGTCTTACAAATTATTAAAATTCTGCTCATGTCTATTCTTGTGTGCAGGATAAGCAGGGCTGTTGAATAATATGTAGCAACAGAATTTTGAAAACAGAAATGATCATACGTATACAATGAGCTCCATAACGTTTGGGAGAAAGAAAAAGACTTTATTTTTATATATTAATTTTTTTGCTCTGTCAAAGAATTGATTACAAATCCAAAAAACAGCGTTCGCCCCCCATTTCAAATCATCATAACAGGCCTCCCAGGTTTTTCCTATTAGTCAGGTGTGTTCAGTTTCCTTAGTACATGTATAAGAGAGCTTTCAGTATCTAGTCCAGAGTTGTGCCAAGGAAGCCATTGTGAGGTTGAGAAATAAGAAGAAATCTGTCAGTGACATATGCCAAAGGAACATCATTGAGAATTAAGAGTGCATTGGTGAGCAAAGGGCCTGGTAGGCCAATTGATGGGAAGGCCTGGTAGGCCAGGAAGCCGGCATGGATGTGGCAGTGACTACTGTTCACTGAGGACTTCACAAACAGAACTACAAAAGCAGGATAGCCAGGTTACAGTTTGCTAAGAAGTACCTAAAAGAGCCTGCAGAGTTCTGGAAGAGGGTCTTTTGGACAGATGAGGCCAAGACACTTGTTTCATGGTGATGGCATTTCTGAGCTCACAAGTGCTCTCTTTCTTCTTAATGATGTTCCAGTTGATTTTGGTTAGCCTAAGGTTTGGCCTCAGTCTCAGACTGTTTTTTTCCTTATTTCTCAGCCTTATAATAGCTTCCTTGACTTTCATTGGCACGACTCTTGACAAATTCCAATAACAGACTCCAAAAGGCTAGAATCAAAGTGAAATACTGAAAGCTCTCTTATACTTGCACTAAGGACGCAATTGAACATATCTAACTTCTCAAAAACGACAGTGATGCCATTTGCCCCAAATGTTTTGATGCATTGACATGGGGAGACGAGTTATAAAAAGTGCTGTGATTTCTACATGATGAAACCAAAATTATAAAGAAAACCTTAGATAAAAGATGAGTGTGCTCTATCCAGCACTTTCTATATATATTGATTTTTTTCTTGATATGCTTTGCCCAAGAGGGTGAATTAAGTTAAAAACACTATTCATTCAGTGCCTGTAAACCTTTTCTCAGCAAAAGACACTGTCATA
Source organism: Anguilla rostrata (assembly GCF_018555375.3). Lineage (NCBI taxonomy): Eukaryota > Metazoa > Chordata > Actinopteri > Anguilliformes > Anguillidae > Anguilla > Anguilla rostrata. Next base: position 19,783,385 of record NC_057941.1, on the reverse strand, counting down.
ATCCTCTATCTTTAGTCATTTATCGAAACACATTTTTCTCCTAACTAAAGAGGAATCACCTCTTACTGCATGAAGATGAAAAAATCAGCTATTCACCATGGTTAATATGCCTGTTGATGATGCTTTAGCCTGCAGCACATAATAATGCATTTAACAAGACAACAAAATAGCAATGGCTGTTCAAGTTCATAAAGTTTTGGCACCTTAAAAAATGGCGTATTTATATCCATCCATCCACCCATTGACTAACCCATTAAACCTAGTCAGGATCACGGGGGGTGTTGGAGCCTATCCCAGCATGCATTGGGCGAGAGGCAGGGATATACCCTGCACAGGTCGCCAGTCCATTGCAGGGCACACACACCATTCACTCACACACTCAGACGTAGGAGAAATGTATCTCCAATGATCCTCTAACCTGCGTGTCTTTGGACTGTGGGAGGAAACTGGAGTACCCGGAGGAAACCCACACAGACACAGGGAGAACATGCAAACTCCACTCAGAAAGAGAGTCAACCTGGCATTAAAAGTGTGGTGAGTTGCACGGCTGGTATCAAAAAAAAAAAAAAGCTGTAATCAACTAGCATAGGCGCTGAAAGGAAGCAAATTCCACTCGGCGTCCGCCCTGCTCCTGGTGTAAATCAGCCTTTTTCTCCTGCAGGCTGCTTCTTGTTGCGGTTCTGATTGAAATCGTTGCTTTCTGCTAGAGGGTGATTTGGGGTGATGACAATTATAAATCGCTGTGCTTTTGATACAAAATAACTGCAATGAATATTTAAAATTGTAATGATTTAGGCTCCATCCTACTAATGTTTATGTATACGTTTTACCAACCACAAATGTCTGGAAGGCTTTAAATTTCCTGGACTTTGACGTTTTTGCCAGTGCATATTTCACTTTGACAGAGTACATACAAAACAAAGATTTCTTGGTTGCAAGTGTTCAAACCCTACAGCAAACCTACATTATTTCACATACAAAAACAAAATTCACCACAATGAATTGAATGTGCTAGAGGTCCATGTGAAAATGAATGAAATTAAATATATCTGTCTTGTCTTGTCAGATCCCTCAGTCGAATTGGGACTTTAAATATTCAACCATGAAGACCATAAAGCTCAAATGCAACTTGCTGATAAAGATACAGAAGGGAATAGGTCATATTAATATAAGCACATTGCTTTTTCATAGAGGACTCCTAGATTGATATCCATTTGAATACACGAGTCCTGAACTCACCTGCCTATTCACATGGTATTTTGCAATTTATTTAGGAATGACCAAAGAGTCTAATATCTACCCTGGCTTCAGTCCACCATCATCTTGTCTTTCCACCCCTGTGAAAAAATAACATGCAAAGAAATTTAATTCTAGTGTGCTATTTAATACCTTTGTGTGCTTGAAGTAAACTGAAGTTCATGTAATCCATACTTAAAGTATGTTGGAATATATTGTTTTTTTTAACCTTTATTTTAACCTGGGCTGGATTAAGTATTTCTCTTTGATCCAAACTGAAGAAATATACAGAAACAATACAGTAACTCATGAGGGCCACAAGGAAAATGAACCATTCCTTCCCAGATTACCAGATGAAAAAATTAAAAAGAAGGATATATTTAACATGTTAAGGGTACATTTAACTTTCTTGAAATCTGAAAACATGTGCAAAACACAGGGCGAGAGAGAGAGATATGCCAGCAATAATTAACATTAAAACACTGGTCGTCACCATCATCATCATTTCTTCCGTGGTCTCCCTGGGAACATACACGCAGCACACACTTCCATGCACAGCTTCGCAACCATACACCCATTCAGATCTGCAGCTGTGATCGAAGACTGAAGCTATGCTGCTTGCTTTCACATGTCTCATTAGAGAATGACATCCTAGGTTCTGTGGAGGGAGAAGACACCATGGTGCACAACCATTCGCTGTTTGAGGAACAGAAATGCGTGTTTCCATCAATTTTCTCTGGGATATATTTTAGTGTAAAAAATTATGATTATGATTAGAGGTAAATGTTTTTTGTGTATTTTTTTGCCCAAGGTTCGGTAGGGTACACTCACGTAGATCCACTTCTTGATGCTCTCTAGATGACCCCTGCTGGTCATCCACGATCTGCAAGAAATGCACAAGAAGTGTCTTCGTTTGACTCATGTCTGCACAAGCTTGGCTTGAGGGCTGCGGTGTGAAAAGAAGCATCTGGCGACATCACTTGCTTGTCTACACACTCTCCTCTATTGACTGTGAATATTGCAGCATGAGCCTGGCTATATATGATTGAGAATTCCGAATTGGGGAGAAAATGGAGGGTGTAGCGTAAAAAGGCTCTTGTTCTAATGAAACTACATTACTGTATTGATCACTCCTTCAGATCTATCTTTTTTACTGTATGCATTGTGTTTGAAAAGGCTAGAATAAAACATTAATATAGTCTAAAATATGCTCTGCTCACTCATCCAGCATTGCCTCTAATTAGCCTGTGGCATAGTTTAATCAGCTGAGATTTGCATGCACATGCAAAATGACAAGCAATTGTACATTCTGTAATATGATATTTCTAATGTGAGGGAAATGATTTCCAGTGAGAACAAATAAATTAGAACTGAGGCATATGAAAAATACTCGGAACGGCTTGCATTATATTAAATCATTTGTTCGGACTGGAAAATATCAAAGGCTGCTTTCAAAGCCATATAGCTAAAGGAAATGACTCTGTAAATTGCAGAAGCCCAGCCTGGACTTTGATGAGGCCATAATTGCAGTTGAAAAAAGGTCTTAAATCTCAATAAATGCACTGCACAGCATATAATAGTTAACCTTTATATTTTTTATTTCAGTATGGTTGTTTTAATCCAGGTTGAATTATCCAACTGTCTTTCATCCAACATGAGGAACTTCTATTTTTTGGAACAGTGTTAAAAGCTCTCCAAAGGCCTTACTTGCAGCATTAAGAGCCACTAATATAAGGAACTGGTCTAATATATATCCAAGGGTCTAATTTATGATACATGGGACGGAAAAAAATATATACCCAAAGTTGTTTGTGGATTATTAATTGGCTTTTACCCAAATTAAAATGTTATGCCTTACAGTCTACTGTTATTATTGACATGTATGGAATATATTTAATAAGTGTTACTTTTGTGGTTGAAAAACCATCCTTGGTACATCCCAGAATATGCTTGTCTATTACTATACTGACAAAAAGATAAAGGTAGCAGGAATACAACAGTTGTGTTACTAATTATCCTCTCATTAACAACTTAGCTCAGATAACTGCCCATATCAGAGTACATATTGAATCCGGTTCATAATTATTCAAATTAATTCAAGTGCATTGCAGTATCATCACAAAACAAGGGCCCTATTTTTGCAGTCAAGGTAAAATTGTCTAAGGCTAGCAGTAACACAGATCACTGGCAAATTAGTGCGTGTCCAGTTCATTTTTGGAAAATCTTTTACTTCATGCATTATTGCAACTACGGCGCATTTGTAAAAGAGACTAGGTTGATAAGTACTAAGGGTGTGGTGGGGGTTTGGTTGCCAAGTTTTTTCCTGGGTCAAAATAGGGCTTAGGTGGTGATTGTTCCAGCATCAACTTTACGTGCCATCTTCCTATATTTTTGCTACATTTGCAATGTGACATTCTGGTCATTAAAAGACCACTACAATGCATTGAAATGTAGGCTATAAATATGAAAATGAAATTGGAATTTAAATATTTATTGAAGGGTTACACATTTTAAGTGCCAGAATTAGGGGAAATATAGCATATACTGAACACATAAGAGCCATTCTTCAAGAATTGTTTTATTTGAAATTGCAATATTGAAATGTAATTTTTGTCACTCAAAACTTTGGGTACAATATTAACCTTTTGACTTAATGTATTGAAGTTGTTTTTGTGCATTCACTCAAAGAATGCTTGTACTGTTTTTTCACTCGCTTACGTTGTAGCAACTTAAAAGGCTTTTCAGAATTTTATTTCTCAGTTCAGTCTGCACATTATCGGGAAGAACAGTGTATGTTAACGATAATATAGTAGAATCCACTTAATTGCATGATGGATCATCACATAATTTGGGTATTTACATAGAATAGCCAAATCACAAACCATTTCTCATTAATTGCATTGCAAAGAGATTACACATTTGTATAAACCATTATCACATATTCCGGATATTTTCGTGGTATTATGTCCAGTCACATCGCAAAATGATCTATAAATATATGTTAAAAGTAGGCAGATGCCTCATAAATAAACCAACAATTGCCCTGTAAAAACAAAAAACCAACAAAATTTACAAAGGTAGGCGGTTTCTGTTGAAATTCACGTCTAGAACTACCCAAGTGTTACGCGCGTTTGACAGGAACACATTATTCAGCAGCAAACGTCCGCAGAATGTTTCTGTTCATATCGATTGTGCCACCGAACCCATGTTAATGCAAAGGGGGTTACTGTTGAGGAAACTTTTGAACATGGAGGCTTTCCTACCTGCTTTCTTATATCTTCTCTTACAGACAAAATGCTGGTTTTTGACCCTCAACTAAGAAATCATTATTGTTATTGATCCTTAAATCATTGTGTGGTTTCTGTGGGAAAATTCTGCCAATCACCTGGAGCCAATCAATAAAAATATTTCTTCTCCTTGGCAAGACACTGGGATTGGTTCATATTCACACTAGCTCGCCCTTTTCTGGGTTCATGGAAGCTTCAATCCTCCATCTCTATTGTGAGGCATGAAAATATTTATCCTGTCATATATTGCCATTGGAATATGTCAGTAGCTGTTTTAGCTTTGACAATTTTCTTGGTGTAAACATTAACAGATGGTCTTAACGGGGTTCTTGTAGACACGGCATGATTCACTCCAACTGGAAATCAAATCTAGATATGCAAATATATTAATCAAGGCTCTAATGATACAAACAGTCTGCAAAGAGTTGCTGAGAAGCTAGGGTCTGGTGACTCCATGACATCATTCCCCTCTCGAATTGGCTTGAAGTTTCTTGCATATGTGATGGGTAACAGCAAGGAGTGGAGCTAGATTATGCAAAGACATTACATTTTCTTCTACTCAATAATCTAACAGCCATAATCTAAATCTTATTTGTTTTTTGCAAAGATTAGAAAATGACCCCTTTTAAATCAATCCACCAATCAACCTTTATTTAATTCTCAGAGGACACATTGAGAGAACGAGCCCTCTTTTACAATGGTGCCGAGATTACAATTAAAATACAATTAAAATAGCAATAATAAAAAAGTAAAAGTCATTTCAAAATAAACAAATCAAATAAAAAGTATAACAGTAACAATTAATACATATAAATAAATATCATAAGTAATAAAACTTGACAAGGACAATTATTAAAATCCGTACACTCCATTGTAACTAAGGTTGAGATCAGAGACTTAAAATTACCAAGAGTTAAAACAGTGTCAAGTTTCAGTTCCTTGTGTAATACATCCAGACTTTGCGGGGCTTAAAATTTGGTAGTAGTTTTGCCCAGGTCAGAACAAATTTGAGGAGCTTGGAGAAGCTTGAGGGCCACCCAACTTTTTAATACAGGACACAGTAATGAGTACCATAATAAACAGCATCTAGGGTTACAACAAGCTGGATGTCTATAAATGACATCCCCTTAATCAAGGACAGAAAGAAAAGCGGATTCAATTAACTTCTTGCTGGTGAACATGGGGACGCAAGTTCTGTTCCTATATAAGAAGCCAAGGTTCACCTGCAGCTTTATTTGACCAGATAGTTTATGTGGAACTTAAAAGTTAATTTATTATCAATCCAAATGCCGAAGTATTTATAATGGGGCACTTTCAATAGGAGTACCATCTAGAGTGAATATCCAGAGATTGTCATAATAATTTTTTTTGATCTAGTAAACAGAATGTGCTTTGATGTCTCACTATTTACAGCAAGTTTAAGATTTATGATTGCCTTTTGCAAAGCAACAAAAGCAAGCTGTACAGTTTCCCAACAGCCAAGGGAATAGAGTGGGGAAAGCAATTGAGAACTGTATCACCTGCATAAAAATGAAAATTACAGCCATTTAAAAATTTAACAATGTCATTGATATAAATAGAGAACAGCATAGCACCAGACCCAGCATGGACCCTTGACCCTATGGCAACTGTAAAAACGATATGTTACCCACTTTCACACACTGTGATCTGTCTGAGAGGTCATTTGTGAAACCGATTTTGTGCTTCAGCGTCTAATCCAATTAGTGACCGTTTGTGTAACAACATGGAATGGTCAACTGTATTGAAGGTCTTAGAAAACTCAATAAGGCTTTGTGTCTAAAGCAGACACAATACCACTCAAGACTAAGCACATGGCAGTGATGGTGCTATGCTTTGCCATGAACCCAGACTGATTGCAGCTAAGGAAAGAGTGACTCCAACAAAACAATTGGAGAATGAATTGAGGACTCAAGAAGTTTAGCCAGTCATGGCAATTTGAAAAATGCCTGATAATTATTTAAATGATGCTAGAGGCAACAGATGAGTACTTTTCCACACTTCAGGGATAAGTCCCGACACCGTTGATTGGTTAAAAACATGTGCAACAATCTCAGCAATCAGAGGGGCAACAAGTTTTAGAAAAAAAAATGAGTCCAGGTTATTCTCATCAGGACCTGGGGCTTATTGTCAGAAGTGCATCTGCAACCTCTCTAGTTGTAAAAAGGACAGAGAGTTACCAAGGAGAGGCTCCCAAAACGGAGAGCCCTTATCTCACAGGGAAGAGGGCCCCTGCATGTTTGGTTCACATGCATTATATGTGATATAGGTGAAATGCTTATTAAAAGCTGTACATATGACCTTTGACCAGATACTAAAGCAGTGGCAGAATTGACATGGACAGGCAATGACATGGCATTATATGTCTATTATATTATTGTAGTTTGCATTAGGAGCTGGCAAAAGAATCAATATAGTATTCAGACATGGCTCTCCTCACTGATGATGTGTCATCATTCCTTAATTGTCTAAAAGTAAGCCGAAGACCAAGGTTTCCTGAGTGTCTAGCCAGGGTCCATGGATTGAAATAAGTTTGTTAACTCTGAGGTGAACCAAGGGCTGGATCTATCCTTAATTCCGGCTAGTTGTTTTTTTTATTCAACTAGCCGGAAGCCAGACTGGCTCATCCCCTACAGGGCTAGAACCAGGCCAGCATATTGCACACCTTTTCCATGCTAGAACTTGTTGGGAAAACTTTTCTAAAGAAAATAATAATGGTGTCCAGGTGGCTAGCATAACACCATCATAACCAACTACCTAAATAGCTTGCTTCTTATCTTGCTAGCTATGAAACAACTAACATTATATACCAAAGACACAAATTAGCCTCAGGATCTGCTGTCAATCCAAGACTAGGTGGGCAGGCAAAATTTGCAAGCCAGACAAATATGTCAAGGTGTACTTGTGTCCATGCACACAAGAACACGGTAACTGGTCAATTAGTTTACCATTTTGATGGCTAAAAGTAGTGCTCTAAAATCTGTGCAAAATGTAGATGAACAATTCGTGATCCTGATTTTGATTGCTAATATGACGTTGTTTGTTCATTTTTTAAATCCCATTTCTTTTCAGTTCATAACTAAGTCCCCAGTACACATGATTAATTTTCAATGTTTGAATGAAATACACAAACTAATGTAATGATGATTTTTCATTTTATGCCTTCATGTCTCTATTTTGCTACTTTGAAGTAGATTATCACATTTTAGATTGTGATGTGTAAAGCGTTACCATACATTTAGTGATATGAAATTAGTATACATTACATGATACATCCTGCATCTAGAACTGTGTCATGATACATACCAAATTGTGTCTTTTGTAGCACTATTTAATACATATCAAAGGTATGCATGGCCACCTGCTAATGCTCTTTACTTTCACTTGATAATATCTTTTGTCAAGTAAATACATTTTTGAAAAGACAATTATGCCATTATTATGTTTATTGCAGGTCGTGTAGGCAATTGTAGACATAGACCCAAAAATGCAGCTGAGAGCTAACATCAGCAATGTTCTGGCTCTGAGATGCAATGGAATCGTCTTGACAGGAAATGAAATCTCTGACCCTCAAGTCCAGCACACTAACCGCTGCATTACAGAATCCCCTTCACTGCACCACTGCACTACATAGTATACGCTACACTTGTACCTGGCTACAACATTAAAAGAGCACTCTTCTGCTCCCTCCCTCTCCCCAGTACCTGTCACACTCCTTCACCCTTATCCTTAAGGAGGAGGCTGTGCATGGGAGTTTCACTGGAGGCCCTTTAGAATTGCATGTGACCAGGGCTCCATCCTCCAGCTTTCCTCCCCATTGCTCCCTCCCCCCGTGGTGAGAGTGTAAAAGGGCGTATGAGAGCGGTAGCGCTTCTGATCTTTCAGTCACTGCTCACGCTGCAGGAACAGAAAGCAATTTTCCAAAGACATTGAAAAAAAGGAGGGAGGGAGAGAAGGGGGAAGGGAGGGGAGGAGAAGGGGAAGGCAGAGCACACTTATCTTCTGAATTTTTAGAAGAATGCTTTGCAGGGGTACCGCAATTTATCACCACAGATGAGAGCCGATTAAAGCAAATTACAGTAAATGTACAACAGAATGCAGGCGGTGCTGCATGTATACAGCAAGAAAACCAGCATCTTACAGAACCCCACCAGGGCCCCTGCAGTGGTTCACATTAAAAGAACAGCAAATCAGTAAAATCATGATAAAATCAGGCAAAAAAACGTTGTTCCTACACTCTCTACAGAAAGTTATGTGGCAATGAAAACAGTATTGTGTTTACCACGTTTACTCCTTGCCCACACCTCAAGGAGCAACAGCTGTATTTGGAGAAGCAGAAACCTAATATGTACCTTTCTTGGTGCAGCCTTTAATTGCATTTCCTTTAATTGCAGGAACCGTAATCGTGTTGTAATGTTGTTAACTGTCATTAATTGCTTTGCTACAGCCCCCCTGCATTCAGAATGACTCCTCTAATTGTGGCTCCTGATTTAGTAACATCTTCATTGGAGTGAAAAGACAGCCAAGCCCCTGGCTATATTGTGCCACCTCTACAGCATCTTTATTAAAAACTTGTAATTAAGCACTCCTTTGCCACTCGTTTGTACTAGGGCGGGGCCTAGAGTTTCTTCGACCGGGGCTTAGTCCTTTTGAGTCCTTGTCTGACCTGCTGCAGGTATAATGTTTACATGGTGGCATAGTTTTTTTAGTTCCAATGTTGTACTTGTGGAATGTTGATTGCGAAAGGGGAGGCAATGGGATGCATTCAATGTGAGTGCTATGGTGCTTATTCCTCAATTTTGAGCAAGGAATACTTGGCAAACATTAGTTTGATATCAATCGTCTGATATACATGACTGATTTCAATTAAAGTAAAAAATCAGGTTTCTCTGACTGGCCCAAGCTCTCAAATCGGCCACTCCAAATTTCACTGCACGCAGGCGGAGTGGTCTCTGATAAGACTAGAACAGAGATACTGCCAGGATACTTAAGGTAGCTAGCTAATAGAAAATGATTGGTTGAGATATATGTGGTGCAAACAGAAATAAATAATCAAGTAACTAAGTAGCTACTAGTTAGGTAACTTAGTTACTTGCAGCTGCTTTGTCGACAAATTTTATGAGTGAAATGTGCTGCAGCAGAAATAATATTTGGTTCAAAATAAAATTGAGTATTTGGCTGTGGAGTATCACAAAATTTCTTGCCTTTTTCAACTTTGTTATTGCAACCAGCTAACGCTAAATCCATCGCTACCTAGCCAGCAATACTGCATCAAATTTAATCAAAGAAGTTTATTTGTATTCATTGCATTTTTTTACAGTAAAATTTTAAATCAGGCAATACAATGTACTGTTTTAAAGTGTTAAAACTCATAATTCTATCTCTATAAACTATTTTACGATCCCAATCTTATAGCAATAACGGTTCTTCTTTATTATGTAATGTGAGTGGACATAACAAAGGCCCAATCATAATGATGATTCCTTACCTTCTCTGTGTTCTGGAAACACAGTAGTAGTCATTTGAATCACAGTCCAGGTATCCTTATCGTGATAAAAAATAACAATTCTTTTTGGCAAGAAAAAGTTTCTACTTACACTCTGTCTGAGCTTCTCTTACTTTGAGTAATTCGTAGTAATTCTGGCACTTGGAAAACAAACTCCCAAGGGTTACCTATCAGAAGAGACTCGGATTATGCCTGTAGTCAGAGGGGTTCAATAGTAGCCATTTTATTTTGGGAATTAAAAACAGAACCACAAGATATATTCAATTTATTGGTTGAAATACTTTCATTTGAAGTGCACGGAGAAGCTGTAATAACACAAACTAGGCCTGATTTAGTAAAAACTACTTGTTAACCATGAAAATTTGGATGAGAACATGTTCACGGCAGTTATTTGTGTCCTGGAACTTTTTCCAAACCCGCTTACGTCTTGCTCGTGGGTAGAGGCTCTGCAGTGCAGACACTCCACGTCCTTCGACCTGAAATCTGAAATCACTAATACGAGCTCAGAATAAAACATGGCACCTGTCTCCCGCTGGTTTGTGTTCATTTTGCAGCATAAGGTTTATTCAGTTTTTTTTTTTTTTTTTAAAGAGTGGTGCGCAGCTCGAGTCACAGTACAGCATAATCATTCAAATGGGTACCATTGTTTTAGATGAAGGTTTTGCCAGAGTGTTTTCCTTACAACAAATGTACACGGCTTGAAAGCAGTAATTTTGTTACTGCACTTTGTTTTGTGAAACAGTCTTTTGTAGATTTCTATTTCAGTCAGAGAGAAATCTTTCTTTCACAGGGCTTAATGACCTGGCTGATTGGCCAGATGTTTCCCAGAAAGATGAGAGTAGTTCTTCAGCAATGTACTAATATCTGAAACACAATGATTCATATCCTTGAGTGTGCAAACAAGTCAGTTATTTTTATACATATTAACATATAAAATCCAATATATCCCTTGATGTTTCAAAACCTCTGACCTATCCTCTTGGCTTCCTCAGCTGCCATTTTGGATGACCCCATGGAGTGCAGCCGGGGGGAGCGTCTGGCCATCACATTGGCCAAAGAGGGCATCAACCGGGCCAGCAACCGTTCCACTACGGGCAAGCTGGAGGTGGACATCTTTGAGCTACTGAGGGACAGCGAGTATGAGACAGGCGAAACCAGTAAGTGGCTGTAACAGGGGGCGGGGCCAGGGCAGGGCTCAGTGAGGGGAGTGGCTCTCTTTCTTGGCCGCTGAACAGTAAATGTGATAGCCAGGCCATGGATTCTGATCCCAGATCATTCCTGGAGGCATCACTTATTACGCTTGGTGTGAATGTTACACTGTGTGTTCATGCTGTGATTGGGTAATTCAGTATGACTTTGAAGCAGGTCTTTGGATTGGCCCTTAAGCATCGATCAGATTCCAGTCCTTGTCATGTATATGTTTCTGAAGGACGCAACATAAATCAAACCAATGCCAGTTGATCACGTTGGCAGCAGAAGGTAATATGGAAGATAACATTAATGGGTTGTGATTTAAAAAAAATGCATTTTATTGTTTAACACAGGGAGTGGTGTGGAAGCATGCTAATCACAAGGATTTCCTGTTTATTTCCCTGCATTTATGTTAAAATTAAGGCATTGCTCTCTTGACCATGCGACTAATGGCAGTATTTGTTTAAATATTTGAATCTTTATCAAATAAGATGGCTAGTTGCAGTAGTGATCAAGGAACTGGGCATGCAACTCAAAGGTTGCAGGCTTAATTGCCAGGTGGAGTACTGCTGTTGTGGCCTTGAGTGAGGTACTTAACCTAAATTGCTGCAGTAAATATATCCGTCTGTGTCAATGAATAGTATATCACAAGTGTGCTAGATTGGCCAGTCTGAGAACATCTCGCATTCAGATAAATAATTCAGACATAAATAGTCTGCTCCCATTGTTCCTGTAGAAGTAGAATACTGAAAGGGTGGGCAGTTTTACTCTTGGTGTGTGGTTCTTTCCTTTTGTGGGAAACTTCAGAATGTTAAGAACTGTCCACAATTTGGACTGGTGGGAGACGGGGAGACTTAGCCTGCCATACACAAGGAGGGAAGAAAGCTTTCAGCAAATCAGAGCGTGATGAGCATGATGAGTGGAAAACGCTTCCAGTGAATTAGAGAACATGATGAGTTACAGAATGGTTAACACCATTAAAACAAAAAAGTAAAAGTGTTCTACTACAGGGTGGGGGGGGGGGGGGGGGATTTGTAAAACAAAAAAAGTGCTGTGTACATCAATAAGCTAAATGTATAAAATAAGGATGCCAAGTCTGAAAGAGAGCCAGGAATACCTTTCTTCTGTTAAATATGTACAATGGATACTCAGTGGGTACAGGTGTTCTGCCTACATCCTCCCATACATCCCAAACAGATAGACCCTGAGCAGCTCTGAAGAACTTGTCTAATCTCCCCACACTTCTTTTGTGGGCTTGTCAATCATTGTCGGGTACAAAAATGAGCTTGCCTTCTGCTTGTAGTGATGTTTCAAGTCTTCTGCATTGTGAATGAGACTTTGGACCCTGCATTGTGCTGTCACAACCAGACCCGATAAACTTGAACATTTGAAAGTAGATTGCGTTCTTTCATAATGTCAGGTCATATTTTACAATAAGCGAAGAGCTATAAAGCTGGGATTTCCACAGAATCTGCACAACTGCCTTCATCAGAAATTAAATGTCACGAATTGGACTGTGCTAACCTTAATACCTCTGCTTTTTATTTTTTCCTCACCCCAATTCCAACTATGACAGAACAGTAGAAAGAGTGCGGCCCAGTTGGTTTGGTTTTATCTGGTGGGTGAAGATACAGCAGAATGCCACAGGTGTCCCATCTCTTTAAAGCTATAGAGTCTGTGGACATGCAGGAATGCAGGAGAACCTGTTGCTGAGAACAAAGGAAATTGATTCCGTCAGCTGAGTGCAGAACAATCTGTTGACAGAAGGAACATTCAGTCAATAGTGGTCATCGCGGAGTCCGGGAACATTCCCCATTTCAACAACTCATTTCAGCAACTCCATAAACTACTCACGTCATTAAATGATGGTGAGTAATTGCATTAATGAGAAAGGAGCGTGCTTCTTCCCGTAACAAATCAATGCAAGAATATAATGGAACCACCTCTCTCCTCGCTCGCTGCTCTTTCTCACTGTATTTGGTTCCTTGGGATGGGGATTGACTCCCAGTAGCTGCACAATCTCAGCCCAAAAGCCCAAGACTGACCACAGAGCAGTAAATTCATTAAATATTTGTGCTTCCTTTGTGACAGCATATTATTATTATTATAAATATTCAGCTGTATGTATATTATCGTGACTGAGTTTGACATTTCAGATGTTAGACAGCTCCAGAAAACACATTGATTATTTTGTTATTGATTATTGATTATTCAAACAAAGTAGTCATTTGATTTTTTTTTCTCTGTGCTACTTTTGTATCACCATGGTTTATAGATTTTGGGGGGGAGGACAGGTTTTAAAATAAGTTTTTGGGCACATATGATAATTTATGTGTTATTTTGAATTAAACTCAACCTTTGAGAGTGGTAGGCTTTAAGCACAATAAGGCCTGGCATGAACCTGCTCCTGCTATAGTATAGAAGTAATTTACATCTCTTAAGGGAATATTCAGGAAGAGACTATATGAAAATGAAGTGAATTGTGAAGGTCTCCACAGAATACTTGGGAAAACCCCCTTTTTTGGTAAACTTTAATTAATGCTGCTAGTGTGACCTGGAGCCGCAAATAACATGGCAAATTCCAATCTCCATTGTGCCGATATGCAAACCTAAGATAGAGATTAAATTATGTGCATCAATTTCATATTGTACTTCTCCAAATGATGATAAGTTTATCTCTCCTTCGAGTACTGATTAGCTGTTGTGCTAAGAGCAGTCTACAGTTTGACATTTACATTAACAAGCTATTACGCTATGTATTACATTGACAATAAACAAATATATAAAATAAATCCCATACATGCCTATTCAGCTAGATTTGCCTTACTTGACATTACTTTACTGGCAATTAGCAGATGCACTTCTCCAGAGTGACAATACACAAGTGCAAAAAAAAGGAAATCGAAGTGCAGAAATTCCCTAGGGGGGAAGTGTAGTCTCAAGACAGATACCAGCAAGTAGGATTAAGAACTACAGTTTTATGAACAAATGCACAGACTTGAAAAATATAAAAGGAAGTAACACCAAATGGGATATTAGGGGGAACCAAAAGTTGTGGAGCGGGCCACCCTGGGGGAGTGGTCATTTATTCTGGATTCACCGGAGTTAGTCTGAACCTTGTTCTTTGGACTGAATGTCTATCTGAGCGGCAGTTGTGGTGGTTGTGTTCGTGTTTGAGACTTCAGTGGATAATTTTACTCAGGTTTTTAAAAAAATTTTTATTCACCATAGCGAGGATCTGTGTTGTGGTCACAATTGATGCTGTCCTCAGATTTGTGTTATGGTTATCATATAACATTTATTTTGGCATATACTTTTACTTATAGCAACGTACAACAAGTGCATATCAAAGGTCATTGGAACATCTACAAAACACAGGTCCGATAAGATGCAATACTCATTATGTAACAATTATTCGTATCCATGAACACATCAAGTCTAGTTCACACAGTAAGCATAGGCTAGGTCAGAAGGTTATGGTCAAGCTAGGAGGTATGACGACAAGCTACATGATTAAGATAACAATATGAGTGCAATATAAGTGCTGGATGGAGACACAAGTGTAACATGAGAGCGCTACAGGAACAAATCAGAAGGACTCAAATGATAAGAGAAATCCTAGATTGGGAGTGCCTTGCAGAGTAGTGATATTTAGTCCAGGTACAATCTGAAGAGGCCACAGTGGTCTTATTTCCGCCTTGTGTTATACCCTTGTCTTGTTTTTTGTTTTTAAAAAAAAAACTCTGATATGGTTGGCACTGGCACAATCCAGATTCAATCCAAGAGCTAGGGTGCATCAGTACACTGCTCACAAGTGCCTCAACAGGATGAGCCAATTCACTTTAGTCATTTACTTCTCTTAGGTTCTTATTAAGGAATGTTTAAATTTACTTATGGTTTTACCGTTCATGTATATGCGCCAAGCTTGCTTGCATGCATATACAATTTCCTAATATCACAATGCATTAAGCAAGTAGTAATCTACTCATTACATCACATATATTTACACACAAAACCCCCACCAGAACAAGATTTGTGGGATATTTGAGGGCAACGACAGCAAGGACAAAGCTTATCAGTTTTAAGAGCTTCTTCCCGAGGTAATTTTCAAGTTCAGTGATCCGGTGAGAAATCAAGTGCCCTGCAAATACAAATGCTAACTGTTTTCATCCCACCAGAGCCTATCAAAAATGCAGGCAATTCCTCAGCACACAGTGTAAAGAGGCCCAGAGTGGAGACAGACCAGGGCCGGGGCAGAAGGGAATCTGCACGTGACAATAATGGGGAGGTGAAGCAGGAGGATTTAACCCAAGAAAAACCTCCTATAAATGTGAACACAAAGTAGTAACTGAATCCCGATTCAAAGGGAAGCTATACAGGTATTCAAGTTGTATTGAGTACCAATTCATAAGATTTGTCAGCAGTAATAGAGGTCTTAAATGGTTAAGAAAAAAGGGCCAATCAGCACTTTCGTATGCGTTTCCAAAGCAGCATGAGCCAACCAACAGATTTGCAAAGAAGCAAGATAGTCAGTGCTCGAACTGTAGGTGCATCGTTCACAAAAACTGTAAAATTATTTAATGTGGCGAGGGGACCAGTCTTCCCAAACAAGTCGAAGTTCACCAACAGGACTATGACATATACGTTAGGACTACTTCCCACTTAAAAACTATTCAATACGTAAGGCTCCCTAATTCATTAACTCCATACTAGACAAAGTGCACAATACGCAAGAATCCACAATATATAAAGCACAATATACCAATTACAGTTTGTTAATCTATGCAGACACCCTGCTTTCCATAAAGACCATATCTAAGGGTGCTAGCCGAATATACTCACCCCATTCTGGTCCCGGCTGTTCGGAGCTCCTGCAAAGGTCATGTTGGGGTCACCAAGTTATAGGAAAAAACTTCCACAAAGTCAAATGAGCTCAGTAGACAATCAGGGACAGGAGGAAAACTCTTTCACTCAGATGAAGTTCATTCAAGTGCGCACAGAGAGAAACAGTGATACAACATCTAGGTATTGTCTGGATAAGCAATTTCCCCAGTGGATTGTAACGCCATTTCAGAAAGTCTTATAGTGATCCAATTTCAGCATGGTTGCACTTTGTTAATATTTTACATTTTTTACACTGTTAATATAATTTATGGTGCATGTAATTCATGGTGTCTTCTTTTGTTCATACAACCTTGGCACAGGAAACAATCCCTTGCCTTACTTAGACATTTTTTACATCTCGGACCATGTGAGTGGAGAAGCATTTTGTTATTTCCAGTAATCTTTATAAGAAAGAAAGACCTTGCTGTCTGCAGCCCATCCATCATCTTTTTTCACTGAAACAGAAAAACACAAAAAATTACAAAATATGTGTTATACAAATTCTAGGCTATATAGACACATAGTCATGCATAGCTGTAGATAGGAATAAGGGACAGGCAATAATTAAGAGTAAGGGATAGAACTTCTATCCCTTCAAGTGGCACTGCTCCCATCTCCTCCTTAGTTACTTGATTAATGTTCATTTATTGCTGTTTGTTTCCATTATTTTTGTCAGCCCCTTTGCAGGTACAGTTAAATGCAAAAGTATTTGGACAGTGAAAGTACTGTGTGACAGTACTCTAGCACATTGGATTTGAAATGTTAGTTTCAAATCCATCTAATTTCAGTGCAGACTAGCAGCTTTAATTTGAGGGAATTCTCATCCATATCGAGTGATTCCTACAGCCCTTTTTATTCTGTACATAGTCAGATGCACATAACTACCAATAGCAGATCCATTCAGCACCAAACCAAAATATGTACATAGCAATTTCATTAATATATTTAATCAAAATACATGACTTGTCCTGACTTACTTTTGCTCCCCTGTTAATAAAAAGGGCTGTAATTCCTACATGGATCAATGAATTTGTAAATGCCCTCAAATGAAAGCACTTTAACATCATATTCATTGTTGGAGTACAGAGCCAAAACAACAAAAATTGTGTCACTATCTAAATATTTTTGTATTTAACTGCGTGCGCGCGTGCATGCGTGTGTGTGAAACAAACAATAAAGTCCATCAGTTTACTCATTCAAAATGTAATTGTTTTTTTTAAATTATGAAGTCTTTGAAAAGAGCGCACTTTAAAAGATAGAGGAGAAACACCACTAGAAAGGAACCAGGAACATCAACAGCCCAGGAAATAAGGTATAAGGTAAAATCCATCAGCTCGCTGAATGAAAGTAGAAACTCTTGGGTGGCTGAAAGGATGGCATTTTATGCTCTATGGCAGTCTAAAAGTACCATATGTAGCCTCTTCTAATTTACCCATCGCTCAGACTTCTCACTTCAATTTCCCTGCTTTTTTTTTTTTTTTTGGCTCGGTCAAGTCTTACAACCATTTTTATGGCCTCTTCTTTATTCAACCCGCCACCCCCTGTGTCATCTCTCTGCTTGGCACCCACCCCTGAGAGAGGAATGCTCTTCGTCTTCTGCGTCACGCTGATCACAGGGTCTTCATTCAAATGCAGAGCTCCTTTCTCTCTGGAAAACAGAAAATGGCTTTGCTGGGGACATTGTGTGCAGGGCTGAAAGCAACTGGAAAAAGATATATACTGTGTATATATATATATATATATATATAGGCTATAAATCACAGGCCTTTCATGGATCTATTGAACAATTCGACAGAATGATGTATTTCTAAAGATAACAAGCGAGATTACAGTTGTTTTGCATTCTACCCTGGCAGCTTTCGATTCATGGTTTTGTCATTCTAAACTCTGTTTTGGTTGAAGGCTGCTGCATTTTGGTCTTTGACACAGCAAGGAAGTAGGGTTTGAAAAGGAGCATGGTGTTTAGCTTAAGAAATTGCAATTTTTGTTTAAATATTCTGCCTGTAATCTCTGTCATTGATGCTTTGACACCTTTTACATTAAATTAATGTTCAATATGTCCTTTGATTCACAATATTGTTTTCTTTAAGTGCTGGATGATATGCCAGAAGAGCTGGTTGGATACATGTATTCTGTGGCATTATACCTCATTTTTACTGCTATTCAAGACTTTTAATATGTGGTCTCACTATCAGCTTTCACAGCTGCTGTGGTCACCACAAATCTTCGGATGATTATTTTGTTTGGAAAAAAAAAAGATTAATTAACCATATTTTTGCCTTTACAATCTACTTAGAGTGGTGTGATTATTTTAATTGCACTCTTATTTAATTTCTCCATATGTGAAATTGGGAAGCCTATTGACAACCCTTATATTATTTTGTGTAATCTTGTGCACACGACTGATAAAGAGACTTTGTACAGTATAAGCATGGGTGGTTGGCCGGATGCATTGGTTGGCCTATTATTTGAATGTTTGACTGGTTGGTTGTTATGTATGGATGAATGCGTCAGTTTATTTGTTGGTTGAGTCACGGATGTACTGTCTGGAAGGAATGACTGGTTGGCTGAATAACTGGGTGATTCATTAATTGGTTGCTTGGTCAATGTACTGATTGGATGGTTGATTGATTGATGAGTAGTTGGTTGATTAATTGTATTGATTGCTTGATCTGGTCTTGGTTCTTTCTTCTTACAGTGTGCCAGATTGTATCCAAGGGAGTGGTAGCAGTCTTGGGCCCGTCCTTCAGCCCGGCCTCCAACTCCATCATCAGTAACATCTGTGGTGAGAAAGAGGTTTGTGTCTGCATTTGCATGCTGTATTCATGGCAACAAAGCAAAATGTACCACACAAGGGTCTGAGCAGGCATTCCGCTGCCTTATAAAAATATAGAGGATTTGTTGGAGTACATTTTATAATTCTGATTAGTGATTAGAGAGATTGCAGTACCTGCTTCATAAATGATTAGAAATAGAAATTTTGATTAATCCAGCATTAATAAATTACTAAATATAATAAATTAATAAATTCATTATTAGTGTAAAGTACTTATGTGTCGGCGCTGTGCTTATGCAGGGAGCATACCTGTAGCAATGTCACTGCTGTGTGCTTATAAGAAGAAGGTTTTGCTCTAGATACAGCCTTCCCCAGGAAAGCAATTTGTTGCATTACATTGCATTACATTACAGGCATTTGGCAGACGCTCTTATCCAGAGCGACGTACAACAAAGTGAAATCTTTGCTCGTTAAACTTTTTGTATTCATGCACTCTGGGTCTGAATTTAACTCCCACCACCTGCCAAATAAGGGCAGACTGTTGTCTGTGGCAGGTAAAAGTGTCTTATGCATTATAAGCATACTTAAATGTACAAAAGTTTTTTGTATACTTAAAATATTAAATATTTTTAATGCACTTAATTAGACTTTCTTTCACCTGGGTATTGCACTGCAGTTTGTCCTTGAATCCCTCAACTTGCAAAAAATGGTAGCCAATGAGGGAGGGAAAGATAGAGACGTCTGAGAGAGAGAACAGTATTTTCTGTTTACTTGCTAATTGCAGCTGTGTTCATAGTTCTTTAGTTTAAGAGTGTATAGCTTCTGGCAGGTAGATGTGATAGCTGGTAAATAGCAGTGCTGGAAAAATAAGGCCAGTACTGTAATTGGCCCAATTACGCCTACTTGGCTGCTTGCGCAGAGAGAGAAGGCAAAACGCTTTAGAGTTTTATTTAAACTATTCATCACACTTCCATTGAACACCTCCATGTTCAGTACACGCTAACGTGTGCTGTAATCGTTCACTTACTTGTATTCTGTTCATTTATCGGCCAGTTTCAGGGAATTTCAGCAATTATGCTTTTCAGATGTCTCTATAGCCTTGAACAGTTATAAGGACGCTATTTAACTTTATTAACATTTAACTATGTGCTGTATTTATTTGCTCATATTTATAATTATTATGTAATAATTCTTCTAGAATATGTCTGTGTGTGAAAGTGAAATCACTGAGACAAAATACACACTTACGTATGCTTTATTTATGTTGTATTTTATTATATACAAAGGTACTGTTTTGCAGCCATGTAATCTGAATTCTTTCTGCAAATGCATAACCATCTATATGAATAAAATATAAAGTATATGTAATAAAATATAACATTATGTTATTTTGTGCCACCTTAGGTAAGTGCATCTGCTGAGAAAATAACAATATTTCAGTTTTCTTTGAGCGTTTGAAAAATATACAGAAGTGAAAGTATTCATTTGAATATATTGAGCAAATGGCCCTTAAGAGACTGATATATAAGAAAATGGGTACTGCACAGCATGTCTAACCTGGTTCTATATCGTACACCTCTTCAGCAAATGAAGAGGCAAATGCATCGATCTGACTGATGCATTGGGCCAATAAGGCTCGGGAGTGTACTCCACACTCCCCGTGAGAATACCTACAACCTCACTGGTCAAATATTTTGCCAGGTTCTACCTACTTTCTCCTGTAGGCAGAGTGGGTACTTAGCCATGTGAATCGCTGGCCTAATGTAGCTAAGCCAAACCCTGTGTGTTCTAGGCCCTGTGTTTTGTGAATCTGTGTTATCGACAAGCTTTTAGCCCCAATCTGGATAATTGATTCAGTTTCCTGTATACTTGGCAGTGTACTGCTCAGTGTACTGTGGAAGTGCAGTACAGCATATGGTACACTTGGGGAAAACCTGAACAACCCAGTATGTACAGTATGTGGTGAAGATAGCTCAGCACCACTGATACTGACTGTGCAAGCCTGCAAACTATGCCCTATCTATACCATTATGGAACCACCTGAACCTTCAAAGTTGGAATATTCCACTGCATTCCTTTTTTATTTTTATTTATTAATTTTTTGTTCAGAACCTGTACACTCTGAATTATACATTATTCCTTACATAACACACTTGGCCTTATTTAGCCTTAATCACAGGCATATGAGTCCAAGAGTGATGAAATGTATTCTTAATTTAACAGCCGACACTTAACTTTGTACCCTATTAAGTGTGAAAAGGAGTGTCTGAGTGGACTCACTGAAGCCATAGTGCAGAGCCATATCTGAGGAGAGCACTCGTAGGATTTGCAAATGCAAATGGCTCTGCTGGAGCCCGTCCTGTCTTGCTTGTTCATGCCGCTCGCCCCTTAGTCACTCTCCAGCTGATGCAACGATTTGAAAAACTTGACTGCTCTCACAGCTTGGCAGACGCGAGCACCGTAGAGAAAATGTGCTCTAAATGTGCTCTATTTTCGTTCCCCTCAGAGTCACCAATACTTGAAAGATTTAGAATCTCAATAGCAGCACTAATGCAATGACCAATGTGTCCAGTGTAATTATGGGTTCCAGTGCCATTCAGATGTACTATGAGGCGAATGAAGCTAGAGAAATGCACTCTGAAAATAAAAAAAGTCATTACAAGAATATTTTTTTAACGTTCTGTTCTACATTATTTTTCATGCCAAGAAATTAGTGCCTGCCAATTTGACCGTGGCTTTCCTCCTAGGCAAACTAACTTTTTTGTGAACTGACTTTTTTGACAGTTTGGAATGCATCCTGTGCTGTTTCACTTTATCCACTTAGCACTTCTGTGTTCCTTCTGACACATCTGCCTGTGACAGAGAAAGTCACAACACCGCGCGTCTTTTGTGGTTTTGCTCTGGAGCATTGGACATACATGTCTAATCAAGCTGAATTTCCTATCTTACAAAAAGGCATACATAACCCATTGTTTTCTTTATGACGGTGCCAAATGTGCGTTTAAATGTAATTTTTTCACAATGCATAATTGATTTTCCCGGGAATAAGGCCTGCGTCTGTCTGTGGAGTTTAAACAGATTCTCTCAATTGAAATAAAAAAAATGCCTCTAGTTCTGTCTGCAAAATATATGAATGAAATATGACCATGAAATGTAACCAAATTGAAACATTGTGCTGCTTTGAATAATTGTGCTCCCTTAAGTCATCCCTGAAGTGTAAATAAATTGGCAAAACAGGTCAAGCATGAGGAATCATTATGAGACGCAAGCGTCGCGCAGAAAGGAGACTTGATTGATTGTAAGATGTAAGAAAAACTAATTTGCCTGTAGCACAAATTTTCTCTTCAAGCTTGAATATTTGTTGCATGATTATTTTTAGATCAAATGTTTTTCCTGGTTTTTACTGTTTACTATTACCTTTGCTGATCATAGTTTATTGAATTAGTTTTGTCAATATGTCTCAATATGTCACTAGCGTTCAGATGCATCAAGGTCTGGCTCATTCCATATTCCAGTGACAAGCTGGCACTCCATATGTACAGTACATATGTATTTATATGTACAGTAGTTAAGTATTGCTAACCTAAGTATTGCTAGCCAATGCTGAGATAGTAATGGACTGTTGTTGCTGTTGCTGTGTAAGGTTTACATAGCAGAGTGGAAACAAAATTACATCTATACATATGTTTTTGTAGACATTGCCATGAATAGCTCTTTCATCGTTCAGCCAAATTAATTTATTTACTTCTTTATTATACAAGGAACATGTACTTTTGAAAGATTGGCCTGAATTTCATATTTGGAAATTTAATTATTTCCATGCTTGGTACCATTATCATTGGCACTGTTTTGACTATGTCAACTTTAACTATGTCAACTTGTAACTGGCAATATACATAATTAAATCCAAGCATTTTTTTTCAAGCCTATTGTTGGACTACCTGTAAAAAATGATGCAACCTACCTCTGGCGCCGTTACTAAAACATTTTAGAAGCTAAATGTAGTATATAAAATAGTCCTGGTGTGCCCTGATAAAACTTTGGTTTGGTAAAAAAATCAGTGCTGCTGTGAACATTACTACAGTGTTGAATACTGAAGAGTATTCTGATCTGTTGGTGAATGATTTACAACAAAGGATCACTACATATAAATGAAACAGTCACGCTTCAGGAGAAGTTCTGAGTGTTGGCCCTCTTTCCGATGAGATAATTCGCAGTCTGAGATACGCAGCCTATTATTAAGACAAGTGTCTGGAATTACCCCCGACGGTGACAGTCATCACCCAATCATATTACAGGGGTTTTGCAAAATGCTTTCTTAATGGTTCAATTTCATGAATCATGAGGCCAATTTCAGATTTGTTTTATGTTCATTCTACATTTTAGCAGAGTCGAACCAGCTAGGCTACACTTGGCTTGTTGCGAATCATAATACATGCACATAGCAATTCAGGACTGTAATTTCATATTTCTTCATTATCCAGGATGCTTTCCTGTGGTTAATGTAACCCTTTTAATTACTTAAAGCTTTTAAATATTTGAATTTTAAATATCCTGCTTATATCCAAAACCTGGGAGATCTTAACATGTATTGACCATGGCTTCACCTATAGCCACAAACTAGAGAGCATTACCTACTGTAGAAGCTATTCAGCACTGCATCAACCCTGATGTAAAACCTCTAGGTTTTCTATATCCCTTAGAAAGCTGTTTCAAGCATTGACAAAAATATTCTTACTGATATCTGTGTGTAATGTGTTAATTTCCATCCATGCCCGCTTGTTCTCCTGACAGAATTTCTTTTATGAATGAGAAAACTCCAATTAAATCCCACCATTGTTTCCTCTTGCTAAGCCTGAAAAGATTAAGCATCTTTAGTCTTTCCTTGTAACTATTTTCATATTTATGAAGACATTTTTGTTGTTTTTTGTAATGTAATGACTTTGCACCATTAACTGATTTTTGTCTCTTTGTCTACGCACTCACCACCCAGCATGATGGCCACAGATGTAACTGTGTTACACAAGCAATGATTTTCAGTGTATTTTCATAAATTCAGAATGTCTTGCAATGATGCTTTTCTGTCACAGAGATGTCTGGAGGTCTTGTAGGTACACTATATGAGCAAAAGTATCTGGATGCCCCTTAGACTGGGTTTGTTTTTCATGGTTTGAGCTAGGCCCCTTAGTTCCAGTGAAGGCCAATCTTAATGCATTTTAGATGATTCCGTGCTTCCAACTTTGTGGCAGCAGTATGGGTGGAAGGCCCTTTCCTGTGTCAGCACGACGATGTCCCTGGGCAAACAGCGAGGTCCATATAGAAATTGTTTTGTCGATATCGGTGTGTAAGAACTTGACTGGCCTGCACAGAGCCCTGACCTCGACCCCATCCAACACCTTTGGGATCAATTGGAAAGCCTACTGTGAGCCAGGCTTAATTTCCCAATCAGTGCCTAACCTCACTAATGCTCTTATGACTGAATGGCAGCAAATCCCTGCAGGGGACATCTAGTATAAAGCCTTCCCAGAAGGGTGGAGGTTGTTATAGCAGCAAGGGAGGACCAAATCCATATTATTACCCGTAAATTTGGATGCGATGTTGGATGTCAGGTGTCCACATACTTCTGGCCATACAGTGTATTTGCTTTCAGGCATCATTCCTCATTTAAAACTGTGGTATGTTCAACTGTAAAATAAGCAACTTTCAAATGCTTCCCCATTAGGGAAGGCACAGCATCATATCATATTGACTGGCCTTGCGCATTTTATTTTCCATGAGTTACTTTCCTAGAAACTATCATTCTCCTGAATGCAGCACCAGCAGATGCATAGAATCTCAGTGTGGTATAATGGGTTGGGAACTGGTCTTGTAACCTCAAGGTAACTTGTTCAGTTCCAGGGTAGGACACTGCCATTGTACCCTTGAGCAAGGTACTTAACCTACTTTGCTTCAGTATATATATCCAGCTGTATTGCTGATGCAATGTAAATGTAAAAAAAGTTGTAAGTTGTGTAAGTCGCTCTGGGTAAGAGCGTCTGCTAAATTCCTGTAATGTAATATAATGTAATGTTCCTTTTTCATGGCGATTCTATTTTAGGGGCAGTTACTCTGGCCAATATAGCCCTAGTACGGCTGGCTAGGCAGCCTGTGCATTGCATATTTTCTATATTGCGAGAGGACAGGTTTCATTATAGAATGTGAAAGCTCTATTTTTTTTCGACAAATGGCCTATCAGTGGTGTTTGACACCTCATGGCCCTGTAAAAGATGTCTGATGTTTTATTAAACAGGAGCTTTGTCCTGCTGGCATGCAAGCCAGCAAACTGAACAGATGTGGCATCTCATTATAGTCTGGACTACCGTATGGTATCACGTTTACAGTGAGCCCCTGGGAACTTCCCCCCCTCAAGCCAGGGCCAGAGACACTTTCTCGCCACTTACCTGGTGAGCTGTTTTCATCCAGCCAGTGCCTCCATGGGGGCTTGGCAGCTTGGCTTTTTTCTCCACCCAAATTTTGACCAACTGTGCACATATGCAGTATGATAGTAACATGGCGGTTTTCATACACAGCGCTCAGAGTTTTCAGTAGCAGTGCAGTGCGAACAGTGTCGACGATGAAGTTTTTTGTGGTTTTCCCATTGATGGTGGAACTGTCTAGCAAGTTGGCCTGAGCTCCTTGTCTACAGAAGATCTGAAGTCTCCACCTGCCAGGATGTTGTGTTTGGCTCAGCTCCATGTCAGAGCACGAACAGAAAACACACACGAGCACCTGGCAGGTTTAGAGGCAGGACCCGCATGGAAGCGCAGGTGGGGGAGCGTGATTGCGGTTGCCTGATATGAGTGCGGCAGCTCCGCCAGCCGCCCCGGAGCGCCCCTGTGTAGCGCGCATCGGCCCGATTCGCCTGTGATTTTCCTTTATCAGAACCCGTGAAGGAGAGCAGGTGTCTCTTGCGGTCTGGGGCAGAATGCAGAGGCGGTAGGCGAGGGCTCAGGTGACCCCTTTGTGGATGTTTGCCTCCTGTTTGCTGGATGCACCTGGCTCACTCGGGGCCCTCGCATTAATCTCCTGTCAGCTTGCCGTTTGACATGTGTCAGCTGCCTCTCAGGGGGCATCCAGCCCGGAACAATCCGGAAACTGACCCTCTTAACAAGTTTCCACCACAGCCTCTCCTCTGCTCTCCACAAAACAAAACACAGGCATGCACATAAACACACACACGCATGCATGCACACACACACACACACACACGCACGCACGCACGCACGCACGCACACACAGACACACATGCACACACATATACAAAGACTGCAGTGTCAGCTTATAGGTCCAGGTAGATGCTAACCTGTCTGGAGAGCTTCAGGCAGGAGCTATAGGCTGGACACTATTGGAAAAATGCATAGCTTTTTTGGTATGTGGTATTTGTTAATAGTGTTTTTGCAGCTTATTTCAAAGAACTATTTTATTTATGGAAATATACCTGTTTTTACTGTGTGTTCTAATTTAAGACCAGTCCAGGTTTGTACAAAGTTATACGTTTAGGCTGGCTGACAGCAACAATAGCTGCATTTCCTACCAGCAGCTCTGTGGTAGATTTATACCACCGGTGTTCTGTATCTGTTCCATCCATTTTCTAAACTGCTTAGCTCAATCAGGCTTGCGGTGGCAACATAGATGGATGGATGTTCTGTGTTTCTTATATACACTCGCTGTCTCGCTTAAGGTTATTTATTATGACCTTCATGGTAAAAAGCAAAAATGGTGTTGTCCTCTTAATGTATTTACATTACACCGGCACGCAATGTAAATTGCAAATATGACACCAAGAAACTGTGAAAACTGAGGGCAGAGAATGTAATATGTGAAATCCAGAGCACCCCCCCGTCCAATAAACACAGAGGGGCGTGGCCCCGCGTTCAGCGCATTAGCCGGCTCACCGGCAGCACCGCACCGTGGGCCCGCTCCGTTCATCCTCGTTCTCCCCGACGCGATCAGGGAAAGTGGAGACGACGGCGTGCGGCTCACGTAGCGTGAAGCGGTGTGGGGAAAAAAGGCCTGGCTCTCCGGCCCGGCTGCGTCCCGGTTCCCCTTCACGGCCCGTGGCGCGACAGCGCTCCCCGCGTGCCGATTCTCCACGGTAGCGCACGAGCAACACCCGGGCGCTTCCACATTGGCCGTCCTCGCTTTTCCAAATGAGAGATGACAGGGTAATTGCCTCGGGAAGGAAGAGGAACTTTGTTCTCCCTGAAAGTTGCCCAACTTCTGTCCGCCGCTCCCCGAGGTGAGGGATGGGACTGGCAGCGAGGGCTCGCTATTAAATTTAACATCTCTGATGAGACACTTCGGCGAGGAAGTGCTCCTCTGCGTTTCCATGGGAACAGACCGCGAGGCGACTACATGATGCAACTCCTGTTTCCTTTAGAGGGGCTGGAGGGATCCCCTCGACCAAAGTTCCAAATATCAAAAAAGGCTTGACCTTGCACCATGTCAACCCCCAGGAGTTCCCAAAAATGAGATTTATTTCAGCAAATTCTTTTATCTCCAACTGTGTGGGCATGTCTGCATGTGTGTATGTGTGTGTGTGTGTGTCTGCTGAGCAAAAGTTGATAAGATATTTAATGCATTTTTGTCAGAATTTGGGCAACTTATAAAAAAATACAAATAATGTTAATTTTTTAACACATCATGAAATACATTTTTGATATGTCCTTGTGATTTTCTGGCCCATGCTTGTTATTCTTGCAGTAGCATCCTCTGGTATACAGCACCTCTGAATAGGACTTTTTTGTTTTTCCTCCTGCAAGATCCTTCACTATCCTGGACTATGGGCTATGAGTCTTAAATTGAATTTTGTGCAGTGTTTTTTCTCAGTAATCAATTAATTGTTTTTATTGGTTTCATTTTCTAGTTTAGTTAGATTTATTTGGCTGGATTAGAAAGTAATGAGTTTAGGGGGCTTTTCCCCTCTGCACTGCTATCTTTTATGTGTTTATCATTGAAGCTTTTCGTCGTGCAGTGGAAAGTGTTTACTCGGCGAGTCAGTAACAAAGCTTGTTCCACAGTGGCCAAGAAGTGCAGAACACAACTGCATTACAGAAAACTAATTAAATCAATTTTTATCAAATCTCAAAACAAATAAACAATGCTTAAAACAACAGCATTTCATAAAACAAATTGACAACTGAGAAAACAATGATATTTCACAAAGCAAATTGACAAAACCAGAAACACAACGACATTTCACAAAACATAACTGCAAAAGAGAAAGTGGAAAATGTAGACAGCTTTCTCGTTTCTGATTGGATGTCTACAATGACACTCTGAGATAAAGGAAGTGAGGCTGGAAACATTAAAGTCATTACACGCACGTAGCATTGTGCTGTACAACACAATGTGCTGGCACAATGTATTGCCTGTATTGCTGCAAAAAGTTTGAATTATAGTCAAACTTCTGTGACTTATGTGGGAAGGAATTGATGTTCTCTAATTATCTCATTCTCTTCTGCCATTACACAAATCTGCTCAGAAATCTAAGATCTAAGGCTTTCTTCTCGAAAGTAAACAGTGGATGACAGGAAATGATTCTATCCAATAACAATGTTAAATTCTTGTCATGTTTCTGGTTTTGTCAAATTGTTTCTTGAACCGTTGTGTTTTCTGAAACGTTTTCTGAGACGTCGTTCTGTTTTGCTAATATGATTTATGAAATTGCATTTGTTGTGTCTTGGACTTCTCAGCCACCATATTTTTTCAAATTATACAATAAAATATATTGTGTCAGTTAATGTAGTCTTTATTTTCATAAGTTCCGTTTTTCTACCTGCTATTTTCTGGGACATTTTCATGTGTGATTTCAGGAAGCACTTGATTTCTCGTGACTGCAAAATTCGCAAATGTTATACAGTACTCTACATCCACAGAGTATATGCAATACAGCACAGATGACTGATGTGTGACATTTGAGATTTGTATTTGAAAAGACTCATGCTATTAATATCTACTGAGCCGAGGTGCTTTGGGATGTTTTGGTGGGTTGGCTGGGTTGGCTGGCAAAACAATATTTTCGACAGAGATGCAAACCAGTCAGATACAGCACTGCTTCCTATGCACGTACTGAACTAATTACAATGTGCATGCATTTGTTAAAACGTATGCATGGAGGCATTTTAATTTTCAATCTGAGCATATGTTGGACTAAATTTCATATGGTAACGGAAAATGCTTTTGCCTATTAAGTTGATATGTGCTCGGAAGCCTTGGGCATTTGGTTGGCGTAATTGTGGAAGTTGGTTGGCGTAATTGTGAAGTAGAGGGGCGATCTCACCATTAGCGACGTCACCCCGCAGGTGCCCTACGTGAAGGTGGCCCCGGAGGACATCCTGAAAGCGCAGTTCCCGCGCTTCACCACGCTCGACCTGCGCCCCACCAACACGGACGTCAGCCTGGCCGTGGCGGGACTCCTCACCTTCTTCAACAGCTCCTCCGCCTGCCTCGTCTGTGCCTCGGCTGACTGTGAGTGACTCCGCCCATCCCCCCGAAAAAACCCAACCCTGTGCGTCCACGTCCCCATAAGACCACAGACGCGGCGACATCGCCGGTGGGAAGGGAATAATACTGGTGCACAGCAGTTCTCAGCCATATTAGTCGGGTTGTTACGCCTGGAGGAAGCTGACTGGTGGTGGAATGCTAATCTACTTGCAGTAAGAAAGACCTGGGATGGTTCAGCCTGAATTCATTGGGAGTGATATTTCTATCTCTGCATTTAAAAAGGGCTTTTTTTCTACAAGAAAAACTTGCCGGAGGGAATCCGGAAACAAAATAAGTGTGTTAGAAGTGCCAGTTCCTTTTCCCCGTTGATTCCTCTCAGCCATCGATTTCAATCTGACCTGTGCTGTGTGGGCTGCCCCACACTTACAGCTGCCGTACTGTATGCTTGGACATGTGCGAGAGAAAAATTATATATATTTTTTTATAAAAGTATACAAATAATATTTATATGCTGACGTATTTACATACTTATCTACACTGATACATATTTGAAATAATCTTTCACTTGGTCTTTCATTGCTTGGGACAGATTTGCTCAGTGTCAGCTTAGACAGGCCGAGATATTTGGAAATTAAACTGTAAAAATAGAGCCCTCTTTCTCAACTCGCAAGATTGGATTTTGTTTTACACAGGGCGAGGATGTGGGGGTAGCCATGAGTGGTGGGGGGGTGGGGGACGGAGGGGGAGCGTTAGGTGGTTTATGACAGACCTTAAGATTACTGGCCTACAGAGAGATTGCCCCCTTCAGGACAGCACTGTTAAAACAGTCCTCTTGGCTTCCTGTTCTGGCACAGATGCTTGCTGGCCTCTCCTGGCTCATTAATCATAATGGCTTGTATGACAGACTAATAGACCATGGCTGGTTCATGAATATCTCTCAGCCTGGCCTCTGGCTGGGGGGGGGGGGAGAGCCATGCTGATGACACTGTTCTGGAAGGACAGATCTTTACGGTCACTTTATAATCCTGAACACAAATGCAATGCACAAGGCCAACTCTGCTAAAGACGGTGAATCAGGATCGGATTGCAAACACTGCCTCTTTTCATGGCAGTCCAATGGGATCACAGTGTTAGCACTGCAGGTACACAAAAGCTGTTCGTGACTTGATATGAGCAAGTGAACACCGCCAAAGGAGCACAGATAAGGGATTTCTGCATGCGGTTGCTTCTCTAAACTTTCGGAAATTTTGTGTGCTTGGGTGCGAGTGGGTGTATTTGTTTATGGGCAAAACTTTCATCATTCTGCCTTGAGAATGACATAATATAAATAGCACCTCTTGTCTATTCAATGCAAAACTTACATTTGCAGCTAAAATCAGAGGTCAAGATATTTATGAAAACGTCTACTGACAGATGCTAAACCAGGCACGTGTTACATTATGCAGTAAAAAAGGGGCAAAAAAGAAGGGACTTACTCGAGCTCTTGGGGGGGGAGGAGGGGATTTTTTTTATAAATCAAAAATCCTGTAGTTAATGATTTTTCATTTCAGTGGCTTTCAGCTTTGCCGTATATTAGTTCTCTGAGGAAATGATGCATTTCTGGGTAAGAATAAGATTGTGAATCTTAAAGGGTACCACTGGTAATTTTCTGTTTTTTTCCAGTATTGTCAACATGTCCTATGAAAATATCGAAAATGTTTCTTCTCCAACTCTCTGTACTTTTTGAAATTTTCCTTCCCCATTTAGCATTTACACAGGAAGGCCATTCATTTCAGTTGCGTGCTGGAGTCATTAAATATAGCTGAGAAAAATGCAACCTATTATCACTAAAAACGCGCCAGTGTACTTTTTCTTACCAAATTTACTTAAATACGGAGCAAATTGTCCATTTTGATGGGGACCATTTTCAGCAATTTGGTCCCGCACAAACTACTTTCTACATTTTGAAAAAGCAGTCATTGTCACTTCATAAAGTTGTTTCAGTAAAAAGTGCAAAGGCCAGGTTGTAATGGTGAATTCTTCTTACCAAAGCGACAGTATGTCTATTTGTCTTGTTTTAATGTTTTTTTTGGTCAACAGTGGAGTTCTATGACCTGTGGTATATTGGTGTTGGCTAGATGGACAAATAATTGTTCATAGGATAAATTCATTGAGAATTGGACAGATATATTATCACTTTGTTCTTTTCATAGGATGTGTTGACAAGACTGAAAAAGTTCAACTTATCAGTGTTACCAATTAAATAGAAGTGGGTTTCACATATATATATCAAGTTATAAGTTAAAAAACTTTGATCAAAAGAATTCCGTGAATATATTAATGAAATGTATATGAATTAGAGTATTACAGTTTCTCTCAGTGAAATTGAATTACTGTTTATGCTGTTGGAAACCAGAGTAAGCCTATTCTATAACTCCATTTTGGTGATTTATTTTCAACCGATAGCCAGTTTAGGCCTTGAAATCAGTGACTTTAATTAAGCAGTTATAACAGTCCTCCCGGACTACAGTTAACACAATCTCCAACACGTCACTGTAGTTTTGCAAATTAATTAGAGAGAAATTGCTGATCAGAGGCTCTTCAGTTTAATCAGGATATGTTATATATACTGTGTATATATATAGTTTTTTTGTTATTTTTTTGTTATCACAACCTGTCATGTGGGCCCCATGACCCCAGAAATCTGCTGTATCCACGTGGATGACTATACAGCTGCACACTACATGCATCATCTCCATAGTTACATGAGCATGGAGAGAGCTGCTGTCCTGAGTGGCTGGCAGGATGCAGAGAGAAATGGAGAGTTCAAAGAGAGAGAAATACAAGTGTAAATTTCAAACGTCCTGGAAAGAATTTCCATTTCCTACGGGAATTTTCAAAGAAAAAGGGTATGCCTTTTTCTAAAATCTCCTTCACCGATCCGCTTTTCCATTGAACATTTTTCCATTGAGTATGTCCACTTGAATGGACAGTTGGTATACAGGCTAGAACAGGAGCTGTCAAGCATATCCTTTCTTTGGAAGAAAGAATTTTCTTGCTTTCTTTTAAGATTATATTCTTTTTTTGATTCTTTATCAAAGCTGAAGAATCCAGGTCTCCCTGTATTGTTTTTTGATGGGCATGTACTTGGTGCCAATCTTGAATTGGCATTTAAGACCCTTCCCTCTGTGCTTCCCTAGTCACGGTCTCTCCTGGAACAGCTCAATTACTGAGGAATGTTTATTCATCTCTGTATCTAGCTTCAGAAATGTCAATGACAATCTCTAATTAAAGCTGAAGAAGAAGAAGAAAAAGAAAAAGAAGTTCTTACTGTACACACTGTACAGATAGACTCGGTTTGGTATTGTCCTTTTTTTCCGCCTGAATTGTTGCTTGGATTTTTTTTTCTTGGTGCTTGCATACCCACAAGCACTTCCTTTTTACAGGCAAAGCGAGCAGATCACAGATAGCTAGATAAGGTTTTTCGCCTGCATATTGACCCCAGAGACCCTCAGAGGACCAGGAATGAATGCAGAATATTAAATAATGGTTTAAGAAATGGTATAGTTTCAAAGCAAAATATAAAGTAGAGTAAGCTCATCCAAGAAGGCTAAATGTTCAAACAAGGAACCATTCACCTGTTTTAAAATTGCATGCAGGCTAAATAGATTCCCATTCTTGGCAAAAACATCTTCTACCTGGAGAAAATGTGAAAAAAAAAAACATTGGAGGGAGGTGTGCTGAAACGAGTGCTTTGCTAAGTGACAAGTCTTTAGATTTGAGGCATATTGAACTGACAACCCAGTTTCCAGCAGCACAGTAAATCCTGCGTTCCTGCATACTCTGCACAGCTTAGTCAGGGTGCAGCAAATGCTTTATAATAATGGCAGTTTTTTTTGGGAGAATGTAAGCTGGGATGTAACAAGGTGTACTGTAGTTTTTGTTCTGGGATTATCCATTTGAATGTTCAGTTAGTCCCAAAGGAATTAATGTAGGGCAAGTGGTGACTTGCAGTATACTGAAAAAGCAGTGCTCTGGCCTAGCTGATCCTTATTTACATACG
Source organism: Anguilla rostrata (assembly GCF_018555375.3). Taxonomy (NCBI): domain Eukaryota; kingdom Metazoa; phylum Chordata; class Actinopteri; order Anguilliformes; family Anguillidae; genus Anguilla; species Anguilla rostrata. The sequence goes on along the minus strand of NC_057941.1, from coordinate 19,749,960 downwards.
TTGTGTGATAAAGCTGGAGCTTTAAAGCTGGAGTGATAAAGATACAGGGATGGATTTTTTTTTTTTTAAATAGTGGAGGAAGGGTTGTTTATCCTCTGTTAAAACACTTTCTCAGTGTGTGGATTTTCCCTATAGTCCAATATGGCAGTTCCAGCTCTGGCTAACAGTCCCAAAGTGGAGCATTTAAATGTCATCCAGTCTGCAGGGTGGAAGGTAGCGACAATCCCCTGCTCACTGGGGCGTCTGCAGCCTGCCTGAGCCGGCTGCAAAAGAAGTGTACTCTTCTGACACAGCGACTGCGCAGCTCAGCTGGTTGGCTATGGAGCGGAGAGGAAAAGGCGAGCTGGCTGTAAATGATTTCGATCAGTCTTTTGCCTCTCTGTGCTCTCCTGAACTGACAAGAGTGTTGCAGGTGGTTTATAGAAATGAAACTGGGTTCTCTCCAAATTTGGAGAGAACAGGTTAAAAATCGGTTTTCAAAGTTGACATTTTATTAGACCTAGCAGAATCCAGCTAAAAAAAGTAGACTGAAACAGCTTTGCATCTGGTAAAATACTGAATATAGAACTGCAGAGACACACCCTGTGGTGACAGCCTCTGCTTGTTCCCCCATTACACTGATTAGCCCTCAGTTCAGACATACAATTATAAGCAATGCAGATCCTTTACCGGTCATAGAAATTAGAGAGAAATCTACTGCACTTCAGTTCACAAGTTATTATTGACAATATAATTTGCACTGTAGCTTGAGCTAAGCAAGAGTGATAATAACCAATAATATATCATAGCACAGAACCATCAAAACATTCAGAACTTTATCTCATACACTGTATGTTCTTGGCTGACTACTGTCTGTATCAGTCGTAGTTGAAACAATAGAGGCTTGTGGGTTGTGACTGCTATGTTTGACATAGATTTGAAGCACAATGATGTTTGTACTGTGTTTTAGCAATGGTATAACAGCATGGTGTTAAGGTGTGGGGGAGATTTGGATTGTGTTCAAATAATCTGACAGGTGTACAGCCTGGTGGGCAAAACCTGAAGCCCTGGGGCCGATCAAAATAGCCTGAGAGCATCAAGGGCTCCTCTATAAATGTACTACAAGAAGACAATAGCTTGCCTCACAATTCTCAACTAACATTTAAGGAGGAAATATGCATTTGAACATGAAAACCAGAAAAAGAACAGCAGAATAACAGTATTGTATAAAACAAAGAAAATAAATTTCCCTTAACGGGCAAGGCTTAAAAATTTTCCAGTGCAAACGTTTTCCCTGTTTTCTCACAGAACAGCACAACTCCCATCTTAAGATACTGAAGAAATGGCTGTAGGTGCCTTTTTAGAGACAACTGACAAGTGAGCCAGAGAAAGGAACGAGAAGACGTGAGGTCCAACAGGAAAAGATCGCGTAGTTCCCCCCGCCACAACTGCACCTATGCAATCCTGACCATTCAGGCTTACTCTCTGTGTACTGCACTCCATAGGGAATGAGAAAATGAAATGAAAGGATTGTGAGATACTGTATGAAAGGCTCTGTGCGTTTAGCGATGAGGCATGTCATCCAGTATTCTGTGCTAAGTGAGGGATGTGCTTTGACAGGACGAGGTGGGTAATGGATGCCTGGCAGAGACAGGAAACGGACGACAGTCCTGCATTCAGAATGACACTGATTTCCTGCTGGGTAAACTGTGCTGTGAAAAATAATAAGAGAAAAGATCCACCTTAGGTCAGTGAGTCAAAAACACAAAGTAACTGCTGGTATTACCTCCTGTCTTGAGGTTAATTGGCTCAAATCTTTTAGAAGCTTGTTGTTTTAAAGATAAAAAAAAGGACCATCAGCATTGTACGGTGCAGTTAATTCTTTTTTCTCACTTTTTTAATTGGCTGTCTTGTTGTTCTTGCTGTATCCTGTGGTTTATTGATGATGTTTCATTTCAGTCTCAGCCTGTGAGTGTATGCAAGTAATGTCTCTCTATATATAAAATAGATTTTTTTTTAAGTCCCAAGAACTCAAGTGGGTTTTTTCTCATTCGCCTTCTGTCTTTCCTCGCTCCAGTGGCAGGAGAACACTTTTCCACGAGTTTGTTTTGTACACAAGCAGCAGAATTCCACAGAACGTTGATGTGTTTCTTTCATGTTTATTTTGATGATTGCTTAATCTGTCAAACTGTGTTACACCTGCTTTCATATCTCATGTCATACTTTACCTAAGGAAGTGGCATGTTTTTAAAACAAGTCACTAATGTGTGTTTGTGTGCGCGCACGTGTGCATATGTGTGTGTGTGCATGCGTGTGCACTTTTTTGACCTCATAATTTGACCACATCCTATTTCCAGGACTTCAGCTTCAACAACATGTGCACAAGGGATATACTAAACAACAAAATACTCTATCACAACCTGCTAATTATTTCACAGCTGTACAATATTATAGCTCCACTTAATACCCAGTACCACAGAAAGAGCAGTTGGTGCTCATCAAAAAAATCAACCTCGGCCACCAAAAACATTACACACTGAAAAAATGGCTCAATTAAATTGACATTTTCAGCTTTTGTGGTGTAAATTTTGGTGTAAAAAGTATTTGCTGAAGCCAGGCTGAAGCTGTGCTTTCCACAGACCAAGAACTGCTTTCTTTTCCCCTCAGTTCATCTGAAAGCCATATGGTGTGTTCTCTGGTCATTGGGCAGTCTTGAGGCCACATGCACCAATCAAAGACAGACACCAAGTTGTGTTTCTTGTCCCTTTGTCCCTGCAATGCAGGCCTGATGAACCTGGAGCGATTGCTCCGTCAGTTCCTCATCTCCAAGGAAACGCTGTCGGTGCGTATGCTGGACGACAGCCAGGACCCAACGCCGATCCTCAAGGAGATTCGCGATGACAAGACCGCCACCATCATTGTGGATGCCAACATCACCATGTCCCACATCATGCTGGAGAGGGTGAGTCTGTCCTGATAATGTCATCACATCTGGACACAATGAGTCCTGACAAAGTCTTCCAATCCCACATTGTCCTGAAAAGGGTGGGCCTGTCTGGTTCATGTCATCACGTCCAAAGCAAGTTGTTTTCTGAATAAGCAAGAGCTGCCTGGCAAGCCACAGTAGATTGTTTACAGACCACATTTATAGCTTCCACTGAATGAACTCAATAGAAGCTATGAATTGATAGGGGATTATTTTTTCTTCAAGCCCGATGATTCCATTTCTTTTCCCTGTCTGGCAGGAGATTTCAGTAGGAGATATCTGTCATTTCAGCTGTATAGCAATTCTGAGTGCCCTACTCTGTTAAGAAACTGTGTATAATAGTTAAACTCACCCATGGTAGGAGGGGTGAATCCAAAACTAAAAATCAGTAAGTAAAAGCATTGTATATTTCAGGGACTTTAAATCGTATTAATCTTTCAAATACATTAAAAATATATTGAAAAAGATTTAGTGAATACCTTATAATTTAGTGCTCAGTGATTGTATAGTAGTATCAAAAGCTGTCTTGACTTTATTGAACCCAATTATTGGGTGTTATTTGCACAAAAAACACAGTATGATACAGTAAGTTTTAGGATGTTATTCTCCACAATGTTGTAATATTCCATCAAATATTTAGAATATACTCTGACTACTTGGAAATAAAAAAAAGTGTATTTATATAAAAACCGACTATCTGTGAAGGCTGGAATTTGCATATGAATGCACAGATAAATTAACTAATGACAAAAGAAAAGCAAAAAATAAATAATTAAAACAGCTATATGCCCCTGACAAGTGAACTTGAATAGAAGTCTCATAATGAACAGCACAGCTCATAAATGTCCCTTCTCTTAAATTGGACGTAATGGAGTGTGCTGCGCATTCATTCGTGCCTCCAACAAGCGTCACGGTGCACAGCGTAACGTAGAAGGGTGTTGACGGAACTGCGGGTTCATCCCGCGTTAGAAAGCGGTGCCCTCCGCTACGGAGGTCGCGTGCAGAGGCAGCAGAAGTGGCGAGGAACGGAGCACGGCAGCATATGGCCTCGTCTAGACGAAAGCGCTGCGCGATTAACTCCCTGCTCTGCCAGGAAGGGGCTGATTACCGCGCGCAGGGCGTGGCCTCGAGGGCGACGCTGAAGGGGAGCCGATCGGCGAGGTGAGGATTCAAATTCCTGCCGTAGGTGCGTTCGGCAGGTTCGCAGAGGCGGTAGATTCCGGAACCCGCGTCCGCGACTTTGCCGCAGATGAAAGGGGAAGGAAGCCGCTCGTTTTTAAGTGAGGCTGGCGCGGTTCGACAGACATTCGTTTTCATCGCCCTCGTAATTGACACCGACACTGACGCTGATCGGTTCCGTCGTCAGCGCCGGCTCGCTCGCGGATCTGCGGCTGATTTTTCGTCTCCGGTGGAAGGACTTGAGCAGGCCACAGCTGCGTGCGCGCGTAACAGGTTTCGCTTTACCGAGCCCGAGAAACTCTGAATTTCAAAGTTGTTTAGCTCCCGCGCGTCGAGCAGGCAATGTGATTTTGGCTCAACGTATTGCTAAGGGAACAGCGTACGACACTGACACTGGTGAGCTGTATTTAAAAGGACGATTAATTTCCATGACTACCATTTGGCTCCCAGTCGCTCCTCTTTGTTCCAGCTCCAACCGCTCATGCTGCAGAAAGTGTAGAGGATGGAATGAAAAATTGCATATATATATATATACTGTCCTTCTCCCCTTTTAAGGAGGGAAAACAGTTCTAAATGAGGGTGACTCACCTTAAGCACTACTAATGAGCCACACTGGCCTGGACGAAGCACGGCAGCCATTTTGCGTCAGTCATTCAAATGCCTCCTGAGGCGCAGAGGGAGCCATTTATTTAACTGGAGGGATGAATTTAGATCATCAGGTTGGGAATTTGGCCAGGAGCCCCCTCAGCGCCGTGAAATTGTTAATGACTGCAGGGAGTCAGGACCTTGGTTTAATGCCTCGTGCAAAAGATGGAGGAGAGTCAGGCTCTTTATCCCATCGCTGGTGTTATCATTGTCCCAATATCATTTGTAATACTCTTACTTCTCTGAACTTCTGAAGCCCTGTTTGTGAAAGCACCCTCCATCTATCATTGTCATGATCAGTATCCTCATTGTTGTTCAGAAATTAGATAGTATATCCCAGGTGATATACTATAATGTTCCTACAAGGGCCTCCAGTACTGTAGGTGCTGTACTGTATCAAGGTCTTTGTCCCTTCTGTGTGCTGCCGTAGGCAGACTTTGCCATACCCCACGGTCGAGTTAGTGATGTACTTATATTCTGTCTGTTTTTTTCTGATGTTTTTGCATCACAAGGGCATACTGAGGTGTTGGGTCACCCTGCCACCCAAACTGAAATCAGTCCTGAGGTTTGAACATCTTTTTGTTCTACACCTCTAGGATCCTGTCCATCTCCCTCTCTCACTCTCATTCTCACTTTCTCCAGCTTTTTCCATCTCTCTTTCTCTCCCTCTCTCTCTCTTTCCTGTGCCTTGCTTTCATTCTCTGTGTTTCCTCCCCATTTTAATGAAAGCATCTGCTAATCTTTTCTTTGTTGCTTTTTGCTCCGTGTGCATTGTTCTCAGCAGAAACTCATGTTGTTGGAGACCAGCATGTTTCCTCACTCTTGTCATGCTATAAGACCCTTGCCATGGGACTGCCAGTGGTCCTGTTTACTTGTTAACACAGACAACTGCTCTTTGTCCTGGGATGACTCTGCAGAGACTGGGTGCTATTTTCCTCTCCCCCTTTTCTGGATCCTCTCTGTGTTCCTGGAGGTGGGGGGGGGAGGGGGGAGGGTGTAAGGCAGGTACAGTTCACCGAGGGAGTGGGGCAGAGCTGGCACCCTTTTTGCTGGGATATGTGGATGTTGGCCCAGCTCATTAAAGCTGTTTGCCAATGTTCAGACAGCTGTGCCTGTGCACCAGCTGGAGTCACAGTATTCAATTACACGCTCAATTGCAGTACGAAAATTCTTAAGGAACCTTCGACCACTGCCAGCGCTGCATCCTACCGCGGCTAGCGAATTACACTGTTCTATAATTAAATCACAATGGCCACTTCTGAGAGCTTTATTTCACTGTCAACGACCGTCGTGCCCTGGCCAGCTGGCCAGGCGCGCTGACCTCACGGAAGGCAAACGCACGGAATGGGGACGGGCTCATAAGAGCTCTGCGCCTGCGTACCCGCCTACACACCGCAAGACGAGCTTATGATCCTCTTCTCCGTGACCCCTGATTTGGTCTGGAGCCATGGCGCCCCGTAGAGGTCAACAATGACACAGGGTCTGTAAGTGGCCAGGAGAGCCTCCTACGGGCTCCATAATGGGTGGGTTGAGCAGCCACACTCTGTTAATCACTGACATTCCTGAACCAATCAAAACCTAAATCCACAACACACAAAAAGATGATTGGTTCCAATCTCAGTGAGCGAAATCGCATGGTAACTTACTCCATTTTGGCATTCGTGAAGTTTCTCCCTCCCGTCACCCTGTACAGATTCACATCTCTGTCCAGTTTCCCCTCTGCAACAGTCAGCAGTCTAAGCCAGTGTGTCAAGTGTTGTTTTCTTCCCCCAGTTAATGCGTTACCAAAGAAACTGTGATCACTCAGAGGGCAGTGGCTGCTCTATTAGAACAAGTTGCCTGCTTACATTTTGCTGTTATATTAAATTATATTTAATATTGATGTCATGTACATTAGATTGTGTTCAGTTGTTATTACCATAATAAAACAAAGCAAAAACAACATCAGTTAGTTTTGTCCTGAAGTTTTGTTTGGTTCAACACATTTCTCAATTAAGTGGTATCTGTTGTTTTTCTACTACAGTACCACCAAAGATGCCAATGTGTGTCAGGTTTTGCTGCCAAATTTTTATTATTTCCTTATTTTCCTTATTTATTTTACAATTCTGTATTTTACTGAATTCACTGAACAATGTTTAGGCCAAATGGCATCACACAAATTAGATGGCAACCTGAAAGTGATCCAATAAAATGGTGTGCTTGCCAGTGTAAAAAAATCTTTGTTTAGTTTAAGTTCAAGATGTGAACTATAATAAATTTTCCAATCACAAAAATAATGTTCAACAGGTTTTTTGAGGAAACATTTGGTATTATTTGCTGTAGGCAGAATTTTATATGGTGCTAAAATGGCACAGAAATGCAATTTTCCTCACAAATCTGACCACTGAAAATGTGTTGACATCTTGACAACCATGCCTGCCCTTTATTGCCCTTCTTTTTAGTTGATCCCAAAGAAAAATTTAAACCGAAGACACAATCTGGTGCTTAAGTCATTGCTTTATTCGACGGCCCTTCTCTCATGATCCTAACAAGGGTTCTGTGAGTAATCATTTGTAAATTGATGTGACAGATGGTGACCAAAGAGAAGTAGATACCTTTTTTTGAGGCATCCCAGTGAGTCAGTTTACATAAATGCCCAAGCCCAAATCAGAGAGAAGTTCTGTTATTTGGTGTGACAGATGTATCTTATGAAATGCCAAAATGCAGGGCTGTGTGAAACACAAACACATACAGGTAAAATAAAAGGAAGATTGCAGCCCTGCGCAGAAACAACTTCACATTAACAAAGAAAACTGGCCACCACACACACCTCCCCCCAAAAGGAAAATGCGTGGGGATGGGGCTACTTTACTTAGCATGTTTCCTAAATGTTTAATGGGGAATGGCCTTTCTTCATACTTGACCAACAGTGAACACAGCAGTTTGACACCCAAAGCATAATTCCTTGAAGAAATATCTTGTCAGATACTGTGGCCAGTACCCTGAATACAAGTGTTGTTTGCCATCTAAGTATTCAGCCGAAGTTAAAAATGTCAAATCTAATCCTTGCTAAATGGATGTATGCAAGTATGGCTCGCAGTCACTTCAGGAGAACCGTGACGGGGACGAAAAAAAACTTGTTAATTATGGAGTTGAAATTAATTAGCTGGATGTGCGGAGGAGTATCGGAACAACATTGCAGATTTCACACCATATTACACTGTGTACTGTAAAAAATCATCTGCCAGAAAATTCCATACAGATGTGCTAGCTGCATAAAGAGTGTAGAGAAAAACGGCGAGATAAAGCAGAAAGTGCCAGATCCCATCATCATTAATAACCAGGCCAGCGTGTGACTGGAACAAGTAATGGATCGCCTCTGTGCAACGGCTGGCATTTCATGAACAGAAGATTGGGCTGGAGAGGGACCGGTCGACGGGCCGCTCCAGATATTGATTGGGAGCAGAAAGGGGCATCTATGCATTTTTAATTACTTCACAGACTCTTCCTGGACTTCACAGCTTAAAATTTTATCCGTGCATCGATCACTCGCCACCTTTACTATTCCGGTGAATAAATGAGGCCATGATTAAGTATAATTGATGTAGATATCGATTGCAATTTTCACGTCTGTAAATTTTAATGAAAGTGTAGCGTGAGGACAGGCTGTTTATGAAAAAGTAAATGGAGCTTGAATATGTGTGGGCTAATGATATGGTCCAGCATTTTCACTTCTCTGTATCTTTCCATCTGAAACGAGGGAAATTGTTGCGAAGTGGGAGGGGCTGTGAGCAAACCGAGTTTTCCATTAAGTCATCCTTATAATTTCAGGTCATATAACAGGCGCCCACACATGTGCAGTCACACACAACCATGCACATAGACACGGATGCATACACAGACATACGCTGACAAATACACAAACACATACGTGAACTTGCATAAGCACACTGGCTTGCGCGTATGCACATACATCTTCTCACATGCATGCACACACTTACACACGTGCATAAAAATAACAATTCACAATTCATTCACATGTAGAAGGGCAAATTCACGCACAAATGCATATGTGTAGATTTGGATGAATGTGAATATCCTCATTGTCTGGGCACTGGTTTCCGTGGAGACAGAGACAAGCTGCAGCAAGCAGAAATACAGCATCAGAAGTACCATCTCCAGCATCTCACTTCACACAGAATTTATATTGTGCCACTTCCCGCACAGCTCATTTGATGCCATATTTGTGGTTCTGTTATTTGTGCTTTTTGATTTTATTAAGCTGTATAAATCGAGGACAATGTTCAAGGGAGAATTCAAAAGCAAGGTTTTTCAGCATTAAACGCATCAATCTTTAAGCCATGCTTAATAGCGTCTCACCGACTTATCCTTTAATGAGGTTCCTTAGGACGTGAGCCATTGATTTTGTGGCCCTTAAAATAAACAGGAACACATTATTGGGCCAATGCAGTGCAAAAATGTGAAAATATTTTCATTCAATCCAGATATTATTCACAAATCTTGGGCAGTGTGTGAGACTTCACTCCAGATTAACATCACTGAAGAATTAAAATATCACCATGTACACTGAACTTTTATTTCCTTCTCAGACTGATCTCAGACTCCTCCGTCCAACTTTATTGCATGTCTGTTAGTTGTTTGGTGCTCATTAGAAAGCAGTCGGTAAATACATTGCTTCCAACTGAGTACAAGTAAAGTGGCTTCTTTTTTACTGAACACAGGGAGAGCAAATAAAGTGATATATGTACAATGACCTAGTGCAATATTTTTAAATTGCTCTTCTAATTTTCTGATTTGTTGTTTTGAATGAGTAGCAGGTTTAATAACATTTTTAAATTACATTCTGTATTTACTAACTTATTGATGATTCTATGGTAATTATAAGCCACATGCACTGCAACAAAGTTGGTCTTAACAGATGTTCTTGTAATGAGACTTCTCATTTTTTCTCTCAAATTGAAATTTAGCGTATTTTAAGTTACTGTTTACTTGACAAGTGCAATGTTTTAGAAATTAGTCAAACTGTCTCACCTCTTGTTTAGCAAGAAACTTTAGCAAGAAAGATTTTGAGAGACTAAAACACTCGTTGAGATTTTTTTTGTTTGTTTTTTAACCACCAATGAAATAATCATTTGACATAAACAAAATGTGTCTTGATGCTGAGTACTGACAGCCTTGTGCATCTGTTCCCTCAAAGCCTCCACTAATTTCCACTAATGAACATCAGCTGATCTACACACTGTAAAAATCAGTGCTATATTGATATGAAATCGATAGAATTAATAAATTAATTAAAATATCCTAGGTGCAGGTATGACCTCTGACCTTGTTGCTTTGCCCTTTTTTTCCCCTCTGTCTCTGTCTCTCTCAGGCCTCGGAGCTGGGGATGCTCTCCGTCTACTACACTTACATATTCACGACTCTGGTAAGGAGGCGAGGCCTGTGGCTCAGTAATGGATATTAATGATGTTGCCGGTGTTTTGCATTGATGACTCAGCTGGGATTATTCATATGGGTGTGATTAATGGCTAGCTGATGAGTTGGCAGATAGATTTGTTCATATCACCCCCCTGAGGGTGACGCAGTCCCCACCCGCTACCCCCATACCTCCCTCTCCACTCTGTATTGTGTGTTCCAAAGCTTCAGAAAAAGCAGCACGTGTTGAAATAATACAGCCCCCTCCCCTAAATTTGAGAAATCAGGCTTATTTTTTAATATGTTAGAATATTCACTATCAGCAGAATAGGCTGTGTATTTGTCACTTCCATACATTTCCTGATTTTATGTCTTTGTTGCACATTATACTTGATCTATAGTGGAAAAAATATACAGTATGTGAAATTGAATATATATTTTGAAAGACACATGTGCATGTTTACTTACATAAAAAATATAATTTCAATTAGATGTCTTCACATGTATGATTATTTTACAGGAGTATGTATGGACTGAACGGTGGGGTACAGTGAACTGTTTTGCAAATTAAATTGGTCTGTGTTCAATTGACATAGATCACAATTCACTCTAATAGAATATATCTAATCCCTATTCAATATTAATTCTTTCAGAGTTGAATTAACACTGAATATTTTATTTGGTGGGGTGCAGATGGGGTCTCTGTTTCCAGGATTCCACCCAGAGTGGTTTCAATGGTTTAGTTCTCTGGTGATACAAAGACTTGGATTCTGTCAAACTCACTCCACTTTAAAAGAAAATGTGATTCGGTTAAATAAAAATATAATTTTCTGCATTAAATCGGCGCTGTATCACAATGAACAGGGCTATTTTCCATAGAGAAATATGAGGTAGTCGCATCCGGAGGTAGTCAGATCCTGCAGCAAGTGAAGATGCCTTTTCACTCATGCCTGACATCATGGGTGGTGTGATTGGACATGCAGTATTAAACGTACCTGCCTCTCTGCCTAAAGTTTTTTTTTTTTTGTTATTTATTGCATGCTATGTCTCGCTTGATGTTTGCATGTTGGTATGGCAGTATAAATAAGAATGGGAGATATCTCACACGCATCATGTTTTGATGAAGAGAACATAAATTTGTTCCAAAGTGATTAGTGATTGATTATATTGTCTTGGTAACATTAAAATAAATAAAAAAAATTGATGATAATAATAATAATAATATGTATATACATATACTCTATGTAATATATGTATATATTATTATTATATTGTTGTTGTTCTTGTTGTTTTTTGTTTTGAAAAAACAAAATAATATGTGGCATTATCTACCATTAGACTACCAAATTATGTGATTGCAATTTTCTCTCACTTGTACCACACTCGCACATTACTGCTGTGCCTCCTGTAAAATTAAAATCCTGGAAAAGTCAGATACTAGAAATTTCTTATTGGATAAATAACAAAAATAAATAGGGCTAAATGGGGCTTCTCTGAAAAATAAATAATCAAAATGAAAGTTAATGAACATTGAGGCACAATTTGCAAAAACATTTAAGTAATGCATTTACAAATTTTGTACTAGTTTGTCCTTAAAATAAATATAATACCCCTATTGCCCTTGCTGGTGTAATGTCCTTTTGCCAGCAGCAATATGAAAGAATTGTCTGATGAAATAAAGAACATTTTTCTTTCATTAGCAAAGAAAACGTCAGCAGCTCGTTGCTTCCTGGTTTCGTCAGACCCCATGTGAAAGGGAGCGACACTGTCTGTCCAGCGGGCACTGAAATTTCTGATTCCATTTATTTCTCAAGTCACCCCCTCAGGAATGGCAATTACTGCTCTTGAAATCCGCATCCCTGCTCCATCCCAGTTATTGCCTTTAGTCATCCTAGCATTGCTGTTGCATTTTAAAAATTTAATTGGAGAAGTGTGTTTTACTCTGGAGCTGTATGTTACTCAACTTGTAATTGAGCTTGTCTTGGGATGCTTGTGGCGGGTCAGGTTTTATACAGATAGTGGTTTCCATTGCAGCAAGTGTGGGGATATATTATTAAATCACTGGTATGCAACTTTATTTGTGAATTTGTGGAGCAGGCGTTAGTCCGGGCCTTCAGAACTGGCAACCCTGATTCATTTCTAACATGAATGTCACTCACAAATCAATGGCAGTCTTTGGACTTATTTATGCTAATGTTGTGCTAATGTTCATATACTGAAATGGTAACTATAATATGGTGAATTAAGATGAGATCGGCTCAATTTGGGGAATTCTGTAAGAAATTCAGAAAGTTGCATTTCATTGATGCATTTGTGATCTTACCTGTAAGAAACGTGATGTAGCCTATGCAATTATGCCTTACCAATGTCAAGCTCTGATGAATAAAGAAGAGCATTAACCAAAACAAATCACTTTCCATTGATAAGAACTGTAATTACTATCAAAATTTGGAAATGTGCTTCAAACTGTTGTAGGTTTTTTTGTCAGCAATGAGAGTATGCCTGAAAAATTCAGGGGTGTAGTAACTGACACACATACCATTTTTAGAAAAAAAAATCATGTTTGTCTTTTCTGAGCGCTACATGGCCAAATGTATGTAAACACCTGACATCGAACATCTCATCCAAAATTATGGGCATAATATAGAGTTGGTCCTCCCTTTGCTGCTATAACAACTTCTACTCTTCTGGGAAGGCATTATAATAGATGTTGGAGCATTGCTGCAGGGATTTGCTTCCATTCAGCCAGAAGAGCGTTCATGAGGTTGGGCACTGATTGGGCGATTATGCCTGGCTCGCAGTTGGCTTTCCAGTTGATCCCAGCGGTGTTGGATGGGGTTGAGTTCAGGGTTCTGTGCAGGCCGGTCAAGTTCTTCCACACTGAGCTCAACAAAGCCATTTTTATGTGGACCTCGCTGTGTACCCAGAGGCATTGTCATGCTGAAACAGGAAAGGGCAATCCCCAAAATGTTGGAAGCGCAGAATCATTTAAAATGTCACTGCATTAAGATTTTCTTTCACTGGAACTTAGGGACCTAGCCCAAACCATGAAAAATAGCCCCAGAACCAAGGGGTGTCCAGATACCCATGGTCATTTAGTGTATCACACGTATCAAAGATATAGAATTTTCTCATATTGCTGAGTATAGAAAACATATGATGATGTGAATTTTATTCAGCATTTGTGGTTTATGTTAATTCAGATAATAATAATTCTGAAGGGCACTGCATATATTTAACTCACACCTTTGCAAACTGCTGTTTTCCATGAATATGGTTTTTACAAGTAGCGTCCAGGCATCAGACCATTACAAATTCACAATGAGAAACAGCCGTAAATGGGCTTTCTCTGGTCATCTGTCCATTACCACACACTCTTTATGATAAGAACTCTTCACATCCATTTAGACACCATCTTGAGTCATCCTGAAGCTAAACACAACAGCTCCTCGTCTGAACAGCACTTAAGAAATATACTGATTATAGCACATAATGATTATAGAAGATTTGCTTAGTTAGTTCCAGTTTTCGAGATTCTAGTCAATTTCTGAAGGACTTTTATGAAGTCCCTGTCTGAAAGCCTGGAGGTTTGTACAAAAGTCAGCTGAGCACCTGAATCGGGAGTACTATTCTATTCTATAGCAGTTCTATTTCCCCCCACGAAAGAATCCTGTGGACCAATTAAATATAGAAGAAAATTCTGTTTTTGTTCTAATTAGCGAGCAGTGGGATAAACACCTAAATGAGACGCGAAAAGAAACACAAACAGTTCTTTTTTTTCCCCTCTGGTTCTTCCTCTGGAATTCATGGTTTTATATGGATAGGATTTAAGATTTAATGTAATGAAGTGTACTTCCTCCTTAACTTTGAATAACCTTTCAGCATGTATTTTATTTTATTTTCTTTTATACCTACATGACATCATTATTCACTGAAATGACCAGAACTGCCACTGTTGGAATTGCTTTGGAAAATTAAGTGCCCAAATTTGTTTCTAAACTTAAGGACAATGCACATTGTTACATTGTGCTAAGATTGAGTTTAGGCCTAAGGCATGGTGGAGAGAATTCCACTCGCCTGTGAGTAACAGCTACATAATCACCATGGAAACACAACCATCCATGTTGCTTCTATGGACCCAGAATTGTATATATTGGCATTTAGATATTTATATATCTATTCAGCATTCAGAATTTATATATTTGCATTTAGATATTTAATAGATTCTGTTATCCAGAGCAACTTGCAGAGCCTATAGTTTTTACATACTATTAATTTATACAGCTAGATATTTACTGGAATAATTCAGCTCAAGCCCCTTGCTCAAGGTTGCAAGGTTGACCTGGCAATCAAACCTGATTGCAAGCCAGGCTCCCTGATCATTACAATGCTGCACGTGTTTTTAATAAAGGGACATTGCACAGACAATTTGTAGATCTGAACTGGAGTACAGAGTACAAAGATTACATAGTATTATACAGTAAAGCCTGATTTATACTTCTGCGTTGAATCTACGTAGAGCCTACACAGTAGCCTACGCAAGTGGCCTACGCCGTTGTGAGCATTTATACTTGTGCGCTGGTCTGTCAGCGTCACTCTGCAATACACCGCCAAAACGCTAGTTGGCAATGCGTAGGAGGAAATGCGACGCTACCAAGCGGACCAATCACAGTTGTTGCGGTGTTGCGTTGTTGTTGCGTTGCCGCGACGTGTAGTTACATTTCTGGGGAGGTGCACGTCAGGCTACGGCGTAGGCGACAGTGCAGGGAACGCGGCTACGCCGTACCTACAGCGTAGATTCAACGCAGAAGTATAAATCAGGCTTAAGACTTGGACACTTCTGCTGGTGTGGAAATGTGTAGCCTTGAGTAAGGAGTTCATTTCACTTTGTGTTGTCCCCTGTTTCCCACACTATCATAGCTCATCCTGACAGTGTTCATCAGGAAATGACTGCAGCATCATGCCATCATTCTCCTCTGATTTTACTGCTGTCAAGAGTGTTGTTTAAGGTAGAGTGAGTGTTGTCACATCACATCATTTTCAATGAAATGATAATTTCATTTTTTTTATATAGAAATTTATATCGAGTATAACTCATGCCTGTCAACAGGGTAATGTGAAGCGAGAGACTAGGCGTTGGATCCTGTGTCCAGCGAGTAAGATCTTTGCCTCCTCAGCAGCATCACATGACACTACATACACACATCCATGCAGTATGCATAATGTGTTATTATCTTCACTCTCTGACTGAAAGATAAGGGAGTGTTACAGGTACAACTAAATTATACATTTAGGAAGGCATTTCCAACATCATGGTCCAATTAATCAGTACTGAGATTATACCGTTATTGAGTGGCCATAAATTTTTTTTTAAATCAGAAGTGGCAGAAGACTCCCAAACTGTGTGGGAAAAGTGAGAGTTAGGCTGTAAGAGAGAACTCCAAGAGAGAGTCTAAAGTGCAGCCCCCAATGAGAGGATGAGCTTGAGCTTGGAGAAGTTCAGAGGGCCAGGGTCTGGGCACCCCACTTACACTTTCACTTTCGCTTTGCCCTGCTCCTGAAGAAGACTCCCGGTTGTCTTCTTCCCGAGCTGGCGGAACAGCCCAGTAAACTGGAAGGATGGCGGTGACTGAAAGTCATTCCTGTGAGGCCCCACCCCCAACCCCACCCCACCCCCCCCCCCACCCTCCGTCAGAGCCGTCGAGCAGCCTGCCTCTCCCCGAGGCACGGAGCGTTATCTCATCTCCCGCTGGAACAATCACGCTCCTGCTGTCTCAGCCGGCACCTGGAGTACGTCCGCCCCAGCGCTAATCTCACACGCGGCCGCAGATGAATTACCTGCCACCGCATTTCCCTGTGTAATTTGTTCTCCAGAATCATTTCTGTGGTTGGCGGTCTGCGCCAAAGCGACAGGCAGTTTTGACATTTGCCTTATCTGCTGTTTGGATATTTCCGTTCACTGGCACATTGGTTGGCAGGACTGCACTTTCCCCTCGTTTGGTTGGCTTTCAGGCGTGAGGTCTGCTGTTGAGTCGAGACGCAAGGGGGAAAAGCGGTTGGTGGGCCTCTGTCGACACGCCCAGGTCTTGTGGGAGACCAGAAAGAACCACAATGAACCAGAGCTTCACCTAGAAACCATCAACACTCTAAATTGACTCAATGGAATTCTCACATGTTGTGCAAATTCCCAGAAGCAATTTTTTTTTAAAAACATAAAACATATGTACACCTGTTTACTAGAAACAGAGTCTTGGTCCCATAGTCCCAACACCAAACAAAACAACATAAGTGCTCTTGCCTCGTTGATCGTTCTTGTCTGCTTCGCTGCTTTCGTTTTATATCCTTGCCCTGTTCTTTGTGTGCCTCCACCCCCATTTGTTTTGCCGGAGGGACCGTGTACCATTAAAGAGCGATTTAGCTTTCTGCCCTGGCGGCATGGGATCGCTCGGCGGGCAGCGTGGCCGTACCGGTTTCTGCAGGCTTGGCAGGAGTCCGTGACGGCAGCATTGAGGCGCTAACGTGTCCTGACTAACATGGGGGAGTGATAACCACAGGGGAGTAAAAAACAGGCAGAGGTAAAGTGGGGTGGGTCCGGCTCTTGGGTCTCTGGTCCCTGGTGCTCCGTCAGGTTAAGAGTGGGAGCTGCTCTAATTGGCTGCAGCTCAGGGGAATGTTTCCCTTGTTTTGTCTCATGGAGAGGGTAGGGTACAGAGGACAGATGGGAGGACCGGAGAGGTCACTCTGGTGCTTTCAGCCCTCAGGAAATACAGTGCCACTGGGTAAAGTTGAGTGGCCCAGGAGTTCACTCTGGATCAGTATTTTAAATGCCACGGAGGCTAATTACACTAAAACAACATAATACATTTTTTTATTTCACGAAAACATATTTTTAATTTCTTTTCATTTTAACTGATAGCATATATCTTCTATTTTGTATTATTTTGTATAGAATTAGTTTTATTCAATCAGGATTTGCAGTCATCATGGCCACAGTTGATGAATGTGGACTTGTACATGGCAGTATATGGTCTCTTTCCCTCCATTTCCACATGCTATCAAACTGAAGCTTCATCCGTGCGCCAGGGTGGGGTGGGAGCGTGGGGGTGTGGGATGGTGGGGGTTAACGTCATTTGAAGGTTAATAGGGGAAGGACATCAGACCAGCGATCCTCACTTTGAGGCATCATGCGACATTGACATGTTATGGGATGATCGTTGTAGATGATGGTCGATCCCTCACGGCCCCTGTCATTATTGATTCAGCGCATGTGCTCCTGAGAGCTGACAGCACTTTCATGGCCACGATGTCCTCGTCTAACAGCCCCCCCCCCCTTGCCACACACACATAGACATACACACACAAGCCACCAATGCACCTTCTAGCCTTGCCTCCCACAGTTATGAGATATACAGATATACAGTTTGTGTGTGACGTGAAGATGTAAGAGATGATCTTTGTGGCTAGTGGCTATCATAATCCATCATCATAGCATCAAACTGGAATAGGCACTATGTGGCCTGTCTGTTCCTCCCCCCCAGCCCCCCCCCCCCCAACTCTCACATGAATGCTATGAACATGACTGACCCGATGAACATGACCGCTGGCTTCTTTGACCTTCTGTGGCCTAAGCAGTGACTCATAGAGGCTTATCTGTTTGCTTATCCAGGGTTATTCACATTCAACTTGTTAATCTGTTTATACAGCAGCACATTACTGATGAGATTCAGGTTAAGTGCCTTGTTCTAGGGTCCAAGAGCAGTGCTCTACCTGGTATTTGAACTTGCAACCCCCTGCTTATAAGCCCCGTTACTTACTTACTACTTCCCATGAGATCTTCAATAGAGAATAGCTGAGTTAATTATAAGAATACTGCATTAAGTATATTAATCAAATAGATTCATTTAGTGTAGCCTGATAGAGAAATTTGGTGCGGTGGAGTAATACATTCTTATTTACATTATTATTTTCCCCAAACACACATTTTACTTATTTTGTTTAATGATTGTTTATTATGATAATACCTTTAGAAAAAAATGTTTATATGTAATTATCCATAAAAAAGAGACATTTTTCTTATGGGGTAGTGTGAGAATACCTGGACCTAGGTTTTAAAGGGATTACTTGCTTTCTCTTTATTGTTCTTTAAAAACAATCACTTTAATTTGTTCCTGTGTTCTATCTATTGGTGTTTTTCCAAGGTATGTTTCTTTCACAGTTTTTAGTATCCCACTCATTCCAGTGAGTTCAACTCAACCACCTCTCGAAGAGTCAGGGAAAATTTCCCATATCGGTTTCAGTGTTTTTCTGTTGAAAGTGTGCAATGTTATGGGCTGTGTGACAGTCTCCGTGCAAGTGCCGCAATATTTTTTTTATTGTTTTACAGCCAATTTTAATGTCTTCATTGATTTCTAGCAGGTTGCAATGAAATGAAAGACTGTAACCCACAGTACACAACTGATAGAGAAGTACACAATGATCCTTGAATGAAAAGCTCTCTCTATCTCTCCCCCTCTCACTGTCTCTCTATGCCCTCCCTCTCCTCTGTAAAGTAGTGTCAAGGTTAATTTCTCATGCTCAGAAGCTGACCTTCAGTTGTCTTGAAGGAAACTGGCTGCAAATACAAGAGGCAGACATACATATTTCATAGCTCCCATCGCTTGTGGTGACTTGTCTATATTCAGATCTTACACCTTAGTGCTGTTTGATTCAAAGAGCTCATCAATTAGTAATTTACTGAAGGTTTGTTACTGAAGATGCGGGAACAACCTTTCATTCTGCCTGAGATATTCACATGTATTCTACCTGGATATGAGGGTCTAGAATTAGTCTAAATCAAATAGTTTTTCCTAACATTTATATAACACATGAAATGCATTCTCTGTTGTACATCAGTTTTGATTAGGTTGCTGAGCAACATTTTTATTCTTTCCTATGGCTATTTATCTAGTGATGATGTGTTAGCATAATACGTGTTATCTATCTTAATTCATCTGTTATATAATAAAGGACAAAACACCATAGAGGTTAGAGTGAGAATGTCCCCTTAATCGTGCTGAGAGGCCTTATGATCTGCACTGTCTGTGGAGTTATTGATGTGACCCATGAAATGCTAGCATATCTCAATATATGGCAGAATGTGAAATTATACTGAGTACATAAAGCGCTTAATCTATTTAGTCTCAGTAAAAGGGGACTCAGAGGATTTACTTTAAGTCTTGGTAATTTTTAAAGGGATTTAAAAGGTTGACCAGTGGATCTATTTTAAGCCTGGTTCTGAAAACAGAACAAGAGGGCATCAGTGTAAATTAGTTAAATAAAAATAAATTTCATTATGATACAAGAAACAAGTTTTTTCACATTAATACCAAGAAAATCTTGCCCACATTTGAGATAGAGACAAATGCTCTTGTATGCCTTAGAATTAATCGCAAATTATTTCTGATGAGTGCTGTTATTATACACTTTTTTTATTATACACTTGGATGTGTGATACAAATTCACATAATAATAATTCAAATCTGGGTACATCTACCTTATCTATTTTCTGTTGTTTTTAACCCCTTATTGGGCCTATGTTGTGATCATGATATTGCCATGTACGATTTGATAATGATGCATATCACCGTAGAGTTTGCATCATGTTACAAAATATGTATCATGTCATACAACCTTCATGTCACAGTGCACAGGTATGGTAATGCAATACATATCACAGCATTTCTCTGCTGTTATTGTCTTCAGTTTTCACATTTAATATCAGTGAACATGTATTAATATTTTCAATCACATGGTGAAGTGCACTGAAACATTTCCAATGAAGAACAGCATGTCACTGGATCAGTTTGCATACCTCAGCTACATGCTCTGTCTTCCTCATCGCAGTGCTAAATGAGATTCAGTGCCTTTCCAGGTTTGGGAGGTTTTTTCACCCCTAAAGCATTTGTCCTCAATGCAGTGATGCATTTCAGAGACTACAGGCCAGTGTCCTTTATTGATCATACCGTCCTCCAGGAACGGAGGTTTTCATGTAGGCCGATTATTACCCATCTTATTGTTCAATAAGAACTTCACTGGTTGAGCAGGTGTCTGCTTGTGGCTACATTAGATGAGTAGGAGGTATGGGGCAGGCATGACTGTAAAGCTCAGCTAGTTGTCTGCAGTGTGAAAAGCAGTGGCTGGCTGCACACATTTAAAGACATGCATCCTATTCTGTGCTGTCTCTGACTGATGGATGCATTTTTAACCTGCAATACATTTATATAGCTGTATATTTTGCTGAAGCAATTCAGGTTAAGCTAAGCCGCAGCTGGGAAACAAACTTACGGAGTTACATGGTCAGTTCCCTAACAATTATGCTATGTTGATATTTATTACTTTTTGCCATTATGCAGCCACACACTTGCAAAAAGGAACAGTACATTTGTAATAATTGAAACTCCTCTGACAAGTCAACCGTGTACATATTTACAAAACCCAGTCAACTCTGAAGGAAAAAAATTCCCATAACCTGTCGTGATATCTTCACTTTACCTCTCTGTTGCTTCAGTAGTAGTATAAATCTGTTTTGTGATGTGTGGTTGCTACGTCCTATGGAGCTATTTCCCTGTGGTTTTATTTTCAGATAGTTGGAACCTCACTATTTTGCACAGAAAACATGAAATGATAGTCAAGCTAATATAGTGTATTTTCCTGTTCCATGATAATTGCCTGGAAAATTACTGACAAAGAACTCCCCTTGGAGCCCATTAAGTGCTGTTGAAAAACTGAATGTGACAAGATAGGACGTGGCAGTGGAAGTGGCTGTTTAGACTATACAATGACCTGATGAAAGATGTGCATTTAGGAATATTAAGAGAATGCTATTCATCTGCTGGGGGAATCAATGTAAATAAACAGGCTTGTAATGTTTGTAAATTGCTGTCAAAAATGACGTATACTGCTGAGAGGGGGATTGTTCGCAGCTGGAAGCAAAGGCAAAGCTGGCAGCTGTGAATATCTGTGAAACTGGCACAGATCTGGTGCACAGATCAGACGAGAGGAAACTGAACTGAAAAGACCAACCCTTTTAGAAGAAAAGTGTAGCATCCTGCTATATCCTGCAACTTTTGTTGTGCAGGCAATGGATCAATTATTCTGCTCTGCATACTGTGGAGAGAGATTAGTATCAATAGTATAGACAAATGTGCATGTTATGATCCATAAATAAGAGACACATCACAAATATCTTTTACTACCCACAAACAAATATCCCTTAACTTGTCATTTAAATGAATGTGCTCTGTTTGTCTACAAATGCATACATTTTTTCCCTTTTATGGAAATACCTCATAATTTGTATATAAAAACCAAATGTTTCCAATGTATGCATGTTTAATTTTTTTTGCAATAAGACATTCTCAAATGTAAAATTGGCTTGTGAAATGAAGTGACATGCGTGCACATAGCAATTGTGCATTTTTATCTTATTTTTTATTTTTATTTTGAGATTTTCCTTGTGCTGTTCCTGCATCACAATTCACATACAAATAGCCACTGATTCACACACAAATAGCTGGCTGTCGTCTTCTTCTGTGGTGGTGGTGCTCAACCAGGAAGCTGCTCATTCAAATTGTGCACTAAAATAGCTTGGGGATCATCCAGGTGCTTTCTGCGAATCTGAGATGAGAATTGACGCTTCTCTTGCTTAGCAGTGGTATCTGCCTTGCTACTCTCCCATGAATCCCTTTTTTGCACAGCCTCTTTCTTATTGTGGACTCATGAACACTGACCTTGGCTGAGGCTAGATGTTCTTCTGGGGTCTTTTGTGTTTTTTCTGGGTGAGTTGTCGCTGTGCCCACTGAGACATTTTGGCAGGTCAGCCCCTCCTGGGAAAATTCACCACTCCATTCCAAGTGTTCTCCATTTGTACATAATGGATCTCACCATGGTTCAGTGTCCCAGCGCCTTAGAAATGGCTTTGTAACCCTTTCCAGACTGGTGTACTGTATTTCAACAACTTTTTTTTTCTCATCTCTTCTGGAATTTCTTTTGAATGTGGCATAGTGTGCTTGTAGAAACTTTGTGGTGACTATTTCATTCTGTTGGTAAGGTTAATGAGCGAGGTTTAGGTTCAGTCAGATAAATCTAATTATCGATTTATTGGTTTATTGAGTAACTAAGAGGGTAATTACTTTTTCATATGGGTGATATGGGTGTTTGATAGCTTTTTTCATTAAATAAATGAAATAGTTATTTTAAAAATGTGTTTTGTGTTTACTCAGTTTCCTGTTGTCTTGTATTAAATTTTGTATAAATAGCTTAAAACATTCAGGGTGACAAATATGCAATAATAGAGGAACTTAGAATACTTTTTCATGGCACTGTATTTGTGTGTGGATCCTGGCGCAGGAACAGGGAAAGGCAAGTCTCAAAATATAAAAATAATTAAAAGGAAACTTACGTGACAGTGCATGCATGTCATTTCATCCACAAATGCAGATTCAGCACTTCAGAAACTGACTTTACGTTTGAGAATGCCTTAAGAAAATTACTCATGGAAATTGGAAACATATTTTTGGTTTTTATATACTATGTATGAGGTATTTGCACTGAAAGGAAAATATTCATTCACGACTATGTATGCTATTGAACAAATAAGGCCACATTAATTTAAATGACATTTACAAGACACAAGTTGAGAGATATTTGTTTTTGGACAGTGAAGCACATTTGTGTCTCTTATTTATGGATCCTGAAACATGTCAATAATATTGAGACTAATCTCTCTCCGTACTTTGCTCTCTAAACCCGAATTGATTGCTCGTTTGCCCGCTGTCCGCTGAGGCTTTCATGATTGACTTGGGCTGGCATGCTGCGTGCACCAGCGGGAGATTTCTGTGACCAGATAATCTACAGATCTGCCGAAATGTGCCCGGAGTGCACGGACATGGGCACATAATTGGTCAGTCCCAGGTATCGGAAATGAATCATCACAGGCGAACTTGGAATCAGAAGGCATATTACTGTTGAACTGATGAGATACTGCACACCCACTGAGATTAAACCTTTCAGTATAAGGTATCTCTTTCACGCATAGGAAGAGATTCATTCTCTGCGTTACGTCTAATGCAGACTAATTAATTTCTGGCTCCTTTCTCTGGTGCACGGTCCTTATGTGAACACCACTAGCTGCAGTGGTCATGAGCATGCTCATCAGTAATTAGAGGAGAAACTGCCACTGCTCTCTGTCACTGGAAAATAAATTCCGAAGGCGTTTCGTTTTTTGTTCCATAACAACATAGCAAGCTAATTAGTTACCTTTATTCTAATTTGAGCTTTTGGAAACGAACCTCAACAAAGTCATCCTTGTGCGAACAGCTGTTCTCTTACCATATCTTTTCTTTTCTTTTAGAGAGTGGCAACATTTCATCTTTCATCATATGCTTCTTTAGGTCCAATTGGCTTACAAAATGAATAATTTATCATTGTGTATGATGTGAGCACCCGCTGAATAATCCTGGTATACAATATCCTGATATAATTTTCATTATTTTTATTTCTTCGTCTGCTGGCTCTAAATCGTGTTCATTATGAGCATTGACTGTGTCCGTTCAAGTCTGTGACTCTTATAATCCAAGTCTCTACTATAACTCCAAATGTACTGCTAGGTTGATCAAGCGTTGAGCTGGGCTTTGTGCTTCATCAGCCACAAAGCAACTTAATGGAAACAAAATCAGGCATAAGAGAAAGAAATAAAACAATATGATTATTTTGCTCTTCTTAATTTGTGTGGTGGTTTAATGTTTCACTCCAATAAAGGACAGTGGAATTACGTTTCATTTTAATTGGAAATTACTACAGAATGTTTCTTCACAATATAGACAAGCTAATTATGCCAGCATCCCTGATTGCCTTCATGTGTGATCAAATATTAAATTGGCAACTCTATATATCACGGTATATAATGACCATGCCAAACCGGAGACAACTTTTGTTTCTTGTAGGCCTAATGTGCGCACCTCTGAACAGACAGCATTCATTTCCACAATGATGTTATACCACATGTTTCTTTTTGTCTAACACACCACGACTCAGGCCCCCTGTCTCTCTGCTGTTATTTTGATGCCCTGTACAGGTTTGTGTGGTCAAAATCAGTCTTGTGGCTATTTACATAACCAAAACATGAAAAGTCTTCCATGTGAAATGAAGTTAATACTAGTGATATGCACTCAAAAAAAAAAATATATATATATACACACACACACACAGGCCATTTTATTAGGTACACCTGTTCAGCTGCTCATTAATGCAAATATCTGATCAGCCAATCATGTGGCAGCAACTCAGTGCATTTAGGCATGTAGACATGGTCAAGACAATCTGCTGAAGTTCAAACCAAGCATCAGAATGGAGAAGAAAGGTGATTTAAGTGACTTTGAACGTGGCATGGTTGTTGGTGCCAGACGGGCTGGTTTGTCTATTTCAGAAACTGCTGATCTACTGGGCAGAGGTCAGAGAAGAATGGCCAGACTGGTTTGAGCTGATTGAAAGGCAACAGTAACTCAAATAACCACTCGTTACAACCAAGGTGTGCAGAAGAGCATCTCTGAATGCACAACACGTCAAACCTTGTAGTCTTGACCATGTCTACATGCCTAAATGCATTGAGATGCTGCCACGTGATTGGCTGATTAGATATTTGCGTTAACAAGCAGCTGAACAGATGTACCTAATAAAGTGGCCACTTCCCGGCCACTCGTTTAGGTACTTGCTAGTACCAGGTGTGGTCTTCTGCTGCTGTAGCCCATTTGCTTCAAGGTTCGACATGTTGTGCTTTCAGAGATGCTCTTCTGCATACCCCGCTTGTAACGAGTGGTTATTTGAGTTTTATATTTTGTTTTTACAAAACCTATCGAAAAGCATAGCCTACATGCAATGTTTGTTTTTTGAAGCACAGCTTTTCAAAATTCCAGTTTGCTTGACTCATGATGGATAGAATTATTAAACAGGCCTCCATGGGTCATAGAACATCTCTGCTGAGGACACATTGTAAATGATGAATGATCTCTGTTTTAGGATAGACACTGCAATAAATGTTAATAACACAAATGAGCAAACAGGACAACACTAAATGGCCAATCTTTGCTTATAAGCGTTGCTTTAAGGATCATTCTAGTTGGAATCGATCCACATTGCCTGTTGGTTTTGTGCACGGCTTGCAGCTGTGCACGTCTCCTGCTTGGAAGGAAACCATGGTGGGGATATGCTGGGGAACGCACATAGTGACGCCGATGTCATATGGATCAATTACATTGCAAACATTTAGCAGATGCTCTTATCCAGAGCGACTTACACAACTTTTACACATAGCATTTTTCACATTGTATCCATTTATACAGCTGGATATATATATACTGGAGCAATGTAGGTTAAGTACCTTGCTCAAGGGCACAACGGCAGTGTCCTATCCAGGAATCGAACCTATGACCTTTCGGTTACAAGCCCAGTTCCTTACCCACTGTGCTACACTGCCGCCAACAGTTCTGTTGGTGATCAGATAATTTTGTGAGTCTTTTTTTGTTGGTACCAGCTGTAGTTCATAGCTGTATTTTGCCCCCTAGTAGTCTGAAGGAGACCCTTGGTTAATTCCATTGCTCTGCCTATTTGCTTATGCAGGGTGATTCACATTTCACTTGCTAATCTGTTTATACAGCAGCACATTGCTGATGAGATTCAGGTTAAGTACCTTGTTCAAGGGTACAAGAGCAGTGCTCTACTTGGTATTTGAACTTGGAACCCCCTGCATATAAACCTTGCTCCTTACCTACTACTTCAGGTGAGCTCTTCAAAAGAGAATAGCTGAGTTAATAAAAGTATAGCATTAGCTGTATTAATCAAAACAATTAATTTATTGGAGCCTGAAATTGTGGAACCGAATTTTATATATAATCTAGTTAAAAATTGTTATTTTTCTCAAGCCATCTCCCATTTTACTTCAATGATCTTTTGTTTATTGTGATAATAATTATGACAATAAATGTTCATATGTAATTATCCGTAAAAAGAGACTTTTTTCTTATGGGGTAGTGTGAGAATACCTGGAACTAGATTATCAAGGGATTACTTGCCTTCTCTTTTATCTTTAAAAATGTTTTCTTCATGTGTTCCTGTATATCTGTTGATGTCTATCCATGGTGTTTTTCTTTTGCAGTATTTATGGTGTGGTACAGTATTTTTAGTGTCTTACTCATTCCATTTTGTTCAATTCAACTACCTGTTAAAGAGTCAGGGAATATTCTTTTGTTTTCCCATATTGGCTTCAGTGTGTTTTTTTGTTTAAACATTAAAATGTCCAGTGCAATTTCCCCAATATTTTTTGATCATTTTACAGATACTAAGCAAAATAGATTTAATGTATTCATTGACTTCTGGTGGGTTGTAATGAAATTAAAATAAATTTTAAAAAACTTTATACCACAGTACATAGCTGATAGAGAAATACACAATGATCCTTGAATGAAAAGCTCTCTCTCTCTCTCCCCCTCTCACTGTCTCTCTATGCCCTCCCTCACCTCTGTAAAGTAGTGTCAAGGTTAATTTCTCATGCTCAGAAACTGACCTTCAGTTGTCTTGAAGGAACCTGGCTGCAAATACAAGAGGCAGACATGCATATTTCATAGCTCCCATCGCTTGTGGTAACTTGTCTATATTCAGATCTTACACCTTAGTGCTGTTTGATTCAAAGATCTCATCAATTAGTCATTTACTGAAGGAGTGTTCCTGAAGACACCGTGAACAACCTTTCATGCTGTCTGACATATCCACATGTATTCTACCTGGGTATGAGGGTCTAGAATTTGTCTAAATCAAATACCTAACAGTCAATACAATCTTCTCTACTGTACATTATTTTTTATTCAGTCCCTGAGCAATATTTTTATTTTTTTCTATGGCTAATTATCTAGTGATGATGTGTTAGCATAATAAGTGTTATTTATCTTAATTAATCTGTTATATAATAAAGGACAAAACACCATAGAGGTTAGAGTGAGAGAGGCCTTATGATCTGCACTGTCTGTGGAGTTATTGAAGTGACCCATGAAATGCTAGCATATCTCAATATATGGCAGAATGTGAAATTATACTGAGTACATAAAGCGCTTAATCTTTTTAGTTTCAGTAAAAGGGGACTCAGGGGATTTAATTGAAGTCTTGATAATTTTAAAAGGGATTTAAAAGGTTGACCAATGAAGCTATTTTAAGCTGGCAACAGAACAAGAGGGCATCAGTGTAAATTAGTTAGAAGTGAATTTCATTATGACACATTAGGAATCTTTACTACAGTCTTGCCAGCATTTCAGGTGGAGACAGAAGCTTTTGTATGGCACAGAGCTAAACTTGAGTGATTTTTGACTGATGGCTGTTATATACGTGATACAAATTCACATAATAATAATTCAAATCTGGGTTTTCATTTTTCATTTATTTTTTTATTTTTTTAAAACCCTTGGCATGTGTCCTATGAGATTATCATGATGTTACTATGTACTTTGTGTTTTGATAATGATATGTACATATCACAGTTGTCTTTGTTCGAAACAACATAAGGTGTCATTTGAAGTTAGAATGTAAATTGTATTGGGAGGGGGGAAATGTCCCACAAAATATACAGATACCTAGATACCCATCTGTATTGACAACAGTGAAGATTATCTAGCTGCATTTTTAGCGACAACTTGGGCTGCTACTTTCTATTTCAGCTGTGTAAACCCTGATATTTTAACAGAACATACTGTATTTAGGTCTGTCCTTCAACAGCTTATTTCAGACCTTGATGTTAACTTCTGGAAGATTCCAGTCAGGCATTGCATTGAGGAATCACAAAAGAGCCTATATTCACTGAAAGCTTGGCAGATTTTGTACCAGTAAATAAAGGGGTTGAGACTTACCAGGAGTTTCGTTAAATGCCTCCCTGGATGGTACAGCGACAGGATCCCCTCCTAGGATTTCAGCTAACAAGCCTCATAAGCCCTGGTCCTTAACTATTATACTGCACTAATGCACCTACTTCAAGTTCCAATATTCCTGTTGAAAACACAAGAATATGAATCCTCTTTATTGGAATGAGATTTTTATTATATCACAGTTAGATTTATGTAATATATAATAATTCTAAAGGCAGCCTGACATTTAATTCATTTTATTATTATATATGCAATCATCACAGTTAACGTATTGACTGAGAACCGTAACAGAATAAATTGGCCTAACCACATAAAACCCCTCTGGCAAACAGGACTGAAATTGAGTCATTTCCTGTACCACAGCTGTGTCAGATCATGCAAGTAATATGCATTCTAACGTGGAATTTACAACATAAATGAGAAAGAACTGAGCCATCAATTAACAATATATTATGCCTGGTCACGTGCTGTCTGTGCCTTTAACTGTTTTTTCTTTCTTTCTATTTTTTGCTGATTTAAAAAACATCCTGAGATTATTTTGTGTGTCATAGCCTCTTAGGAGGTGGTGTGTTCTGTAATCGTTGGATGTTCATGCAGGTGGGGTTGGCCACCCTCTCGGCTAAGGTGTACGCATGCTATTGGCCCAAAACAAAGACAGTTCACTCATCCAAATTTACAGTCCCTTTTTGGTTACATGCTAATATTTAAATGCTGGGGAAAGTGGTGACATTTACTGAGGCTTTATTATTAGCAGTTTTCAGAAAAAAAAAATCATCAGGAAACAGCGAGGTGCTTTTGCCCTGAAATTAAATCAACTGATCTGAGCATGAAATGACTTATTGCCTGGAACACAGCGTGAACTTTCAAGCTGTGATGGTAATCGTTCAGTCATAAAGCAGCTATTGTACTGTTGTGCGGACACGGCTTTGCTGGTGCTGCCTACTTTTCGAGAAAACTTAATTCTCCAACTGTGAACAGTCTTTCTATGATTGAAAAGTAAGGATCCCGTGTCCAAAATATAACAGTACACATACATATAACTCTTACAGTTAAATTGTGCCTAGCTTTGTGGCAAAATAATTAAATAATTATTTAAATATTATAAAAGGAGTAATAATGAATAAGAATATAACTATAGACAGTTGGGGGAAAAAACAGAAGGTCATTTTTATCAGTGCACCAATTAACCAAGGAAGACCACTGCTAGAACTCTGGTGATAATGGCACCAAGTTACAGTACAAGTTGATTCCTATTTTAATGATGAGATGCTGAGCGACAGAAAGGGTTTCGCTGATTAAACTGAAGCCTAATTGGTTAAGGGAGGCCACAGTCTCCCCCTGATTTTCATGAAAATCTGGAATATGAAATACCTGATGCCTTTTCGCTTGTTCCCTGCCAAAAAAAAAAAAAGTATTTCAGAAAGTTGTAACCATCTGCTATGAGATGTACTGTAGATAAGCTCATCTCAGGGGTGATATGCTGTGAGTCTGTGGGCTTAAGCAACTGATGATGAAGCCACATCTACAAAGCCCAAAGGGAATGTTTGGCCTTTTTGAGAAGGTCTTCTTATCCATAAATTGCCATTTTCAAGTGAAAAAAACACCAGGCCTCCCAAAAGTCTTTTTAAACACATTTCTGTAACGAAACAGAAAAGTGCCGGATTCTGATCTGCAGCAATATGAGCTCTGTTTTTATCTTTTGACGGTGTGAAAACATATTCAAAATAAGGGACCTGCTACCCTGAAATCTCAGCACAGAGGGCGAAGAGTTCCCAGAGGTGATAGAAGTGCTGGAAATGAGCAGGGGGTGAGGGCCACTTTATGATGATTTAATCTCCCTTCTTCCCAGTATAACACTGCCTATCTTGCCCATCCTCCCTCTCTCTCTCTCTCTCTCCATCCCATCCCATCTCGTGGGGGTACGACCACCAGCTCACTCGTGTTTGTTTCTGCTGTTCAGCTGCGTCGCTGGGACCTTACTTAACGACCTTGCCTCATTTACATACACAATCCCTTTAATGATCCGTTAAACTGCAGTTAACAGAGTGTTTACAAAGCGTTCCCTGTTGGGACTGGAGGGGTGGGGTGAGGTGGGGGTGGTGAGTGGGGAGTGGCAAAAACAGCAGTGGATGTTCTCAGGGAGATTGTTAATATTCACAATGCCTTTTAGGTTTAGAAAAGGCAGGGCAAACAGACTTTATTGCAACTTTATTGTGATGTGGAAAATTATTCATTTATGAGATCCAAATAAAAGGATTTTTTACTTTTATGACCATAGCACTATAAGGTTTATATTTTAAAATGCATTTATTGTCTAGTGTTGGATATTAGATTGCATATTATGCGTGTGCGTGCATGCACACATGAACATGTGTGCTACTTATGACATATCCCAATATATCATCCATTTTGTTATATTTATTTATTTAGCTGTAGCTAAATCTCAAGTGAAGTAATATCTAGTGAGACCACTACTGGCCTCCCAGCCCACCAACTGGGATGTAATTTAGAGATCTGCCATTATTTTTCATTATACTATAAATTTGTTATACCCAAGTACCATAAACCTGAGACCATGCTGTTCAGACCAGCTTAGCTTCTTTGTTTGACTGTAGCTGAGCTGAGCAGCATTTGAGCTCATGTGATAATGTACTACAGAGTTATAGTGTTTTATAAGTAAGTGTGTGTCTTAAAGTTTGGAATTTATGTAGTACTAATTACTGCTTTGTGGTGTTACAGTACTGGTGATATGGTACTTATTCTTTCGTGTACCACAAACTCCCCTACAAACCCAAGTAGGAACACTTTTCTCTGCACTCTTGCATTCCTATTTAGTTCTCTGTGGTGCGGAATACCTTCTACTACCGAGTGAATGGGGAATATGTATTAATGTTTATAGCACTCTTTGTCCACAAATACTTTCATAACTTCAGAGGGGGCTTTTAAAGTAATTTCTGGGGAGCTCTGCAGTACTGTACCCAGATGTGTGCATCTGGCACCTGAGGGTGGATTCACTGACGGCCTTGCCAGTCCTGCCTGGCAGAGTCTGTGCTTAAGAGGACAACTGAAGGAGATCGTAATCTCCATGGCAATACTTCACCTCTTTTTAATTTGAGTGGCTTTTTGAAGTCCTTGCCAAAGTACACTGCGGTGTGGGAATAGTTGCAGCTGTCCTCACACCTGAGCTGACAGTGGGTTTACGGTGTCATATTTAACTTCTAATTAATTCAGAAATAAAATCCTCTATAAATATTCATTTTGTCATCATTTAACATCTATACCACTCACAACACCTGTGACCAAGAACAGTTTAATGTAAAAATATCAGCTTAACAGTTGGCTTAATGCTTTTCTGTATTATTTCCCTTATAATTATAAAGAGCCCTATGATCTTTGCTGGCTTGAGCTACCATGTGGTGTCAATTACTGACTTACATGAATGGATCAAAAGTGATTTCATGAGCTCACGGGTGGTTTGTTCTGTTCAGTTTTAGTGCATATGGGGATAGGCCTCATAGTCTGGTACCAGACAATGCAAGTGCCAAAGTACAGACTGTGGGCAGCCATGCAGAACAATGTACATTTGGCTCTTCAGTGTGATAAGAAGTGGTAATTGGCATCACATGCATCAGAAAGAAAGCACATGCTTGTCTGTGCTCTCCTGAATAGTCAGTGGAGGTTGTACTAATAAGCACTGATATATATATATATATATATGATTGTGGAGAAAAAGGTAAAAGAAAAGTAGCATATGGCAACATTATCACTCCTCCCATTTTGAGGTTCATCAATCCTTGCTTTCCATCACCAAATGTCCAGATGAACTTATTTTAGTACCAAAGATTAGAGCAGCTGTACGGAGGACAGCCTCTAAGCTCCTGACTACTTGTCTTTACAGGAGTTTTCTATGCTGCAGTTGGACAACATGGCTGACCAGCGGGTCAACATTGTGGGCTTCTCTGTGTTCAACCACAGCCACCCCTTCTTCCAGGACTTCCTCCTCAGCCTTAACCGCTCTTGGCAGGAGAACTGCGACCATGCCCCCTTCGCTGGGCCACCGGTAAGCACAGGGAGGACATGCCCACACTTGAATCCATTCAAGCATGCAGGTGCACCCCTCAAGATGCAATGTGTTGTTATACAAAGGTCATAACACTATACAATACAGAATATGCAATGAATGGTAATTTCAAGTCTTTAGTTGTACAAAATCATTTATGTGCTCAGTGTTGAACTATTTTGGGCAAAAGCAAAGGTCTTCCATTAGTCCAATCAAGATGGCTATTTACAGAGACTATTTTTACATTATTGCAGCCATAAATTTATAACAGGTAGGCAATGGTACTATCTTAGTGACAGTTACATTTTGCAATCAAAAGTAATTGAATTTCTGTTATGTGGGATGGACCTATCAGCTATAAACCTAATTATGGACATGATATGTGATACCTAATTATAGACATGATATGTGATATTTTCTGACTTAATTACCACTCACTCACAACCTTCTCATGTTTGGCCCTTGTAATTAGAAAAGATACTGAGAGAATCTGTACAAACACCAACCTTTAGATTGAGTAGATTGAGATGAATAAATGACTCATTTGTGCTGTGTATATGGGGAAGAAACTTAATTTTTGTGGGGGGATATTTATCTCAGAATTAAATTTCAAAAACAACATTGCCAGTTTCACAGATTTTCTCCTGTTTGCTCCTGAGCTCAAGAAGGCATAAG
This sequence comes from Anguilla rostrata, assembly GCF_018555375.3. NCBI lineage: Eukaryota > Metazoa > Chordata > Actinopteri > Anguilliformes > Anguillidae > Anguilla > Anguilla rostrata. The sequence goes on along the minus strand of NC_057941.1, from coordinate 19,717,079 downwards.
GTGTGCTGATACAAGCAGAAGCAATAACAGAAATAACTTGAGGTTAAATGTTAAGAACTTTTGGAAACTGTCATTTCAACACCCAGTGCCTGCAGCTGAAAAAGGCAGAAGAACATTAATCTGGGTCTTGTCCAGAGATCGATGCACACCATCTTTTGAAACCCATTGTTTCCATGACTGTTACTTGCTCCTAATTATCTCTTATCTGTAATTAATCAAGATATATTTTTGGAGTGCGTCTTATGCGCTCCAATTACAGTGAACTATTTGCAGATTCAACCATGAGACAAGCTCAGGTTCAAAGTATTTCTTTGAAACAGTGACTGCTAATGGAAGCTGGCTTATTAAAGGGCGTAGGGCATGTAGGTGTTGGTCGTGTTAAATTTCGGTGATGGCTGAGGGCCATTTCCACTCATTTGCATCAGTGCTGTAGTATTAATACACGGGCCTGCTTGGCCCTTGCCCAGATCCCTCACAGGGCAGCCCATAAAACTGCCTGTTACTGTACACAACATGCTCTCACCTGTTGGGTCACCTGTTGGGTCAATTTAAACTAACCTCAGTTAGTCCAAGACCGAAAGAATCCGCAAAGGACTCCAGCCCCATCAGCAGGGTCACTAAGTGAAGTGAACAGTCCTGTGTTTTGTGTGATCTTCCAGCTGGCCGTAGCAGCAAGTTTGGGGGTGGTGGGGCAAAGGGGGGGGGGGTGCAGAATGGCTTTATTTCAGAGCTTTAATGATGTCCAGAGATGGTAGGAATGCAGGCAGTAGACAACACAATACTAGACATGCACTGCCAAACATACAGTAAAAGTCACACACTCTATAGCTTGTGACACTGACCCATCTTTCTCTCACACACACACACACACAATACAAACACATACACACAAACATGCCAACATATACAATACATTAAATCACATAATTGAACAGATGCACACAAGCTCACATGCACACAGATACAATAGCCCATGCACGCATATACAGACGCACACACACACACACACACTACTCAAACACATACCCTACCTTCAATGACTTCAACATCTGTCCATCAGACCTGTGTTTACCGTTTCCTCTTAGCTTGTGCTAACAATGTACGTTTCATTTTGGCTGTGTTTACTTAGTTCATCGGATACAGTAGCTGTCTGACATTCTGCCTCCATACACCACCATATGGAGCGGCTAGCCCAGGGTTAAAGCAGCTGTGTAACAGTGACCCAAAGAACAATCAGTTTAACTGTTTGTGTTCCAAGGCAAGCGCTGATTAATTATCACTTCGCTCCCCCCCACCCCAGCTGTCCTCGGCGCTGATGTACGATGCAGTACACACAGTGGTGGCGGCCGTCCAGCAGCTCAACCGCAGCCAGAACGTCGGTGCAACACAGCTCTCCTGCAAGTCCTCCAAAATCTGGGAGCACGGCACCAGCCTGATGAACTACCTGAGGATGGTAAGGGGGCAGGGCCTGTCTATCATCAGGGCCATCAATCATCCTGTTGCCTTGGCTGTAGGTCCTGTTTCCCACCCATCTGTCAGCTGACAGATGTGAGGCCTCCCACCCCGCTGTCACTCAGAAACATCAGCTTAGTCGCCGTATTTTTTTTTTGTATCTGAAGTAAATGTTCAAGTATAAATTTTCTAGCCAAGATTTTTTTTTTCTTTCCTGCCATTTGGAAAGTGCAGTTGTTTTCGTAGGCCTGTCTCACCACTGCGAGGCCCTCCCTCTCTTCAGGAGAGCGCACACAAGTACGCTCTCTCACGGGAAGTGCGTGCTTCCGACCGCTGCCTCTCTTCACAGCGCACTCCACCGGCTGAGCTCAGCAGTCGTCGCGTTCTAGGAGCGCGCATCGCGCTCAGCTGATGCGGGCAGTCTGCAGCCGCGCAGTGGACCCGCGGAGTCTCTCTCCTGCAATAAGAAGTGAATGATTCCAGCAGCTATAAAAACCCTTTCTCTAGCACTGTGGTTCTGTCACTCGCAGTACACACTGGAACAGTTAGGTTTTTATACCAGACTGTTAAGTGCTGCACAAAAACTGAACCAGTTTATGAACAGGGTGGGCAATCTTGCAGCCCCACAAGGAATATATTTTATAGACAAGTGAAAATGCTTTACTCCATGAAGGGTAGAAGTAACAAAAAATTCTTGGTAAAAATGGCAGTTGATGTTCAAGTACAAGTGAGTTGATAAATTAACTGTTAACTGATACAAATCAGATGATAAAACTGCAAGTCATTTGATAAAAATCTAAATCATTAGATTAAAACAGGTTTTATTTCATAAGAAAAACTGCTCATTTTTGTCATTCACCACCGCTGTTCTGTCAGTTTGTCGTTTTATGTTAGCACATTTATTGTTTAGTGTGTGTATTAGGCCTCCTGTCAATCAAAAGGCCATGACCGAATTTGATCTTCTGCTCCCGATCACTGATTTCACACAGCCTCCAAGTGGCCAATCAGAATAGTTTCAAACTATTCTTAAACATGGCATTGGCAAGTCAAAACAGGGAACTTTTTGACTAAAAATACGTATGCAACTTTATGCAAGAACGTTGTGCTCAATCATTCTAGTCACAATTTAATAAAATATCAAATTGATTGGCTGCAGTCATTCCTCGCAGATACACAAGCCAGCGCTATTAAAGTGAATCCTAGACAACCAGAGATCATACAGGAGGTGGCAGCTGAGGTCGATGCAGATCATTTTCCTACTGAAGGTTAGCAATGAGGAACAGAAAACGTTCATTTGGTATGACCTTTTGATTGACATGATGGCATCATGCACTCACTAAACAATAAATGCTCAGGCAGTGTGCATGTTAAATACAGAATGAGCATGTTTTTATGAAATCCTGTGCATTTTTTACCCCACTACATTTTTATCATTTAACTGCAAACTTATCATCATTTGCCCTTCATCCATTCCATTTTTATCACATAGTTCTTGTTTCTTCCACCACTCATATTACTCACCATAGACATCTATTTGCTCATATAGAGGGTCTTGCTGCTTTTGTACATGTCATTTTATGGTAGTATCGGAGTCACAAATGGAGGCAGTTGCCGTTGGTATGTTTTCAGAGTACAGTGCCCTGTGTAGTGTGGTTTGAAACATGTGATCTGTGTCTCTCTACTGCATAGGTAGAATTGGATGGTCTAACCGGGCACATCGAATTCAACAGCAAAGGCCAGCGCTCCAACTACGTCCTGAGGATCATGCGGCACAGCAGAGAAGGGCTAAGGCAGGTAAAGTGACATGCTTCTTATTGAGGTGCGGCAGGGTGTGCCGGGGGCAGGGGACGGGGCCTGTGCCCCGGGGCCTGACTGTTCTTAGTGTTCACTGGTGCGTGCAGCAGGGAACAGGTCTCAAGACAAATCCTCTTCCCCTCCTCTTCCTCGCCGTGTCTGGCAGCATCATTCCCAAAGTGTGGAATATTAAAAACCCTGAATTCCATGTCAGGGGGAATAAAAAAAGATAAGTAGTTTTGAAATTGACTCAGGGGGGAAGTGAGGGTTGAATGAAAAGAATTAAAAAGAGGAATATATTTTGGACAGTTGGTATGGCACTTAGATTTTCGGTGGGACACAGTACAGGGAGATACCGATACACAATCCTTCTGTGCTGCACTAGAGGATGGGCAGGGAACAGAGCCAGGTCAGAGGAGCTCGGAGGGAATGGGGGTGATCTTTTATTCATCCGTATGCTCATGAAGTGTGGTCGAGCAGGGGCTCAGGGAAGGGAGAACAGGCGTGAGCGGAGGAATCCTTAAGTCACAGAGAGACTGCTGCTCCGCAGATCTGGAAGCTCTCACTGGTGGTAGAAAGTGTCTGATCGAAACAGGAATTCACCAGCCAACCCACGAAGGAAACCAGGAACGTAGTCTTCCTGATTAATGGTCTCGGCTTGACTCACAGCTCCGTTTGTCCACGCCATTGAGCCCTGCCAAATGTACAAATAAAAGCAGTCAGTGTGTTCTGGGTTCAGTGTGTGAAGTACAATATGTAGCCATGATTTTAAAGGCATACTATGCAGGAGTTTTACCTTGAAAATGTTCTAAAATAAATAAATTGTTAAAGGCGTAACAAAAATAGCTCTATGCACCAGCGTTTGAGTTAAAACCTTGTCTGGGTTGATTTAAATGCCAACGTATTATTCAACACCCAACTTGCACTGAATGCTTTGATTGACATACTCTCTATATTGCGCTACCTAGCCCTATGTAAGCACAAATGAGTTTACTGCAGACCATGAAGCTACCAAACCTGGCTCAGGTGAAAAATATTCTGTTTGCACAAGATGACACTAGCTATTGCACTTGAATTGTCACCAAAATAGGACCCTTAGAGACACTGTAATTATATGGAAGCTCCGCTTTCACACAGTTCTGTTCTACTGGCGTCTAGCTTTGTGGCAGTATTGCAACCATCCTACTGTTGGCCTGAGAGTGGAGTCACAAAGCAATGCACATTAACTTGGTTTCCAGTGCAACCCAAAGTGGTGATTAATTGGATAACAGAACCAGCATGGGACTGTTTCTGTTTCGCCACAATAAGGTTTCCTGAGTCTACCTGGCAGTTTGCTTCATATAATTTGATTGTAATTAACTGGCCATTGAAATTCTCATATAATATGCTTTTGTGTGTGATGTTTGCATCAGTATGAAAAATCACTTAGCAGATCAGGCTAGTATTAAGTCCACTCTAAAAATATAAATAAAGTCTGTTCTTGTTAAATTGCCAGGAATGTTAGCAATTATAATTTTCATTTACGTGATTATTTTGTTTGGGTACATTTAAATTAACTTACGTTTGACCAATTATTGTATTCAATAATAGATCATTTTACTACAAACAGTTAAAAATATATATATGTGTCACAGATGTTTAGCTGTTTTATCCCCTGTAACAGCTTGTAGTGTGCAAATCATGTAGCTCATAAAACAACAATAGCATACATATCAATATATTCAGATGTATTGTAGTTGTTCCAATGACCTTGATATGCACTGTTGTATGTCGTTTTGGATAACAGCATCTGCTAAATAAATGCAATGTAATGTAAAGATTCATTTGAATGTGTGGGTTCAAAAAGACCACATTATTGTGTATTTGCTCCTTACATTAATTATAGCTGTCGCTATGGTATTTGACAGTGACCACCAGACACACACTTTGTCAAACCTGTGTGACAACACGAGTGCCCTGCTATATTTCCTGATTACTGTGGAGCGGAGGGGGATCAGCCATCAGTCAAATTCTGAAGCAGGTTTTCACTGTCAGGCCACAGCGTGTTACCTTGGGCTGTTTCTCCAGTTGTATTTTTGATGTGTTTAATAATTGTCACTCTCTGGTAGGTGTAATCAAGAGCATGTTATCTTAATCAGGGTGGGTGGGGGAGGGGGGGGGGTGGGACCTGTGAAATTACATATGAGTCAAAAGAGGCAGAAGAACACTGCCTGCCTCAGTGTGAAAGCTGGTATTTAATTTCTTTTTTTTTAATCTGTACTTTTCTTTTAAATAACTGAGTTCTCTTCTGAGGTTGGAAGCAATGCAGCTGTTTCATATCACATTTTGACACTCTGAAGGATGGTTTTGAAAGAACTGGACTGAAAGACTTGTATGGCCTTGAAGTTTTAAAAAAAAAAATTCTATTGCATTCGCATGCCTAACAAAATGACCCTAAATGCCTGTCTTCAGCTCTTGTTGGATGACCCTTTATGTTACAAATGACTCATATAGCTGAATATCTAGGTCTGATATAATGGAACTTTATTGGTTTGGGCTTAAAATGAAGAAAGACTTTGGGGATATAAAGCTTAAGTTTATTTTGCATAAGAGCTTGGTATGTTAAATGCACTAAATTGGAGGGGGAGGAGAGAATGAAAATCCCTCACTATACATCAGGCTGATTAATTGAGTCAGATAATGGGTGGGATCTTAAAGGAGCTTTGCTAATGGCCCATTTACCTGTCTGTCAAGTGAGCACTATACCCTCTGTGCCAGCATGTTTATGGTATCCCACTGAAGGCTTCTGAGTGGGAGAAGCCTGATGCTGCTTCCAGAAGCTCCTGTCTACAGTGCACTCTTTGCATTTTAACACCCCACAGAATGCCACATTAACCCCCTCTGATCGGGCAGACAGGTAGCCACAACGCAGCCATACTTTCGACTCGCTTGATTGAATTTTAACGCATTCGATGTTTTAGACGTCTGTGGTTGAACTGGTGGCTGTAGCTGTTATGGATACCGTATTTGTTGTTACGGTTGAGCATACAGTTTTGATGTCTGTACTTGAAGTGGCAGTTATGGATACAGCATTTCGGGTTACGATGGCTATGGCGGCTATGGCTATGGTGGTGGCTATGGCTGCAGTGTTTGCAGTTATGGATGCAGGTGCAGATGTGCTTGCGTCAGTGTTGGCTTCTTGTGTGTGTTTCTCAGATTTCAGTGGCTGATTGGGGTGATTCCATTTATCTGATCTAATTGCTATTGGATGAGAGGGGAGAGACCTGTGTTTATTTGTGTGCCTCTCACCCACTGGGTGTCAGTGGGCTCCACAGTTGGAGTCAACAGCAGACCGCTCTGGAGAGTGCCAATGTCTAATTAAGCCTCATAATGGAGGCAGTTAATCAAAGCCTTGGATTACACCAGCTGCCTTAGACCCTCCAGGAGGAGGGGCAAGCGAGTGTGTGTGTGTGTGTGTGTGTGTGTGTGTGTGTGTGTGCGCGTGCGTGCGTGTGCTTACATGCATCTGTGTTTCTGTTCATGATTTGACTGTGTATGTCTGCTTGTGTGGGTATCTGTCCATATGAGTGCATGTTTGATCCTGTGTATGTTTCTGTGCTTTCATGTGGGTATATGTGCATGTGTTGTGTTCTAGTGAGAAACTTCCTATGTTGTCATCTTCCTGCAGAGCAGAGATCCCCCAGAAGACTGTGCTTTTTGTTTTGACTGTACGCCTAATTTGCATATAAATTAATGGCAGATTTACCTCAGACAGCCCCATGCTAATAATGTGGCTCTGTCCATGTGGATCAGTTCAGCACAGGATCTGTAAGATTTCTGTACGGGGTTAAGAGGAGTCATAGTGAGGGCTTGGTAATAACACCCGCCACCCACCACATCTGGGTAGAATTCTGCAGTGGCTTGTAACTCTGTTACTCTTACTAGCCACTTTGGCGGGTGATTTTTTGGTAGCATTTTTTAGGAAAAAAAACATTGTAGTTTACAAAAGGCATTTGAAATAATGACCTCCATTCAAGCTGATAGTGCATGATACTACAACTCTCATAAACATTGGGTGCACTCTTTCTGCTCATCCCATTGGTCCATCCACTTCGCCCTCTCGTCTCTTGCTTCCTCAGTCAAGCTGAGAGTAGCCTATGCTCGATAAGAGGGTGAACTCTACTTTCTCTCTCTCTCCGTCCCTCATGCACATACAGTTTACTCCAACGGTTTCTGTTCAAATAAAAGGCTCTGTCCAAACAAACGTTGGTACATTATCTAATTGCCTGTTTTTAATACTTTGAGGGGGGGGGGAGACCACTAGCCACAGTGGCTGGTGAGCCAAAAAGTTAATATCAAGCCCTGCTTGTAGCTTCTGGTCCTTGTGGCTGGTTGGCAGTTAGTACTCAACTAAAGCTAAAAATAGTGGGTGGGTAGAGATTTTACTTTTAATTGGCGGCAATCCCAATCTTGTCTTTGATTATTCTGCAGAATATGAAATGTTCCACTTCAAGGACGACCTACTCTGTCGATTTTATTTCTTTATTGAATCTCATAATAAGCTCTGGAAAAGATTGAGACCACATCAAATTTTCAGTTTCAAAGTTTATGGATATGTGTTCTCATATTCTTTGAACTATTGACCACTTTTGATCTTAATTCCAAGCAGAAAGAACATCACTAAGAAACTATGTTTGTTGAAAATTACATCTGGTCAAAATGCTAAAAATATGCAGTGTTGATGTACATCGAGTAATTCAAACTAGTTTATACCCAAAAATAAATTAAAATAAAAATGTCTTCACTTAGGAAGAGTTCAACAATCAGTATTTGGTGGAATAACCCTGACTCTTAATCAAAATATACGGGGTGGTTTCTTAATTTTTCCCAGAGCTGTATTTGGCTGACCTGTGATCTCTTTGTTGTAATCAAAATAATTTTAATGAGAAGGCACATCAAAGGTAGACACAGTTACACCGTGAGCTATGGGTGGTTTCTGGAAATTGGTAGGGAAAGTCTGACTCTTGATCTTTGTCAGATTTAAAGGGGAGTCCAGGTGTGTCTGGCATTCACCACTGGTCGCGACTGGTCCTTCAGAGTGCGACTCTGATTGGATTTCAGTCCTGAACAGGAAAAGGCACAGGATCATGTCATTTGCTGTGTTTCCTCCCTCTTCCCCTCACTCTGTCCCTTTCTGTTCCTCTTGTTCTCCCTTTTCGTTGTGCACATAGCATCCTGAAAGCAAACAAACTTTAATAATTAAAGAAAGTTTTGTAATAAAAATGCCACAGGATTGTGAGAATTATGAAAAATAACAGTGTTGAGAGTGGATCCCAAATCTCAGTATTCTTATTCTAATAACAGGGTACTAACACAATGCCTTAATATATATTTTGCCAAGAGGTGTAGCACATAAGTTGTTTTCCATAAAAGAAGCAATCACTTAGGGGCTCTTTCACCTGTTCTGCTCTATAAGAATCCCTGAATAGGGTCTGCTGTTTCCATAAAACTCAGCTCAACATCATTGCATCCCACTTCCTTCTTCAGGTCATTTCAGGGAACTGGTTGTAAAGTTACTCTCATTTTTTTCTTAGGCTGTAATTATATTTGTACTTGCATGTTGTGTTTATTTTCTGCCTGGAGTGCCCCTCTGTCCAAAAAAAGTAACATTCTCTAGTGCTTGAGCATTCTGTTTGCTGCAAGATCCTATGGAATACCTCGCCCAACATGCCCTATACCACTACACCCAACCCCCATCCACTCACCTCCACCACCCGCCTCCCCCCAGTTGGTTCAAAATGCTTCATGCAGTCTGGGTTACATTCTTCTTCCTGAAAGACATTATCACATAAACCCAGGGTAGCTTGGCAGGATACCCTTGTGTCAGACTGAAATAAGCTCCTTTAGAGCCATGCAGAAAGACCCATTCCTTTCTCTGGTAATCTCCCTGACTCGCCACAAGCAGACACCTTGGAGAGGAAGCTGAGGTCAGGAGACACAGTAAACCCTGATTGAGCATGCCCCACCTGCAATAAAATACGTGGTTCTCAGATTAGACTATTTGGCCACCAGAAAAACTCACCGTTAAAAAAAAAATAGATGTGGAAGTCGTCATCAGATTCAATGGACTGCCAAAAGCTAGCAAGGCTGTCTGTGTGCTTGTATGCGCATTTATGTGCTTTTGTGTGTGTGTGTCTGTGTGCATGTGTGTTGTTTAGCCTTCTAATTCATTTCCTGCTCATCTGGCTTGTTTTCAGTGTTCCGTGTGCTGTGAATATCACAGTCACATGACTGTGGAGTATTTCTCTTGCATGCTTTTGGGAGTATGTAAAATTTAGTCTTCTGCAGCATGGAAGGCAGAAGAGAAGCCATCCTCTGCATCCAGTCAGCAGGTGACACATGGTGTTATTGTCATTGGATTTCACACTTTTTTTTTTTTTTGGAAGATGCCTGGCAACTAATCTAACACTTTTCAAGATGAGTCTGGGGATGATGGAAAGTAAATTAATTAAGTGTTACAGATGTTTCTCCTCCGCAATGCATCTGTGGTTTGCATTGCTTGCAGAAGCACGTGTCATTGCATGGTGTGTGCAGATCAGCTCCTCTGGGGTTTTCCCCTGTCCCCATCTGCTCTAACTGTATTAGACAGAAAACTGAAAGGTGAGCAAATGAATAATGAACTACATTTGATTATTTTGTGATGACATCATGGTTTCTGCCTTATATTGTGCTTTCTGACATTGAAATAAGGCTCCTCTAGCAAGTTAGAAGTAGCTGACAACAGTAGCAAGTCCAAAGTCATAACATATTCAAGTCAATTTTATATACAGTTAAATGCAAAATCATTTGGACAGTGACACAATTTTTGTTGTTTTGGTTCTGTACTCCAGCACGTAGGAAAAAAAAAAAAAAAACTATGGATATGATGTTAAAGTGCTGACTCAGCTTTAATTTCAGGGCATTTACATGCATATCAGGCGTTTTGTGTAGGATGGGATACATATCCCCCCCCCCCCCCCCCATTTTAGGGGAGCAAATATAATTGGACAATTGGCTCTAAGGTGTTTGTCCGGCAGCTGTGTGCCTTTGCTTCATTAATTCATGCACAATAAAGCAATCAAAAGGTCTAGAGTTAATTTGAGGCGTGGAATTTGCATTTGGAGTCTGTTGTCTCTCAACATGAGGACCAAATAAGTGTCAATGCCAGTAAAGCAGACCATCATGAGGCTGAAAAATCGAAATAAATTGATGAGTTTCAGGTCATGTTCAGAATGGAAGGAAAATTTGAGCAGAAGTGTTATGCCAAATTTTTTCCACTACTGGGGCCTCACACTACAGCTTTAGCTTCATGTATTTAGAAAAGTTCTCCTGTGAAATACATTTTTCTTAAGAAATGTTTTCAAACACAGCCATCAGTAGCTAAACACATGTATTTCCTTGAAATAATTATATTTAGATCATTTTCATCCATTTTAATATAAAATTACAAATTTGAAACATTAACATCAGTAAACGTTCTAGGTTTATTCATCTCAACCTTTGGGAACAATGGAATCATGATTTCTAGCAAGTATGAAGTCACTCAATTCATAAAATATGTCTGGTTTGATTTGAAGAGGGAAGTCCACAAGCAGACGCTGAAAGGACTCTGTATGGCTCCCTCAATATATTCCCCAGTCTTATATCTTGCAATTATGCTGCCAAAATGCACTCTTTAGCCCAATTTGCACGGGACTATTTTTACCCCGGAAGATCCGTTATTGTCATTTTTAGGCATTATGTTAGTAATGGCAGCAGAGCATTAGGGATGAAAGAATCCCTGCTCTTTCACCTCTGCCACTGAAATGTCTTGCCAAACGTTCGGAGATAGCCTGAATCTCAACACCGCCAACCGGAACCAAACACACAAATGCATCTGTGTACCACTTGTACGGCGAGGTCTAATTGTTCAGAAGCTTCTAATTCCACCACTGACTATCCCGGGGGCAGCACATATTTTCTCCCCTCTTTAGTTTTTGGCTAAAGTCGCACACAGATTCTGAGCACTTGTCTCCTGTGCGGCAGCTGGAACACAACTGAACTGATGCTGGTTGGTTAAACGGGGGGGTGTTAACCGAGGCTTTTCGTTACTGTCCTATAGATAGCAGGTATGTGATTTTCTTCCCCCTGCTTTTCAGCTGTCCACTGAAGTGGTGGAAAGAAAATGCTCATTTATTCAATGCTTGCCCCTCTGGCAAAAGTGTATCCTCGCAGTTCCAGCTACTTCAGTCCCAATTAACTGAGTGTGTTTTTTCATCTGCAGAGAATTGTGAATTCTCAGAGATCTCAGCTGCTGCCTGAAAATGTTGTCATGCTGATTTTCTTGGGGGGATAAAGCATGTCCTTATCCTAGGTTGGAAGTAGAAAATCATTCTCTAGTCATTGGAGCGTTTTTTTTTTGTTTGTTTTTTTTTTTAACTGAGTTTTGTGGCCACTGGCCAACTAAGAGAATATTAGTCTGACCAACTTCAGACTTTTGCACTTTAATGAGGATATTTCAGACATTTTATTTTCATTTTATTGCAATTTAGTTTTATTTAGACAATGCATATATTTTTTAAAGGTCATTTGTTTTTTTCATTTAAGAGATTCTATTTGCATTTGCACTGAAAAAAGAAATGGTTTAAGTTAGAAACATAGTTTTTGTATGCTTTATGACTCAGAAATAAAGGAATCTTGTGAGTCATAATTTTTTTCCATTGGAACTTTGTTAAAAATATTGTGAGTCTATCCATTCGTGAACCCTGTATTGTGTATTGTACTGAATCGTGAGCTGACTGTATCATTCCTATTAATCAAACACCATTGGAACACAGTGGGAACGCTCTTTAAAACACTCTTGTCCACTACCTGTTTTTAGGCAGTGCATATTGACATATTTGAATTTATGTACCTTGTTTATATTCATATTTTTTTATGATTTTGTGCCTTAATGTTTCTCGTGGACTTTTTAAAGGCATTACACCGAGTTTCAGCTAACCTGAGCTGATTGTGACCAGTCTGTGGGAGAGAATGAATCTCTGGCGGCTGAGACAGCTGGAATCATTGCAGACACAGGGGGTATTGTTGGGGTAACCTGCATGGATCTGAGGGAGAATAGGACTGTCACTGCCTTCAATTTTAATGCCCCACCACCTGACCTCCAGACTCAATTAAGGTTACATTACCCAGGGACTTTATCTTCTGCAAAGGTCTTTTCAAAACTAATGAGTTGCTTTAAGCAATTCTAGATGGCCGTGCGCGCAGAATGAGAACAGCCCTCATCAAAGATCAGCACAAAACGGTTCAAATTTGATTCGGTGGATGATACGAGCTCACAGCCACTGTATGTGCCATATGTGAAAATACTCAGAACCCTTTTCATTCTCTGGCTTTCAGCTTTTAGAGCCGTACAGCAGTCTGTGTGGAATCATATTGTGTCATACTGCTGTCTCCATCCTGGCCGGAGAGTGAGAATGCCTTGTGATGTATAAGACAGCTTTATAAACACAGGGAGCTGGTTTCAGTTTGCTATGATCTGCAGCATATACTAACTGTAAGAATAAGGCAAATCCCACAGGCAGGAAAAGTAATTTCATGAATTTAAATATTGTCATGTTTTTCTACATGTCAAAATTTTTGGGATTTTGGGTTTTTTTTTTTTTAAATCAAGAATCTGTCTTTTAACATTAGGACCAAAGATGTGCCATTGGCAGTAAAGCAGACCACCATGAGGCTGAAAAGTCGGAATAAATTGATTAGAGACATAGCCAAAACATTGGGTGTGTCAAAAGCAAGGGCTTGATACATTGTATGAAGGAAAAATGCATTGGTGAGATCAGCAGTAGCAGAGACCTTGAGGCTGACAGATCAAAATAAATTAATCAGAGACAGTCAAAATGTTGGGAATATCAATATCAACTGTTTGACACATTGTTAGAAGGCAAGCACGCACTGTTGAGTTCAGCAATAGCAAACAACCTGGTAGACCATGGAAGAGCACTGTAGTGGAAGACCGAAGAAAACCCCCTTTCCAGCTGTTGCACAGATCGAGAACACTCCAGAATGTAGGCATAGATGTGTCAAAGACTACCATAAAGAGAAGACTACATCAGCATAACCTCAGATGGTTCACTGCAAGATGTGAACCGCTGGTAAACTTCAAGAACAGAACAGCCAGGTTAGAGTTTGATAAAAAAAAAATTTTTTTTTTATTTAAGTACATTAAAAAGAAAAATGAACAAGGAAAGTGTGAAGAAGAGGGTTTGGGGGATCCAAAGCACCCCGACCTCACCTGTGAAGCATTAGTGTTATGGTTTGGCATGTATGGCTGCCACTGGAAGTGGTTGACTTATCTTTATTGATGATGTGACTGCTAACAGCTGCAACAGAATGAATTCTGAAGTGTACAGAAACATCTTATTTGCTCAGATCCAAACAAGTGCTTCAAAACGCATTGGATAGTGCTTCACCTTGCTGCAGAACAATGACCCCAAACTGTTAAAGCAAGCTAGCAGTTTTTCAAGGCCAAAAAATGGAAGATTTTGGCTAAGTCAGTCACCCGACCTGAACCCAATTGAACCTGCCTTTCATTTGCTGAAGACAAGACTGATGGGAAAAATCCCTGAAATCAAACTGGAATGGAAAAATACTGAGGTACAGGCCAGGTTAAGTATCACCAAGGAAGAGACCTACCACCTGGTGATGTCTATGGCTTGTAGACTTCAGCTAGTCATCAAAGGCCAGGGACCTGATTACTTTTCAGCCCCCAGAAATGCACTTTAACCCACTTAATGTTCATGGTTTAATTTAAAATCTAATGTTCTGGATTACAGACAACAAAAATTGTGTCACCGCCAAAAAACTTACTGGCTGCATTATATATAATTTGCAGGGCCCACAGCTGGAGAGGGCCCACAAAAATGTAATGTTTTATTAAAAAAGGGCAGTATTCTTTCAGGAGGCCCAGAATCCCTAAATATGCCCATGATATATATTGTGCATATATACAATATATTTAATATTGTGTTTTTAGATTAAATTTTATTGAAAGAAAATTTCATGTTCTGTGCTCATGCAAGTACTACTACTGTACAGCCTCTTGGAGAAGATTTAAAGGTCAAAAGAGTAATTTAAAATTGATATTTATAATTCATTTTATGTTCTGACATTATCTACATAAAATATATTCAAAAAAAACTATTCATGAATTTGGCAGTAGAAAATGGACTCATTAATAATGCACCAAGAATTTTATATTGTTAAATTAATTGGACTTTTTGTTAACAATGGGGCTCATCTACTGTGATTGACCAGTTTCTCCATTGAGGCCCAGTGCTTGTTAAAACCAGAAAACATTTTCCAAAGAGACACCATGACTAATGTCAAGGAAAAACAAAAGAGAGCTATGCTTTGTTATGAGCAGTCTGTAGATACAATTTCAGTCACCAGCAAAGGTCATCAATTGTAAGAAAGCAAACCGTCCTGACCTTTTTAAATACTGCCCTTTCACTGGCTTATACAGCCATTTCACCTGAAGCACATAACAAGCACAACAGCGTCTCTCAATTTAGTTCGGCTAGACGAGAAATTCGCTATGCTTTTCATACATTTAATATGACAGATTTGACACCCACAGCCAGGGCAGCAAACATTTAATTTAGTGTGCACTTGTAATGTAAGGGATGTTCACTGCAGCTATATATGTTAAATCACGAGCTCAAGGGCAGAAGTCATTGGCATAATTAGCATGTGCACCCACAACATTTCTCGTTACGAGTCCAGATCATGGGCCTGTACACCACACTGTTGCCTGCTGAGATAAAACCCTCTTTTCGAATCTTATTATTGATTGCGTAAGACTCAAAACAAGATAGAAAAAGGTACATGGCAGGAACTGTAAATAATCAGTGTTCTGTTTTGCAGAAGGGGAGTCAGTTCACACAACAAGATGTATGTCCAAAGTCCCGAGTCAGAATGGTGTTCACTGTGTGAACTAAACTGTGTTCTTGGCTAGAAATAGCTGTACAAAATAAGTATTGTATCTTATTGAACCTGTGTTTTGTAGTTGACCATGACCATGAAATGCACTTTTTGTATATCCCTTTGGATAAAAGCGTCTGCCAAATTAAAAAAAAAATGTAATGAGTCATTACCTCTCATGAGACAGCAGTGTCACAGAAGCAAAGCATGCCATGTACAGGCTGTTCCCTATGCTGAGTGTGTTATGTTGGACCCCCAGGGAGTCTGTTTCTACCAGAGACAACCCTCCGTGAGTGAAAGTGTTTGAAGGTACAAACATGGCAGCCAGTGAGGTCATTTGCTACAACAGTAGGTGGGGCCCTATGTTGAAGAGGTCCCAGGTTCCAGCCTGGGTAATGCCATGAGTCGCTTATGAGCCTGCAGCAATGGGCTTTATCACACTGGGCGTGTGATGACTATGTTTTGCAGGGTTCCTCAGGATACCTCTGTATTTTTTCCTTCCACCAATATGCCAACCACTCATAGGCTACCAGTTGGCATCAGTTTTGTCAAAGTGTCTCAACTTTGTTACTTGAACACACTTGGAGTTTGTGCACTGTTTGCACACAATTCCTGCACTAATTTGCACAACTTGCATCATCAGTTTCATGAAGGAAGCAGTATAGTTCAATGGTTATGGATTTTGACTTGTAACTCAGAGATCACAGATTTGAGTCCTAGGTAGGGAGAGCAAATGCTAACTTATATACTGTAGTTATACTATATAACTACAGTATATAAGTCACTCATAAGAGCATATGCTAAATGCCATAAGAGTATAAACATAAGAGCATATGATAAATGCAGAACTGTTAATTTGCCACTGGTAACCGCTCAGAACTTGGCATGAAGCTGGGAGGAACAAATGTTGCTGTAACCACAGCAACCCTGGCCTACCTTAACCTATTATAACCATGGCAAGATCCTGGTCATAGTCAGCTCAATATATGCAGTTTCCACTGAGATTCCAGTCCACACTATATTTAAAGCCACAGTGGCCATTTATGAATGGTGCATTACCCACGTGGGGGTGTGGCAGATAATTATGAGGAAGCGAACAGGAAACTGGCATGATATTAAAAATATGAACATCCATATGGATTATTGAAGAACAGTGGTTGCTTATTACACATAATTGTCTGTAATTTGCTGTTTATGGGGGCAATTCAGTCAACTGCTCCATTTACTTCACCTCTCAATTATCAGATCTGCTGCCTGAGAATGTCTTTAGATAGCGTGTGGAACATGAAAAGCAGTACATGAATACTCAGTAGCACTTTTAGGGCATTTTAAAAAGAGTTAATGGTTTCAGGCCAATAATATGAGCACCTTGTGACACAGGATGCACTTGTCTCACTTCACTTGTGGATCATATGCTTGTAATTGTGAACATGTGAATAACAGTTTGTGAACTTAGATATTGGGTTTTGAATGCTTATATGGCTTCAATTTGATGCTAACACTATTGAATATATTTTCATTATAATGCAATAGGAGCTTAAGCATACGTAGAGTGGTTCAAAATTTCATTCATCTTTTTTCACAGCGTGGGAAGCAATGGCACAGAGGCAGTGGTTTTGCTAAATCTACTTGCTGGCTCTTACTGCTGTCTGTGGAAATAACACGTGCGGTCAGAGCCGTGCGATTGGTCAAAGATCAGAGCTGTCACCGCTGAAGCTGAGTGAACTTTTGCCACTCTCTGCGTGCCGTTTGTTGCTGGGGCACCACATTTGCATGTTGTTTTAACTACACCTGCAGCAGAGCCCTCATAGGATGCAACGACTTCCGTTGATTTTGCAGTTATACTCTGAACAGCCCCATAGCACTGGTGGGCGTGAAGGAAAGTAGTTTGTGTTGGCTGAAACAAGCACCCGTCCTCCCTGTGGGGGAGGCTTACGCTTCTAGCCTAATCGAGTTCCTTCAGAGCCTGTAGCACTGTGAGATCACTCTTCTTTTTCTCCCTCCATCTCTCTCATGTTTTTCCTGTGTTTTTCTTCTGCAAATCTGGGCTGAGCAGATGCACCCCTGAGAATGGCATGGATAGTTTTTCATTTAGCAGATGAAATTCTGTGGGGTTTTTAGTTGTTTTTGGTATTTATATTTTTTGAGAGTTTGCACTGATGAAGCCAGTAACAGCATATGTGGAGAGAGAAACTGGGAGTGTGTGTGCGTGTGTGCGTGCATGTGTGCCTGTGTGCGTGAGTGCGTGAGTGCGTGCGTGCGTGTGTGCGTGTGACAGAGAGAGAGAGAGAGACAGACAGAGATAGAGATAGAAAGCACTGGTGCTGGCTTAGGGAAGGGAAGGATGTGGCAGACGACATGGAATGCAAGATGTTTGATGGTATTCTCAGAAGAGCAGTTTGATTCCGGTGTAATTTTGTAATTTTTTTTTTTTTACTGTATCAGGAGGGTATTCTCAAAAGGAAGGTAAATGACTTTCAAAAGGAGCTCTTGATTAATTACAGCATATTGTAATTCCTCATGGATTTGTGCTTTTTAGACCGGAAACAAATAATACAACAAGCTCACAGGCAAAATAAGCTCTAAAGCTTCCACTGACTCGCACCTAACTGTGGGGAGAAATGAGACAGGAGATGCAACTCAAGCACTTGATAAGCTCACGTCTTTTGTACAGAACATGCTTCTAATATTAACTTTATGTTGCATTTTAGCAATTTTAAGGATTTCCTTTGTAGGGTAGGTAAAAAAAAAAAACAGCGTCCAGTTCCTTGCTTTGCTAACCTCAGACCACGGGACCAGAGTGAAGCAGGTAGCAGAGAATCTCATGATACTAAAATTGTTTTTAACACGCTAATTTCTGCATAACTATGGGATGTGTAATGTGCCCGTTTATGCACATCTTTTTTCAGAGAGTGGGGCTGGGGGGAGATTGGCTCTCTCTTCCAGAAATATTTTTGCTGTACCTGTCAAGGCTGGCTCAGGCTGTTCATCCTCTTTTTCTGGGTTCATATGTGGATCATTTCCCCCTCACCTATGCTGAGCAGACATCCTCTTTTTCAACATTTCTTCTTTTCTTCTTTTTTTGGGATCGAAAATACAGTATCTTTCCAGGGGGGATTTCTAAATTGTCCGGTTTGGTTTTGCTCATACCATACACCATATATAAACAAATGGCCTACTGTGTTTATAACACTCGCCTGCCCCTGTCCACTTTTTTAAAATCCAATATGTGGTCGCCCTCACCTTTCTCAGAATCTTGACATAATCCTTTTTTGAAATATTCATAAACGCTAGGTGCCATGTGTAGACTGCATAATTGTATTTACAATTTGAATTGTCCATCCTTGTCTGCTGTTATAACTGCTAACTGCATGGAAGCAAGACCTTAATATGGCACTCTAAGATGACTTATGGGATTCAATATTTCATTGGGTTCATTTGTTCTTCCCTCTGCATCCATCATGTTTTTATTCAGGTTTTCACTGCAATACTGTAGCAACACCTGTGTGTGGATATTTCTAACAGATTGTTTAGCTTATTGGATTGTACATTAATCCCAAAAGTATTCGGTGACTGGTATTTGCAGTTCAAAGCATCTTCAAGTGTGTGTCTGCACACACAAAATACTTCAAATAATATGTGCCTCAAAGCGTATTCCCAACACACCCCTGTCCCACCTCTTCAATCTTCAAAGTTGCCTCAGTTTTATATAAATTTGACTCCTGCAGCAATGGGGGGGGAAAATCATCAGAAAAATGTCATATTCTCCCTGAATGAGTAATTGACGGGTGATCCTAAATATACAGTAAATACAATTTTGCAGGATTTCTGAGAAAGGTCAGAACTGCTGACTTCACACTTTGGGCTCTATTTTTCGACCGGTGCATGGCGTGTTGATATTTCCATCATGAATTTTGACGCGGCTGAGCCATTCTGTAATTTTGTGACTCACCGAGCACCAGAGTAGGAGGAGAACCACTGCTGGGGATGTGTTAGTCAAAATTGGGCAGCACATAGCAGTTTTAGTGTAATTTAGAGTTAAATTTTCAGTAGAGTGTAAAAGAAGTGTATTTAAAACAGGATGAAATCACAACTCATCCAGTCCCACTCAGTTAAGTTAAACCATGGCATTGTTATGATCTAATAATAGTTTCCTGCATTTTTTTTTCCATTCATTTGACCAACACTGAGTCATCTTCCTGCTGTGAATGGGATGACTGGCATTGTGTGAACTTGGTTTTTAAAAATATATATATTTATTTATTTTTGTGAAATGTCAAGATACTGTTGTCATTATTTATTTGTTATAGCATAGTGCATTTAAGATATTTAGCTAGTTTCATTGGAAATTAAAACTGGCCTATAATACGTTTAGGTTTAGGCTTCATTTTAATTCTGACAGAAGAAAATTTTAACAAATTTCTCTTATTTTTGAATGACCGCTCAAAATCTTCTGCAAAAGAATGTCCTGAATGAATCCAGCTGCAACACACCCACCAGTGTCGCATGCTTTGAGCTGTGCATTCCTCGCCTCAGGTCACAAAAATACCAACATTCAATGGCCACGCCCAGTGCACCCATGTGCCACTGTGCCCATGCACCATGCCACATTAATTCTAGAAAATAGAGCCTGTTATTTGTAATGTGGCTGTTCAGCCACAGGCTAGTTTTCCTTGGTGGGTTCATTGCACAAGTATATGAAACCGTCAATGAAAAATGCAGCCGCAGTGTCTCATGCCCATTTGCTCAGTGCCTGTTCTCCCGTAACAGATTGGCCAGTGGCATTCCGAACATGGACTGTACATGGAGAAGAAGCTGCATTCTCTCAACGTGACGGACACTCTCTTCAATGCCACCCTCACCATCACCACCATCCTTGTGAGTACTTTCCTCTGAACCCTTGGGTATCCGCACACAGTCAAATACGCCTGCCAAGGTGACCAAGTCCAGAACAATCTTGTCTGTGCCAATGTTGTCCATATCCTTTACCCTATCCTTGGCACCAGCCTTAATTCCAACTTTAAACCTAACTGTAACCCAAAACACAAAGCAAAAATGAACTTTACTCTTGCTGCTAACACCACCTTTAATTCTAACTAGGGCGTTTAAGGTACAAGTGATGGGCCGAGTATCTTGAGTGCTGGTATAAGAAGCTTTCTGAATGTTTGATAGCTCTCCCAATGGTAAAAGCATAATGAGGCCAAGTTATAGAATTCTCTTCTGGCTCTTATGTTTCTCAGAAAATTGCCTAAATGTCCTGGAAAACATTTAGGGCCAGATTTACTAAAGAATCGCAGCACGAGAAATTCGCTATATTGTGGCTCCGTTGCGGTCGCAGATACCGACACATTAACAACCGATTTACCAAGACTGTTTCTATTTAAGCAATCAAATAAATTCAACACCCTCATTCGCAATTCTGCGGTAGCAGACGCCCATAAAAAGGGCCTGAAAGTATATCGGATGCTTACACATTCAGGTTACAAGGCGCTGAGAAATGGATCTGGAGCAACCAGTCACAAGTAGCGAGGGAAGCAAAATAAAAAGAAAACTTAAATTTACAGATCGGGAAATATAGGCAATGGTCAAGGAGAAACAGCGCCATAATGCCATATTATAGCATAGGAATTCAACACCAATGGTGAGAATATACATTTGAATTGACATTGCATACAACATTAATTCATTTGGTATAATAAAATGAACAATAGAAGATTAATGACATTTTTCTTGGGAGAGCATACGAAAAGAAAAACATTTTACGAGGGCAAAAGACACAGGTGGTGCTCCAACTGAGGAAAGAATATCAACACCGATAAAACAAATGGTGGAAAATCCTTGCAAATTGAGCAGTCGTGAGGGTGGAATGAATAGACATGGATGAACTTGTGAAATTGTTATCAGAACTGCATTTTTATAGTAACTGCTAGCTGATGACTTCAGCAGAAGTATTGCGTCTTTCCAATAAAACAAATATAATTTCATATTCTGAAAATAAATGAGAAGTGTTTAGTAGAAACATGTCAAACATATTTAAATCCCATCTCCTTTCCAGAATGTTAAGCATCAGAGGATGCCATTGTTCATCTCCACCCCATGCAGCCCACATGAGAAACCACTGTGGAGGACTTGCATAGCCTGACAAGCTTCTCTGGCATCCTGTGTGTGAGGTATAGGCTATACCACCTGCTTTCAGGAGTTCCAAAAATTCTCACACAAAGTGAGCGGTCACAATTAATGCAATTAATAATTAATTGTGGAGTACAGAGCCAAATAATTAAAAGAATATGTCTTTGTCCCAGGCATTATGGAGCTCACTCCATATACAATAAAAGTAGGTGTGAGATTATTTCTGAAATAAATGTAAAAACAGCCTGCTGAGGCATGAGTTGCTAGAATTGTATGATAATGGGCCAGTCAGAATTCACAGCAGTTCATTCGGCATGCTTGCTCTGATGTCTCAGCTGAAGGCATTCCAAAACTCTCCTAACTACGCTGACATCTACATGAAACACAGACTGAAGACAAATATATAGATTATTCAGAAGTGACACAGATGTTTTCCAAGCTGTAGGCTGTATTCTGCTGCAGTACTCCTAAGTATGAGCTTTCTAGCAGCAAGGTGCTTTGATGCTGGACCCACCCACAAAATTGGGTATCCAATGGGTAGGTAAAATGACCTTTTTTCCTGTTTACAGCAGCACAATTCAGTTTTTTCTTAACTGTAATGTGTTTGTTGGAGATTAGAAATCACAGAATTTCAAACTCTGTTGGCAGAACTTCCGGTCAGTTGTATTTTTAATGATTAAATGAACAAATGAATGAAGGGATGAGTGACATAAGTTTGTATAGTACTTCCATCTCTTTGAATGAGCTAACAGCTCTTTATATTGAATGGTGTGAGGGCAGGGGGAACTCACCTCAAACAATGGCTGTGTTTTAGCTCTTGGTTGGGAAAGGAGATAAGGAGGTCACGGAGGGGGCAGAAGGCACATTTGTTCCTGGGTACGATGTGGGAAATTACAGTCCTTCCAGTAGGCATATAATGGGCACTTCACACGTGTGCTTCTCCTGCCTTTATTTTGCTAGTCTTTGGGTAATGAGGTAATCTGTGCTCATCCACACTTTGAAGTATAGCTTCTAGCTATTTCCCTTACTCTCTCTCTCTGTCCTCACAGTCCTGCCAAATGCCTGTAATGTAATGGACGCATGCGCAGGTGGTGCTAACGCCTAACGTTACTTTAGCTAACCCTAACATGTTCGTGTTTCGCCTACTTTAGTTAACATAGCTAGCGCGTACCACCAATACAGATGTATGGACACACATAGGACAACAAATAATGTTACAGAGGTGAGGACATGCCATAGCTAGC
Organism: Anguilla rostrata; assembly: GCF_018555375.3. Classification (NCBI taxonomy): domain Eukaryota; kingdom Metazoa; phylum Chordata; class Actinopteri; order Anguilliformes; family Anguillidae; genus Anguilla; species Anguilla rostrata. The sequence continues at coordinate 19,694,481 of NC_057941.1, read as the reverse complement.
TAGCTATATAGTTTTACTCATGACACTGTACAGGTGCACTATGGGTCTGGACCGTTTCATGCTTCTATCCTTTCCTTTCATGTAATTGTCAACTATCCCCTTAGCCCTCTAATCATCCCCATCTAAATGGAATAGTGGGAGTAGGTGATTCAGCCCATCTTGGCTTGGCATTTTCAATATGAAAAATATTTAAGATTTTGGTGACTGAGCTTGAAAGAAAACTTATTAAACCAGTTAAAATAACAACAAACAAAAGAATAAACATGGTAAACACTGTAAAGAGAGAAGGATTAGAAAATTACAGTAAATTTGTAATAATTTTTTAAGAAGCATTTTTTTGTTATAAATCTGTTAGACTCAAACAAATGCGTATATTGGTGAGCACACTCACAGTTTTTCTTCTAAGGTGTTAATTTTAGTGGTGTAGTTCAGCTTCTTCAGGCCAGTTTGCAGTTATAGTAGGTGATGTATGATTGGCCGACGGATATCGCTACATTGTCACCAACATTCTAATTGTTTGACTTTGATATTGAACTCTCTGGCTCATAAAATGTAGCCTACAAGCACGTAACCAATCAGAACACATCACCAATGTGGAGTCATTGATGGCATCTTTGTAGTCTGCCCGGTCGATAACATACAGGCACGGAAACATTGCAATTGTGTTTATCACACAAGTGTGTAGTCTTCCATTTTATGTATTTTAAGGTTAGGTTGGTTGATGATTTTACCCTTCGCTGAAGATAATTACAGGATACGAGAATGTTCTATAATAAAATATTATCATGACAACTGAGCCAGCAATGGGGTCAAAGTTCAATACAATTTTTGTCGCTAGCAGAAGTAGAACAAGCAATTGAGTATTGCTGTTGGACGCTACCCTCCAAATTTGGTATATTAGACAGGATCCAATGGCAGGTCATTCATTCACTGAACTGAAGGCTGCAGGGTTCACAGAAAAAACTAATAAACAAATCTTCTTGATACACTGAATAGCTTTGGGATGTCCAACATTGGACAGGGAGAGCAGGCTGCTTCGGTTAATTAGTCTCAGCAATGGGCACGACCACAAATTGTCTGTCGCTCAGTATAAACTAAAAGTCATCACAATCAACCATTAAAATGTGATAATCGCCAGTGGCAACGATCATACATTGGGTAACTGCAAACTGGCCTTTCTTGTTCTTCTGATGTTTACTGGTGGTTGGCAAACGGCATGTGAGAATTTGCAACCCACCCAAAACCCTGCCCAATGCACACCAGGCTAATCGTTGCAATAAGTGGCCATGGACTTTGAAATATCGATCACAAAGGAGCTTTCAGCATTTTGAACAGCAGTTCGTTTGAAGCATTTGGAATCCTTATTGCACACACATACTGTAAACACACACACATACGGGGATGTACACACGCACACACATACACATACATATCTATCTCTTTCTATGTTCTACTCCTAGAACTAAGGTGTTGGCAGACCCAACATGGCATTAAACTTTTATTAACATAATTTGATTGATAAATATAAACAAAGAGAATGCAAGAATAAATGAATGGATGAAGAAATAAACAAGGTGAGTTCTGTAGAGGAGTGCAGTGTGCAGGCAACAGTCACAACAAGCCCCCAAGTACCCACTACCCCCACCTCTCCCACTCCCACCCCTGTCCCATCACCGTAGGCCAGACTCACCAGCTGTCATCGAGGGCAGCCAAGTGGAGAGTCCTCCGCCCCCCCCCCCCACCCTCCCATGCTCATCCATGGCTGTCAGCGGCAGGAGCCCGGCTTGATCAAATTTCAAGGGAAAAGCCGTACAATCAGTCAGGGGCTTTGGCTCTGCTTGCTAACAGCTCAGCTAGCGGAGGCCTGAAGCCTGCCAGTCTTTTACAGCCCTAATTAAGGATTATGGTGAACCTATTAGCCCTCTCCAACTGTGGACACAGTGAACCAGAGGCTGATGCAGGTGGAGGGAGGGGGATAACTGTCCTCATTCAGCAGGCAGGCTTAGTAAGAACAGGTCTGTCCTTTCTGGGGAGATTAATCATGAAGTTGTGCTCTACAAAGAGGCAACTGTCGAGGTCCCTTCACACCACCCTGAAGTCTTCAAGTTTCCTGGGGTGTTTGCCAAGTGACAGGGTTTGCCGTAGAGGTCAGCGCCGGATGCCATGTTCCATCTTCCGGTCGCTTTGAGGCGATTACAAATTTGCTTCTTGTCAGAGGATGTGCGGCTTTACCCTAAGGCATGATAACCAGTCAGATTAAAGACCCGACATGTAACTTGTCCCCCATTTAAAAACTTTATTATGCCCGCAAGCGACCAGTTGTGAGCGGCGAGGGCGATGCCAGGCGATCTCGTCGGAGGATGTGTGGCTTCGCCTTTAATGTTGTGGCTGCGGGCGGCCGCGAGATTGAAAACCAGTCCAGAGCGAACTTCTGTTGTGACGCGTAGTCGTCTCCAAAATGGCACATCCAGCTGAAGCAGTCCATTAGCATGTCCGTTAGCAGTTTGGATTGCGTCCTGACCTTGCTGGTGCAGACACCTTTCACAGTAGGTGGGGAGCATTTCAGTCTGCAGGGCATCCTCTGCCTGACTGGGAAAGAGCAGGTCCTCTGGTGACCCAGTGGCAAGGGCCTGCTTGCGCCGGCTGCATCAGCTGCGCAGCCCGCCACCACGGCAGCGTGAAAGAGGAAAGAGGCGTGGCGGACTGCAGTGCGTTTCAGACGACACGCATGCTAATGCGTCCGCTGTTTAATTAATAAGGTGTTACAGCAATGGGACATGCTCACAAGTACATCTGGGTGCTCCAGATTGTGAGAGAATAAATTAGTGTCTGTAAATGGGTGGAAGAATATGTGCGAGGGGACGCGTAAGCAGGTACACTTAAGAATGGAAGAATGGCTGCGCTGAGCCGATACACGGGGAAATACGTATTTAAGCTGCCTGAAATCTCCTGTGCTGTAGACCCTTCTGCGCCTCAGTGGCTGTGTTTGGCACACAGGGAATTGAGCTCCACTGGTGCCTTCAGTACCCTGTCACCCACCGTAGCACCGACACCCTCCCGTTATCTCTTCTGGCACAGCATGTCCCTGGCTTTTGGGTGGGGGGGTGGGGGTGGGGGCAAGGACAGAAACAGAGAGAACGAGTGTGTGTGTGTGTGTGTGTGTGTGTGTGTGCATGTGTGTGAAGAACAGGAAGGTCAGTTGGAAGGGGTGGGGGGCACTGTCACCCCCCCCCCATCAGCTCTGGAACTTGCCTGATCCTCAGAAACTTGGACCAGCCAAGGGGCTGGCTCCCCATAATGATGCTGCCAATCAAAACTGAAGAGTGTCAAATTTGTGTGCAAGGGGGGATTTGCTCGAATTCAGCCAAATTGTTCCGCACTCAACAAAAGTCACCTTTATGTCTCCAGGTGGCTTTTATTATGCGCATTTGATACCATTTGATTCAAGATATGCACAGGGGATAAAATGCCAGGGACATGTCTTAATGCAGCCAGTCTAAATAATCAAGACAGGAAATTCAAATGAGCTTTCACCTAGGAAAGCCTCTAAATTCACTGTTAGCCTGAGGGATCACGTGCTAGGCTTTCAAAAGACTGTTTAGATGGATAACAGCACACAACTTGATTGATGGCTGGGTAACACTATTATGATTGGCAGGTCAGCGTGATGTCTTTTCTTATTTGTTTGTGATTAACTGTTTCTGCCTTATAGGAAATTGACTGATGTATGATGGACCTGCTAAATAATTTATTTATTTAAAAAATAAACAAGCAAATCTGCCTCTCTGTATACTCATCAATCCACTCTGAGGCTGGCCTATGGCCAGCATTTAATTAACCATAGCAGCCTACTCTCCCTGTCAAATGTTGGACAGCCCACACCTATTAAGTGTATCAAGAAGATTTATTTATTAGTTTTTTTCTGTGAACCCTGCAGCCTTCAGTTCAGTGAATGAATGACCTGCCATTGGATCCTATCTAATGTACCTAATTTGGAGGGTAGCGTCCACCAGCGATGCTCGATTGCTTGTTCTACTCCTGCTAGCAACCAAATTTGCATTTATATTATGCAGTGTAGCCATGGCTAAAGTATCCATTCAGGGCAGAGGGGTAACATGCGTGGATGATTTAATGAGTTAATGACGAATGGAACAGATTTGCATTTATAGAGTGTTGTACCAAGTCTTAAAGAGGCTTTTTTTAAAGTGGCATTTTGCATTTTCTGTGCACGGCCACTTTCTGCTGCCAAAATTAAGTGTCTCGCCTCTGTCTGGGACTTTCAGCATTTTTCTGCAGATGGACTCTCTCTATAGATCCAGCATCACAACTGGAGTCCAGTTGATTTTCCTCCTGAGAATCAGAGTGCAGCAGAATACATTTCCACAATGCTCATGAGTTTTGATCGAGTTCTGGCTGCTTCTCTGGTAAACTTTCCACACGGTAGAATAATACCAGCTCCCAGATAATCGTGGAAGTAGTTCTGAACGGCATGTTCTAACAGCAATGGGAGATTGTCACATCTCATTTTTTAATAGCCCCTGTAGGTTTCTGGGACCTTCAAGATAGTGATGGTTAAATATTCTACTGGGAGTGACAGCTCTTCACATAGCAGTGGCTCAAATTTGAATTGAAATTTGAAATTCTGATACTGTACCGTGGTTAGTGCAGACCAATATTTCGCAGAAAAGGAATGGAGTCGGAGTCAATGCTAAAAGCTTTTTACATTTATTTCAAGGTTGACTTCATGCAGTAAATTCTATTCATTTAAACGTTGAAGAAGTAGTGTGCATTTAAGGAAATGTCATGAATCCACTATCTCACACAAACTCAATCACAGACTATCGTTTTGTTGTAAAATAAAATGGGTCAAAATTTGGCTGGTGGTCTGGAAATGGGATTTCTTTATCAAGGGATTAGGTTACACAACAAAACTTCGATCAGCATGCTTCCTCTGCCCGAGACGATATTAAGCCCTGAACAAGAATCTTCATCCATGTGGATACAGGATGAGTAAATCTGTAACAATGTGGGTCCAAGGCCAGGACTCTCTCCAGCTGTGAGGATTACATCTCCAGTGATCCTCTGTGGAAACTACAAATGAACAGACACTCCCGAACAGCTCAGCTGGCAAAGGCTCTCCACTTCAACAAGAGCCCAGCACAGTATCCCTGAGTTCACTAGTTTGAGTCGAGAGGTACAGTGTGTTACTGCATTAGCCAGGGACAGTAACAGATTTTTTAGGACTGTGCCCATTCACGGCCACAAACTAATACAATTTCTGATGATTCGTGTGAAAGATATATTCAAATGTCTCAACTTCAGTTTTATACAGTACCTGTCAAAATGCAATAAATGTACTTATTTTCAATGGATTGGTGAAAGCAAACAGGAAAAGCATGTTTAAGGGTTCTGCCCAGGCACAGCAACGAATATACATTATGACAACGAGTGTGAAATATTTGAAGAAATGTCTGAACTTCAGGTTTTGTGCGT